>NC_140474.1:23905303-24505303 GCF_051167445.1 Perissodus microlepis
GTGTTACGGAGGAGATTCATAACTGCTGTGTGACTCATTACGCCATTTATCTCTGTTACATGGCAAGCAAAGCCCACACGAAAGAGAAACACCTGATTCTTTCATAATAGCGTGCAGACCCGAGTGAAGCATTTACACATTTATGTTCCAGTTTTTGATGATAAATTCAAAATACTTCAGTCTGTTATTTAAGCTGTTAAAGAAACAAAGTGATTGTGTCAAGTTAAATGAAGGGATTGTGTATATCTGGGTCTTTTTTAGCGACCTAGAGGAGCCACGTTGTTTATACTAGTCTAAAAAGTGAGGCGCAAGTTCACGGTAGCAGGTTTGATCTCAAGTGTGCATTTGTATCAAAAGTGGCATTAATTACCCGCATCACTTGTAGGATTTTTATATTTCTTCTTTAAGTGACAAGTCCTCTGTTTGCTCTCTCTCTCTCTCTTTCTCTCTGTCACTTTCTATTTTGGGAGACTCCCATTTGTTTTTTCCTCCCTAAGTTGCCTCTCTGAATTTCCTTTCCAGGTTGATGCGATAAAGGAAAAGGTGAAAGTCCAATCCATTTTCTAATCATTCTTTTTGACCCTGTCCCCTGTCCTGTAGCCTGTAGTTTGGAGCAGTAAAACTAGTACAAACTGCATGTTCCCTCCCCTCCCGTCCCCTCTCCCATGTCACTCTGCTGCTTCTGACTGTAAATTCCACATCTCCACTAGACCACCTACCAACCCACGAGACTCCAGAGCGGGGCTCTTCACGCCCATCAAGAGCCCTGATCGGCTTGCTGGTGTGTCCGTGACGGCTTGAGTTTTGCCTCAGGCCAGGAATCGCAGAACTGATTGGTGAATTGGACACGTAGCTGACAGCTAAACTCAGATTAATTGCTGATTCAGCTCCTGAGACTTTATGACACTTCCACAGTCATTTTTTTGAAGATCTGTTATAGCAGTGCAACGGTAACGGCCACCTCCCGCAGCTGAAAGCAGCTTCAGAGTCTCTCAGTTGGTCTTTGTAAGTCTGCCTCTTAGAGAAAGCCCTTTCACATATTTGTGTCAGACGTGCAACCGAGCCCTCGACTGAAGCCAGCATGCTTATCAGCTCTCCTCGGCCGTGGGTGAACAGTGCCACTCTGCTTAGCCTCCCCTCACCTGCTGTGGGTCAGGTCCTTTTTCTGAGATTTGTAGATTAATTCATGTTTTACTGTCTTGTTCCTCTGCTCAGCTGCGCTCTACTGCTAACAACTTTATTTCAGGAAGCAGATGTGTTTATACTGTCGATGTTCTAGGTTTGCCTTTTTTTGGTTTTAATCAAATAGTGGGAGGATATTGTACTGTTTAAACAGTGGTGCATTAGCATAGACTGCAGCTGAGTGTAATATTAGCATTAGAGGAGCCACAGAGGCTCCATTTTAACAAAGTATTTCTTTTCTGTTGTTTTCTGTCTGCCTGTACTTATTTCAGTGCTATAGTTACAATACTGGCATTAGAAACCATAAATGTTAGCCTGTTACATGCATTTTTAGAGGGGTGTGTTTTTCTCTGTTTCTTTGAGTATTCTTGCAAAGTGAGCTCTCTTCAAGCGACAAATTGCTTTTGTGGGTCAGGGGATAAAATCTGTAGTCCGGGTGTATCCACTGGGGAGAAAAAAATCAGAACTTGTAGAAAACGACCAGCATGCATTTCCCTCCTCCTCCCTTGGTAGCATCAGCTGCACTCAGGCCAGGCTAAGAGACATGTTGTTGGCTGTGCCTGCTTCCTGGAAACATTGAACTGGCTGTACAGTACCATCCCCTCCACCCTGTCATTCACACTCCCTCCACTTTGGCTCTCTGCTTCTCTGTCTTTCTCTCATGCACTCCTCAAGAAATAAATGACTAAACTGCTGCTTCAGCATGTCTCTAATAAATCGGCACACTTTTCTTAAAACGACCTCTTAACTAGATCGACTGATGTTTTTCTTTTTCACTAGTAAACCAGACAGTATGTAGAGAACTGAACCCAAAACCACCGTGAGAGAATCCAACCCCCCTTTTTGTTTAAGTTATCTTATCTCAACTGCAATGCACGCTGGCGTAGCCGAGAGCACTGAGGGTAATATCTGAAGCTTCCCGCTGGCTGCTTAATTCTCTGAATTGTTTCAACTGTATCTTTTGTCCTTCGACTGTCATTGTCTGCTTCTGAGCTGAGGCTAAAACACCAAAGAAGAAATAATGGGAAGTTTGAGAAAGTTTATCTCAAGGCTTTTACATGTTTTACAGAGCTGTTTACACCCATGCAGAGAGTTAGAGATACGATATGTAGCATGTTAGCTGCACAATAAATAATATTAAAGTGACAAAAGTGAACGTCTGATTTTCAGGCTTTAGAAAGTGTAGTTTAAAGCCTGAAAAGTCTGGGGGGCTTCATCCAATCACACCTCTTTTCTGGTAAAGGTCAGGTGAGTAGTAAAAAAAAAAAAAGGAATTAAAACACTTCATTGCATGATTGGAAGGAGGAAGCAAGGGGTTATCAATCTATATATATTTACCTTTTCATTTTATTTGACCTTATTTTACATTTATTTAATTTTGCCTGTATATAATGGCCACTTTTGCCTGTAAAAGTATTAAATCCTGGAAACACCCAGTTCTTACTGGTGTGGATTGGCATTTGTGTTTTCAGAACACACTGGATGCTAAGCTAGGAAACAAAGATGACGACAGATCCAAGCAGGTTGGTTAGTATACGACAGTGATTTTTAAAAAAAGACTGAAAATGAGGTTAAGTTAAAGGTAAAAGGCGACAGTGAGATGGTTGAAATTGCGTAGTTGTAGTGTTCTGGAAGAAAAGCCTGATGTGAGGGTGTTTGCACTGGTGCAGGGTGGGTTCTCTACATACTCACACTTGTTCAAGATGTTAGAGTAGATGTTTTTGGGTGGCTGGATGGTGGGACCATTATTACCCAGTAGCTGTTTGTCTTTGTCTCCCCTCCTTACTCCCTAATTTGTTTCACAGTAAGTGGATGTCCATAAGGTAGAGTAGCCAGTAGCTCTGTAGTTGTAGTTATTCCTCTTAGGCTCCTTAGCGAGGCCTGCTTCCCGCAGCCTGTTTTTATTTAAATCTGGACTGTAATCGTCTTCGCCTGTCAGGAATGGTCCCATCCGTCAGCCAGTGAAATAACCCAGAGGTCAGTTTTTACAAACCCTTGCTCTTCAAGAGCCCCGTCGTCTTCACTTTAACTGAAGTGTGACACATCCGCTGTCGTCGTGTGCCCCCACAGGTGGACAAACTCGAAGCCTCCGAGTCTCTGAGGAAACAGGAAGAGCAGGCTACAGAGTCTCAACCCATTGTTTACGGTAAAAAAGGCCTCATGTTCAAAACTGGATCACCGTAGTGCCTTTTGAGGATAGATTTAATAGTTTGATCGCAGCTGTGGTGTTTTTAAGTACTCATCTTGGCGTTGTCTTGCAGGCACACCCCAGCTTATGCTCACAGCAGGGCCCAACGTGCCCGTGCCTCCTCAGCAGCCCTACGGCTACGGCTACACAGCAGCACCCAACTACGGCCAGCCGCCACAGACCACCTTCGGTTACGGCATGTGAACACCCAACTACCCACATCCTCCCCCACCCACAACTCAACCCAACACCTTCCTTGCATCTGTTCTCCCTCCTTTGTGTTCCTCACCAGCTTCCCATGGTCTTCTACTCACAACAGGGGCCACAAGCAAGCAACAGCCCACTCTCGTTTCTGGCACTATTTTTTTATTCTGTCGTCCTGTTCCAAGAGAAAACACTTAACTGCATCGAAGGACTTTTATTTGTATTGTTTGAAAGAAATTGGACCACACGTTTGTTTTTTTCCACATTCCATATTTATGACTACTTATTAAGATATTTTTGTGTGGTTTTGTTTTGTTTTGAGGTTTTTTGTTAATGTCAAAATTTTTTATTGGTTTATGGAGAAGTGGACTTGCTCAAGCTCAGCAATGAGCCTTTGAAGTAGGTGGAGGAGCATTGGATTTTGCACTCATGAAGAAATTAATGTAGAAGAGCTCTTACTTTTGATGTACTGAACATGTGGACAGCTTACATTGTCTCGTTTGTCTGTATAATGCATTTCATCATTGTATATTCTGAGGAAAAAAGGTTACATATAATATTGAACATATATTGCCATTTCAGTGGCTATAGCTAGCAACACTAAGTAATGATAGTATATTCTGCACAGGCGTGTAGCTTTATGGAGTTTTAAATGCATACAGATGTATGTCACTGTGTGACTGGGAGTGTGTGTGTGTATGTGTGTGTGTGATCTAAAGGTCTGAATAAGAATTTTAACCCCCCTCTCTCTCAGCCTGTACTGGGCTTCTTCACTCCACCCATCTAGATATTAGCGCTCCCTCATTAGCTCCATGTATTAAGGTGACCTTTTGTGCTGTGTACAGTGCTTGTGTGAGACTGTATCTGTGTATGTGCAAGGACGGGACCACGGCCACTAAACCCCAGGGCCCTTAACCGTACCGCGTGTATGTATTTACTCTGAACCCTTCTCGTGCTGAGGTCCGTGTATGCCAGGTGTTGTGGTGTTCCCCTCGGTCACCGTTACTTTTTTTTTTTTTTCCCCTCTTTTTCTTTTTCCTCCTCGTGTGTACAGATGTGAAGAATTGAAAACTTTTAGATGGAGACCCCCACCTCTCTGTCGTCCATCCCCTCCCCTGTCTTGTTACCTCCTTTGTTAATGCTTAGTGGCAAAAACAAAGAAAGAGGCAGAGGAAGACAGGCTGGTGGAACGTTTAGTGTTTTAACGACAGCTCGATTAGCTCCATAAACACTCCTGTAGGTTGTGTGTTTAGATGGTTACGATGAAGAAATTTACTAAGTCTCCATACAAGCCAGTTCTCTGTCAAGAATGGTTTGAAATAAGAGCCTGTTACTTACCTTGATGTACTTAACTTCCTTACATGTTTTAAGCTGTGTGTGTAAAGTGTCATCCTAACCCTGACATAAGTTGAATTCCTTTCTGTTGTCATGCATATTAATAAAGGGGATCTGTCATTGATAAGTGGAAGAATATGACTTAATTGAAAGGGAACTACTAGCCTAAATAAAAACTAAAAATTGTACCCGGTCTCTGTGTGTGATGGCAAAAAAGTTGATTATTTTTTTCAAAATACATAAAACAGACTACATCAGTTTAAATAGGCAGTAACTACAAAGAAAACCCTTGAGGCTCTTTTCTGAAGTGAGAGGGTTCTGTCATATTTGGGTCCTGCTTATAGCGACAAATAACTGGGTGTGCCTCAGAAGTTAGGAGATTTGAAGACTTGGAAAAACCCAGAAGCTATTCTAATGGTTGCTGAATCTATTTATAGAGTTAACAGCTCAAATACATGAATGCCAGTGTTTTCCATACTAGTAAACTATTAGTCTTTATTGTTACATTCCTTTACATTTTAACCAACACTGAAACATGTTAAATTAGACTGTAAATACAATGGCGGGACCAGATGAGAACTTTTCACGTGTTCTCGTTTGAATCCAGTGGTCAGGTGATCAGCTCGTCACGGTCTGGACCTTTCTTTCCACCTGATTGCAGTACTTTTCACAGAGTCCTGTAGCCCTGTAGTGGATTAACAAGCACAATTCAATGTATTTGTATGGCAGTAATTCATAACAACAGCCTCAAGGCGCTCTACATTATTAGGTAAAGACCCTACAATCACACAGCTCCCTATGAGCAAGCACTTGGGACAGTGCTCCAAACAGTGGGAGGAAAAACTCTATTTTAACAGGAAGAAACCTCCAGCAGAACCAGACTCAGGGAGGAGCAACCGTCTGCTGCAACCCGCTGGGGGTGAGGGGAAAAAGAAGACACACTATTTGAGAAAGAGCCACTATAGGAGAAATGCAGAGTGGTTTACAAACACACAGCGAGGTGAATGAAGAGGAAACACTTTGCATTATGTGGTGATCGTGGCTCAAGAGTTGGGAGTTCGCCTTGTAATCGGAAGGTTGCCGGTTCGAGCCCCGGCTTGGACAGCCTCGGTCGTTGTGTCCTTGGGCAAGACACTTCACCCGTTGCCTACTGGTGGTGGTCAGAGGGCCCGGTGGCGCCAGTGTCCGGCAGCCTCGCCTCTGTCAGTGCGCCCCAGGGTCGCTGTGGTTACAATGTAGCTTGCCATCACCAGTGTGTGAATGTGTGTGTGAATGGGTGGATGACTGGATATGTAAAGCGCTTTGGGGTCCTTAGGGACTAGTAAAGCGCTATATAAATACAGGCCATTTAACCCCCCCACACACACACTTACTTAAGCTCCTGGAGCTTCTTCTGTTTGAGCTCATCGAGGCGCAGACGTCTCTGCCGGGTTTCCTCCATCAACCGTTCGGCCTCCTTGAAGGTCTCTTTGCGTTTAGCTGTGGCTAAGCTCTCGCGTTCCTTCATCTGCTGGCGGATGGCCTGCGCGTGCTGCTGCACTTTGTGATGCTGCCTGTCGTTTTGCACCTGCTCTTTGACCATCTCTTCCTGCTGCACTCTGCGTGGAGAGAGCACTTTTAACAGAGTGTATTAAGATTATTTGAAAATCGGTTTTGAACGGACTTTCTTACTTTAGCAGCCTCTCAAACTCTGCCTTCTCCCGACTCGCCTCCACTGACAGATTGCGCTCTTTGTAGTGAACCTGCTCCATGTGAGCCGATCTCAGCGTCGCCTCCAGCTGCACTTTCTTTGCAGCCCGCTCCCTCTCTTTTCTCCTCCACTCTCTCTCTGCAGCGTCCTGGTTCCTCCGAGCACGGAGCTCATCCTTCCAGACAAACATATACACAAGCACGAGTAGCTAAGAACATCTGTAAATCTTCTGCCAGGTTTCAAATCTTCATATATTGCACATCTGTTAGATCCTGACCTGCTCAGCCTTGTAGTCTTTTTCTTTTTCTTGCTGAGCCCTCAAACGAGCAATCTCCAATTCTTTCTCCTTCTTGATTCGTCTTTGCTCTGCTTCGTATTCTGCCTGCTGCTCCTGCAGGTTTAATGAATTGCCAACGTTAAAAACAACAACAGAATCAAATGTGTGTGTCACATGATGTAGCTTGCTCATCCACAAAGAACAGTGGGCTGTGACCTGCTTTTTTAGGAGATACTCCTTCACTCTCATGTCAGCCAGCTTCTCCTCCTCTATCCTCCGCTCCTTTGCCCGCATGGTCTCTGCGTTGATGCGCTTGATCTCCTCCTGCAGAAGCTGTTGCTCCATCCTCTTCTTCTCCAGCACCTGGAGGAAGACATGGGTCAGAGCAGAAACTGAGCACGGTGTACGTTAACTGCATGTGTGGATGTGTACTCCGCCTCCGCGTGCACCTCGAGATCCTCCAGGTTCATTCTCTCCTGGTCCTCTCGTGTCTGCTGACTCTCTTTCTCTTTTTTGCCTTCCTCCAATTCTCGGTTCTCCAGGCGTTTCTGGATCTGATCGTAAATTTCCTGCCTTCCCCTGAAATATAAATCACACACACACGTGTTGACAGTGCTCCTAGTTGTCCTCCACTGCTCATTATTAGGATTTCTGCGATCTCCCAAACAGAAGAAGACGAAGAATGACGTTAATTGCAAAAAAATCAATCCGCGAATAGAGGGTGATAGAGGGTGTGTTTCTGATAGGGCTCCATTTACTTGACTCTCTGCTGCCTGCGTAGCTCTTCAATCTTGTCCAGAGTCTCCAGAGCCTTGCGGCGCTCCACCTCCATCATGTTGTCCAGACGCCTTTCCTCCTCTGTCAACTCCATCCGGATCTGCTTCTTCTCCTGGATCTGGTAGTCACGGTTTGCTTGGCACTGAGCACCTAAAATCAGCTGAGACGACCACACAAACACAGGTTTATTATTGTGTACTGGTATGTTTATATTTTTTTAAAGGTTGGTCATCCACACATCTGCACTTTCTTCCTACCTGGTTGAGCTGTTTGATCTCATCTTCCTGTTCCATCCTTAAAGTATTACTCCGCTCCACCAGGCGCTGTGCACGTTCCCGGGCTTCAATCTCCAGCTCAGTCAGTGGCTGGTTCTGCTTACGGGACAGGTCTGCCTCATGGATCCTATGCTTCCTTTCCTCTGCAGCTTTCTGAATAAAAAGTACATAAAAAATACTAATTAAATCAGTGGACTTCTTTGTTGTTGTTATTTTAAAATTGCAGTCAGCTTTCCTACAAGTTCCTCTTCTTTCTTCCTCTGGTAAGCCTGCCTCAGGGCCTCTCTGTCCTCCTTGAGGAGCAGCCAGGATGTTGAGTTGAGCCTCTTAAACTCAGCTGGTGGAAGTAAGACGGACTCTCTTGAAGGATCTCTCTGGGGGATCCTGGCATGATGACATGTGGTATAATGTTTCAAAAACTTGGTATACTGTATTAACATCAGCAATAGCAATCTGATTAGCCTGCCGAAATAAGGCAGAGGTTTATCACAGAGCAGCACACTCACTTTACAGACTCTCTTCATGTTTTATTCAAATGAGCTCGTTTCATGCTGGCCTACCGCAGATTTCGGATGAGGTCTTTGGTGATGATTTGAAGAGTCTCTCCTTCCTGGTTCTTCCATGAACAATCCTTTGCTACGCCTGCTGATTTTACCCGTTTGTCAAACTGCAATGACATCCACACAGAGATTTAGCTGTAATCAGCTCCCAAACTCATCCACGACCTCTGTTCTCACTGCAGCTACATGCAGTTTCTGATGATATCTGGGGATATCATTGTGAATAATAAGAGTTTCCCGCTGAGTGTGCACTGACCCACACTCACCGATTTCTGGTTCTCAAACAGATCTTCATCCACCCGAGAGCCGGGAGCCAGTGTGCGGTACCGGCCGAGGTACATTTTGCCCCTGGATGACGTGGAGCTCGAGGCAAGTCTCTGCGGGGCAGTAATTACAACGCTCAGGTGTTATCAGCAGATAACGGTCACGCATTTGAACACTGGGATTTAGCATAGAATAGCTTTTTTATTTTTAACCTAACACTTACCATAGTTCTCGGTTACTGTGGGTCAGTGAAACAGACTATATTTGTTAAAAAAAAATACTAAACTCTGAATATTATACTTTGCTCTTGGATAACTTCCAGCTAGCTCAAATAATTAATGTGGTTTTTAAAAGAAATTAGCGTACTACTTATATTGGCTCCAGCTCACGGGACACCGACTTTGAAATGTTTGGTTACCCGTTGCCATGGGAGCAGGAGGAAGGGCAGACCTCACGTGACCGCAAAGTAGTGCTGTGCAAAATTTGGTATCGATCCGATACCATGTAAATACGGGGCCAGTACTGCTGATACCGATACTGACTAACCTATAAAGGCAGCGTATGCAGGGGAGAGCAGATCGCCATGATATCTGAGATGAATCGTCATCAATCTGAAACTTCTGACAACATTTTAATGAACGCTAAATCACTTCGATTTCTACTTTCCACAACAAAAATCGATTTGCCCAGCTCTAGTGCAAAGAGGGAGCTAGGAATAAAAAAAAAACACTTCCCGGGAAAAGACACTTTTTAAAACCTTATTTTCAGGCAAAGCCGCCAAGCAGCAAATAGGTTTTTAAGTTTTAACTGGCGCTTCTAAATATGTATGCTGTAATGTTCTGTAAATTTTGCTAATGTTTCAAAATATCTGCCCGAGATAAGTGCCCAACGGCGTTACCAACATGGCTGCAAAGAAACAAAACTTACTCAAACAATGTTATTGGCTTATTAAACAGTGGTTTAGTCACACAGCTAGCTGGTAAAACGCTACACTGTAGAAATATTTGTGTTTACTTGAATACAGGGGGAAAATGCTAACACTAAAAACAGCGCTAACAAGCTAGCTCATTCCGCGGAAATACTCGTAGTTTCTTAGATTTAAATTACAATTTATGTCGTTATGTGTTATTTAATTTCATACAGTCATTGCCACAGTTATACAGAGCATTGTCCGGACACAGTGTTGTTCCGTACCACCACCGTCGGCTTTCGTGGCTGGGCGGTGCTAGTTGGCCCACATGATGCGGAAATTTTGCACAAAAAATCCTTCAGCCCCGAAACGAGAACTCACTCCAAACTCAGGGAAAGTTAATCTGCGAGATTTTACGCATACACGGAAAAGCGGAAGTGGACACACCGAGGTTTCTGCAGGTATATTTACATTAAAGACTTTGGTTTTGTAGATTACACTTACACGTCAGACCAAAATCTTAGTATATACTAAGATTTTGGTCTGACGTGTTGTGCACAATGGAACTGTATTACCCACAACTCTCATGTGCAACAAAAGATTTATGCACTGCCACAAATACCGTGGTCTCCCTCCTGAATTTATGAATGTGTCTCAGGTCTTTTTGCTGATGAGGATCACACTCACACACCCCTCCATTTGGATAGGAGCCTCCCACTGGTGTACAGCAGCTATTGGACTCCTCAGTAAATCATTAAACGCATCAGTCCGAGGACTCCTGTCATGGCATTATCAGATAGATAAACAGCAACAAGAAAATAACACTTGATAAAACAGAAGGACACAGAAGATCACTCTCAGGGGATAGTGTCACAAACTGATGGTCACCTCCTCTGGCCCTCGTGAAGCCAGCCTGCAGCGCAGGGTAGCCGCCATGATTCAATCAGCTTCAGGGTGTAGAAGTTGACCATTAACCTCTGGTGCTGATTGCAAACACTTCTTTGCTTGTAAGCAGCTGCCTGTGTACAGTGGATCCTGAAGCAAAGTTCACTGCTACAGGTTGCAAAAGGCAGGAGCTCCTCTGGAAGCTGCTTTGCAAGTGTTTTAGGACTGAGCTGCAACCATGGCTGCCTCAGGTTATGGATACTACAGAAGTACAATATTTCTGGCCATGTTTGTGGGCTACACATTGTACTACTTCAACAGAAAGACGTTCTCCTTCGTGATGCCTTCTGTAATGCAAGAGATCAAGCTGGATAAGGACGATCTGGGTATGTCAGTACTATAAACTTGAACCCTGTGTACCTTCTATAAATGTGATAACACTGATGTGCCTTTACAACAATTTTGCAGCAAGTGCATGAGCGCTCCTCTTTTCTCAGGTATGATCACCAGCAGTCAATCTTTGGCCTACGCTATTAGTAAGTTCATCAGCGGTGTCCTGTCAGACCAAATCAGCGCCCGCTGGCTCTTCTCCATTGGCCTGTTCATGGTGGGAGGCATCAACGTGATCTTCTCTTGGTCCTCCACTGTCGCTGTCTTCTCAGCCCTCTGGTTTCTCAACGGTCTGGGCCAAGGCCTGGGCTGGCCTCCCTGTGGCAGGGTGCTGCGCAAGGTATATGACCCGGTACCCTCTAATTCAAATTGAGTTTAAAATTTAAGTTTCTTCTGAGTGTTACAAAAAACAAACCGACACTGCAGTAGGAAAATACAGAATGAGCTAATAAAGTAAAGCAAGTAAACAGGATGAAATAATTAAATGGACCTAAAACTGTTTGTATTCTCTATAAGATCTTGAATGAACTGGAAACTGATGTTAGATCCCAACTATTTTATCAGCAGGCTCAGGCAGAGTTGGAGCGTAAACAGCTAATCCAAGACAATAAAACAAGTTTATTTTTAAACTGCATTTTCATAGTGTCTTAAACAGGACTCAGAAATCTGTAACTGTTTTGTGTGTCTGAAAGAAAAAAAGAATATCTGACTTTTAAACTACCGAGTGTGGGGATCGGTCTTAAAAATCCTATGTGGGTATCAAGGAACTTCCTGCCAGGGCTGTCTTGACTTAATGTTTTTCCCTCTTTTCCTCCATCAGTGGTTCGAGCCCTCTCAGTTCGGGACGTGGTGGGCGATTCTGTCCTGCAGCATGAATCTGGCCGGCAGCTTGGGCCCCATCGTTGCCACTGTGCTGTCGCAGAGTTACAGCTGGAGGGCGATACTGTCCGCCTCTGGAATGATTTGCATCGTTGCCTCATTTGTTTGCCTGCTGGTAATCAAGAACGAGCCCAAGGATGTGGGGCTGCCCAACATAGAGGTGTCGACCAAAAAGAGCAAAGGTGGTGAGTCTGACTCTTAGTCAGGCACAATCAGAAACTGGTGCGGTTCAACTGGTTTGAACCGCTGCTTTTCTCAGAATCTTGTTAACACATAGACAATGCTCTCATAACACAAATTTGAACACACACACATGCACGTGTGTCTGTTGTCTAACGGCATGGGCCTTGAGCACTGTGACTAAAGATCAGTAACTCGGTGGACTCTGCACTCAGTGTGTCCCTCACGTGAAAGCAGCTCATGCAAAGTGTGAACACAGGATGTGATGCATGTTTCTTTTTAAAACTGAGGAGTGCTCCCATCACCACATCACTCACATCTGTGCTCGTGGTATCCAAAAAAGGGTCTTCTGTCTGCTTCTTCTTCAGGATCCTCAAGCCATGAAAGCACCCTGTCTGAGTTTCTCCTGTCCCCCTACCTGTGGCTGCTGTCCATCTCCTACCTGGTGGTGTTTGGGGTGAAGACCGCCTGCACAGACTGGGGCCAGCTGTTTCTCATTCAGGACAAGGGCCAGTCTACACTCATGGGTACGGACGAGGGGAAGAGCAGTCGCCTCTGGAGTCTGCTTTGAAATAAAGAGTTAAACTCACTGTGTTCCTTTTCTTAGGTAGCTCATACATGAGCGCCCTGGAGGCTGGCGGGCTGGTGGGCAGTCTGGCTGCAGGTTACCTCTCTGACAAAGCTGTGGCCAGAGTGAGTTTGTTTTTTAAATATGAGTCATTATTTGATCCAAGATTGTGGTCAATAACAGCCTGTTTAATATAGAGAGAACTGGACTAGAAAGGGTTTTAACCTTTGAATATTTCAATGTTATTTTTTGGAAATCGTCTTCTGTTTAAGATTGCTTTCTCCCTGTCTGCACTTTCTTCATCATTTCATAAGTTAAAGGGATAAATAGCAATAGAAACACACCCCTAAGTGGGCACTCAGTGTTGTTTTATTCAGCTTATAGCCAGGAAATGGAACATCTCATAGTATTTTCTTTGTGTGCAGCAAGGGATGAGGCTCTATGGTAATCCCCGCCACTTCATCCTGATCTGCATGATGGCAGGAATGTTTGTGTCCATGTACCTGTTCAGATTCACCGTTACTCCTGACAGCTCAAAGGTGACACAGACACATTAATTCCTGTGACCTGTTCACACTGCACAGCAAATGCCAAACTTCAGTAGCCCATTTTTTTTTTATCTCTTCTCTGTACATCAAGGTGTGGATACTCGGCTTGGGCGCCGCCTTCGGTTTCTCCTCATATGGACCAATAGCTTTGTTTGGAGTTATAGCCAATGAGAGCGCTCCATCCAACTACTGCGGGACATCACATGCTATCGTTGCCCTGATGGCAAACAGTAGGTTTTCATTAATTGAAAGTTAAATTCTAAAGTTGTGTTTTGTGTGTGTTGCGCTCCTTCCATTGAAATAATCAGTGTGAATTCCCATTGTAGTTGGTGGCTTCCTTTCTGGACTCCCATTCAGCACCATTGCCAAGCACCATGGCTGGGAAAAGGCCTTCTGGGTAGCAGAGGTCACCTGCCTTGTCACTACTATCGGATTCTTCCTCCTGCGCAACATTCGAACCAAGATGGGACACGTGCCCAAGAAGGCGGACTGAGCTCATTCTGTGCGAGCCAGTCATTTTTACTTTTAAATTAGTCATATGTGAAATAAAGTTCATAGAAATGTGCAAAGGCGCTTCTCAACATGTTGTATAAATAGTGCGTGAACTTGAAGAAATTACTGCAAATTGCTAGAGAATGTTTTTTCTGATAATGCCTCTGCAGGACTGCAATAGTAAGAGTGCAAAATGGGAGGCTACAACACACTGAAATGAGCAATCTTAGGTCAATGCTACTTTTTCTTAGTTAACCCTATAACACTAATATCAGGTGACTTTCGCAAATTCCAGTCCTGTGAATTTGTTTTTTAATTTATTTTTTAAAAAAGCAACATGATCAGAGTACCCCATTATACCTTATTTTACACTTCATGCTCCAAAGTCTTCACTCACTGATTCAGTAAAATGGATTCAGAACATTTAAATACAGTATGGATTTTAATCTCTGAATTATTTACAAAACAATGTATTTACAAAGTGTTAATGAGCAAATGTGGGGAGAAAAAAAAAACAAACGGTCCAAGACAAGAAAAAGGAGTCCACTTATTTCTTTTCAGTCTGAATGCGCTGATTTAAGATCCAGCTCCAAAGTTGCCGGCTTTCTCTGCTACCTCCAGTGCACTCTTCAGATTCTGATCAAAGAGCTCACACCTGAAAAGCAAGAGTAAATGTGTGGGTGTTAAACAGTGGGTACAGTAATAAATTATTTCAGGATAAAGCAATCCTAATTCTCTTTAATACCTGATTGGCATTTCCAGAGAATAGAACGGGTTCTTGAGGGCGAAATCTGAATACACCTCATAAATCTTCCTCAACAACGCATCGATTCCAGACTGTCGCGGGTCCGCCAGCACGATAAACTTTATCCCTGAGAGAACAAAATGAGAAAGACGTCATTTTATAATAGTGACTATCAACAAGCTGGGAAGGAAGGAATTTATACACCAGGAAGATTTATTACTGGAGTTGCATGCTGTTCACAGCTAAAATTAAATGAAATCGTTACATATGGAAGTGCTTTGGTTTTTAAATCTACAGCCAACTAAGAAATTACTTCTTTGGTATTTTTAACCTAAAATGACACTTAATTGCACCACTGACCTGTGAGAGTCTGGAAGCAGTGAAGTTTGAAGACGTCAGTTTCTAACATTTCGATCCCTGAACTGCCAGCTTCAGGGGATAGCTGTGAACCTATTGCAAACAACCTGAGGGAGGGATCACAAAAATGGGTGTGTTTATTTAGCTTCATTCATAAAGTGAGGGTACATACAGTTTTGGTCTGAAGTTTAGCTACTGGGCGCGAATGTCGTGGTAATTTCTGGATTTTAATGAGTTCTTTGAACTGAAGAATTAAGTGTACAAGTTTGATTTTATTTTGGATTTTCTCTGATCCACGCAGGGTTAAAAAAGGCTCAAAGGCCTAAACAAATATTTAGTTAAATGAATGTTTGCAAGTTGCACTTTGTCCAGGTGTCCTTATTAAAATATTAATAATAAAATAAAATATTAATAAGTGTATGTATACTTTCGATCCTGTGTAGAGTAGAAAAAAATCAAACAACAGTACATACTATAAAAATGTATTGATCACTCAGGTAAGTTTTCACTTCCTTTGGCTCCCATTCAGAAAAAAACAAAACAACATAAATAACACTAGTAAACACCTGGCCCCGCTGTCCACTGTGCAGCTCGGGTTGAATCCACACACACGAAATTACTTACGAGTGGAACATGGACGCCAGCATCAGCTTCTCATTGGAGCTCAGGCGCGCTCGTCCAAAGCGAATAGACACGGGATAGTTTGAAGGATCTTTCAGGTATTCAAGGATGTCCTTCCCATCTGATGTGTTCTTCCCGATCACATCAACTCCATTGATGGACAGCACTGCATGGCCCACTGACGAATGACAAGAGGTTTCAGTCCAGTCATACAGTCAAGCTAGTGACACCGCAGTATTTTTAAATGAAGGACAGTGAACATTTCAGTTAACTTGGACTGTAAAAAACGATACAAATACGCATACTATAGATAATAAACCGACAAAGACTGCATGCGAGTATTTTAGCTTGGGCATAAGGCAGGTTTCGTTAGAGATTGCCCATATAGCTAGCTAATAAATAAGCTAACGATGTGCCCGTGAGGTTACCTCTGATTCCGTCCCGCTGTCCAAACGATACGACCACCTTCTCGTCGTGGTGCTTCAGCACCAAGTCCAAAGGGTAGCTGAATGTTTTCTCCACCTCTGCTCGCGGGACATAGTTATCATATTGATAAATTAACCCTCCAGCCTTGTTCACCACATACACACTGTATATCACCATCTTTGCAACGTCCTGCCCAGCTGACAGCGGCTGTCACATGACTTTGACGGGTGAGTAAAAATCAAATGAATAAATTCGATTTTACTTGTATGAGTTTTTGGTCTCATACCTGCCGCTGTAATGACTGTGAGAATGTTTGCCAATCTCATAAGTCAAATAAAGTCAATAAAAGCGACGAAACATGAGAAAACTCAAGTTCCCATAATGCCCCAATCTCACTTCCGCAAAAACAGGTTGTCTAAGGGGCTCTTGCACGGGCGAACTTCCTTTCGCTCCGACATCTTGACGAGGAAACATGGTGAGGACAGTTATTACACGTTTGTTGAAAGAAATTAGACTTTTTTCGGCTTATCGTTAGTCATTCAGGAGTCGTAGTACCTCGGAACATTTTTTGATAGCACTGCGCTTCCCCGCACCGGGACGAGAGTGTGTGGATGAAGCAGTCATTCTTAAGATTTCACGCATTGAGCTTATGGCTAGCAAAGTAGCAGTTTGCTAAACGCACCATGCTCCCAGCTACACTGTGCTCACAGAAAGGACTTTAATAAAGTTGTCCCTCACGTGACCGCTAAATATACTAGCATGTGCACAGATGACACAAACACCAAATACTAAAGTATTGTAGGGGTGCAAATGTTAAAAAATTAATGAAGACTGCGAGATTAGAAACGTTTTGAGGACGAGGCCTCCCCATGCCGACCATCCGAATTCGGCATTAGCCCCTAGCTCATTTCCCTTTTTTTTCCTTTAAAAAATTAATGGAGTACCGATGCGAACTTCCTTATGTGTACATTACAGCACATGTTAAACATGTAGCTTCAGAGTGAAAGTTTAACGGATGTCTTCTTTTTCCAGCCTCCTAAACAGGATAAGAAGAAGGATGCTGGGAAGTCCAAGAAGGACAAGGACCCAGTCAACAAGTCTGGAGGCAAAGCCAAGAAGAAGGTATGTTTTTGTTCATATTTGCCCATATTGGATGGATTTTATATTATGTGGCTGCTGAATAAATGTTGAGGTTAGAGGTTTCCCGGTCTTTAAAACAACATGTCTGTTTCTGAGCAGAAGTGGTCCAAGGGAAAAGTGAGGGATAAGCTCAACAACCTGGTCCTCTTCGACAAGGCGACCTACGACAAGCTGTACAAAGAAGTTCCCAACTACAAGCTCATCACCCCCGCTGTTGTGTCTGAGAGGCTGAAGATCCGTGGCTCTCTGGCAAGGAACGCCCTCCAGGAGCTGCTCGCCAAAGGTGAACTTCACTTTCTCTGCTCAGAGCTCTTGAAGGTCCGTGTTGGATCTTTGATGCTAGGAAGGGCATCAAAGTTAATCACACGTCTGTCATGGTAGTGAGCTTTGCTCAGTTGGTCAGCACCATTCCCAAGCATTAGATTTTAGTCCCAGCCAAAAAAGCAGTGTTTGCTTATGTTACCAGCAAAGGATTTATTTACTGCCCTGAATAAGTCGATTGAGAGTTTGGCAGGGTGATTTCCAACTTCAGAGAAAACTCAGTTACACGATGGTACATCTTTTGCATTAAGGGCTGATCAGGAGATGGTTCTTGCTCCAGCTTTAAAAAATGGAAACTGTAACATCTCTTGTCATCTGCTATTTTGTGATGCAGCATTAAACTCAGCCGATGAATATGCCCGTAGTCATCAGCACTGCTCGCTGGCTGTGTCTAATGTTTATAAATGCTTACACAGTATGAACCCAGGCCAGAGTGGTTTGGCAGCGAGTTCATCATTTGTTTTTAAATGACAGTGATGTGCATGCAGCGTGACTACTTATCTCCTCTTTTGACATCCTTCAACTTCTGTTCGAAATGCTGCATGGAAACAAATGATATATTGCAGCCTGTCTGTTGTTTCATGTGATGTGAAATGCTGAACATATTTCAAACGGGTGCATTATGCTTTATTCATTTGATTTATTTATTTTTCCTCCCTACAGTAGTTTAACTGAAGTTTGTGTGTGGTGTTATTCATTGTGTTTCAGAGATATTGTCATCTAGACTCTGTATAGCATTCTTTTTATGAATTAAAGCCTTCCTTCAGCAGGCTGTGCACTGTGCTTCTGATTAAAGAACGCAGATTTGTTCTTGTCCAATACAGTGAAGCTTCATATGCAGCAGGAGGGACACACGAAGAAATTCTGTATTAATTCCTTATGCCTAATTTAATTTGAGAATTACCTGTCAAACTGATTTGAGATATAATGGCTACATTGGCATCCTAGCTAGATTGCCTTTCCTGCCTTGTAATACATTTACTTGTCAGTGTTTGGACACCTGGGAGAAGTGATCTGTTGCACATATCTGCTTTACCTGCTGTATATCACGTTTGTCCCTGTGCAGGCCGACTAGGGCAAATGTATCACAACAATTGACATAACGGTGCAAATTAAAAACACAAAAAAAATTCTGACGGAGAACTTTGGTCCGTTTTTGTCTTGCAGGCATGATCAAACTGGTGTCCAAACACAGAGCACAGCTGATTTACACACGTAACACCAAGGGTGGAGATGAGGAGGCAGCAGCAGAGAAGGCATAATCAGGTACTACAGCAGCATCTCTACACGTCTCTATTTTATTACTGTTAGTTTTCAGTTTTACTAACCTGCAGTCTTTGTTTCTTGCAGGTTCCCCTGTTTGTTTCCTGTGATGGGCTGTTTGTAATGAAAGGTGGAATAAATATGTAAAGACAAAACCTTTGCACTTGTTTTGCTTTAACTGTTCGTCTGTCTTTAACCAGCTAAGAAGTGGATAAAAATTCCTAGTGTATTCATGATATGGTCGGGTGGTCACTGGATATCAGATAAGCATTATGTTGGATTTAAAAATGTCATTTAAGCAAAAATGTTAAGATTGGTTAAAGCAAAGAGTAAAAAGATGAGGATAGTGACTGGTAACTATTCATCTATGTGATACTTATAATAACGTTAAGACCTTTTGTGTCTGTGTGCAGTTGTTTCCTGGTGCCTGATAATAAGGTGCAAATACTGGTCCCTCTGCATCAAAGCGTGGTTTTGTTTTTTACATCCACTGCCGCCTCCTCCCTGAAGTTGACTGACTTAAGTGGATTAAAATCAGTTAGGGGCAATAAATTTGTTTCATTCTGTTCTGGTACTAAAAAGCGTGTCATAGGAAGTGTTACCTAGATCTGATGGCTTTGCTAACAAACACGAGGTGCATCATAAATGAATAAACACTGCAGCAGGTTATTATGGCAACATTATTCTCCGTCTTCTTCTTAAACTCTGATAAGGTTATTTTTTTCTAATTGGTTTTACATAACACAGCGGCATGAAGCTGTTCTAATCTAAGTGTAGAGAGATTAAGAGCTTTCCAGATATCTGTTCAAAACTGCACACAAGGGGAGAATTTTACAGATTCAAGAGCTTCTGCTGCTGAGGTGCTTTCACACCCCATTTACTGTGGTGCGTTCAGTTTGTCACCCAGTAAATTTAAAGAGGCATTCTGACTCAGTTGTCCCATGTTTTCAGTGTTAGATTGGATCATTTCTAATTTGGCCGGGTAGATTTGCACTTTGTCTTCAGCTTGTCTGTTACCAGCCACCGGCAGCGAAAGGTTATGAGATATTGATAGGAGTGAAATGAAGAAGCTATCTTCACTGTCACCGTTTGCTCGGGGCATAAGATAGCGCAGGAGTCCTGTGATGGATGCTGTCAGGTGCTCCTTTGTCACTGCGCAGCACCACCTCCAGCACCAGCCACAAAAACATGCTGCAGGTTTAATGCCACTGACAGATGCAGTCCTCCAACATGAGCTCAGAACACAAACAGAGCCACCTCTCAGTACACATGATGAAACAGCAGTGTCTGTTTAACACCTGCTATTGCTGGAGTTTTCCACCAACGAACTGAAATCCCATCATTTCTATTTATGAGGTTTGCAGCTTGATTAACTAGAATAAAGCATTTACTTGTTTTGCAAGGCTGAAACATTTTCATAATCAAGTGTGCTGCTCAACACTTTGATAGTGTTCTCGGTTATGTAGTGAAACAGCCTTTTGATTCCCGTATAATTTCAGGACATGCAATCAGTGTTGACTTTTTCTAAATTTATCAAAGTGACAGTAATCAGTGATTTAATCGTCCCCCCACTGTGCTGCGTACAATTACTGTGCAAGCTCAGTGAATTCCTATTTTTGTTTGCTTAAAAATATGCCTGCACTGGGCCTGATTGAATGCTCTGGACAGGTTAAAGGGGCTGTAAATGGCGTTTACATAAGGGACCCCATTCTTTCACATTCAAAGTCACATTAAATTAAATTCAATTGCCCCGAAGTTTAAAATT
Source organism: Perissodus microlepis (assembly GCF_051167445.1). Lineage (NCBI taxonomy): Eukaryota > Metazoa > Chordata > Actinopteri > Cichliformes > Cichlidae > Perissodus > Perissodus microlepis. Next base: position 23,925,546 of record NC_140474.1, read on the forward strand.
ATGGAAGCCCGTTTCCGCCACTAAAAAAAAAAAAAAAGATCCATAACTCAAAATTTCGAGTTATTTTCTCGAAATTCCGAGTCATTTTCTCAAAATTCCGAGTTATTTTCTCGAAATTTCGAGTCATTTTCTCAAAATTCCGAGTTATTTTCTCGAAATTTCGAGTTACTTTCTCGAAATTTCGACATATTAACTCGAAATTTCGATTTATTAACTCAAAATTTTGAGAAAAGCAACTCGAAATTTCGAGTTAGCGCTGCCAATCAGTAATCTACGTGAATGACGTCATTTCCTTGTTACCCGGAAGCTGAAGCCCTCAGCTACAAATGCTACAGCTAAGCTACCGGTATTACATCCAGTCGTGAATGCACAGATTGCTGAGTGTTTTCAGCCTGGCTTCACAAATGATGAAATCCCTGTGTTATTAGCTGAATCACATGGTGTTACTATCAGAAAACGTACTCGCGAAAGCGCCAATTTGTTGGGATCCGTTTTTGAGTGCGCGGTCCTCTGCGCCATATGCTTCCGGGTAACAAGAAAGCGACCTCATTCACGTATATTTTTGATTGGCAGAGCTAACTCGAAATTTTGAGTTATAATTCTCGAAATTTTGAGTTATATTTCTCGAAATTTCGAGTTACTTTTCTCGAAATTTCGAGTTAATAAGTCGAAATTTCGAGTTAATAAGTCGAAATTTCGAGTTATGGATACTAGCTTTTTTGTTTTTATTTAGTGGCGGAAACTGGCGGAAACGGGCTTCCATATTAAAATACAATGTGATGTTACGTTTTTTTAAGGAATGTGTTAAGTCAAGGAATAATTATTAATTGTTTCTATAGGATAACCGTGTCATATGTCCCGCCCCCGCTTCTTAGCTTGCGCATGCCCAGACAAGATGTATATGGCCCTTCGCCTCTGCTACGTCGAGCCTGTTCGTTGGTTGGGCTTTGATGGTAATAAACTGTCACTGTTTAATAATGACAACAACAACAGTAATAATAATAATTTTATGTATAATTTCTCTTCGTTATTCAAGCTTGTTTCCCCCACTAAAAAAAGACCAAAAAAAGTCAAATTATTTTTATTATCTAAAAAAAAAATCGAAGTAAAAAAATCGAAATGTCATTTTCTTTTTAAAGTTATTTTCCCAACGTTTCGAGTTAGTAAGGCTAAGACTTAACCTAACCGTAACACTTACCATAAGATCGAGTTCGAGTAAATCGAAACATCGAGATAATAACCCGAGATTTTCGGGAAAGATTTTATTTAAATGGCGGCATAAACAAGCTTCTTTATTGCTTTACTATACTCTTCATGCTATACTAAACAGGCTGTGCCTCCTTCATTACCTAGGTTTAAATAACTGGTCAGAAATTGTTTAAAAGTGGCTCGTTTGATAGTAAAAGTTGCCAATCCCTGACCTAGCCAAAAATAATGTGTTTTTAAGCTTTGGGTAGGCATGATAAACTCATGCAGGGGCTTCCTTATTTATGCCTGAATTTCAAACATATTATATTTACCTTACCCATCCTACATCCTGTACAGCTGTTTGCAGCCTCAGCCTGTGGAAACATTTTGTCAGGTGAATTCTGGTCTGACTGAAGCTTCAGGAAAGATGTTCACAGATCACATCAATGCATCTGGAAGCTTTTTTAGCACGTGCTAATGTGGAACAACTCATACCTTCATCCATGGTAAGTAGGGAGCTTACTGGCAGGTAGGTCAGTTTATGGAACAAAGTTTGAGACGTCAATACGAGAAGAACACAGGTCTAACCTTTTAAAAAGCACCTTCCTTTTCCTTGGTTTTGTGGCATGGACACTTATCTGTAAAGAACAGAAACTCAATCCCATTGTTAAGTGGTCTAACATGCTTATTGGTGAACAGTATTGCTGTGTGATACTGCAAATTCTCATATCAATATGATACGGAGTATATACAGGGCCACTATGCACTATTGCAGATACTGATACTTTTAACCTTTAGCAGCAGCGTATATTGGGGAGGGCAGTGTTTCATTATTTATAAGATGAATCATCATTGGTTTTTAAATTCTTTCAGCATTTCATGTATTTGGAAACTGTATGTTTTGGAGGGATGTAAATGTACCCGTCAGAGACGTCAGCTTGTATTGTTTAAATGTGTTATATGTTATAAATAAAATAGACATTACAGTCAACAAGATTCAGGGTATTTTTCATAATGAATGTTCGAGGTATATTTTTTTCATTTTCAAAAAAATAATTTATTTAAGACTATTCAGTGGGCTACATACTGAACTTAGATTATAGGAAAAAGCATCAATCCTATCACACTAGTACTGATTTGATACCAATACCAGCATTGGTATCGATACTATTAATCCACCCACCTCTAGCGAACGCCATCCCTGTACAACAGACAGTTACAGAGGTTGGCTGGTTCAGTTTTTCTTGATGACTTGCAGCCTTTAGTGAGTTTCAGTTTCTTTCGTCAGGATGAAAATGTATGATTCCAAAGTGCAGAACAGCAAGGTTTAAAAACACCTTTGTTCTGGCACCCATCACTCAATAACAAATTGTAGCTTTTTTACGTATGTGAGCTAAATGATTCCCCAAATTAATTATTAGTTGGGTTTTTTTCAGTAGTTTGTACTATGTGTGTTGTGTCTGTATTGAAGTGTGCATGTGAGCTTGGATGACTTGCCTGCAGAACAAACCTACCTACAGGTACAAATAAATGAACCTGAACCTGAATGTATAAATTGCTATTCTATAGAGCCACACTAATGCTGTTAGTTTCATATGTTTCTACATCTGTTAGAAGCCTGTAAATCTATTTTTTCCTGTTTTTGTTCAGGCACAGACATCTCTCCTGCGCCCTCCTTAGACTACAATATCAGCATTTAGCTCCAAGGCTGGTTCTTTAAACCTATCACTGTAGATAAGTTTCAGTTTAACAGCAACATCAAGTGGCTGTCCCTGTTTAATCGAGGTTGTCTTAACAGTGTTCTCACTCAGCGTGCCACTTCCTATCATCAAATGTTGGCACTTACACAAACAGACTATATGTAAATATTTCATAATGAAATGTGTTATCCTCAATTTAAAAACATTTTGCACTTTTGATACTCGCTATATCGCTGTCATATTAATGGATGACCTTGAGTTATTGAATTGTATTTACATACATAGCTAAAGTTAAAAAAAACAAAAAACCTCACTGATATATTCAAGGACCATAAAACAATTTCCACATCAGGAACCACAGCTTTGCTGCGTTTGCTGAACGTCCGCCTCTCTCACTTACTGACTGCCCTCTTCAAGGTCCACCCTTCCTGCTGTCACCCAGCAGAGCTACAGTATCTGAAAGACCAGCTTCAGTTTATACTGAGAGGCATGACTGAAGTCTCAAATTAGACACCGCTGCTTCAAGCCCTGGGTTGGGCAGTGAAAATGACTCAGTGGATTGAATGACAAACAAATGCTCTGTTCATTATGTGATGGTTCTGTGTGTGTGTGAGAGAGAGAGAGAGAGAGAGAGAGAGCCTTTCCACTCATCGTTAATACTCCTCTCTCACACACTCTCTCTCTCTCTCTCGCATACTCTGATGATATTCAAATATCTGTACGGCTAAAAAGGCAGAGGGAGTCAGAGCTCAGAGTCGGAGTGGGAATGCAGGCGAGTGGGAGCGCCGTCTCGTGGTGATTATTCAGGGCACTTCCAGAGCTGGATTTATGGCACGCAGCTGTTGAGTGGCTGACAGACGCGTGAGGAGCTCAAGCGCTGCTGCTTCTCAAGCTGCTTGTACCAGCCCGAGCTCTGCTTACTGTTGCATAGGAAAGAGGACTGCTGTGCCTCCACACAGATCGGTGAGTACTCTGCCCCCGATTCGACATTTACCCATTTGGTTATTATTATCAATTTTTTGTGTCTTTTACAGCCTTCTCTTTGTATAAAGTTAAAGTGTTTTATGAAGGTAACCTTTCACCTACTGGACATATTTTTCAGTTTTTGTCCTTCTGTACTTCTCACATTTTGCTCAGTTTACTTTTCAGTCCTCACAGAGGCAGTTTTGGATTTGAAAACAGTGTTTTTAGTCAGCTTTCAGTCAGCCAGTTCCCCTGTGTTTTAACCATACATGGCTAACAATGCTGAAATGCTAAACTAACTGTGCAAAAGAGCGACTCACTAATGTTTTCTGTGTGTTCTGAGAAATCCTCCAGTGTCTTTGTAATATTCATTAGATGTACCTGGGTGGTTTGTGTCTCTGTGCATTTCCTCTGGTGCTTTTTTTATATTTAGTTCACAATGCTGTGTCCTATTTATAGAAGTTAAGGCATCACAGCGAAGTGGAGACATGACGCCAGCCTCCTTACTACACACAGCCAGGCAGAAACCCTCAGCACTGTTGTCAGTTTCTAATCGCCCTTCGCTCCACATAAACGGTGTTACTCCGCAGTCCTTCCTCCACCTTAAAGCTTTTTGAGCTTTTCTAAGTTAGTGCAACTTGTGACGTTTTGTCAGGTCAAGCCTTGGCTCAGAGAAGAGCCTGGATTTTCAATTACAGCCGGACCCCGCAGACTGAAAGGTAGAAGTTAGCCTGTCCGACCCGGCCCTCTAACTCTGATTCAGAGGTCAGAGACAGAGCCAGGGAGTGAGCATCATATGCTTAAGGTTAATTGAGAGGATGCCCTAGGATAAATGGACCTGCCTGGAGCAGAAGATTGTATTAGAGCTCTGTGCTACTTTATAATTTTTTGTAGTTGTTTCCACTGTAGAGTATTTGTGACCATTTATATTTAGAAGCACTTAAAAGGACACTTAGGAAATAAAGACCTGACAAAAGCATTTTTCTCTCTAAGTCAGATTGAATTTCCGACCATAAATTGAGCATTCCTGGCCCTTCCAGCGAAGCTCTTTGGGGACTGTTTATTTGGGTTGCTATGGAAGTCTGTGGTGGTGGTGGTAAGCACAGAAACTGGAAGCTGGAAGACGCCCTTTAAAGATCTGGCCTTAAAAATGCTTTCTCCTCGTGCTGCTGACAGTCTCTTAATGCTTTCATTTAAAGTAATTAGACCGAACCAGATCAAATTCACTCTCACTGCTCATTTGCCCAAAAAGTATAAAAGAGTTGAGACGATCTACATGTTAACACACAATAGATCCGAGGATCTGAGGCTGTTAATAGATACAGTGGGGGGATATTGGAATCAGTCAAGTAAACAGTGTCTGGCTGTTCTGGCTCCCTTTTTTATTTTTTCAAGCCTCGCTGGAGATCTCCCTTCAAAGAGAGGGACTCCCAACTACTGCTAAAAGTTGCTGTGCCTCTGCTGCATTGCTGACATTCAATTTATTATGATGATTTATTCTCACAGTTATGATTAATACATAAAAATGAAGTGATATAGGAGAAAAAAATGAGTATTTGACACAAGTTTTCCTTATAAAGTCTTATTTTTCCTTCTTTTTGCTGGCAGTGTTTTTTTTGTTTCATTGTGAAATAAAGGCTATTCGTCACAGCTAGGCTTGCAGGCCATGTGACAGGACCTGTGGTCATAGAAATACCATCAGCCTTTTGTGCTTTCTCCCTGTGTTTACTGCACACAGCAAGGAACAACCCGTTTTACTTTATTATCAGTGTCTGTGATCCACGTCCTCCTGGACCTCAGAGAGCTCAGACCGCTTGCAGAGAGCGTGTTTGCTTTCATTCATCACTCCTTGGTGTGAGGGTGGAACAATGTTTACCTTCATTATTTACAGCAGCACAACTCCTCTGCTTGTACAGTTTGTCACTGTATGCTCAGCTCATCTTCCCCTGCCTGCATCATCATCTTCGGGCCTGGGGGAGTTACAGCAGGATAATGTGCTCGGCTGAACATCTGGTAACGTCAGGAAGAATTGCTTTCAGGCTTGAAAAGTGGCTCTTTTAACATGATGGAAAATGTTTTTGCTGTGACAGTAAGATGTAACATCTGTCTTGTATGTAAATCAGCCGGGCTTCTTTCATCTGGGCCCTGTCGAGTTCAGAAAGCACAGCTGAGACAACCCAGATACATCTGTGTTCAGATAACTTTTTTTCCCATTAAGCTGAAATGTGGTGGCTCTGAAGATCTGATGAAGATTAAGAGCAGTTTGTAGCACAGAGAAATCTTCATTCTTTGTGTTACTGCTTCTTTCGCATGTTTCATTGACTCATAATAATCCTTAACTGACAGCATTTTCTTCAGGCTCACTCCTCAATGAAAGCAGCGTTCTCCACAGCCTGCCCCTGGTTATTAATGCAGATTAATCAATAGAAAGTAACACCACTCCTCTCTCTGCAGCCCTCTCAGGCTATGCGCTCTTTGGCTCCGCTGTACTCGAACCGCTGTGAAATCTCCCCCTGAGGTTCTCTCTTGTCACTGTGTCAGATGGTCCAAATGTGCTGACTGGGGGGCTCGCTCGCAGGTTCTGCAGTCCTGCAGTTCGGAAGGCTATCACGTGAACTGAATACAGAAAACGACCGTTGTGTCATAACTTATAGTACCGGCTGTGGTTTGAAATATGCTGACTTTCATCGACTTGGTTTTTGTCACTGTTAGGCTGCTGCTGTGTAGCCAGAAAACACAGCCTCAGCTCTGTAATAAATACCATTTTTCCTTTGCCTTTTTAAAAAGCTGCTGGAAATTCTGTCAAGTTTTCCACCGGTGCAAAGAGCCAGCCATCCTGTAGCTCTGTGTGTGTGTGCGAGCTTTGGGCTCATGAATCATACTGTAGACTGTTAGACAAGGCGTTACATAGTGCTGTATGTACATTGTATGCATGTAGTGAAGCATAAAAACTGGAAAAGTATTGAAATAGACCTTGAGAACTTGGATGCTGCAGAATTTGTCACACAGAAGTAAAGCTAAAGTTTCAATTCAGTAATCAGAAAGAGACCAATTGCCATATAAAACATGTTTATAACATGCTTTGGTATATAACAATAGCATAATGATTTGAGGGTTTCTCTTGGATGTCTGAATTCATTTTCTAACTCTTTTGTGTGGTAGCATTCATGGGAATAATATGCAGCCTTGTTAAAAAGAGTTTTCACAGGAGTCTATGAAGCCCTGTGAAAAACTGAGCACCCCTATTGATTCATTAGCTTGTAGAATCACCTTTAGCACCAATAACTTGAAGTTTTCTGTATGACTTTATTAGTCCCTCACATCATTGTGTCCAGATTTCTTCCAATCAGAGTTAGCAGCGAAGACACCTGGACGAGTCCCCTCATCCACAAGCTGAACTCTTCATACCTACTGGGTAAGATCAGGGATTTGGACTTCAGGTTTCCTGTATAGGAGTTGTGGGCCCTGCAGATTGACAGTCCTTTGCAACATTGCTTCAGTTCATTGAGGTTTCTTTATGCACAGCTCTCTTAAAGTCCCACCACAGCATTTCAGTCAGGTTGAAATTTGGCCTTTGACTGGATCATTGCAGCACCTTGATTCTTTTTTCTGTCATTCTGTGAATTTTTTGCTGTGCTTGGGATCATTGTCCTGTTGCATGACCCAATTTGGGCAAAGCTTTAGATGTGAGTCTGTCAGACAGACTCACATTTGAAAATACTTTGGTTTGGGCAGTTGAGATGGACTAGAGACCTACCCAGGGTGTACCCTGCCGCTCACCCTAATGACAGATATGATAGGCTCCAGCCCCTCCGCATATTGGAAAAGTGGAAGAAGATGGATGGATGGATGGATGCTCTGGTAAATGGGTGCGTCAATGACTGCAAGGTGCTCAGGTCCCGTGGATGCAAAACAAGCCCACATCACCAGCCTTCCAGCACCATGATTGAAAGCTGTGATGAGGTTTTTGTGCAGATATGCTGTGTTCGGTTTTCTCCAAGTCTGGTTCTGTGCATTATGGCCAAAAATCTTCACTTCGATCTCCTCTGTCCAAAGGATTGTTGCAGAAGTCTTGTGGTTTCGTCAGATGAAACTTTGTAGTCTTAAGCCATCCTGCTATATTCCTTTTAGAGAAAAGAGGATTTCCTTGGCAGCCCTCCCAAAACAACCCATACTTGATCAGTATCTTTCTAATTGCACCTTTATGAACTTGAACATTTATCATGCTGAGGTGTGTAGAGTCTTAACTATAGTTTTTAGATTTCTTGAAGTTTCTCTGAGAAATTGCAGTTTTTGATCTTGGGTTGAATTTGCTGGAACATCCATTCCTGGGAAGATTGGCAGCTGCCTTGAATGTTTTCCAGTTGTGAAGATTTTCTCTTACTGTAGAATGATGGACTATATATTGTTCAGACATGGCCTTTATAACCCTTTCCAGATTGATGTGCAGAAGCAGTTCCTTTTTTAAACTAAGAATAAGAGATCCCAATTCAAAGAGAAAACAAAATAAAGCTCTATTTTCTGTTGCCCACATTGTAGAGGGTGTAATTTCTATTGAGTGCTCCTGTTGATTTTTCTTAATGTATAGGCTGTGATCAGCTGACCTGCTGCTCTTTATGTATGTTCACAACTGAATTCGACAAGATGTCAGCAGGTGGTCATGAGTTGTCCTTTGTGTCAATCCTCTACACTGATAGTCTACTGTTTATTAGGGGTGCAACGATACACAAAATTCACGGTTCGGTTCGATACTTTGGTGTCACGGTTCGATATTTTTTCGATACAAAAAAAAAATGTTCATGTCTTTTTAATTTGTCATTTATTAAAATTATAAATATATATTTTGACTCAAAAGTACAGTTTTTAAATTTAATGTTGCTGAAACAACAAAGTAATAAAAAAATTAATCTATCTGATCGAGAAATCACTCATCTTTGGAAAAGAGAGTTTATTACAGAGAAATGGCTCTTTCCAAAATAAAAGCTATACTATACGCTTCTTCTGGGCTATATTCTCAGCAGCATATTAAACATATCAGGTCCCCATAAGGAGAATCATGTGCTAACGGCTGTCTAAATGACTCGGGTAAAGTTTGTAGCATGCCTGCTTGTTGTTTTTGTCTGCTTCCACTTGTCTTTGTACTAGGATGATGTCGGAGTAAATGTGCAGTCATATTCGTTGTGTTCCCACTAGTGCTGTCAGCGTTAATCTTGTTGAAATGACGTTAACACCACAACACGGCAAATCTCCGTTAACGAGTTACCGCGGATCGCCCCGTGCGTGGGGCTGGACGGCCAACACGTTAACGAGCTAACTGTGCTAACACACTAGTTTCCACCAATGTAATTGAGCATTGCGTGGCACATCCGACATACTGTTTTACTTTTGTCCATGACGCGCTTACCTTCAGGGTCATACTTCACATGAAAACCAAAATAGTTCCAAACGCCAGATCTGAATTAGGGTGGGGGAGGTTCAATTTGCCATGTTGCAAGGAGAGCTTAACTTCTGTCTTGCTAGCTTGCGCTGTGCTCAGTGGATCTGCACTCGACAGTGCAGCCTAGGCGGATAAGTCGAACGCAGATCCACTGAGCTCTCAATGCAGACAGCATCGTCAGAAGAAAAGTTGATAAAATAAATTAAAAATTTTGTATTGTTCAATACATATGCGTACTGAACCGAAAGCACTGTATCGAACGGTTCAATACCGATACGAGTATCATTGCACCCCCTACTGTTTATGCTGTCTTTTTTCCAAACAGGATAAAGTTGATATGAAGGTTTAATTCTGTGAATGAATCTAAGCACCATCACCTTAGCTTATAATTATATATAACTGAACTCTAACAATGAGCACCACAGCCACTGTGCACCAGCCACTGTGCACCAGCCACACACACTTTAAATCCTTCCCAGTACAGCAAACTAACCAGTTTATCCTGCAGTAACCTGCAGAGTATTTTCATGCAGCCTTTAAATAACACAGTTAGTCAACCTCAGTTTGTTTTGCAGTTCATTTCACAATATGAAAAAAACAACAACAGAAAACCAGACTGAAAACCTGATTTAAAAACATGAAGACTTGCATGTAAGCTTTACATTTACAGTTTATCACATACCAGTGAGCAGTCCTTACCTTTAAATCTAACCTCTCTTCTTCCTTTCCTGTCCTGTCTTTCTTATCGTTCTCCATCTCTGAGTGGAGTTAGCTCCTTCTTTTCTCTACCTGTGAAATACTGCAGTTGGACCTTTAGCTAGCAACACACTCTGCTACAAAATGCACGCAAGCAATTTGTGTGTTTGCTGATTTTTGTTGAGCTGATAGAAACGTTGCATTTGTAATTACTTAGTTAGTTACCAATACAACTCCAAGTCCTCTGCACACTGCAGTACCAGAAAATGTTGTCAAGGTGTGCTTTGTGGTAGGTGGAGTGCAGCTTTATTAGCTAGCACCAGCAAGCTTAACAAAAAACATAAGGTCAGGACACAACATGGGCTTTAATACACACACGAGGTAATTAGGAAGATGCAACACAGCTGGGGAAAACAAGGCACAGGTGAAAGAATTAAAACCACTATGATAAAAAAAAGAGGACTTCAACCATAAATCCTAACAAATAAACAAAAACTAGAATTCAAAACTAATATTACTCTTAAGAACTTAACACACAAGAACTCTAACTTTCTTTTTCGTATTAGTGTAGATCAGGGGTCCCCAACTCTAGGCCTCGAGGGCCGGCGTCCTGCAGTTTTTAGATGTGTCCTTCATCCAACACAGCTGATTCAAATGGCTAAATTACCTCCTCAACATGTCTTGCAGTTCTCCAGAGGCCTGGTAATGAACTAATCATTTGATTCAGGTGTGTAGACCCAGGGTGAGATCTAAAACCTGCAGGACACCGGCCCTCAAGGCCTGGAGTTGGAGACCCCTGGTCTAGATGGTGAGAAAAAGGTCCTTCTCTAATAGGAAAGCAAAAAAGGAAAAATACATATTAAAGACAAACATCTTATATTTTAAGAGTGCAAAAGAAAATAAATGTTTGGTCATTTCCTTGAAATAATAGAAAGTGTGTGCAGCAAATACATATAGATGTGTTATACATCAGCCTAACGACAAGTAGAGTCTGAACCCCGCCTCTCACTCTGTGTGAGCTGGGATAGGCTTCGGCTCCCGACCTGTCCCTCTGGACCTCCAGTTGGATTACTGGTTGACAAAATGGATGGATGGATGTTATTAATTACTATAGCTGCAGACTTGAAACTGCTTTAAATTAACAGCAAAAACCAATTAGTTGCACACCGAGACGCTTCTTAGTCACTTGATTTGCTTAGAGACTTTTGTAAAGTGATTCTGATGAAGGCTCCTGACAGCACCATTTCACTTGTAAATGCATGAAGTGATGAAGAAAGCAAAAGGCTCTGAGTGTACGAAACTTAATATAGCGTTTTTATTTTTTCTTCTTCTTTTTGGGGGGAGGGGAGCTGTTTTGTGCTGCTTTTCTTGGTGCTCCTGTTGTCAGAATGCTTTGAGCAATGTTCGCTCACTTCTGCAATCAATATTTTTATATTAACTTTATTTTAATTAAGAGCAAAACAGAGACGCAGAGAATTTAAATGAATTTTCATAGTTCCCCTTAGTCAAAGATTTAAAGCAAGTTTCGGGATTTGAGCAAACTTTACTGCTTTAAGCAAATATTACCTCTATCATAGCATTGTTTGTGATCCACAAAGAAGGATTTTTATTCCAAGAAAGCCCTCAAACTTACTCTTTACCAACTACCCAGCTCCAAATGCAAGATAGACACAGAGTGATAACAACATATTTAGCAGGTAAAGACTGTGATAAGTGCTTTGGGTGCTGGTGAAGACCAAATACAGAACTTTACAGGACACTGTTTGCTTTTTTAACCCTGGAGAACCCATGGGGTCAGAGCCGACCCCATTGGTTTACTAGGGAAACCATGGGGTCAAATTTGACCCCATGGGTTCTCCAGGGTTAAGAGGTTCACTAGATATTATCAACATTATGTTCACAGGTTGTTTTAATAATTCTCTCTGGTCTGCCAAATTTATTTCAAATTTATCTTCGATATCTTTACTAATATCTTTGATTTCACTCCATTGCCTGTGTACCTGTCTTCATCTGTGGCGGCCAGGCGACAGATGGTGCGGGAACAGTATGTCACCACCACCGAGGGCAGCAGCACGCCCAGGTCGGTGCCCGACGAACTCTACAAGATTGGCATCTATGGCTGGAGGAAGCGCTGTCTCTACCTGTTTGTGCTGCTGCTCATTGTCATCCTGGTGGTCAACTTTGCCCTCACCATCTGGATCCTCAGGGTGATGTGGTTCAACACGGTATGCACAGCTCACATTTGGACACCATGTTTTCAGTTGGGATTGTTTTTCCTTTCTCCTTTCAAATGGTATGTTTAAATGTTTAGTATGTAGCTTTTGTTGATCAGCCCATCATTTGACTATTACCTGCTTATTATTGTAATGTCAGGCAGCAATAGTGTTATCTGTCATTAAGTCCTACTTGGCTGTCTAAACAGGAGAGTAAATGTGTTTGTTATTTCATGGAGACTTGTCAGCTTTCTGTCTCAACTCCAGATGGCAACTGTGGATTTATGAACAAAGCTGCAAGCCAACACACACTCTTGCATGCACATGTACACACTATGGTGGAGACCTTAGACAAATACCTAAGTGATAGAGGGAACGCTGTTAGCTGGAAAGCCAAAGCACATTCCTCACCTTCTTGGCATGCCTTTGTCTAAATATGTAACCTCTTGATTTTATTTTGATCATAGGAAGGGATGGGACTACTACAAGTACATGGAGATGGGGTTAAGCTGGAGGACGGCGAGTCTGAGTTCCTCTTCCCTCTCTATGCTCAGGAGATCCACAGCAGAGAAGTAAGCCAATCAGAAATGCAAACTTTTTTTCCTGCTCTTCTTCGCCACATTCTTCTGAGATAAGCCTCCTCTCTCCCCCCTACCCTCTCCTTCTCTCCCTTTCTCGTCTTCTACCCCATTCATTTTCAAACCTCTGTTTGCTCAGTTAAGTAGCCTGACAGCCTGGCCATTATTTCTCACTGTTTACTAAACTTAAACTTGAGTGTGTGTTGGATCTTTGGAGACTGCACGTCATCTTATCATCTAAATCTAATTCCTCGCAGACACTCAGGCAGTTTTTATCCAGCTGTAGTGAGAGAGCTGCATATTTCTGACAGTACTTTTTTTAGGAGATGTGTCAGAACAAACTGGATTTGGCAGTAGCACACAGTGCACATGGTGGTGTGCTGAGCTCTCCATTAACCTCAGGGATATTTGTGGTGGAAAGTAGTTTATGGCCCGCCTGCTAGCAGCAGATGGGAACACTTTGCTGCAGTTGTTTACATGTTATGGCTTTTCTTGCTCATAGCAGCAATATTTTTTTTCTTGCTTCATGGGCCTCATTAAAAAGGCAATGTATTCCTCATTTATGGATGGACACATTTTCTAATGTGTTCTATGGGTTTCTAAAATGATTCAGTGCTTAGAGAGACATCCTGCTGCCCTCTACATGAAAACTTGCTTTCCTAGACCATTTTTAGAAGCATGTCTTCCCCTCAGCTACAAAGGAGCAGAAGAGATTTATTGCTAAGCTTCTTCATTTAAACATTTTTATGACAGTGTGTGTGTGTGTGTGTGTGTGTGTGTGTGTGTGTGTGTGTGTGTGTTTGACAGACCTAATTACTTGCTGTCACATCCTGTACAAATATTTAGGTAAAATAATAAATAGCCTGATAATAATGCATTCTTTGTCAGCCTTAATAAACAGTAGTCCATGGCACTTTTTCTGGTCAGTAATGCTTCAGCCTGGCTGGTGAATATCCTCCCCCATCAGGATGCTCAGTGCCTCCTAATGGCTGCCTGATCATAATAATAATTGTCAATAATATATCAGTAAAGTGTTTGTAGAATAATCCAAGTCGACAGCCGTAAATGCTAATGTGTTAGCAGATAAATGATTGCGAGGAAACATCTTGATCAACTAAAAAACAAAATAAATGGCAGTATTAATATTTGTTATGATCTCAATACGTAGCTAAGATACAATAAAAAGCTGTTAATCAGAAAATGACACCTAGTTTCTTGAGTTTACCGCCATGCTAGCTACTTTATGGTGCTTTGGGCTAAATGCTGTTGTTAGCATGCTAGCTTGCTCACAGGAATAGAATCATGTGCAGAAGCTTATGGGAATGTGTTATGAAAAGCTCCAACGCTGGTGGGGCAGCCATGTAACACAGTTTCTGTTGGTGACCACCTCCTCTGACCACATGTGGAGTCCCACAGGGTTCTATACTAGGACCTATCCTTTTTCTGTATGTCCTGCCTCTTGGCCACATTGTACAGAAACATGTTATCATACTGCTCTTTCAGCAACATTCAGTGTTATCTCCCAGTTAAGACCATCCATCCATCCATCTTCATCCGCTTTATCCGGGGCCGGGTCGCGGGGGCAGCAGTCTAAGCAGAGAAGCCCAGACCTCCCTCTCCCCAGCCACCTCCTCCAGCTTATCCGGGGGAACACCAAGGCGTTCCCAGGCCAGCCGAGAGATATAATCTCTCCAGCGTGTCCTGGGTCTGCCCCGGGGCCTCCTCCCGGTGGGACATGCCCGGAACACCAACCCCAGGAGGCGCCCAGGAGGCATCCTTGTCAGATGCCCGAACCACCTCAGCTGGCTCCTTTCAATGTGGAGGAGCAGCGGCTCTACTCTGAGCCCCTCCCAGATGGCCGCACTTCTCACCCTTTCTCTAAGGCAGTTAAGACCATCTAACCAAAATGAATATCTGAAAATCTTCTAAAATGAACAATTTAAATAAAATAAAAGTCTAATGCATTTAAACATTTAAAAAATCCTGTTATCCAGTTCTTTGTCCTTCCAAAATTAAATAGGCTGTCAGAAATCTGTGTTTGCTATTGATGCAAACCTAATTTTTGAGGAATATATCAGCAAGCTAATCCAGCCCTCCTGTCTGCATTTGAGGAGTGCTAGAATACAACTGATATTGAGTTTTAGCCACATACTCTCTATTATTCTTACTGTTATTAACTTTGCCACGGAGGTTATGTTTTTGACAGTGTTTCTGTGCCTTCATGTCATTCTTTCTGTCTGTAAACACTATAGCTCAACGTTTTAAATTAATTCTGATAAAAACTGTGTAGGGGTGTAGCGTGGGGTCATGCTAACAATCCATTCAAATTTCGCTTACATCCCCTGAGGTCATCAAGGTGAACTTTATGATTTATTGGTAGAAAATTGACAAAAAGCCTAACCATATCTTAGAAACTGATTCTCACAAGTCTTGTGTGTATTGCCAACACATAGAAAATAATCTAATATAATATGATTGCAATATACAGATTTCAAATGTCAGATTTGACCTCTGACCTCTCCTTTATTGTTAATAGATTGATCTGAAGGTCAAAGCAATAATAATGCTATTTAGGGCTATTTAAAACTGAGTTTCTTATTGTCATCCTTTGTATTGAGAACATATAGGCATATAAGGAATGATATATGAGGATTCTAAACATCACGTTACTTTGGACCTCTGACAGATAAACCTCATAGCATGCCCTCATGATCCTCATACTGTTTATTTTACAGCATAGTGAAATAAAGTCACCACCACAAAGTTAAAATGCTTTATTGACCGAAGTGAAATACAAAGTGCAGAAAAGCCAAAACGTAATGTCCCCACGTTAGGACAGAGGGTGTCAGGAGTGAGTGCCCTTCATGACCTGGCTCCGGAAGAGATGCTGGATCTCAGTGAGCAGCCTGAGATCCTGAGGCAGGAACCTGCCAACTGTTCCCACCTCATGCTTAAAAACTGAAGGCGACTGAGCATTTGCTGTTTGGGCTCCTCTGCTGTGGAAAAACCTGCCCGAGCAAGTCTGACTTTTATTTTGCAAGTGTTAAGCTTTACTCATTTTATTTATTTTTTTAAATAAAATATTCTTATAAAATATTCTTATAATAAAATATTTTTAATTTGTATTGTATTTCACTCTCGACAATGCACTCGCTTATCTCTAGAGTGTAATACTTTGGTTTTAAATCTTCTGATAACTTTGACTTTTTTGTATTTTTTTGTGTGTATTATGTTTTTGTAAAGCAGTTTTGTAATGCTGATTTTAATGGGCACTATTCAAATAAACGTCCTGTTTTTTTATGGATGCCAGTTTTGCAGAGCTGTCTTGATAGCCTAATAAACCTCACATTATCAACCTCATGGTAGCGTTAGAGTCAGGCAATGAAAGTCAGTAGGAGTTATCCTCAGGGAATCATGAATGCTTTTACAATCCATTAGTTAGTGTGGACTAAAGGGTCTGACCAGTGAACGAGTGCTACCTGCAGAGCCAGCGTGCCTAAAAACCTCACATAAAACCTCTTTGTCCAAGTTCATACATGCAAATATTCAAATTTTTATCATTTTACTGTTGCAGATTGATGTTATTTCCACAGGCTGTTAATAAGACAATATTTCTTCATCTCCACAGGACTCTTCACTTCTATTACACTCATCGGAAAATGTTTCCCTCAACGCCCGCAATGAAAATGGTGACGTTATAGAGAGGATATCTGTGGGTGAGAGGACACACAGAAACATGCGGCACACACACATCACATCCCACTGATGAGTGACACTGAGAGTGACAGTAAAGACACTGGTGCACTGCAGGGATTTCTCATCCAGCATTAGCAGAGACAAGAGGCCATATTTCAATTCATAATCTCTTAGATTTCCATTTAAAATCCATTAAATTCAGCATTCCTTTTCTCCAGCCGTTGCTTCTGGATCGTTCTGTATTACACGCGAGGGCCTGAGGCCGGTGGAGGATCATATTTGTGCGTCTCTTTATGGCTCACCGACTGCCACGTTGGGGGATTTTGTCATAATTAAAAGGCCAGCAAATTGTTGTGTTCCACAGTGCCGTTATGTGTCCTTGATCATTAAGCCATAAAATGCATAGCCTGCATACTCTTGGGCCTCTGTGAATAAAACTGAAATGCTTGTTAGGGAACACTGCGTGTCTGTTCACAGTAGTGAGCCCTGACAGAGGTTAAATATCTCACTGAGTGATCTACATGCTTTAGATCAGCTTCTCTCAGGGCTGATGGAGTGAAGGGCAAAAGGAAGTAACCTCAGATGAGTTACGTGTCAGACCAAAGCAGTAATATGGTTACGCATTTTTAATCAGTGCGTTTCTCATCAGCAGGTGGCCGCTGTTTCTCCCCTTTCCACCTCTACGCTGATCTAAATTGGGAATGTGTCTCTGAGCACATCGAACTGAATCACAGGAAGAGAATGATGATAGATTTTCATGGTTGCACGTTACTCATGTCTTATAGCCAAACCCCTTCAGGTGTTGTTGTTGTTGTTGTTCCAGGTCCAAAAGAGGCTCAGGGACACACTCGAAATCTGCTCATTAACTCGCACAATGACAACATGCTGTTCACTGCAGATGGCGACAAGGCTGAGATTGGGCCAGACAAACTACGAGTCACAGGTACACCGATGGCCGCAACGTGCTGTGTTTCCTTGGACGTAGCAAACACCTGTTGGTGGAAGGGTTTTGGGGGAAAAAATGAAAAAATAATAACACTGACAACAGATGTAGACTCAACAGGACCAATTTGGTTTGATGGCAAATATCAGCTCAACAATCCAGCACCCAAGGGCAGAGACAGCCCAGTCATTTTCACAGTCATTCGTGTCATACAGTGCGTGGATATCTTTGAAGTGCACAGAGAGAACAGAAAAATGAGATACCAGAGAACAATACTGTACAGTTTATCATATTACTGAACAAAGGGTTGACGGGATATTTCTGCGCTTTTATTCTGAATCTTAGTCTCCGGTGTGTTGCGTTAATGGTTACGTGTGCCGCTGGCCACACGCTGTGATGACTGATTAATGTTGAACAGAGTGTCAGCCGATAGCTTCGTATCGCCCGGGGTCAGTTTGATCCGCAGAGAGCAGCAGGGAGCGGGAGCTGTTTTTCCAGGAATCCTCTAAACAAAGCTTCTGTACTCTCTGTGTTTGTGGAGTGTTTACATCTTTCACAGTTGGCTCCAAGTGTTGCAGCATTTGGATCCAGTTTTACTTCTCTGCTCCAGCATTGCCTGAATTTTTCTGAAGTCAAAGTAGGGAGACAGCCCGCCTCTATTTTTAAAGAAAAAAAACAATGTTTACACAACGACGCAATCCACAATATATACTGCACTGCAGTGCTTTGAGATAAATATTAGAGGATTACAGTCAGCAGCCCCTCATCCTCTGAGCACAGGTGGCGTCTACAAAACTTTAGTGACACTCACCTGGCACTTTATTAGGTACACCTTCAGAGCTACCTTAATTCTTCAAAGGACACCTCAGAGATTTTGGTCGACAGTGACATGATGGCATCACACTGTTGCTGCAGATTTGTCAGCTGCACATCCGTCATCAGAATCTCCCGTTCCACCGCAGACCCAAAGGTCCTCTATTGGACTGAGATCTGATGACTGTGGAGGTCATGTGAGTTCTTTGAACTCACTGTCATTTTCAAGAAACCAGTTTGAGTTTTGTGACATGGTGCATTTTCCTACTGGAAGCAGCCAAGGATGGGTACACTGCGGTTATAAAGGGATGGACGCAATCAGCTGCAATATTCAGGTAGGCTGTGGTGTTTAAATAATGCTCAGTTGCTCTAAGGAGTCCAAAGTGTGCCAAGAAAATATTGCTCACCACCAGCAGCCTGAACCAAGGCAGGCTGGAACTATGCTTTCACAGCATGTCTTTTGTCCCATCTTCCTTCTCTCACCTCCAACTAGTCGCAAGAGATGGCTGCCCCTCCCTGAGCCTGGCTCTGCTGGAGGTTCCTTCCTGTTAAAAGGGAGTTTTTCCTTCCCACTGTTACCAAAGCACGTGCTCATGAGGGGTCATATGATTTTGGTTTTTTTTTGTCTGTTTTCTCTGTATTATTGTAAGGTCTTTACCTAAAAATAGAAAGTGCCTTGAGGCAACTGTTCTGGTGATTCGGGACTATAAAAATAAAATTGAATTGAAGTAAATTCAATTTAATTGAAATTCTCACCCCATAATCTGAATATTGGAGCAGAATTTGAGACTCATCAGACCTTTTGTTGTCCTATTTTGATGTGAATTTAGACCTCATTTTCCTGTTCTTAGCTGACAGGAGTCAGGAAAGGTAGTTTCCTACATACCTTGGTTGTAATGAGTAATGAGTTACTGTTGCCTTCCTATCAGCTCGGAGCAGTCAGACATTCTCCTCTGACCTCTGGCATCAAAAAGGCATTTTCAGCTAGAAATCTGCTGCTCACCGGATATTTATCAGACCTTTGTCTGTAAACACTAGTGATGCTTGTGTGGGAAAATCCCAGTAGGTCAGCAGTTTGTGAAATTCCCAGAGCAACCCGTCTGACAGCTACAGTCAGTCTACATTCAAAATAATTCAAATCACCTTTCTTCCCCATTCTGGTGCTCAGTTTGAACTTCAGCAGGTCATCTCGAGCATGCCTACATGTCTAAATATGCTGAGTTGCTGCCATGTGATTGGCTGATTAGATGTTTGCATTAACAAGCAGTTGAACAGGGGTGCTTAATGAAGTGGCAGGTGAGTGCAGTGTTAAAATACTTCAGTCTGGGACAAAGGGGTGAACTGGCCAACATACCATGAATGCCACTGTCAGCAAAGCTACTCATGTTGTTTTATTAAAAATGTTTGGTGTGTGTTGTGACCATATCAGATCTTGATGTTTGTGTATCTTTGTTTGCAGGTCCTGAAGGAGCGCTGTTCCAGCATTCAGTGGAGGTGCCTCAGCTGAGATCAGAAATGTTGAAAGAGCTGAGGTGAATGTTTCAGACTTTGTGTATTATTGGATTTTTCAAAACAATCTGCTAAAGAAATACAAAACTATAAGAAATCAAAGTTTAGGTTCAGTCTCACTAGTGTTGCTCAGGTGAAATAAACAAGCAAATGGATAAAATGGTGGTATTTTTAAAGTCGAGATGTTTCTTTAGGTTGGAGTCCCCGACTCGCTCGCTCAGTATGGATGCACCGAAAGGAGTTTTTATGAAAGCTCTGGCTGGCAACATTGAAGCTGCTTCCAACATGGATGTCATTCTGCAGTCGAAAGAAGGGCTGGTACGAAATCCACTTTTCACTTCCTGCTGATTGCTACAAAGCCGTCTTCAGGCATGCTTTTTCCTTTAGCTCACAGAGGGAATATAGAGAGCATGTTTTTCCAGCAAACATGCTGCGCTACGCTTTTACGCTCTCTCAGGTCACACCTGGGAGCTTGAGTGCAGTTTAAAAGGCTCTCTGCTGTTTCCATTTACTGAACATTTTTGTGTAGAAACACCTTACAGACAGCTGGCACTTAAAAAGCCTCTTTATCTTTCTTATCAATAGGATATAGTGTAACATATTAAAGAAAATCTTTTTCTAAAGCAGTGAGAATCTCGTCTAACCCTAACCCTTTCTTTTGAACTTTGGAAACATCTGTTTGTGCTCCGTAGGTTTGTTGTGGGTAGTGGTTTGCTGTTTCCATGTTAGTGTTTAGAGTGAGTTTTGGTAATTGGTGGCTGAATCGGATCTGACTAATAGCTGTGGTTCAGCGAGCTGACTGAAGCACGTTAGAGGCATTTGTATCACGAGCACCTTTTTTGAATTAATTCTCAGTAGATCAGCGCATTTATATGACAGAGTAGTTGTGTGCTGTATCACTTCTTCATCTTTCTTTTCTTGCTGTGAGGATGATAACTGCATGTTAATCTGCACTTAACTTTAACACTCACGTTCTCTCATTTTAAGCTGATTTACTGCCAGACCTTTTTTCTTTTTTTAAATAATTATCATCATGTCGTCATGCACTGGTTAGGTATTAAATAGATAATTCTTTAGCTCGCTGCACACTGTGTCTTATTGTGCGTGCATGACATAAAAGGACTGAAACAGAGTGATATTTCCTTGCTCTTTCGCTGGATCTTTGTTGTTCTCCTTTAATCGTCCTTGCTCTCCGTGCTGTCTGCTGTACAGCTGGTGCTGGATGCTGAGACGGTGCGCATGCCGCGCCTGCCCAAGAGCGAGGACGGGGTTTCTGGAAATGCTCAGATTCTCTACGAGGTCTGCGTCTGTCCCAGCGGAAAGCTCTTCCTGTCCAAGGCTGGAAGAACTTCCACTTGCAGCGATAATCAGGACTGCTAGATAGAGTCTGACAAGGTCATCGATTTTTCATCTCTCAGAAGAGGCACCTTCTGGGAGGCAACAAGCACAACAGTTTTTTTTTTTATCTTTATACCACAGTGGGTCTACCAGGATCCCAGTGGCACATCGAGGCCTGTGAAAATACAAATGCCTGCTGGCATAAATGAAATGAGTTCTTTAAGTTGCATTTATGAACTTCTGACCATTCAACCGAAACAAATTGGCTCTCACTACTAAATTTGTCTGCATCAGAGCTTTATGGATCATTTTTTTTACACACACAGTGTCATGGCTGGGCAACGAGGAGCTGGTAACAGCTTACATCCTATGCAATATTATCTTGTGGTGCAATAAATGAAAGTGACGCATATCAAGGGCTTGAAAATTTGAAAAATAAATCCCTGAAACAGCGCCAGAGTGTTATTGAAAATATTTGTTTTTCTTTATACAATCTCCTCTTGGTCCAAGCCCTTGGTATGCTGTGTTTTGGTGTTGGTGCATGTATTTATTTAAAGGGAGACAAACACAAATGCTGTATATTTGTTTTATTTTTTGTCTTTTTTCTTTTTTTAAACTCAAATTCAGATAATGAGGTTTTGATATTAATGAGGTTTCACATGTGTATCTACAAAGGTCACTTGGAGAGCATACTCTCTGATAAGACCAACGCCAGTGCACTATTTTGCAATTTTAAAGTAAGTGGCCTGGATCCGCACAAAAAGGTCATGGGCTCTTCCTTTGCCAGTGCTCCAGCTCTCCACCAAAATTGATGAAATCTGTTTTATGTGTAGTCCTGATGTCGGACACACAGAGAGCAGCGATCACATGCCACATGTTTTTAAAGCCACTCATGTTTGACATGTGGTAAGCATGTAATTACGCAGCAATTTCCTGCTGGTAAGCTGAGCTGGTCTGTTTGTTCAGTAATCTCACTTACGGCCAAAGGACTAATATATCATCACTGCTGACCTCAGAAACAAGAATGCAAAAACAAAATATGTGGAAAATAAAAACTTGGATCTCATACTTTCAGTATAACCATTGCCTTTATGATTAAATTTGCCTTTGTCTTTTTTTTAACACTGTTGTAGGATAAATGGGTCGAAAATATCCGTATGTTGTAGTGATAGTCGCACCGAGTTTGGCACCAGTTTGTCTGTACATCACTGTTTTAGAACATTTCACACCTCGTGCCATTGTGTTTTTGTCGTCAGTCTTTTTTAAGTAGTTCATTTGGAGTCCTGAGATATTTTAATAGTGTGCAATGTGTATGTTTTATTTTTGAATAAACTTTGTGCTATTCTTCTACCTGCCTGTCAGCAGCTGTAATCTTCACATGCTTGCTTTTCTAAAAAGTGTTCTCATGTTTTATAATTCAATCTATCTAAGAAAGAAAGGAAAAAAACAGAAAATGAAAGCATTGACAGACTGATGTGCACGTAAGCTGCATGCTGGTGGACTCAGTTTAATATAACTGGCCTAATTAATGGCTCTGTGAGGCACTCTAGTGGTAAAACTCTGCAGTAACACCACAGTGACTGACACCAGCAGCCCAAGAGAAGCAACTTTGTGCTTATTCAGTGGATCACACAGTGTGTGCTGCAGCGGGGTCATGACCTTTGCACACATCCAGGTGTGGTGATACTATTCTTGTCAGCTCTCCTGGTCACCACATCAGCTGTATGCTCTTTATTTTTGGGATGGTTCAAACTGCAGTAATGTGATGTCAGCGTAGAAAATCAATTTGTTTTGGCAAGTGTAAATTTAACCCTTCAAATAACTCCAGAAATCAGCTTCATTAAAAAAAATAGTTCTACTAGTACCAGCTATGGCTAGCTAATAAACATACTACATTGTAATAAATCTTATAACTTTGAGGTTTTAATGCAAATGCAGATGCAAGACTGTAGGACACTAGGAGCATTTGTGCTTAAAACATGACTGTCACTATATCACATTTACACATCATGATTATCTTATAGACATATCATAATTTTGGTATTTCAACTTTAAATACATATATAAATATACAATCCTGTGAAAAAGTAATTATCCCTTTTAGCTTCCATAGGAATGGAAAAGTTAAGTAGTGGCCAAGTGTTGCTATGAATGCACTTCATTAATTGATCACGAACAAGTGTAAGCACCTTTATAATAGCAGACATTTTGGCTGTTTGCTAGTCTGGAGCATTCGGGTGTGTGTTAACATGATTGTGAGGAAAGATTTTAGAAAAGCAAATTTTGCTGCCCATCAGTGTGCCAATGGGTATACGGTCATTTCCAAACATTATGAAGTCTGTCATTCTACAGTGAGAGATTCTTTAAAAGTGGAAAACATTCAAGACAGTTAACAGGTGATGTCTCAAGAAGTTCACCCAGAGGTCAGCCCATGCAATGCTCAGAGAAACTGCAAAAAACCAAGCGCTACAACTCAGACTACAGACCTCAGTATGGCTTTTTTTAGAAGGGTTGCCGGAAGAAAGAATCGTATCTCCAAGACGTACCATGCTTTGGTTTGTTAAATTGCATCTGAACAAATCGCAAGAAATCTGGAAAAATGACCAAAGAGAAGCTATTTAGCTCTAGTTATAATACACTGCACTACATCTTTCCAAAACCAACATTTGCCCAACGATGTGAGAGACTGATAACCCCACAGTGTATATGATATATGCAGTGGGGTTTGTATAGTTTATCTCAGGATAGCACAGAGTTCTTTTTCACAGGATTGCAGTGATTCAGTCAGTCCAATTCATCTATAACTTTGCATCTTGTCTTTTTAAGAAAGTAATTAAAACTCACACCTCACTGTAAAACAGTATACATTACTGATACAATATCAATATTTCATTTTAAAATATCAGTTTCTGTCAATGCAAAATTAAAGTGACACTCCTCTATTCAAAATACACCTTATTTTAAAATAATGTCCAAGCAATAACTGGCACAGAGTATTTGGGGGGTGAATTTATTAGGGCTTTCTATGGCCAGTGTACATCATCATGATCTACAGAAAGAACTCCAAAGTTTATTCAGGGGACAGTCTTGACTGAGTGACCTCAAGCTTGAGGTATAAGTTATTGTTTCTGTTTACAATGTGTGATCAGTGTGCGTATCGTCCTTCAAATCAGAGGTAAAACCAAGCTGCTAAATCAGCAAAAACACAAGAGCACCACAGTCTGGTGCTTATCTATGTTCCTTAAACCAAAAGATTCAACTGACAAAAATAAAAAGTATGAACATGGGTTAATGCTGGCAAAGGTTAACATGTTGGGTTGTGCCCAGATTACAGAATATGGCTCTTTATCACAAATCCTGCTGAGTATTAACAAACAGGTAAAAAACAAAACCAAAAAAACCTACAAGGATACTTGACTAATTGCCTTTTCTAAAACTTCATAGATAAAAGCAAGACACTTGCACTCCAGCTTTGAGTACAGGTACTTCATATTGACTGACACAAAACATACAAGTGAGTTAAAATTAACAGAACATGTTTCTGTTCACAGCTGGATTGTCCCAAGTTTCTGGGCTGACTAATGCTACACAAGTGCAAGTACATGAGTTTCAAAAAGTGCTCTGTCCATAAACAAGTGCCTGGCTATGTTACAGAGAATGTACAACTTATAACAAAATGATACGAAATCAAGCATAAAAGTACAAACAAAATGTACAAACATGATTGTATTTCCTTGACTTGCTGAGCTTTTGCAAATAGGAGATGTTGCATGACAGTAACTGCATTACTTGACAGATTTGACCTTTTTCATAATATGCACAGCCTTTAAGTACACCCAACGGGTTTTCCGTAGCAAGAAAATATATTCATTTATTTTTACAAAAGATAAAGTAAAAAAAAAGCAGCATTTTTTCTAACTTAGAGCAAAGATAGTCAATGTGGGGACTTTGGTAAACAAAATGTATTGCTGAGGCATCTGTATGTACAGCATATGCACAAATGGCTTTTTTACATATTACATTATGGTTTATGTTTTTTTTACATATTACAGCAAATTTCTATGAATGCAGCCTAACAGGTTATGGAAGCCATACATGTATTTACTGTGCATGAGCCACAGCACCGCCATCACAGGTGTGAACTGCAAATGTACCATAAGCTGCCAGGGGGGATTCTTGATACATGGTCTGTATTGCACACAATCACACATTTCCTCGATTCCACAGAGGATCTATGCATACTTGTCTTCATCAACAGCAGTATCATATTTTTTGCTGCACAAAGGTTTCAAGCTTTATGATTATCCGTGCAGTACATTCCATCACTCTCATTGCAACCTCAGATGTGTATCTGTCATTGGGAATCTGCGGGAATGGCAGGAGATCAGGGTAGCGAGTTCTCAGGCTGTCCACACCGTATCCTTCCAGGATCTGAACGTCACTGGCGAGGCCTTTGAGCTGGGAGTTGTACTCCTCTACTTTTTGAGCCAGCGCAGTCGGCTTTACATCTTTGTCTGACTTTCCTCTGACAGCATAATCAGCAGCTATCAATGCAAGCTTTGTGGCCAAGTAGCACTTGAAACAAACCCACTCGTTAGCATTCTTATGAAGGTCATTGCGAGCAGCAGAGTAGTTTGCTCTGGCTTGTCTCAGCCACCTGCGGGCCTCCACAGGGTTTCCAACTGTCTTAAAGGTTGGGGGAACAAAGAAACGATGCGAGTGTGATGAACTTGCATAACTTGTATAATGTTCCCTGAACTGTTGCCTTTCTGATTTGTGACTCGTTGCTTCCTGGTTCCACGATGAATAAAACCTTTGAAATGAGAATTTCTCTGACTGGAAGCGGGTTGATGATGCAGAGTAGGCTCTCCTGGAAGCCCTGTCTGTATTTTGCTGATCAGCCAAAGACTGCTTCTCCATCCTGTTTATCTCATTCTGTAGGTGCTTGAAGACTTCTGTGGCAATGTCCAGATTTTCTGCATTTTTGTCTGGATGCCATTTGAGATACAGTCTTCGGATAATCTTTTTTCTCTCCGTCTCAGGAAGCTTCCAGGCTTGTTCAACTACTAAGGTCACTTCTTTAAGAATCTCAGGCAATGCCTTAAGTTTGATCTTTTTTGGAGACTGTTTATGTGGAGGGGGTCGCAAGTTTTCTTTGCCGGGAAATGGAGGGGGGACCATTCGTAGACCAGAGGAACGACTGTCTGGGCTCGTAGGTGTTAATGGTGTTGATGTGTCTCGAACTTGAGTGCTTTCATCTTGTCTGGAGAACTTGTATAAGTCGAGGGAACTAACTATTTTGTACTCACTATAACCAATGTCGATCTGGAAGCATTTCCCAAGGAAACTTGTGTTTTCTTCCTCTTCTCTTTCGACTTCTTGTACAATGATGGCGTATGTATAGGTGGGCTGATATGAGCCATATATGTCTCCCCCCTCAGAGTCTACAAGATAACCCACATATTCCCCTGGATAGAATACATTCATTGGATCCATGAGCAGTGTGTGATGTATCTCTGCTGGAATTGGGGTTCCAGGGAGGGGTAGCTCAAGCTGTGAAGGCTCTGTTGAATCATATTTAACACCAAGGTTGTCCAGCTTCTCTGTGATTCTATAGATGTCATTACAGCCCAACATAGCAATCAGGTACGACGTGTCTGAAATCAAATTGTCTGTAGCAGACTTCAGTGTCATAGCAAGAGCCAAAAGAAAGTTAATGTCTTTGCTGTCTGAATGTTGGATGTAGAGGTGAATCACAGCTGTCCCATATCTCTTGAGGAATGCTAGCGTTTCGCTGCGACTGTGCGGGATAGGGCTACATCCTTTCACTCTTAAAGTTGTCTGGAGTTTCTCAAAACAGGACACTTTGAGCCCTTCACAAAGCGCTTTGCAGAGACGTATGGCTTTGTCTTCATTCACAAGGTATGCATTATCGTTCTCATGTTTCATTATTCTGATCAGTCCTGTGATGAACTGTTCTGATGAGAGCAACAGCTGAAGGCGACCTTGTAGCGAGCAAAGGGCACCGAACTGGCACATTTTTGGAGAGTCCTCATCAAGTTGCTCTTCAAGAATGCTACTCAGCAGTCTAGGCCTTAGCTTCTGTGGAAGTAGCATGATTAGTTTTGTGTGGTAGGCATGATCTTTGCCTAGATAACACTGGCTCAGATCCACAAGCATCTGAACTCCAACATTACCCTGAATTCTGCTCTTGTAGTGTGGTGCATCATCAAACACCAACACATTCGATTTGGCTAATCTACCATCATGGCTTGGCAGGTAAAATATCAAATCTCTTAGATCTTCAAGGTCTTTGCGAATGTCCTTTGGCTCATTATGAAGAGACTTGAACAATCCCGAAACAACCCTTTTCACAGTTCTCATTTCATTTGGGTCAAGCTGCTTTCCCTCTGAATTTCTGTAAATTCGCCACAGCACTTCAACATATTGTCTGGTTGACACAACATCCTCTGTACCAAGCTCTTTGAACAGTTGATGAAAGGTACCGAGTTCTAGAGGTAGTTTGTACAAGTAGGGTTTGAAGTCAGATTCATTGTCCAAATTAATGACCACCTCTTCAGGTTTTAGCAATTTCCAGCCATCTTCTACCATGACAAAGGCTACTCCACGGAGCTGGTAACGGAAATCTCTTTTATCTGCATTGAGGAACTCATATGTGGATCTTAGAACTTTGTTCCTGGTTTTCACCATTTCATCATCAGGATTGGATATACTGCAGATATTCTTACAGTTGCTTATGACTTTCTCCAGAGGTGGGTCCAAGTTGACACCTAGCATGTTTAACACTTGGTCAAGTTGTTCCTGCCCAGTGAAAGTGCTACCCTCTTGGTCCCTTATGCTTAAAGGTGTAGCTTTCTCCGGTAGTATTGGACATGATGTCCAAAGCAAATGAATAATATCTGTTTGCTTGAACTTTGGATTCACTTGGGACCCACTGAAACGTATGAGAGGAAGTGTGCCACTCATCTCTTGGTACTGAGAATGAAGTTTGATGAGTTCTTTGGGTGCTCTTTCAGGGCACAGAAAAGGTATCATTGAGAGCTCTTTGAGAAAAGTGCCCTGAAAAAGGTCCATCCTCTCACTGAAAATATGGTTCAAAAGAACATCGACAATGGTTTGCACTTTTTCCTTGGTCCAGCTCTCCGTTTGCGCTTTGATGCTGATCTCTTTTGCAAACTGAAGAATTTGCTGCTGTGATACTTCATGCTTGAGACCAATGTTTCTCAGAAAATTTATCCATGAGGTGAGCAACAATGTCCCATTCTTGGGTTTTGACACTTGCTCTACTTTTTTAAAAAACTCAGTAGGTATGAATGACTTTGTAGGTAGCATAACTTCAAACACTTTAACTGTTTTATCATAGAAGAACTTAGTTGGCCTGATTCTGTTTGAGTAGTCATAGATGAACGACAGTTCCTTCAGTTTCTCATAGAGCTGATCTTTCATCTCACATGGTTCTTCCATTGCCAAAAGCCTCTCCTTCAGATAGACAATGTGTTCAACTTTGGCATCATAGGAAAGACTCTCAAACTTTGGCAGAAGATGACGGAGGTAGATTTCTAAGTCATCTATTGGCATGCAGCCAAGGAAGGTATACAACTCTTTGAGCTGCGGACAATCTGCAAGAAATGCAAAGGAGTTCGTGTTTGCCCATTTGTCTATGTCCGCAGAAGGGAGACTTTTGGCAAGAACATAGTTTGCCCCGTAGTTAGCAATGCTGATATATTTTCCGCTAACTGATTTAAAGCATGGGAGGAGTTTTAGGCTCTGTGCATCTTCTTGTGTGAGGCTAGCCAAGTTGCAGTTGAAATATAACAAAAAAGCCTCAAAGTCCTTGTCATTCAGGTTTCCCGATTTGAATGCAGATGTCTGAATCATGTACTCTACAGCTTTCAGAACACTTGATGGATTTTCAATGTTTGCAGTGTACTGTGTCAGAAAAGGCACGAGCTGACTCTCTTTGACACAGATTTTGTTAACTGCAAGTTGAATACACCCTGCTTTCATTAGGGTATGAAAGACTTTGTCATTTTGGCCCTGTGGAAATATGGCAATGCTCATCAAGCTCAGAGGTAGAAGCACATCATACTCTGGAACAACAAGCTTTTCTCTGGCCATGAATTTGATTCCAGGCAGCAAAGCCCAATCTTTCAGAATTTCAAGAACTGTGTCGAAGCCAGGTTTCACTTCCACCTGATTATCCTTAGCAGCGATATTCTCACTGATGAAGTTCCACACATTCTTTAGCCAGGATTCACTTGCAAAGGTATCTCTCCATTTCACAGGAATCTTTGATCGATACTCTCTTGGAAGAACAGACCCAAGTAGGTCCCCAAAGCTGCTGATGTCAAAGCTTTTTGCAACTCCTGCATTCAACAGGATGTTGCTGTACCTAATGTACAATGTGTTCATGAACATGTCTTTCCTAGATGATATCAGTTCATGGTGTACTGTCAGGAACTTTGGTCTCTTTGAATCAAACACCTGAAGCATGTTGTCCATTGTTACCGACAGAGGCAAGCCCTCGACTTTGACTTCATTTTCCTCTATATCTTTAAAACAGTAGTCCACTAGAAGCTTCAAGTTATGAACTAGCTTATAGTTTGACTGCTGGAGACGACAGGGGAGTTTTCCAACATGGCATGATGTATCCGGTGATGAGAAAGTGTAAAGAAAGTTACGGACATCACTTGGTGTAACATAACGTACTGGAATCCCTGCATCTTCCAAACAGAAGTAGAGATTTGCAGTCTCATCGCAGCTGTGAATCAGGTTGAAACCAATATCAAGAAGCAAGGTTTTCAGCCTGTAGACATTTTCAGCCACAGACTTCCTTGAAGTTAGGTTGTACTCTGTGTTTTTCAAATGCTGAAGTTCATCTTGTAGTAGGTTATCAAAAAAGGCTCTTCCCTTGTTTGTTGTAGATGTATTCACCCATGAAATATAAATGACAGAGTGCATCTCAGAGTTGTCCATCTGTGCTGCTCTGACAACAGGAAGGAGACGTTTCAGGTCAGCATGGATACAGCTGTATACTGCTTTAACCAGGCAGTACCAGTCTGGCTGTATATCAAGTCTGTTGGCTGGGAAGAAGAACAGATATTTCCGCAGTGTATCTTTAACAACATGAAGTGGTGTTCCTTGGACTATAGTCATGGTGGGATCTGGACCTGGGAAGTATCGACGCTTGAGCTGAATCAGCAGTTCAACACAGGCGGGTGCTATCAGTGATGTCATCAGATTGTTATTCCAGTCACTCCTCACCCCAACTCCATTGTCATCTCTCCACAGGTTTCTTCTGGCAGAATCTAGGGCAAAATGTCCATTGACATGAAAGGGTAACCCTGTCTCGAGTGAAAGAGGAAGAAAGCAGAAAGCTCTGTGGGGTTTTTTGTAGTTGTGACTTACACATGCAGCTACCCCTCCACGTGGAAACAGGGTGATGTCTTCATTTTTGTGAGCTGAGATCACACTTTTAGAGACATTTTCAATGTTAGGGAAGCCGGATCTGTTGCAGATCATCCATGTAGTCAGATTTCCCTCAGTATCCTCTATGTCCATTGTGTAGGTTATCTGCTGGACTGGGATAGCAGTAAGCGGCTTCTTTTTGGTCACACTATCAATGACAGAGGCATGAAATTGTTTGCGTTTCAATCGGTCACCATCTGTTATTTTGGCTGTCACAGAGTAGAGCACTTTTAGTTCACCAGATGAATGATCAATAGTACAGATTGATATTTTCTCCATGTGGTTAAGAAACATCAAAAGCTCTGCACCATCAGTTTTAAGCTTATCCAGAAGGTTCTGTACCATCCTGTCAGACGCAGCGACAGAACTGATCTCTGATGTCTTTGCCATGTCTGTAGAGCGGATGGGAAATCTGAACATCGTGCTGCGTTCCAACTTAAAATGAGCTCCTAAGTAAAGATTAAGAACATCTGAAAACTGAGACCTGAAGTCAGAGTCCAAGTCTCGAAACATTCTTCCAGGACTCACAGATGTGGCCCCAGGTGCATACCGTGCATGTGGATCAAAGATACAAAGAATGTCATTGTTAGAGATGAAGGATGGACAGTCAGTTATGTGGTAGACTGAATTGAATCCTATGCCATATTGACCAGTTTTTCCTGGATTGGCCTCTTTTGTTCCTCTCCCAAGATTCTGTATACCTCTGATATCATCTTCTGTGAATGGTTGATTGTTAAATACACAGAGCGCTGGGCCTTGCATCGGGATCCATTTATCGTCAAATATTCTATCTGTGGGGTGCGTTCTTGGATCAAAAACAAAGTAAATCTCTGTTGCTTTGGCATCATCTGCATTTTGAAGCAGCTCTTTCAACATTTCTTTTTCCGATGGGTAAGCATTGAGAATGCTTTTAATTCTGCTTGTGAGCTTTTCTTTTTGTCCAAACTCACTCCCAAGCGTGGTAAAGCAGACATTTGAGGCATATCTCTCCAATGCTTTATGACGTTTTGGGACTGCTCCTAATTTTACAGCAACCTCTCTTGGAATATCCCCGTGACAGTATTTCACCGTTGAGTCTCTGACTTTGATCCAGGGGCAGTCATTGTAGCACAGGGATTTTGATGGCTGCAGCATTAGATTGGAGTCGGGTAACAGAATCTCACCATAATTCACTTGACAGTATTCTTGGTTCTTGTCTCGTATTAGGCTCCATATTCCTTCACTAATAATTCTGCGACATAACTGGAAGTTTTCCTCACTGAGTACTTTTCGTCCACATTCTTGCTTCATAGTTTCCAGAACAGCTGAGAAATCTTCCACTGTGAAGCTAGGTTGTACCCCAACACTTTCAAAAAGCTCACGGCAGCTGTTTCTGTACTTGTTGGGGAGCTGGTAAAGATGTGGAGCTGCATCAAAATTTAGGTGGAAAGCAACTTTGGAAGGACTGACATATGTGTTCTCTACCAGGATGGAGCTGAAGGATTTCAGTTCCTCAGTTATCTGATCTTTTGCACTTTCGTCCTGTAGCATCTCCTCATGAAGATATTTGTAACAGGCATTTGTTATGTTTTCCTGATACAGAGTTACACCATCAAAAGCCTGAGAGAGCTTCTTTAGCTGACTGATGACCAGTCCAACTGAGGGTTTCCTTATTAGACCAAGACAGTCTTTCACAGCTAGCGAGATTGCACCACAACCTTTAAAGGATGGGGAATTCTCGTTCAGGATTGGCTTCATCAGACACACTGTGTCCTGATGTTCAGTTGTGAAGAGCTCTCTGGCAGAGAACATTGTTGTTGGGGAAAAGTTGTTCCCATGCCATGGGAGAGAGAATCCTGCAGGCCTTGTCAGGAATGGAAGAAACCTGATGTCCTGCAGTTTCTCCAAATGCTCAGCTGTTCCTTCATCTCTCATCTTCAGCTTTTCGTCAATGAGATTGAGTAGTATACTACTACGGAAGCATGCAGCTGTATGATCACTTTCATTAAGATCCATGACAGAATGAGCACGCTCAATCAGGTCCTCCCATGACAGATCGTCTTTTACCATACCTAACTGCACTAGCTTTACTAAACATACAGGGTTTACATAGTCTTTAGAAGTTCCTTCAGGAAATCTTCCATCATCAGCGTTGTAGAGTTTAGCAACTCTTCCCTCTGGGTGAATAAGTTTAGAAGGTAAAACCAGTTCCGTGTTGGGGCCAGAGCATGGGATACAAGGTGTAACCCTGAGGATTGATGCAAAATCCTCTAGTTTCTCATTCAAAACATAATGCATTAGAGGGTCCCTAAGCTCTTTGTCAATTTCCTGGATGTGTGGGAAAAAGACATCTGAAAAGAACTGCTTCTCTGTCAGGGTGTTTTCCATCAGCTTTCCTTTGCACCCAGCATCATCAAATCCTTCCTTCACCCAGTCAGGCAGCTCAACAGCACAGAGGTTTTGTGAGCCACTCTTTTTGAGGTATTTCAAGAAGATTTTGAAAGCAGCGGGTCCTATGTCTGACCTGCAGAGTAAGGCATCATCAAGGAATCTGACACATTTGATTGACACCCACGTTTTGCCATCTGAGAAAACTCTTGCATGCTCACTGTCACCTCCTTTGGCTATTTCTTGGTAGACACCCTGGCTGATCAGTCTGAAGTCATCATGTACCTGACCTGGATCTGGCCAAGCTGCATAGTAGTTATACTTCAGTAGTTCTCCACTTTCGGCCATTAACCGTAGCATGGTGAGAGCTGCTAAATAGGCCTGGACAATGACATGCCTCATGAATATAGAATTCCACTGTCCTTTGGTGTCTGTCTTCCAAATCTCTTTACGGTTTGATGTCACAGCAAAGCAGCCATTAATTTGGACTGGTAGGCCTGTTTTGATTCTTAAAGGTAAGTAACAAAACACCTCTCCGATTGGTGTTGCATTTGTCTTCACTGTCCATTTTCTATTCTCCTCCTCTGAGAGAAGAACGGCCACCCCTCCACAAGGCACTAGTCCTAATCTTTTTCCACTATCACTAAGGGAAAATTTGAGTGCCTCATTTGCATCCATGCATGAGCAAATGAGCCAGTTCGTGACCTCAACTGCCTTCTGGGGCATTTCATCTGTGAGTCTTCTTGTCTGAACACCTTTAGCAGCCATCTCAAAATACTGGTTAGGATCTTCCTCTGAACCTCGGAACAGTGGGGAGTGGAGATCAACAATGCGCTTGAACACGTTGTGAAACTCCTCCACCATAACACGTATGATGCATCCAGACTTGGGAACATCAGAAGGTACCTTGCTGGTGCTTGCTACTTTCTTCATAACCTTTGCTGCAGATTTTAGGATACTTAGAGGTCCATATGAGGCTTTGGATGACCACACACTTTTGTTGATTACCACGACATCTTGCGCTCCTGCTGGATTTGGTTCCTCATATTTCAGGTATTTCAAGACCATGCTTCCAACATGTTGAGTAAACAGAATGAATCTGTGGCCACATATGCTGAACTCATCAACGAGAGAGTAGATATCTGTGGTATTGTAGTACAGACTGCTGATTTCACTTACTGACGCTTCCTGCTCTGTTCTGAATGGAAGTCTGAACAGTGTACCATTGTATTTGTATGGCGAGTCCTGAGCTAAAGGAAGCTGGCAGTTGAAGACATTAATGAAAGGTTTGAACTGATTGGGAAACTTTCTCAGCCTCCTCTGTTGTTTGTTCCAGTTGATTTTGATCCCTGGATTAGACCGGTCTCTGATGTGCTTGCTGATGTGATTAATGTTTGGATCAAACATAATCATGAACTCTCTGCTCATTATGATGGGGATATCTGTAACGTGATA
Organism: Perissodus microlepis; assembly: GCF_051167445.1. Classification (NCBI taxonomy): domain Eukaryota; kingdom Metazoa; phylum Chordata; class Actinopteri; order Cichliformes; family Cichlidae; genus Perissodus; species Perissodus microlepis. The sequence continues at coordinate 23,959,931 of NC_140474.1, forward strand.
AACAGAGTTAAAACCCAAGCCAAACTTGCCAACTTTGTCTGCTTCACACCTTTTCACTGATCCACCTAATCTTGTGATGTTCAGAAAGTCTGTGTCTGAAAATACGGCATTATTGAAAGACCACAAGGCAGGCCCGTGGCAAACAATCATGCCAGGGTCAAGGAGATTCTCCCGAATGTCAGTGTTTTTTCTCATGTCAATGAGAAAACTGCACTCTGTTGCACTTGCATCATCAGCATTTTGAAGAAGCTCTTTGAAAATGTCTGCTACAGATGGATATTCCTCCAAGATATTTTTTATTCTCACTGTTAGAGGTTCTTGTTGGCCAGACTGTTCAAAGCCAAGATTCTCTGGGTTTATCAAGCGTGTGCTCAAACATGGGACCTTCAGCCACTCTGCTGTTTTCATAGGAATGTCATCATGGACCAATATAATTGGTTCTGAAGCGTCTTCGAGTAAGTCGTTCAAATCATCAACTTTGATATCACAGTAGGTACATTCATGGATGGGCTTCATCGCTAACCTGCTTGGGTCCTTGTAACAAAGAATGGGCACATGCATGTTAGTGTCTACAGGTATCTGATTGTTGTACAGCCATCTCAGGATGTTGATTAAAAGTAGAATATCACGTTTGCTTTCTTCCTTGGTCATCTCTCCTTCACATCTCTGTCGAATGAGAGCAATGACTTTGAACACATGGTCTGGGACAACCTCTTCAACTGAACCACAGAACTTAAAAAGCTTGTGAAACTTCCTAATTGTCTTGGGCAGAGAGTAGAGGTAAGGCTGCAAGTCTAGATCAGGGAGGGCTTTTAAAACTGTCTGGCCAGGTGACGAGAACGTCTTCCCTGTCCACACCCAATCAAAAGGCAGTGATTTCATTGCTTCTCTTGCATCCTCAAGATGAGCCTGCATGAAGCCATAAATCTCAAACAAGATCTGCTGGAACTGATACCAATCCTCTGTGGTGAATGCCTGAGATTTATGCCAGTCATTCACTGCTTTCAAGTGTTGTAATACTTGATCCACTTGTGGCTCCATAGTCAGTTTCAGTGCCTTCTTCATACCTGCAGATGTGTGTTCAACCAGTGGTACTGAAGAGCCCACAAGGACTGCATGGGATATTTCACACATTTCAGACAAAGAGCAGATATGGAGAGTATCTCCAACCCAAGCAAGAGATCTAGGGTAAGTTAAGGGTCTGTCTTTACAGACCGGTGCCCATTTTAGTTTAAGCAAAGCTGTCTGAGCATCAGCTGATTTTACAAGCTTGGTCTGTTTGTTAAGTATTTGCAGCAGTGTTTTTGCTTTTTTAATTATCAAGTCCCATTTAGGTTCCTCACTGCTTTGCAACTCCTCTATCTTCTTTGCCACTCGAAGTACATCTTTTTCACTGAGCTGTACTTCATTTCTTAGTCCCAGTTGTCTGAGTGAATGAAGAATATCTGGAGATGATGTGAATGTACTTGTGGGAAACCTGTTTTTTTCCTCCATGAAGAATAGATGTTGCAGGATCTCTAGCTCAGGATCAAAAAGATCTGTTGCTTTGACTGACTTTCCACAAGGCAGCTGAATGAATTTAAGAGCAGAAAGCCATCCAATCACGGCTGAGTTTTCATTCTTTAGAAAAGCCAAATGTTTAAGAGCCCAGAGCATGATTTCAGTTGTCTCATCTGTTGTGTAGTAACCTCTCTCAATATCCTGAATAATCATTTTGAAACATTCTGTTGTTTTCACTTGTTCAACATTTAGCATTTTGATGAGGCGGATTGATTCCTCATCAGAGCAAGAAACAAGATTTTCAGATAATTTCACATCTGGCGGGTGCTTGGCTCTGTGGTGTAAAGCTCTGGCCCCTCTCAGTGATGTGAATGCTGAGGTACCTTTAGAGCATGTACCCAGTTTTTTAAAGATGGAAAGGTCAAGTAGGATATACTTCTCCTTCTCTGTAATGTCAGACAGCCCTGCAAGAAAATTTCTGAGTGCAATTTTCTCTTCCACTGAGAAAGAAGAGACTTGGCTTGATAATCGTTGGGCTGATGTTCTACTCATAATTTGCAGAAGCATACCAGGAGAGCATGGGTGAATGTAATTTTTTAGCAGAGGATGCTGCAAACAGGGATCCAGCTTTTTTATCACTACTCCTCCAAGCTTTTCTATGATGTCAAGCACGTTTTCAGAAAGTGGCGCCTCTTCCTCATCCACAAGTACTATGGGTGATGGAGTTTTGAAACGAAGAAGCTCAACTGTGTGTGTGCTTTCCTCGAGTGGCACAAGTGGGATCAAAGGCATGTCTTCAAATGTATTTAGGTCATCAGCAAAATATATATAGAGATGCTTCCAAATCAACTTTAGCCAGGAAAGTGTAGGATGCTTCAACTCCCTGTTTCCAGGATCCCAGTGAACTTTAAAGTCTCTGGTTGGCCAGGCTGTTGACAGGATCTCCTTGATGAGTCGAGCTGAACGTTCAGGGTTCAGCACTTGTAGCTGAGTGCAGGGTCTACCTGTTGTAACAGTGAAATTTAGAAATTAGCACAAGTTATTATTACAGACACAGATGCAAAATAAAATCTGATCAATGGGTTAGGTTTGTTCTTGTTATTGATACAGCTGCTACACCTTTAAATGCACCTTTTCATTCATAGCTCAGCCACACAATGTCATTTAATTTTTGAAGTGTTTTGTTTTCTTCTTAGTCTCTTGTCAAATTTTACTCATTAAATGATGAGTACATTTCTTTCCTCAGACACATCACCTCAAATACTCAGAATCTAAATATATTTAAGACATGTAAGTAATGCAAACACGCTTGCACAAACTTTACTGTGTATCCACACACACACACACACACACACACAAATTGTTAATTTAATAAGGAAAAAATGCTTTTTCCAGGCCTGTGGCACTTGTTCACTTCGCTCATGTATTAAAACACAGACATGCACGGTAATTTATCATGTTATTCATTTTTACCTTGTATCACTTTATATATAGTCAGATGGCAAAAACAGTTGTTCATAAACACTAAGCCAAAAAATATTAAATAAATATATTTCTTCTAATTCTTCTTTGCAAGCTACATAAACATTGTGTTTGATGTCACTGTTTGATGAAGACTCATTTATAGATAATGATGATAAGACTTCAAAAGTGCCAAGGAGTTGGGGAACACACATACATACATATGATACGATCAGTAAGATACTAAAGTCATGCCAATCTGAATCCAGTCTTATCATTCCAACATATGAGTTTAGGTTAATAATAAAAAGGTCACACACTTTGAAATGCCTTACCTGAACACCCCCATAGAAACTGTTGCACTGTAAAATTTAAGAGATGTGGGATGATTTTTACTGTTTCTTAAAAAAAAAATGTGGTAAAATAAAGAATTTAAAAAGTAAACAAATGATCATTTTTCAGTTCATCACTTCTATATATCTGAGTAACATTAAGGCCTTACCCACCCTAAGGCCAAGGTTTGGAAGTACAGTTAAGATGTCTATTTAAAATTGAATTCTTTATGTAGTTCCCTCCCCAGACGCCTTAACGCCCACTCACATCCTCAAAACTCAAAACTGGATTATAGATGGCAGATGTCTGCCATCTATAATCCAGTTTTATAATCCAGACGCCTTAACGCCCACTCACATCCTGGGCCATCTGACCTCAGGAATTCGCATGATAAGGTGGGGCCAGGTTTCACAATGAGCTCACCCGAAACCCTGGCTGATTGGGACCCACACCCAGTTTCACACCTTGGCTCAGGCGATTAGAAGATCATCAGGGGGTCCTTTTGTCCCTCTGTGGGGGGATACTCCCACTAGGTTTAAATCTGGGACTCCCCACCATTTGACCTTAGAACTGAAGAAGCTTCTCGGATGAGAGGTGAAACGCCTTCAAGCAACTTAAAGAAGTCCAGACGCTTTTCTTTGCAATCTCCTTTGACTACGATGACCTGGATGACTGAGAACCTTAACAGACAATTCTTTATGTAATAAAAATGAATAATAGCAAAATGTTAGCTAGCAGAAAAATAATAAGCGGTTAGTTCCAAATTGTTGCAGCTATGTATAAATGGAGTATTCTCTGTGTCTTCTACTTTGGGCTTTGGGGAGAAAAAAATGTTTTTTCAGCACTTTTCCTCTGCCTGGGTCGTGACCCACAGTCATGACTATGGCATGAGTATGGCAGAGCGTGCACTCAGGATCTGCTCTTGCAGACCGAGTGGAATGCGTGGCACAAAAACAACTCATCCATGAATCAGCGTGCTCACTCTCTCTTCCATTTTCTCTCTCTCCCCTAAATTTTCTATCAGCCTATCAGCTGGGTACCAGATTTACTGCCCCGCTGGCAAGCTGAGAGTACAACAGTCCAGTGTTACAACATGGCTGAACCCACATAACCTACTTGTTCATCACAGGACTGCAAAGATTTTCTTTTGGAGATACAGGCCAACTAAAAAATTAACACAATACTTTAAATCAAAATCAAATATAATAAAATAAATAATTATTTTTTTAGGCTTCCCTAAAAAGACACTTAATCTAACAGATTAGATTCAATTCCTATTGTCAAGATTACAAATAAAAATCTGTTAAAAATGTTTAACATTGTCAAACTCTCTGCTGGTCACTGCTGGAATAAAGCTGATTATATATACATTTATTAAAAAAAATAGGTGACATTACCTCTGCATTTGGCAGCTTTCTTCAAACTGTCCATCACTGAAGGCTTGATACTCTCTAATATGAATCGATGCTCCAGTCCTGGATACAAAGACCTTAGGATGAAGTTAAAAAAAAGGTCATAAATTTTGCAAATTTAATTCTGAGTTTACACATAAAGCCAAATCCAGCTGGATGCAGTTTGTATAATGGTAGGCACAGTTTTCAAACAAGAAGCTATCAAAGGCCATGTTCACAGAGGGACAGCAGATTTTGCACTGTGCATGTAATTCAGTTTGCTTTGTTGTATTATTGTCTCATTTTTCAAAGGCATCAGCAATACTCACTAGATAATCATGCAATTAGTCTGTCAATATTTCTGAATAAATCAGCATCAGCCTTCCTAATATGGAAATTTCTTACCTTGCCACTAAACCTTGCAAAGAGCAGTAATCTTACTTAAAGCCATGAAGAATGAACCAGACTGTTTATATAAATGTATTTGGAACTAATGCTTGACAAAAGAAAAATGAGAAATGGATTCCTTATCCATGAAAAAAACAACGTGTGAATAGTTTATGGTAAAATATATAAAATAAATATTGTCTTCTCCTGTTAAAATCCATTCAGGAATAATAAAAGAAATCAAATTAAGAAGAGAATTACAAAAACATGATGAAACTGGCAGAAGCTTATATGTAAAAATAAACCATCTCACTCTGTACCTGGGGTACTCTTCAGAAGCAATGTAAATGGCATCTTTTTCGGTCACAGAGGATGAAAACGTTATAAAGGTCTCATCTTGGAGTGGCAGGAGCTCAAGTCCTATAAGGTCACTGTAATTAGCATCTCCAAGTGCAAACTCCAGCAGCAGCAGCTTCTCCTGTGAGGGACCTGTGTGTCTGCTCTTCCTGATCACTTGCCGCACCAACGATGGCGTCACCTTCCTCACTTCACCGGACTGAGTCATGTAGGCAGCCAAGACAAAGTCCACAGCAGAAGGCACCTTTGCCACCTGCATTCCTGAGCTTTGGAGGTAGTTGATCACAGTCTCTGAAATGCCATCGTCTGTGTCCAGCTCTGAGAACACAGTCTGGTCCACCCTGACCCAGCTCTCGCTGAGGGAATAGATTACTTGGTGCTGCAACAATTCATCAAACAGTGGCTGGAGAATGGGTTTCCAGCGGGACTTGACCCGCTTAGGGTCTGGCCAGGCCCTATAGCTTCCTGTAGGAGACAATGGAAAGTCTTGGTCCTTTTTTATCTGTACCCTTTTGATAGCCTCAATTATGAGAGTGAAGTAAGCCCTCGGGATGACACTAATTATAAGAAGCTCATTCCACAAGGCAGCTGGATCCCTCCACTGGTCCACTTCCCGCCACTTGATACTCCTGCGGTTGTCCGTGAGGCCAAAGAAGCCGCTGACATGAACAGGAAGGCCCGTTTCGCTCTCTTCTCCGGGAGGAAGAGGAAGGAAACAAAAAGCTCGTCCTGAGAAACCAGATGTTGCACCTTGGTCCTCTCTGTTAAACAGAGTAAGAGGCAGGGCAATGCCTATGCTAGGCATAAACTTCAAATCATCTGCCAAAGAGTCCAACTCAGCACACATCCCTCTTCCCCCAACTCCATTACACACCAGCCACGTCATCCTCTGGGTCTCTTTAGCCGTTTCATCCTGAGTCTCGATGTTGAGCTGGTAAGTGACGCACGTGATGGCAGAGCTGGGAACACCATTGCTATAGCTGTCTATAGCCTGTCCCAGTATCTTCAGTGCATTCGGTCTTTCTAGCTTATCATCAGTATTCTCCGTTGCTGTAACCTGAAACAACATGCGCTCTGTGCCATCAGACTCGCGCACATGCAAGGATATTTTTTGCACACTTTTAAGGAAGAGGAGCACCGTGTCTGCGTCAGCTTTGAAAGATTCAAAGAGCTCCAAAACCTTTTCCTTGTTGTAAATGTTGCCGCTGAGCTGAGATGGTTTCATGCGAAGCGGGAAGCGAAACAGAGTTCCAGGAAAGTGGCCATCCTGAATGGTTTGATTGGAACTCCCAAACATCCCAAAGTATGGAGCAAACTGGTCAGCTAGTTCCGTGATCTCCTTAATGTCCGACTTCAAGTTCCAGCATTGGCCCGACTCATTCACGCCAAACAGGGTCTGATGGGGGTCCAGCATGGCGATCTGGTCTCCACTGAATATACTGGGAACATCTGAAACATACATACAAAGAACAACAATAATAGCTAACAATGGTAAGTGGTTACATTCAGATCAGCATATTAGGCAAGTGGCACAGTCGCCTCACGGCAAATGTTTCTGAGTTTGAACCTGATGGTCGGGTGGGATGTTTCTATGTGAAGGTTTTTTGCAGGTGTTCTGGGTTTCTCCCACAGTCCAAAGACATGTTGTAGTTGTTGATGTCACCATGAATGGTAGTAAGCTTATTACCGTTAACTAAAACTAAAACTAAAACTATATCTGAAAAACCATTGTAGTTAACTGAAATAAAAATAAAAACCAGACTGGACCAGGGTATGCCCTCCACATGTGGGAGGACTAAAACTAAAGTAAAACGAGGAAACACACTCTGGAAACTAAATGAAACTTAAATGATTAAAAAAAAGACAAAATGAAATAAAAATACAAAATAATCAGAAAATACAAAACAATAACAACTCTGCTCTATGACCAGGCAGGGTGCACCACATTTCATGCCCAATGTTGACTGGAAGACGTAGATATATATTTGGGCTTCTGCTTTGCTTGGACATTTCAGTAAATGCATTAGTGAAATTGTTTTTGTAGCCTTTAATATCAGTGGAAGGATCTCTGGAGGTAATTATCTGCGATTTGTTACCACTGTGATTTATGTTCCAAACTTACTGCCTCTCAGTCTAAATTTGGTTGCGGTCAGACTCTGGAAAATACAGGTAAATATTCCTTGGTTCAACACACTGACTCCACATGAGAAAACAAAACATCATTCAACATTTCGCTAGATAAATAACACTGTACCTGTAATATGGTACACAGAATTGAAGCCGATGCCAAATCGTCCAACTTTTAAAGGATCTTCTCTCTTCCTGCTCCTTGCGATCTCCTGAATGCCATTCCAGTCTTCCACAGTGAACACCGCGTCATTGTACACGTACAGTGCTGTTCCTGGAAGTCAGAATCAACGTGACCATGCTGGGAAAAACTCCAAAAAACAAATGTGATTATTCTAAAGTGAGTGAGTAAAGATAATGTATTTTCTTTGACTAAATTGTTGCCTCTCTTCCTAAAGAAGTCAGAGTAACAGAATAGCTGCTAACAGATATTTAACCAGCACAGATTCTTGTCAGCATGAGAGCTTGAAGGTTTGCCTTCTGATTTAAGAGCTGATCACTGGGCTATGCTGCTGGACTTAACTTGTTACTGACTGCTAACCTTGATGCTGAGCCATGTCAGGTGACCACAGTGACTCCGCTCCATACTCTGTCTCATCGTACATGAACTTGACCTCTGTGGCTCCAGCATCCTCAGCATTTTGGATCAGCTCCTTCAAAATAAAACAGAGGAAAGATCATCAAATATGAAGACAGGGCCTTGTAACAAAGCCACACTGAGATATCAGCTTTATAGGTGGATAATTTTATCTAAAAGGCCTTGCCAAAAAAATTAAGACCTTATTAAAATAGATGCCATCATTTGGGACTTCAGCTTTGGAAGAAGTACAACCATATATGGTAAAGGACCTGAGATCGGCAAGTTAAAGCTAAAATAAAACTATGACGTTTGTTTCTGTGCAAACTTGGCATATTTTCTCATTTAAAATCTTTTTTTTTGCCTACAAACAGCCTTCTCTTGGATGAATCCCTACCATAGCAGACTGATGATATAAACTCATAAAATACCGCCCATCCGATGCACGTGTACTAAAAATAATAACTAAATAGCCAACTTTAAACAGATCAAGAGAGTTTTAAATACTATCAGAAATGTATACATTTTGTACAACCTCTGTATGCTAATTATGTTTAATATGTAGTCTATACAGACACATTTTTTTTTTAAAAAAGCACCCTTACCTTTAGAATCTGTCCACCTTCAGGATATCTCCTCAGGATATCTTTCAAAAATTCAACTAAAGGAGGTGTTGTCTGTCCAAACCTTCCTGTAAGACACACTGTGTAAGATTCTCTTTAATACTGACCCATTGATTGCATACATGTGCAGGTTTTCATGTTACCTCCTCCTTTTAGGCCTCGTCCCTCCAGAATGACAGATACTTCTGGGCTTCCCGCGGGCACCAAAGTACCAATTTGCACACTGTTATCCAGCTATGCAGGATTGATGTGAGGAGAGAGAACTGGTTTTAATGTACAGCAAGAATGCACCACACTGAAATAAAACTGTGTGTGATCAGGTGACATGAAGAAAATATGTATTTTTAAAAAGTCCTTACAAAATGAACATGTAACTGCATGAATAGAATGAGACATGTCATTTAATGAGACTTAACAACAGACTTATAGCCTTCAATCTTTCACCACAGCTACTGTCAAATCATTCAGAGTTGGGGTTATTGCACATTAGTTGACAGTCTGCCTTTTCCTGGTGAGCATTTCTGAATCAATGCAGCAACGCCTGACTCAGCTGCATGGGGCTCTTCAAGGTGACACTGTGCCCTCCTGCACTCAGCAGTCTTTGCACATCAACATGCTCTCTGGCAAACTGAGCCATCACACTCATCATCTTCATCATTGTCACGCCACTGTACAATTATTATTTCACAGTATAAAGATGTTTTGTGATGTATATTGTAAGCAATATGTTTCTTGGAACAAATATACAGTGACAGAGCTCGACACACAGAGGGAGGTGAGGCCTCGTGGTTATATGTAATAATATTATTAGGGAAAAAGTGAGTATATAAATCTGTATAAAACCTTCAATAAATGTAAATAACACCTTTTATGTAGTTGCACGCAGGCAGTCTTCATTACTAATGCCTTAAAATAGTTTTTTATAATAGCTTTAGGGTCCTCTATCAAATATTTGGCTGCTAGGATTGAAGGTTTAATTTTATCTGAGAGCACCCACTGCCAGGCATTTACAATGAAGAATGTTTAGAGACTCAATGAGAACAAGCCAAGCTTGCCTTAAAGTGCACAGCACCTCTTCCATCACACTGCTGCAGATTTAATTGCATCAGTGTAACATCAAATATAGACTTACATCCAAAGGACACAAAGGAAATTACTTTCTGTTATTGTTTCCTAGGAAACACATCATGTAACACAGCTTTAGGCGCAGCAGAATTCATGACTGTATTACTTTTACTTAAAACTGGCCCTGCAGTGTATGTGGTGTTAGCTTGTAGGACTGGCTTGTAGCTAATTTCTACATATGAGATGGGATGGGGTGGAGGGGGGCTGCCAAGCACTGCCCACCATCTGGTGCTTTCCATCAGCTGAGCCACAAGACACGGGGCCAACTGCAGTCCTGCTAGTCGTGTAAGTCACTGAGTGAACGATTACAAACTAGCACACCACAGTCACGCTATAGATTTACCTGCCCACAAATCTGCAGTGTTATTAATGAGTTTAGATTATGTATGTGTTACGAATTAGATTAACGGATCAAATTTTTAACAGTAACACATTGGTTTGTTTCAAATAAATAATTACCATACAATCACAGACCGTTTATTCATATAACTGTACAATTATATATGCACACAACTTAATAATCATGATCTTAAAACTGCAATATTTTGGGATACACAATGTGATATTTCTAAATCTGGAAAATTAAACAAGCTTTCGTTTAACGCAGCGTTTTTATTTCAATCCTCTGAATGCAGTAACTTTAGTATTATTCAATACACTGTGATGAAGAGGTGCCGAGTCATGCTGTCTGCAGTATGAGTGAGATCACTGGGCAGCAGCCAGTGGAGCAGATCCTGTGTTTAGAATTACTGCATAACTGTCACTGTAAGAATCATAGATAGATAGATAGATAGATAGATAGATAGATAGATAGATAGATAGATAGATAGATAGATAGATAGATAGATAGATAGATAGATAGATAGATAGATAGATAGATAGATAGATAGATAGATAGATAGATAGTCATGAGATCGATAACACTCCAAGGCCTCAAATAATTACTAACACAAATAACTAATTACACCATGAGGGAAACTCACAGCACTTCTAACAATGAGGGCCCTGTTAACAGTTTAAATGAGTGTCACACCATTTGTTCTGCAGTTATGGAACAGGGTCATTAAAATAGAGCAGCTTTCTGCTGTTTGTAATTATCTAATTTAAGAGAGAGAAGCCAAATTTCTTCCTCGTGTCTTTCTGCAATGACATTACTAGAATGTCAAAAAACAAAACAAAAAAACATACAAAAACCATTAATTTACTTTGTACTCAAGTACTTACATAAACCCCAAATACAAGAAGTGGCTCACTAATAAACAAAGTAACAGACTTGTGAGTCTTGCTCTAATGTAACATACAAGTGACCAGAAAAGATGGAAGATTTGCCGTTGCACATCATGTGCATTTTGTTTTGCTGTGATCATACTGTGGCAAGTTCAAAGACGTTTAAAATGACAATTTTATTGTTGTCCTCATCAGTTTTATTTGTACTCTTCTATTACAGAAAAATAAATGCTCACCATTCTCCCATTGTGAGTCAGTCGTTGCTCTTTGACTGGGAGGTTTGTCTCCTCGTACAGCAACTGCTTGACATCTTGAACAGATGTAAATGGAGAGACCCGGTAGGACCTCAGGCCAATGCACTCATGACGAACTGTCACCCATGGCAACCTTGAAAATACAAACACACATTTCAAGTTTTAACAACAAACAATGGCAACAAATTTTTCTTATGTATAATAATCTTCCAACAGACACAACACTACAATTCAGCAGCAAAGAAGGAAAGGTGTTAAATTTCATCACAAGAAATAAGAGTCTTGCTTACAGTCACTATTGATCAAGGTGTAAGTTTGGAAGAAACATGAGAACGTGGACTCTTCACCAGGTCCATACACCAACCGTCCATTAATGCCATTTTATGTCTGTGTAAAGTTCTACAATATCATATTGAGAACACTGCTCTCTTCTCTTTCTCTTCACCCCCAAACGGTTAAGGCAGATGGCTGAGCCTGCTTCTGATAGAGGCTTCTTCCTGTAAAATAGGGACTTTTTCCTACCTACTACCACCAAGTGCTTGCTCATAGGGGGTTGTGTGATTGTTGGGCTTTTTCTTTAAGATTGTAGGGTCTTTACCTTACAATTTAAAGCGTATTGAGGCAACTGTTGTTGTGACATGGGACTATATAAATGAAATTTAATTGAACTAACTGACCATCCTATCACATCCTTAAAACTGAAACCTTACTGCAGTCCCACCCAAGATCATTGATCCCCCCTCCCCCCCCAACAAAAAAAAAGAAAAAAGAAAAACAACCAAAAAACCAAACCCTTCCTCATTTTGTTCCTGGTCACTTCTTCAAAGAGCACTGGAGTGCTTTATAGAAACATGCTGCTATTTCTAGAAACTATGTGGTTGTTGCAGTTGAATAAGACAACCTTCGGCTAACCTGTTAACAGAAATAAAACAATATATTTCTGCTCATTCAGCAGGAGGCCATTGGAGCTTTGTGGCTAAGTCCCTCTGGACCACTGTAGCTGGGTGGGTGTGGCAACCAGATCCAGCAGAGGATGGTTAAAAAGCATTACAGTGATTATTTACCTTTACACGGGCAATAGAACCATTTTGCCGAAACGTTTATGCCTGGTCCATAAAGGGAAGCTGTAAAAAATGTTATTATTCCTGCCTTGACTGTTAGTTGAGATATTCACTGGGAAGTCTGAACACCTCAACTACCGAGGAATTATAGGAGGGCTATCAGCTGCAAATATTCAGTATGTTACATGTTGCCAGGAGTATATGACAGCAAACAGTAAACTTACCAGGGGTCTGGACAGTTTGCCATGTCGCTGCTGCTTTGTGTCCCAGCACATACACGTTCATTGGACTATCTTCCCCACTGCGCGCAGGAATACACCATCCGAGAAAAGGCTGTCGTGAAACAAGAAAACCGTTATTTTCCATCACCTGCCCCTTGACAGTCCGGTAAATTTATACCAGTCCTCTCGGTGATGTATTACACACATATATATAGCATTTATGTGTTGATGTGATTTGTCTGAGAGTTTTCGTTGTGGCCGTACACCGCCGGTGCCGGTTGTTTTTCCACTGAGCCTCTTTAGGAGCGTTATCCCAACAAACCCCACTCACTTGTGTGTGTCCAGCGCGCGCCGATAATGGTCCTCTCGAAAAGCAGAGACATTTCACGGCACTCGGTATTCCTGGAAACAATCGCAACAACAATAGCAAGTGACACTGTTAGATCCCCCAACTACACACCGACTCCTTCAAAGGCGATGTTCTAATAATAATGAATTACACTGAGCGTGAGAGCAAAACGGGGGAATACGAAGCGAGAGGATTCCCGGGTGGTTACTTCCGCTTCGTCTTAAAGCCCGTCAGGAAGACTAAGCAGTCTCAACTAACCTTTAATTAACTGTTGTCTTTCTTCTGGGTGTGAATTCACTGAGATATTTCAAATATATTTAAATATTTTCTTCTGCAAGCGTGAATTCATTATTATAAGTTTCTCCTGTAACGTGATGCAGTGGTGTGATGACCAATTTTGTTGGCGCATGCGTAGAAGCACATTTACGGAATAAATCTCCCTTTAGGATTTTTCTCAGTAATAATTTTTCTATTCTTTAACTGACTGTACTAATAACTATCTTTCAACATTATTAATCTGCACAACAATATGCACTAGGTTCCAGTTAATCTTTAAATCAATTAAGGTCACGCGGTCAGCAAAGACTATAAAAAATCAAGAGTCGCTCTGTGTTCTTTTCCGTGATCCGGAAGTAACCTGTTGAGCGACTTGCCGCTGCAGCACTACCAAGGTTTCAGTGTGTATAAAATCCATCATTTAATACTAAAAAAATCACGTTCACTTAATATTTAATAGAAAGATACATCTATACATGGAAAAGGATTCCCGTGGAATATAAACTGTGCCAAAATGTAGCATCAGACAGCCGCCTTCTTACAATAAATGAAAAAATATATAGCTTTCCATGTTCTTACAAGTGAATGTAAGTCTATTATTGACTGTTGTTGGTCTTTAAATAATCTGCATCTATAAATTTTTCCGGCTGGCCAATCAGAACCTGTGTTGTTGCCTTGTCAGTAGGCTAATTCATTATTTAGGGGGCACCATTTCATAGATTTGAAGTCAAAGCAGTTGGGCACAAAATGGAAAATGTAATTTAATGCAAAATTAAATGTGACATGAGGGATAACAAACTACATGTATGAAAATTAAAATTTAAAAGCCTCTTTAAAGTTAGTTGTCAATTATTTTAAAGAAAGGGAACACTTAATCCTCCTTTATGTCACTGGAAATGTAACTTCCTCCTTCTAATTATTTTTTATTGACTTATTTATTTTACAATGTCATTGTTTTATTGGTTAGGAGACATTTATTGATTTTCTCTACAATTAAACCAAGTGGCACCATCTCTCTATATAATGACATCAGCAGCAAAAACAACAAAAATGCTGCTAACCCAACATACTGTTTTCTCATATGGTGGGGAAAAGTGAAGTGTGCTAGAATTGGCATGTGTGCTTCCAAATGTGAACTCCTTCCAATATACTTTGCGTTACTTTTCACCAGTCTAAGCGGCTTAACCTGCTGACTTCTGGGAGTTGGAGTCTCAACCAAAGAGCTCAGACGCCAGCACACTGCAGTCAAAGATGCGCAAATCAACTTTGTAGAGGAGAAACACTGGCAGAGACACGAGGCCTGTCGCCATCACATTAAAATCCTACAGAATTAATTTCTCAGTATATTTCTCAGTGAAATATACCACCTTTATCTCTCCTGCTCTCTGGGTATGCTCTCAATATATAGAGGCTGTTGTCATACTGGTGTCTTTGGCAGGAATCATATAGCCTATCCACTCTATATTTGAGAGTGTGGTGCAATACCTTAAGGCAGATTTACGTCAAAAAGTGACATCATCACTTGAAAGTCAAGGACTCCCAGCACCTTCAGACATAATCCTACTCTCAGCTAGATCGTGCTGGGTTGTCTGAGGACACGCAGTCTGTCTACTAAATACGTTTAAAAAAAAACAAGAAAAAAAAAACACTTCAAACTTAGCCTGGTGCTGCGATTTCGGGTATTCAATGCTATAATAAAGATAAAAATTCCACGCAGGCTATGTTGTAACAATAGACGTGCAATTTCTACATCATTTGAAAATATCCTCTGAGCCGAAATACACGTCCTATAGTGCTCTATCGCCCTAGCAGACCACATCTTATTATTGCCGCATTGGAGAGAGGAGGATACTCACATGAGGAAACGCAGCAGCATCAGCGCAGCATCTCTGCACTGCCTGCTGCTCCGCAGAGGAGGACTCAAGTTCCTTTAAATGACCGCACCAACACTCCAGGGATGTTAGTTTAAACGGAATCAGCCCTCAGATGTGATCTCTAACAGGCGTGAACACCTCTGTACTTGTTTCATACTGCAGGTTTTAACGCGCAGGTCTCTTAAAGAGGCAGCATCTGTGGAAACGTCCGATGGGACGCACCACACTAGCATATTATGGGATAGGCGAATAGACACTGTGCATTATACAGAGTGCAAACTGTTGTAGACCAGAACAAATAATCCAGTTAATAATATTTTTAAAAGTAGTAATGTAGGGGCTCAGTGGCAGAAGAGTGAGAAAAAGATGATACAAGCAACTACTTAAGTTGCAAGCATGTCTCAAAGACATGAAAGACTGTAGGGCCTCTAATTTCCTGTTTTAAAATTGAGATTAAACTCAGCGTATTGTACTTGGTCCTAAATATTTTTGAAAACATGGTTTCTGACCAAATCTCTACTCCAGAAAAACTGCAGGGAATCCTGGAGACATTTTGATGCTTCAGTGAGAATATAAAATAACAATGTAGGACTGCTTTCTTGCATTTGCTAGTTCATGCATTTATTACTTCTAGGCTGTGATATATTATCATCAGGTCACTCTAAAAAACGAAATCCAAAATGCCGCAGAAAGAGTAGTGACAGGGACTAGACTTGGATCTAAAATCATGCTCCTGACATACAAAATCTTAAATAATGTTAAATATATGAGTCTCTATCATAGCTTAAAGTCCTCTTGTGCCTTGTTATTCTAATAGAGCACTTTGCTCTGAGACTGCAGGCTTACTTGTAGTTTCTTGGGTATTTAAAAGTAGAACGGGACCCAGAGCCTTCAGCTTTAGGTCCCCTCTTCTGTGAAACCAGCTCCCAGTTTGGTTTCGGAAGACAGCCACCCTCTCTACTATTGAGGCTTAAAACGTTCCTGTTTCGATAAAGCTTATAGTTAGGAATGAATTCGATGACCCTGAATCCTCCCTTAGTTACACTGCACTGGGCTTAGGCTGCTGGAGGCTTCCCATAATACACTGTTTCTTCTTCACTCACCTTTTTTTCCACTTTTTTATATGTTAATACATCATTACTGCATTTAATCACTGGTAATTATTAAAGTCTGGCTCTTCATAGTGTGTCTTTGTCCTGTTCCCCACCAACCAACTGGTCGCTGGTGCACTTGGTGCACACATTGAAGGATCCCAGCTTCTGTATACAAGAAGAGGATGAGAGCCTGGATACTTGTGGTCCTCCAACAACATCAACATCCTGTCCCAGGATAGAGAGATGTGTAGCTGTCCTTTTCACCTTGAAGTTAATCACCATTTCTGTGGTCTTATTTATTACGTATACATCCAGCCTCTGCAGAACCATCAGAGTCCTTCTGTAGACTGTGTTAAAAGTCTGAGGTGTACAAGGTAAACAGGAATGGAGGCAACACAGCCCCGGTGGAGTTACCGTGCTGCAGATTGTCATATCAGACAGAGCACTGCCCAGTCTCATATGCTGCAACCTGTCTGTCATGTGAACAGTAATCCACAAAATCATGTACATGTTTAAAGACATTTCCTTTAGAGTGTCCCTCAATAGCAGCAGCTGGATAGTGCTAAATGCACTTTTAAAGGTGTTCCTCTGCAGCATGATAACATCTTCCACTCCCAGATTTTGTCTGTGTGCAGACTGCAGAGGGGCAAAACTAGTCTCTCCAGCACCTCCATCAAATGATGTGAGGTTAACAGTCATTACACCCATATGCTCTCCTGTCATAAATGTGACTGACAACAGTTCTCATGTAGTTTCTTCAGCTGTCTCTAGAATAGAATAGCCCTTTATTGTCATTGTACATGAACCACAAAGTTATGGGTGTAAAATATAAATGGTAAGACAGCAGGAATAAATAACAAGCAGAAAAAATATATATACAATCAAGAGGAATATATACAAAACAAGAGAAAGGCACACACTGGAAAAGAAAGTGCTTGGAAGTAGTGCAAAGGACTTGGTCTGAATAGCGTCTGTGTGTGAGTGGCCTGAGTGATGGTGACCATCAGACCATAGCTCAGATTGAGTGGGCAGGGGTGGTGGGGAATGGTGTTTGTTAACAGTCTGAATGGCCCAGGGGAAGAAGCTGCTTGTGAGTCTGGATGTGTGGGATCTGATTGACCTGAGGTGCCAACCAGTAGCCAGGGAGTCAAATAGGTGGTGGACAGGGTGCAAGGGGTCACCTATGATGGCCCTGGTTTTCCCGAGACAGGAGGATGTGGTGATGGCCCCCAGGGGTGTCAGAGAGATGCTAATGATTTTTACCCTCTGCGTAGCCTTCCTCTTCTCAGTTGTGGCTTCTGCATACCAAACAGCCAGGCAGTAGGAGAACACGCTCCCCAATCTAGGAGTGGTAGATTAAGGCCAGTTGGTTAGGAAGTCTTTCTTTGATCCAGGAGCAGGTGGCAGGGGGATCTGAAGGTGGGCCAGTTTAGTGGTGAGGACGTCTGGTATTATGGTGTTGAATGCTGAGATGTAGTCCACAAAGAACATCCTCAAGTAGATCTCCCTGTTCTCCAGATGGCTCAGCTCTCTGTGAATGCTGATGGTGATGGCATCCTCTGTAGATCAATTTGCTATTCACTCAAAACACTTCATAAGTACTGATGTGAGGGCAATAGGTCTGTAGTCATTGAGGCTCTCTATATGAGTCTTTTGGGGATGGAAGTTATGGTGGAGGCCTTCAGACACAGGGAACAGTATTAGAAGATAACAGAGTTGGCTAATTTTTTTCTGGGATAATACTATAAGTGTTATTGTTGAATATTGATTATATTCACTGTACACAGTGTGCACAAAGTCCATGCATTTTTAAATCACATTCACCAGTAGATGGCGACAGCAGCAAAGCTCCAGGAAGAAAGGTTTGGCTTGCAGTGACGTCTTCCCACAGCTAGAGGATTCAGACACGCAGTGATTTATATATTTGATGGAAACGAATGAATACAGGCCATAAAAACATGAATCACAGAAATGAGAATATTTTCATGGGACTGCTAACATTAAACTACTACTTAAACTGCTACATGTGACATCATGAGAAATACTTAACCCAATAACACCAAGTCCATCATATTTAATACATGAGTTTTTGTGAGTTTTCCAGACCTCTGCATCATCAGTTTGATTTCTTGAAAACCCTGAAAAAATTACACAATACATTTTTAAGCAATACATTGCACAAAAATGCATTTTTTTTTAAACAAAACAAAACCTCCCTGATACAAATTAAAAACCAAATATGCAAACTGATATTTTAAAAAAAACTGTTAGACTGTTCAATAAACACTCCAGATTAAAAAAAAGAAGAAGGAGAAGAATCTGGCAATTATTTCGTAGTTCAGCCTTTGCAAGGTCAAAGACTTTTACTTTTGGAAAGTACTGCAAGAGAAAGTATTTACCTGCCACACAGACTACGTGAAGAAATTGGATTACATATAACATTCAAAGTAACATTTGCAAAGCACACAGTGAGCTTCCTGGAATCGATACACAGCGTGTCCAGACATGTACAGTAATTGGCCACTTTTACTGCAGTGCTGAACTTTTGTCCTCTGTGTCTTTGCCTTGGTTCAGACACACACACCAGTGTGCACACTGCTCACTTTTTTCTACCTCAGGTGGATATACGAACTTTTCGTTTCAGAGTGGCCTTTGGAAAATCAGTTTTCTTCTGGTTGCCACTCTTTTTACAAATTAACCAACAGTATTAAAAAGAGAGAGAGAAAAAAACAAGGACAATGAAGAAAATAACAGGCTACGTCAAAAGCTCTGAACTCACCGTTAACACCTTCATCTTACATCAGAGAGAGGATTCAAGAGCCGATATTTACACTGAATTACTGCAGTAGTCGCTGTATATCCCCTGAACTCTGCTCTTCCTATTAGATGGATTAAGCACAGGCTCAGCCAATGGTGAAGCAGCACGCTGACATCATAAAATCTGCAGCAGAGATGAGGGCTTAGCAAATAAATAAATGTGGCCAAGTTAGAAGGAGAAAAGCAGGCAGGCTAAACAACTCTTTATTGTCTGCTAGACTGCTGTGTTAACTTTTCCTTTAAACTAGTTTAACGTGTGAGGTCAGAGGGGGCCGTGGGACCACACGGGCCAGCACATAAGGGCAAAGCAAAGGCATCAAATAAAGCACGCACAGACAGAGGGTTTGTAAAACATCTCGATAGAAACCAGCTGAATGGAAACGGTACCACTGATCAGCCTGTGGAGCAGTGTAGGTGTGCAGGTGTGTGTGTGTGCGCGTGTGTGTGTGAGAGAGAGAGACCGGGTCTTTGATGTAGACAGGCTGATCACAGATCAGATACACGCGCTTCGTATCCAGAAAGCCAACCCCTCTCCCTCCCTCCCTTCCTCTCTCTGCCTTTGATCTCGGTCTGCCCTCGATCCGCAGCGGCTCGGAGTCGAGCCGTGCCGGGCTGGAGCAGCAGCAGCAGCAGCACTGGCATGGTGAGCGGACCGGTGCGGGAAACAGCCCACCACACCTCTCACCGGTCAGCTTTGGACTTCTAGGCGACACTCTGTAATCAGCAGGCCCCGTTTGTAGCAGGTAAGAAGAGCTTTGATGTCGCTTTTAGACGCTCGTAGATAAACGACAGACCGGGCGTTGATTTTATCCACAGCACGGGACAAACCTCGCTTTAAAGGCACGAGACGACTGAAACTCTCAGTCTGTGCACGCGTATTTGGAGAACTTATTCTCCAGTATCCAGTCTATGGTTGCAAAATGTAGTTTTCATTATTTATTTATTTATTTACACACTTTGAAAAGGAAGAAGAAGACACGTCCCTTTTGCAAAGCTGTGAATGCTGTCTGAGATTGTTTTTTAACAGTTTTCCACATAAAGGAATTTTAATCTTTACTCACACACTGTCTGTATAGTTTTATAGGCTACTTATTTACAATGAGCTTGAGCTATATTGGTGTTTATAGTCTGAATATTCAAACGCACAACTTCCATGTTTTTATGTGATATTAAACGGGTTTCCTCCCTCCCTCCCTTCGTGCTGGAATATCTGGTTTCTTTGTGAACTAATTTTCACTTAAATACCCAATAAAAGTGTTTTGTGTTTTTGGTGGGTAAGGTTTGTCCGCCCAGCAAATTTGCATTTAACAAACCTTCAGCAAATCAGTGCTGTTTAAAAGTTTAACCCTGAGCTTGCTTGCATTGGGTGGAGAAGAATCAAATCACATCATTGTGTTGTTTAGTCTCAGATGATTTTACCCAACCAGCCTTTCTTCCTGATAGACTTTGCACTTTTTTCTTTTCTTTTCGTTAGGGTCTATAAGTCTATAATAACATACTTGTGCACACTCCCTTGTCTGATTGCTGTTTTTGTTCTTTCAGCTTCAAGCTCTGAGCGGCCCATCAAAATGGTTAGGATGCTTCAGAACACCTTCTCACTTGTGCTAACATTGCATGTCCTGTATTCATCTCTGGTAAGTTTTTTTTTTTAAATGTTTGCACAAACTTAAAATGGATAATTTTGCTATGCATGTCTTGTCTGTTGCAATGTGTGCAAGGGAAGCTGGATGACACGTGAGCCAAATGCTTTCAGCTGTTTAAACAGTTTGTATATATTCTGCAAAAGTGAAAAACAGCAGATACACTGCATATGCGTTAAATAGGCGACTGCTCAACCTGTGGGATCAGTAAAATCCTTACTGAAGAGATTGTCAACCGCTGTCTCTGGGCTTAGCATTCACTGCATTGTTGCTTTTGACTTAGATTCTGCTGCTGAAGCTTTACAGTTTTCCCACAGGGCTCATTCAGGTTCGATCTTATCTCTTCCCTGTAGGATCAAGACTTATTTTCAAACAGGAGTCCCAGGGTTTGAAGGGAAGGGAGGGCGGCCTCCATAAATGATTATGGAATCAGACTGCTTTATCTGTTCTGGATGAAATGCAGGAATCTTCTAACTTTCTCCAAATGATTGTCTCTCATTCAGATTCACGCGAGAGCCGAAGAGCAGACCAGAGAGTGCCGAGAGCAGGAGTACAAGGACCGCTTTGGAAGCTGCAAACCCTGCAAGCAGTGTGATGCAGGACAGGAGCTTTCAAAGGTTGGATTTATTCTAAACTTTTTTGATTTGTCCACAAGAGCGTTTTCCCAAAAAGCAGTGTGTGCGTCAGTTTATTTAAGAAATGGAGAGTGTTGTAATCCATAACAGGTCAGCCGAGTCAGTTTCCCTGAGCTGAACAAAGTTGGCGGGATTTGTGGGGGAAAACTGTTGGTTTATGAAAAGAATGGACATCACTGTTTAGAAAAGCGTATCTTTTCCAGGGAACAGACATTATTTATTACTTCCTGTCTTTCATGCACAAAAACAGCCAAGCTGTTATTAGCTTTTGTAATCAGTCACACCCATACTTTTGACCTTCTGCAGCTGAATGGCTTCCATTGTTTTTCCCCCCATTGCGCTTCGTCCAAACTTATTGTCTTTACTGTTTGAAGGCAGCCATGCCTAAGCTTGCTGCTCTTTCGACTGGGAATACAGTTTTTTCCACCACCTTAGCCACAGGTTTTTTTTGTGTGTGTATTTGTGTGTGTGCGCTCGCTTTGTACAAACAAGCCTCTTTAGTGTCAGTTAAGGCTGGTAAGCAGAGGCTTTCCTCTCTGGCAGCAGCTATGTGCCTACCTACTTCTGCAAGTGTAGGCAGTGATGTAAAAGTGAGTAACTGAATTAATGAGCTTGATTTAATAATGATAGTGGAACACAGTAAAACCTTGCATATCCCCCTCCCCGCGCGCTGCTATGATGCAGTATAAAAGCTGAGATAATTAAACCAAAGTTTCTCATTTCTTTGAACACCAAGTCCCCACCTACCTGCTGTTAAAACCCACTGTTTGCATGCAGCGGCCAATCAGAAGGAAGGTGAGGGAAAGGCAAGCTAAAACGGCTTATTTCATACAACGGGAATACTGAGGGGCCACATGACTGATTGTTTTGAGTTATTTTGAATTATGAATCATTCAAAGCTACTCTAGTAGACTCCAAAAAAATAGGTCCTCTTTGAAGGGTAATTTCTCTAACACTTTTGTCTTTGTGCTGTTTGATTGATTGATTGATTGATTGATTGACTGATTGATTGATTGATTAAAAAGCAGCACAATTATTATAAAAACATGTATATTTGACAGCGAACTGTCAAAAGCAAAAATGAAAACTTCCAGACTGCAGGATTTGCTGCAGTAAAAAAAACATTAAAAGCTCTTAAAGTGAAGAATATACTGCACATAAAACATCTGCTAAACTGACTTTACACTTCAAAACATCTTTTAGCATGGACGAAAAACTCTGTATCACCCCCCCCCCCCCCTTGACATCTGTTGCACACATGCATTTAAGTCTGGGTCGCCTTTAATCTCAGTGCACACAGACATGCACTCTGTGGTTGCTGATACGCTTCAGTAGTCCTCGTGTTCCCCTGCAGTGTCGACGGGCATGAATGCCGCTAGCCACCCTGGGGTCCTGGTTAATAATTGGCTGCCTCATTCTTTCTCTGAAGGTAGCGGGATGCCGACTCAAAATGGAAACCTGGGCCTTGCTCTAGGAGAAAGTTTCCCAGAGAAACAACTTTGTGATCTGAGCTCAGACAATCTGTCTGTATTCTTAAAGGCTAGCCTGACTGTCGAGAGGGAAGCAAAAAACTTTTGGAGTCCCTCTGTGCAGCTGCCATAGAGATCCCAGAGGAATGTGGCCCAGTTTGCTCTGGAAGTTTGCCTCTGGAAGCCGCTCTGAGGCTGGCTGACAAACATCAATTAGCTCCTCCACGCTAACTGTTGCTAAAAGAACCACCCATACAGAGGGAGCATCAATTAAAACCAGTTCTCCCTGACGTACTTCACTTCAGGTTTCATTATAGGAGGTTACTTAGTTAAGCTGTGTTGCATCAAGCATGAAGGTGAAGGCGTAAATCGCCTTCCAATGCATGCTGGAAGATTGCCGGAGGCATTAAAAAAGCGAGGCAGGAACACAACTTTGGCATGTCAGCATCTTGTAGAATGTAAGGGAGAGTGTAGCATTTCCTCCGGCCACACTTCTGGGACAAAGGACTTCTGGGTGGCACCGGCTAAAGAGAGGGAGCAACAGGCAGCAGAAGTGTCAAAATCACAGTGATCGTTGTGTTTAAACAAGCCAGGCTGTAGTAGAGTTTAAACACAAACAAAGAGAGCGCGTTATGTCCCACACAAAACTCCTCTTTCAAGTAGCACGCCGTTGTTTTTCGTTGTGTTTCATCCCCCGGATCAGATGACTGGCAGGGCCTCCCCGCCCCCCTTGTGATTCCCTCTTAATCTCAGAAATATCTGTGCGTCTGAACTTGCTTCAGGTCCCAGCCAGCACACCCCCAGCACCACCGCCTTCTCTCCCCACACTACAGTGCTGTGTTGTGCTTGGCAGTCTCGCCCAAAGTAGATCAGGAGATAGGGCAGGGAAACGGGATGTTAAGCATCAGTTTTTCTACGTGTTTTCAGGTGAAAACCGCATGAGAGAACTTCATGCAAAACTATGGGAGCAGCCACGCTTTGAGGTTTATTTGCTTTAGTTGGGTTTTTTTCCTGTCTTTTTGCACACTACAGTTCAAATAGTTTTTTCCGCAGATGATCCCTTGATGCCCTCAAAAATGTTTTAACACACTGTTTGTTACATTGCCCTTTTTGCGTATATAATAACTCCCGTCATCACAGATTTCTGCAGCAGAGTGCAGGCTTTCCTTTAGCTGCTGAACACGTCTCAGTTGGGTCTTTGTTGAGCTTTGTTAGCGGGGATAAAAAGAAGAAAGGGACGGCTCCTTGATCAGAGGGGCAGGAACTGGCTCCATTTTCCTTTTGTTTCAGTGCTCTGACCTGCTTGTGTCTTTCGTAGCATCAGCCCTTCCTGCCATGTGGTGCCCCATGGACAGAGCTCGTGCCAGTGCCGGGATGAGCGAGGACGAATCATCCCGGGGCCCCCTCCTTCATGAAGAAGTGGGTCACAGAACCACTGTGCGAGCGGGCTTGGCCGTGCGTTCTTAAAGATCAGATTCAAGAGTCTCTCTCTCTCGTGGTGTGCAATTGTGGGCAGCAATCTTTATCCTGACTTTCCCCCCTCTTTATCACTCATCGGTCACCCACATCCACTCCCCTCCCTGGGTTCTTCTGGTCTGCACGACTAGAGGGGTAAGGCCTTATATGGCGAGTTCACAGCAACAGCTGCAGAAGTCCAGCCTTATGGGTCCACCTCGGGCCAGGCCTTGTCCAGGGGTTCAGTGTCAGGCTCACATGTGTTTGGCTGGAAGCACTAAATTCCTCATCTTCTGTCCTGACTCTGTGGTGCCGTCACAAGATCACATCTTAGACTCCAGCCTCCACTTGCCAGCATGCTTCGCCAATTCCCCCTCCCGCCAATCATATCTAAACCTTCATCCCACATTCCAACAGGAATGCACGCCCGGCCGGTGAAACGGGACACGGGTGAAGAGAGAAGAGAAGGGAGAAGCCCTGTTTGAAGCTGACCTTCACTTTAATGATATACGAGCACCCCACCCCACCGCTCCCTGTGTATCTTCCTGGATTTAGATTTCAGTGTGGTAATGCTGGATAACAGGAGGGCAGCTGCTGTGGAGCTGATAATGAATGATCGATGTATGATGTCATTCCCTCGGGGGTAACGTCAGCTGTCATGGAAATCTCAGTTTGTCACTGAGGTCTCGCAGAGTCATTTTTAGAGATGTGACACAAAGAGAGGGAGAAAAACAGACAGGGGAAAGAACTGAAACCGTTTTGGCTTCTCTTTAGGAAAACTTTATAATGTTGCTTTAAAATGTTGAAGACTTTTGAGTTTCTACTTTGCCAGCTGATATAAAGACTGGGAAAGTCTTAAAAAAACTCACACGAGCAAAAAAAATATACACATTCAATTCCACACAACCAATAAAATAATAAAATCATATCTTTTAATTTACATTATCCTTATTTTTGCTTCGTTCAGGTGATAATGAAGGGGTTTTTTTAGGCATTAGATCATTCACACAGTTGAAGGAAGCTGTGCTTTTTATGTGCACTTTGAATTGCTGAACACAAAAAGAGTATTCATCTTGTTTTCTCCATATACCTCTCCATAATCCTTGCCCCCTTCCTAAAGCGTTTCCTTTGCTTTGCTGACCACTCAATCAACGGGACACTCACTGAGTCTGCTTGGAGTGGGAGTCCCACACAAACGCAGCAATAAACCTGCAATAATACAACAGTGGGTGTCCCCTCCAGCCTTTATTATTCAAATGCATGGCCTTTCTGGGTCTTGCAGCGGAAGGCTACTCATTCATACTGACAGAGTCAGGGAGCTTATTGCCAGTGTAAGATGGACTCTCAAAAGAGGCAGGCCACTGTTCTCGTCTGATCCCGCGAGCCAAGATCGTTCTTTAATTCCAGACCCCCGGTAGTCCCCATTCAAGCCCTCTTTTCACCAGCTGCACATCACCCCAAACCAACAACCCCACCTCTTAGCCAGTGTATTTCTCCCATTAATCCTTCCAGGAATGTGGCTTTGGTTATGGAGAGGATGCCCGGTGTGTGCCCTGTCGGAGCAGTCGCTTCAAAGAGGACCGGAGCCTGCAGAAGTGCAAACCCTGCCTGGACTGTGGACTGATCAACCGCTTCCAGAAGGGCAACTGCTCCACCACGAGCAACGCCGTTTGTGGCGACTGCCTGCCAGGGTGAGAGGACGCATCTTGCTGGTCAGTTTTACGAAAACCTACGCGTTAATGGCATCCGTTTTGGTTAACAAACATGTGATTTTGTGTCTTGCACAGATATTACAGGAAGACAAAACTAAGCGGTTTCCAGGACATGGAGTGCATACCTTGTGGAGACCCTCCACCTCCTTATGAGCCCAACTGTAAGCACCTTTGCTTTCTCTGACCTCCTCTAACAGTTGGACTAACACGAGTGGGAGATTTTGTCCACTGTTCTCATGAACACACCCCACTCATTCCTAACTCACAATAGACGATGTTTTAACATGAAACAACAGGGATACAATAGTCCAAAAGCAAACATCACCCTCCATGACAAACTTTTGAACTCCTTGCCAAACTGCTGCTGGAACCAAAAAAAAAGTGCCGGGCACGCACATGCCAGCACACGGTAGTGGAGTAATCAGCACCGCAGCCATGTTTCATTCACCAGCCCTCGCTGAGCCTGCCAGCTACGCTATATGTGCAAATAAATGCTTGGATTTACAAGCTGAGCAGTTGAAAAGCTGAGTAGCATAATAGTGGATTTGCCAACAGTGGATTATATTAGTTCAGAGCATGTCACTCATTTAAAAAAAATCTGTTTGGATTAAATGCGCAAACTTCCTTAAACAAAAACCCAACGGCGTTCCTAAAAACGACCCTAATGTTCTTTGTCTTTGTCCCAGCACCAAAGTAAACATGTCTGCAGGAGTGTGCTGCTTCGAGCAGCATAATTTATTTCCATTATGCAAAAAAAAAAAACCAAAAAACAAGGAGGTGTGCTCCGATGCATTCAAAAAGCATTGTGGGCATGCATTCCTGTAGGCTGCAGATCCAATTAGCTTCTTTCTTCTGGCCTTTGTAAGTAGTTAAGTGCAACCTTATGATTTCACGTTTCCACATAAACCCAACAGGCGAGTGAACTTATACCTTTTGGTAATTGAGTGTGACTTCCTGATGGCGGAGGATACGGCAGCTGTTTCCAACAAGGCTTGTTTTTTGGCAACAAGAACATCGGGGCTGTTCAAGCCAGTGTTAACACCCCTGTGTCAAATAAATGAGCACAGCTCTGGGAAAACTCTTAAAAAGGAAAAAAAAAAACAGAAAAACTTTTTTAAACTTTGCGCACGAGGTGTAAAGTGTAAAGAAGAGTCGCTTCATCGGATCGTCTGCTCCCGGTTGGGTTTTTCATCTTTGTATCTCTGTCGGTGTAGCGCGTGTAATGAGCGCCGGCCTTGGGGCAGCCCCCCTCCCCGTCTGCATGTTCGTCCATCTGCGCAGCTCCCCGTTTTGATAATAGTGCAGCCCCCGTGAAACAAAATGGCCATTGTGTCTGAGAACATAGCTGGTAGTTAGCTCCTACAGAGACTCTCAGTGGAACATTTCCAAATGTTTGAAAATCTCGCCCCCCTTCCCTCCCTCCACCTCTGCCTCCAGTGTTATCTTGAGCAGGGTGGTGAAAACTTAAAGGGCAGATCATTCTAATAGGCCACACTGGGCCCGGGGGCTGGTGGTGGTGGTGGGGGTAAAGGTGCAGCTGTGCAGGGGAGGTATGCTGCCGTCTGTGGTGGACTGTAAATCTCAAACCCCTCCTTTCTTCTCCTCCCTTTTTCTTTTATGCCCCCCCCACCCCCACCTCCCCCAGTGGCTTCTTGGAGCTGAGTTAAAAATGAGGTTGTGTTTTATGGATTCCCTTCAGCCTCTTTAATGCGTTTCATCTGCTGAAGTTCTTCACTGTCACGGTAGATCTCAGAGACTAAATAACACATGGGCGGTGTGCACGCATACACATACACACACTTGTTGAAGGAATGCTACCTGCTCTTTGTGGCTTGTCCCGGTATCACATTTATTACAGTGTCAGAAAGGATTTAGAGCGAGTCAGACGGGAATTTGATCCTTATTTTTGTTCAGAGAACGGAGAAACAGTGCCGTCAGCTATGAACCACAGTTATATTATTAGGTATATTTGAGGCAGGTTGGAAAAACTGTGCTAATATTACTACTTCCTGATAATGCTACTACACACACTCACTTGCCACTTTAATAGGTACAGCTTGCTAATAACAGGCTGGTCCCTCTTTTGCCTTCAGAGCAGCCGTAAGCCTTTGTGGCACAGATTCAACAAGGTGCAGGAAACAGATTTTGGTCCATGTTGACGTGACAGCATCACACAGTTGCTGCAGATTTCTGAGCTGGACATCCATGATGGGAATCTCCCATTAGACACATCACAAAGGTGCTGTATTAGACTGAGATCTGGTGACTGTGGAGGACATCTGAGTACAGTGAACTCAGTGTCATGTTCAAGAAACCAGTTTGAGAGCTTTGTGGTGAAGCAGCCATCAGAAGATGGGTACACTTCTGACCCTACCATCTGAATGTTGCAGCAGAAATTGGGAAAATGCCACCCTGTCTGATGAGTCTCAGTCTTCTTCAATGCTGGTAATTGCATGTAGCCTCAGTTTTCTGTTCTAAGCTGACAGGAGTAACATCCATTGTGATGGCAGTCCTATTTAGAAATTCATAATGTTAGAGAAAAAAACAGAGCTTATAGATATATGTCATTAGCATATTTCTCTACCTTAAATTTTATACCACATAACATGTTTAGACTCTGATAGAGCTCCATTATAAAAGCATTCAGGCGTTTTGACAGCTCCCAATTAAATACTCCAAAACTTTTGTTCAGCTCTACTAAAGAAGCTCTTAAAATAGTGTTCATAGACGGTCAAAGAGCCTTCAGAGGTGTAAAGAAGTGCTTCTTTTATTTGGACTTTGTGGCATTCCATAAAGTCAGCAGGCTATGAAAGGCTGTGGTTTATTGGTCTGGTTTGTATGCAGATAATATCAGCAGGTGAGCTCTCTTCAATGGACCAGTGTTGGTCTGTGTTTGCTGCAGCTGCTGCGTCTCCGATAACAGGCTGGCTTGTGATGCTCACTTCGGATGAGCTGAATTTGACCATGACAATGAAGGCAGAGTTTAAACATAACGGTCAGACGTCAGATACAGTACAGAGAGATTATTGGCATAACTCTCACAAAACACAAACATGCTGATATTTCAGCGTGTCAGTGTGGGGTGAGGAATATATATTTTACCAATGGCATACAGTACTGTGCAAAAGTCTTGAGCTACCCCTCATTTCTTTTTCTTTTCTTTCACCACATTTGATAGGAAATTTGGGGAAGAAGGTGTTTGCAGTGTGTTTAGGATCATTGCCATATTGAAAAAGTGAAGCTGTTGTCAATCACGTTTTTTCTAATTGGTACTGCATGGTAGATTAAAATCTGAGGGCTGAAATGTAGTCCCAAACCATTTCTTGACGGCCACTGCGACCATTTCTGATAAAGCTTCAGTGAACAGTAGATGATCAACTGAAGTGACAGATGTATCACTCAGGTCCTGCGTGAGGCCTTTTCTGTTTGTCCCTCAATCTGTGCTGTCATTCACATTTTTCACAGATTCAGCTAAAGATACTGGGACAAATTGTGTTTTTGCCACAGGTCAGCAGTAACAAGGTGGTTCTTTGCCAAGTTGTTTGTTATGTATGGGCACAAGGCTGGTTCATGCCTTGAATTAGGTGCTTGAATGATTCACAGGTCAGCATTAGGTGGCTTAACAAACAGAAATAAAACAATCTTCTGAAAAAGGTCAGGTACAAGGAGTGGACTGAACATGAGTAAACGTAACTGAAAAAGCAGCCAATGTCCAAAGAAAACTTCAGAAAGCCTGAAGAACTATTGTTTGACATCACATTCAAAGTCTGGCTCCTTATTTGCATATTAAAACCACCATTTTAGAAAACTGGCCAGATATAAACAAATTGTCTTTAAGTAATCAGCTGGGTGCTTTCATGGCAATAATGATTAGAGTAGGAAAAAAAATACTAATATGCACTTTGAAGATGTACATATTTTTATACTTTTTTTCCAGGTGAAAAACTATTTCCTTCCAAATACCCTCTCGATGAAAACCTTTGAATCCATCAGGTAACATGAACTTTGAATCCAGCTGTAACCACTGTTCAAATGTCTATTTTGTAAAAGTCTGCAAATGAGAAATTACATTAATAGTGCCTCAGTTGCATATTTAAACAAAAAAAACAAACATGGAATATAATGTAAATAGTCAAGTGTTATCCCATTTGTCTCCGCTGTCATTTAGTGTTTATTGATGCCGGAGCAGGATTGAATGCTTCACTTCACACAAAGTCTTTAGGCACAAAATCCCCTAAATAAAGTGCAAATTCTGCAGCGTGCCTTGATGTCTGTTGCTGCTCTTCACCGAACTGCAGCATTTTAGATTTTTTAATAACAAGCAATAAGTCACGTTTATGACATTATCCTTTATCCTTTACTCTGCCCCCTCGGTCAAACTGAGTATTGTAACTCCGCTTGGTTATTATTATTATTTTAGTTGGGCTCCCCCCCCCCCCCCTTTTTTTTAAAGGAATGTTAAAATACCCCTATCTGTCTGCATTAAAGAAAAAAAAAAAACCCTCCACAAAGTTATGTTTACATTGCATAACAAAGAGCTCTTGGAAGTGAAAAGGCTCAAACCAGCTGTCTTTATGATTAATATACTGAAAGCAAACAGCAAAGTTTTCTCAAACAAATGTCATTCATTATATTTGCCATACTTTTCAGTCTGCTTTGCATCCGTGATGATCAGAGACAGTAATGCTAAGCTAGTTGCACGTGGTCTCGGAGATAAGTTTATTCCAAACACACTGCTTTTGTTTTTTTGTTCACCTCTTCTTAAAGCTGCAGACTAATGTGGAGACGTGCAGCTTACATGCTACACATGTTACCCTGTCTCCTGATATCTCATCACTCAGGATGTCTGTGCCACACTGTGATTAAAATCTGGAGAGGATTGAGAGCGTGCTGCTGCAGACGTGCTTAGTTTTATAACCCTGGTAAATTTACATGGGTTAAGAAAAAATGTTGCCTAACACTTAAAAAACAAACAAACAGCATTTCGAAAGAAAAGGTGCAGTGAACTTGTTTTTATAATGTGTTGCAAATCAGGTTTAAAAACTACTGCGTTTAAAAATCTGCCAAATCAAATATCCTCGGCAACCTTGTGTCATTAACATTTGGGATAAATAACACACATAAGAGTTCAACATTTAAAACTAAATTTTAAGTTTGTTTTGCAATTTTTGTTTGTTTGTTTCTTTCTTTATCAAAGTATAAATCCTAAAGCAGACATATTTTTATCTGCTAATAAGGCTAAAGTTTCAAATAATTTCAGAAAGTTGCAAAAAAAAAGTTTCAGACTCCTCTTCACGCTTGGTTTTTGACAGTTTTTTCTACTCTTTGCTATGTATGATGTCAGAGTGTTGATATGCCTAATTTGGTCATTTCTGGCACAGCAGCCCCACCCACCTCCCTGTTCAAATTATTGTTTATTTGTGGCAGCCAATCAGGAGGAACGTGGCTCACAGAGAGAAAAAATGGAGCTCAAATGGCTTGTTTCACATGTACAATCTAATATCCCTGTGTTGGTGTTGTTCCTACATCATCAGAATAATGTTGGTCATTCACTTAGCATTAGCCAAAAAGTTAGCAATGACTTTACTTTCCTGCTTTGGTGGTCGACTGTGTGTAGCAACTAGTTGAGAAAATACAGGGACACTCAGCAGGTAAGCAGACAGACATTTTTGCTTGGGAGTCGGCAAAAGGGCAAAATAAAAAGCTGCAAAACTGACACGTTACTGTTAAGTGTATGCTAATGCTACAGCTCTGTCTATTGTTTTCTTCCATGTTTGCACAAAGTGGCCAAAAATGCCACATAAAGCAGCTTTAAACAGCGTTAGAAAACACATAGAAGTTTTCAGTCTAGCTGCTCTTAGTTTACATTTGGAGCCTATATTTTATCTATATCTGTGGGGTGTTGAGAAGGATAATTATACATAGCAGGAGCCAATTTTTTTTTTCCAAACAGCATTAATCCACATTATACGCTGATGTTCTGCATGTGTGGGAACTTGAGCTGCATTCTTTGTAAGCCTGCCCTATCCAAATGAGTTTTTGTCTTTGTGTTAAAGGTCACGAAGGTGGGTACACACACTGACATCACATTTCCCCTCAGGAAGGAGGACTGTAATGCCACGCTCACACACTCAGTGACACAACATTAAGCTTTCCCTCTGCCACATACACACTCCCATGTGACCAGTATGTCCGCCTCTTGATTTAAAAGCTGTTAGGGCAGCCTGAGGGTAGCGGGGGGGAAACGACTGTAAATCATCTTCTGCAGAGTATGAGGCAGAGGCAGATAAAAGAATTTAACATGGAGTCTTTTCTCTTTGAACTCTACTTTTTTCATTAGCATGGAGATTACTGACTTGAGGCAAATAGAAGTTGATAGGTTGAGAACTCTTTTAAGAAAAAAGTATTATCCTCATTTTTGTCGTCGTTGTTTTAACCCTTTTTTGTGTCTGATACCTTGCTGGTAAACTGTACTTCACATTTGTCTCCTTTCTATTTCCTCGGCAGGCAGCGGGCGTGTGAATCTGGTGCCGCTGCCCTCGGTAGTGACCAGTCCACGGGACATGGCTCTGGCTGCGGTCATCTGCAGCGCTCTTGCTACAGTGCTGCTGGCCCTGCTCGTTCTGTGTGTCATCTACTGCAAGAGGCAGCTGCTGGAGAAGAAGCCCAGCGGTGAGTCCCGATGCTCTGAAGCCGCATGTTTCACATTTTCTTGTGTCCAAAAGAACCATCGGAATAAGAGCTGGAACTTAATGAGCGTGGTTGTAGCAGATGTGTAAAGTAAGATTAAAGTTTTAGTGCAAGAACGTTTTCATGCACCTTGACAACACAGCAAGCATTGGACTTTGAACGCCCACATCAGGTGCTGAACTTTCAGGGCACAGTAAAATTTCTAGTTCGATATGTACTCTAGTCAGGCTTTCCAAAAACAAAGGAAAGCTCATCAGTGTTCCAAAACGTATTTAGTTATACAACATCAAACAGTGTAGATAAGATGGCGATAAGTTATCTCAAACGTGTGCTTTAAGACGTGCCGAGAGGGCAGCTATGTGGAAGCTGGAGTCTGTAGTCCTTACACAACGTAATCAGAGGTTTACACACCCTTTTTGGGCATGAATGTCGTGGTTATTTTTGGCTATTTATGGTTATTTTTCACTGTTTTTTTTCCAGTTGCACAGCATACATCTTTAATGATTTAAAAAAAACAAGACTTGGATGCACAAGTTTGAAATTATTTTGGATTTTTGGTAGTTTCTTTTTGCCAGCATAAAAAGGATTTGCTTGATAGCACTCAGTGGATTGACCAATATTCAGAACAATGGGAAAGTCCAAGGAACTCGGTGAAGATCTAAGATTTAGACAAGTAGGGAAGGTCTCTTTGAGGTATTTCTAAACAACTGCAGGTTTTAAGATCATCAGTTCAAATAACTGTACGAGTAGATCCTCATGCTCTTCTGAAGTTTGCAGCTGCCCACATGGACAAGTCTTCTAGGGAAAGGTTTTATTGACAGATGAGACAAAGATTGAGCTGTTTGGCCACAATGACGAGAGATATGTTTAGAAGAGTGAAGGTGAGGGTTTCAAACTTAAGAACACTGTATAAACTGTCAAGCATAATAGTGGTAGCTTCAGCTTTACCTCAAATAAACAGCTAAACATTTAAAACTTGGGCACATTTGGGTGTTTGAACAGGACAATGATTCCAAACGCACATCAGAACTGGTTTTGGGATAAAGCAGGCTAACATTAAGCTGTGAACTATGGTAAAAGCCAGGTCCGTACCAGGAAAGCAACTCATTTGAATGGATTTAAATTCAAACTTGTGCACCCAATTCCTGGTTTTGAAAGTCATTAAAGATGTATGCAATCCAACCTGGAAAAAGAACAAAGCAATATTCTGCATATGAAGGGACTCCATAGCTATAAATAAGGCAGCTGTATGAACATGCCATTGCTCCTTTTAGCTGTAAGAACAGGGTGCAGTGTTGAGCTTTATCAAACCCTGATGTTGCATATTTGCGGCATTCTTGAGTCCAAAAATGCCTCAATATGTGAAACGTCCCCAGGCAAAGAATTAATGACATCACGTTTCCCTTGCTGTGCTTGCTCCAAACAAAGAGTGCGGTAGAAGTTACCAAGGAGGTACCGGTTGTGTATTGTTTTTTTGGTTTTTCATACTTGTGTGATGTAAAGTGAGTTAATTATTTCATCAGTAGTTTCAGCCAGTAGAAACACGCACCCCGCCCTTCACTCCAGCGAAATGCTAACAGTTGTTTTTTTAAATTATACAAAGGAATTTTAATTGGTCTTATGGACCCGAGGGTTGTAAGGCATTTCCCAACGCATAAGAGAGCATGTAAATTTAGTAGATAAACACTACGGTTGGAGCTGGAAGGATTTCACCTGACAGAAGTCATAATACGAGCAAAGTTGTACCACACTGGTTTCTGTAATTAGTCTTAAAAGTCCCACCTTTTATTTGGTAGTTCTCAATCGAGGTAATAATGCTGTTATAAAAGTTTCACAGTCATTACTTAATCTGTCATCTCTGTGTGTTTCCTCAGCAGCTTCTCTGAGGTCTCAGGACTGTCCTTACCGCGGAGCAGAGCTCTCCTGCCTGGATGCCCGCTGGCTCCATGACTTTCCACAGAGACCTTGCTGCCAGTGTCACCTGAGCCCCGGACACACCTGTGGTAGGCTGCGGTTCACATCAAAGGGATTTTGCACTAAAATCGACAGACAATGACTACAAACACTGGGTGAATTTCTGTTTGTGTAAAGTTGTGTCCCTGTGTGTGCTGTTCAGGTCCCGTCCATCTAATCCCGTCTCTGTGCTGCGATGAGAGCTGCAGTCTGGGCCGCAGCCAGGGTAACAGTCCTTTCCAGTCCCAGATGAGTCTCAGTGAAGGGTGAGGATAAAAAAAACTGATATTTTAAGAGAGAAGTTTTTTTTTGTTTTTGTTTTTGTTTTGTTTTTACAGCACAAAGAGCAACTAGCTGAGGTTAAGATGCTGCTGCTGAGTAACTCCATATTACTTGCATTACATTAAAGCTTATGATAACATGCTTGGTTTGGTTAACACCTTTATCCAAACATTTGTCAGCACAGACAGAAATGACTAAGAAACCAGCAGTGTTTGCACTACTTGGCTCTGCTGAGTGGCTAATGGCTAAATTCAACATTAAAGCTCATGTCCAGCTCTGCATTTTTAGTCTTTATTCTCTACCAGACTAAATGTGCATGATTCACAGTTCAAAACAAGTCTTTTAGCTACTCTCTCTTTAACCTTTCTGATTGGTTGCCCCTTGCAAACAGAATGTCTGATAATCAGGTGGGTGGAGCTTCAGAGTAGGCTAGTCAGCTGCAAAACTGGTACCCTTCTGCTTTACCGCCTCAGGCCCAACGTTCTATTTTCAGGTGTTTCAGCGAGGTGTTGCAGATACAATTTAAATGACACCTTTGAAGTGCTGACAGCACGCAGAAGCCACAGGGTGTGGCTGCAGACAGATTTGGGATGATATTAACTACAATTTTCTTAATTATGCTTCCCAGAAATGCAAACATGGACGAGGAGCTGGAAGGACATCCCGAGGCCGTATGTAGGGCTGAGTATTTTGATGAACCTGCAGAAGGACCTTGGGTGGTGGGAGAAGAGGAGGATGAAGGGGAAAGGTGCGGGTTGAGGGACAAATCCCCTGAGAGGAGCTCACGGAGCTGCAGTGAAGCTGTGACAGATGTATCGACTCAGGAAGGTGAGGCAATATTAGCTCAATTCCTCTTTCAGAGAAGAAAACCAGAAACACTGATAGATTTTTTTTTTTTAATTGGTTAAAAAAAATTAAATTCTTCATGTTTTGGGCATTAACTCACTTGCTTGTGCAAAGAAAAAAAATCACATGGCCTCTCCCATGATTTAAAACACAGACTCGGTATGAAATAAATCCCATAATCCCTGCTGAGAGTTAGAAGCTGTTCATCAACTGCTCTCAAACTCATGGCTTGCCTTTTTATAGCCTTGGACGCGACTCTGTGTCCATGAGGAGCAGCTGGTAAATAAAGTTCTTTGATGTAGACAAGACTGTCCTGTTTTAAGTCAGGATCTTGGCTGGGCGAGGGTAGATACGTTACTAATCACTGCGTGTCTGCATTCCTCTTCCTGCTCTCTTTCCAGGATGACATAGATTTCTTTGGCTTGTGTTCCACCCTTGAACCACCCTGGACTCGACAACAGCCGTGGCCGGATCCTGTCTCGGATTTCTCACTAGTTCACCCCCATCAAACACAAAAAACCCCCCCAAAAACACACCGCAACCACCACTACATACACCCAGACAACCAGTGTGGTCACTCTGCCCACTTCAGAGCCCTCCATCTAGCAGAACATGTGCTTACATGCAAACAAAAGCATAGAGACTGTGAATTCGTTGACCCAGAAGGTAAAAATCATATGAAGTTCAAATGTCGACCTATTACTGCGGAGTGCAGTGAATCAAAATGAGCCTCTGCTCTGCATCGAGAATGTCTTGCATCTTCATGTGTAAGAGAACAAGCAAGCAAGCAAACAAACAAAAAAACTGTACCGCTCATTTAGCAGCTGGTGTTATGAAGCTTTTGTGTGTAAAGTTGTAAAGTTTGAAGTGTGACGAAAAGTGTCAAAAGTGATTATGTTGCACATTGAAGACAATCTTGATAATATGGAACAAGTTAAGATGAGGAATGTCTAAGTGATAAATGTGTTGTAGATACTGTAAGATAGTAAATAGGTCAATATTTTTGTAACATAGATAGGCATCATGTACGTCCCCCTCCCATGCACCCAGTTATGACGATGGTTGTGTTTGGTCACTTCCATGTGCCATTTTTGTAAATAAACCACTTGAACATGTTTACATACATTCTGTCATCATTTTTATTTTTTGTTAAATGTAAAAATTCTTTAATGAAATTAAAAAGTCAGTCATATGGATGAAGTTCTGAGGTCTTTCTTTTTTTTTTTTTTAATCAATAACCACGAACTCATAGTTAGGTACTGCGCTGCTTTGAATCAGTCACTCATGTGATAATAGACTTCTCTGCATTGAATCATTACTTGTTAATCTCTGGTTCCCTTTCATAGCACATCTTTTGTTCTGTCTTCCTCCGCTCACCCCAACCGCTTGCAGCAGATGGCCGCCCCTCCCTGAGCCTGGTTCTGCTAAAGGCTTCTTCCTGTTAAAAGGGAGTTTTTCCTTTCCACTTACACCAGTGTTTGCTCATAGGGAGTCATATGATTGTTGGGTTTTTCTCTGTTGTATTATTGTAGGGTCTACCTTTTCATATAAAGGGCCTCGAGGTGACTGTTGTTGTAATTTGGGGCAGTATGAATAAAATTGAACTGAACTGAATGTTGCTGAAGAATCAGTACTAATAAGACCAGGCAACATTTTCCAGTTTATTATGTAATTTTGGTGATCCCAATGCGAACTGTAGCCTCAGTGTCCTGTTCTTAGCTGATGAGTGTCACCTGGTGTGGTCTCCTGTAGTCCATATTAGAGATGGCACGATACCACTTTTTTATGTCCGATACCGATATCATAAATTTGGATATCTGCCGATACCGATATGAATCCGATAGTGTATTTTTTAATCAATAAAACGTTTTTTTTAATATCTTGCTGCATTTTGTATAAGTTTATACTCAAGTTTAAATAAATAACAACACTAAAGCTATTCTGTTATACCTGTATGTAAAACAAAAAAACACTGCGCCCAAAATATTTCATAGTTCAGCAACACTGATCAATCTAATAAACTTAAACCTACTCCATCCTCCCTATTCTGGTATTTTAAAGAGTACTTAGCAGAAATATTAAGCAACCTAACTAATAGGGTTGCAAACTCCCAGCAAAAAAAAATAGGGAACCACCCCCCCACCCTCCACCTCATGATGCTTAATCGATGTAATCAAATTTAATTTAATGCAGGGGGAAAAATGCACAGAAATAAATTATTTTTCAAGAATAATTAAATAGATTTAACATCTTTCTTCAACAGAATTGCAGACTGCACAGATGGTACCTTCCCAAAGGAAAAAGTAGTATAGCTTACTAGGCTATATTAGACTTAACAGTTACTATATACAGTAATGGACTACTATATATTTTACATCAGATTAAAACTTTGGGTGTAAGATTCAGATAATTATTTATTAAAAGCTAGACATTTTAAATGAGAATAAGAAAGAAAAGTATGTCTGTGTGCCCCCTTTTCCCTGTTCATGCCCTATCGGCCCCCCTGGCTAAACTTTGCTAGATCCGCCCCTGCACAGTTACCAGCTGTCAGCTACGTAGAAAAAGATCCTGGTGTAGAAAGTAATATTAAATAAATTCTAACAACAGCTTATCAAGCTTAAACGTGCTGCTGTTGTTCAACCACTGGTTTCCTCTTTCTGGTGAGAAGTGGGCCAAAAACTAAGAAGAGAGACGGACTCGCGACAGAAAAGCCGATCAGCTGATCATTAAGCAGTTTCATGATTGAAGTAGCAGCAGGAGAGAGAGAGAGAGAGAGAGAGAGGCAGTCGCTCCATATATCGGTTGTTAAGCTTAACGTGGGAATGATTTACAAAGATTCAGAGATGAACTTACACACTTGCTTTACTTCTCTCTGGGAAAACTTCCTCGGAGATGAAATGCTGGTTTGGTAGGGAGGCTACAAATACACACAGCCGCTCTATCACGTGACGCATACTGCTGCGACGTGCTAGGTTATGAGCCGAGTTACGCCGTGTAGCAAGTTTTGTGAGGTGCTTTTTTGATATTTAATGGATCGGATGACATTTTTTATTTCTCGCCGATATCCGATCCAGTAATTTGGGTCAGTATCGGACCGATACCGATACATAATATCGGATCGGTCCATCTCTAGTCCATATGCTTCAAAGTTCCCGTGTTGTTACAACCAAAGTATGCAGATGAGCACAGTTACTTGTTGCCTTCCTATCAACTCGGTCTCCTCTGACATCATCAAGGCATTTTCATCCAGAGAGCTGCCACTCACTGGATATCTTTCTTGTCAGACCAGTCTCTGTAAACCAGTTCAAAGTCACATAACTCACCTTTATTCCCCATCCTGATGCTCAGTTTGAACTTCAGCAGGATCCAGTCTGAATGCAGTGCTGCCATGAAACTGGCTGATCAGATTTTTGTGTTAACCAGCAGATTAACAGGCAAGTGTATATTGCCATCTATTCTTCTAATTAAAAAAAAACAACAAAAAACCATTTTATAAATATGACAGCTGATCACCACAGAAAAAAAATCACTAAAGAATGATTTCATCTAAACATCTTATGTTTCTTCCAAAGCCATCTGTACAGGCGGCGTAGCACTCAGTGTGACAAGTCAACTTGTTTTGATGCCTAAAATTACACTAACATTAACATTGGGGCTGCACTTCAGTTACATTTAATCTCTGCTGATATAATTTGCTTCAGGTTTAATTGGAAATAGATCTGAAAGCAAAGCAATGTTGGAGAGATATCACACCCACATAACTGTCAAATCACAGTTTTGCAGCCTCTGTGAGGTTCGAGCCACCCAGCTCGCTCAGGCTCCGCCTGTCTGATGGCGTGTTTACACTTTCAACAGCGACGTGAATCTGCATCTTGGAGCTGGCACAAGGCAAGCAAAGGCAGCTGCAGTCAGAGCCCAGCTGATGACTACAGTGTGAAACTGTTGGAAACAGCCTCTGTGGAGCGTTTTTGTAAATATGCACAACTTCTTAAACTTCCAGAGACTGTGTGGCTTTGTGATTTATACTGTTGCAACAGCTTTTATGAATAATATGATAAGAACTGACCAAATCTTTCCTATTGTGCTGTAAAAAACTCACAAGCTGAAGCTCTTCTTTTTCACCCCTCCCCAAACTCCTGACAGACAAAACAGATGGAGCGGTATTAATTTAAAGCCTAAACAATGTCCACATGACAGGAAGAACGGATTAAGTATTCTTCCTCATGCTGATTTGATCAGGAAAAAACCAAACCAAAACAATGTTCTGCTGTTACACAAGCTCAGAACAATCTTTTGGGGGTATAAGCTGTGAAAATGATTGCATTTTGTTATTCATTCTTTCAAAAGTTTAAAGTGTTAAACTTTTTAAAGTTTAAATGGTTAAAAAAAAAAAAAGGTTTTACAACAGTTTCAGGGTTCTTTAACTTTTTAACTGTGTGCAGCAAGAGAACATGTCAAATATATTAAATATACATTATGTTCATTTGCAGAAAACATGAAGATCTTTAGAAACAGTGACCATGAAATATGATGGCATGTCTTTGATTTCTCCAGCGTTCTCTCAATCTTTGCCTCATAAAGTTTGTTTCCTTGCAGCCAAAACTGGCCTTCAACTCTCAGAGTCCATGATGAAGGTCTCAAAGTTTGGGTTGAGCTCAGACACGAGCGCGTCCACAAAGTCCCCGATGGTGGGCCGTCTCTGCAGCATGCCTGTCACACACACACACACACACACACACACACACACACACACACACACACACAAACACAGGCACAGGTATTAGTGGGCGTTTGCAGGCTGCAAGGAGAGGCACCAGAATTAGTTTGCTGTTTTCAATCACTCCATCTCACTTCATTCATGCTTTCCTTAGTGCTGAAATATTTTTAATCTGATGTCAGAGGAGTGGTCATAAAAAAAGGAAAAGAAAAACCTTTTGTTTTTTGAGATCCCTTGAAGCAAGTGCTACATTTTTTCTCCCCAAATTAAGCTAAAATCGTTTTAAGTTAATGGATTTCAGCTGCAGCACTTTTTTTTTTAATTCCAGCTTCTCTTCCTCAACACTACAATGGATTTTTCCCAGTGCAATGTTGCTCACCATCATCTGCATTTTGAAGTGAAGATTTAAGGACATTGCCACATTTTACCACAAAAGCGCCTCAACACATCCTAAACTACTGCAGATGTAGTGCAGCACTTTTTACTCCTCACACAGTACTTACACTGAGAAAATGGGCTCAAACACTCACACCTTAACAGGCCTCAGCTGGTAATAACGTCCATCACAGTATATGCACTAAAGTAACCAAAATGTGCAGATTTCCTGTATATTTACAATGTTTTACAGGGGTGATAGTGAACTTATATTCTCTGTCTCACTCACACAGATTACACAAGAATGTGTCCAGTGTCGTGGAGCAAATATGACGGTGGAGCCGAGAGTGAGCTCTGGGAATGTCTGTGTGTTTTCAGAGCTTGTCTGCCAGCTCATGCATTGAGGACTCCCTAGCTCGCTTTACAATTCAGCAGCACGCCCGCTTTGAAGTCAGTTCATTTCCCCTTGTGCAGCTGCCAATGTAAATAGGCACTCTCCCCCTCCCCGTCTTTCCTGCATAGGTCACCTCCATTGAGTGCACGAACACACACACACGCACACAGGAACGTCTGCAGACACGCATGAATGGCGACGAAAAGAGTTTCACACAGCAATCCTGAATGTAGACAGATATCAAGATGTGGACAGTCACTCACACACACACACACACACACACCCACACCCACACACACACACGGGAGTCTGTGGTGTTTCCACCATGATTCTGACTCAGCAGGATTGCTATCTCTCCTTACCCACCAGTCGCACCCTGCCCCTTGGCTACAACGCGAGATACCATCACACAGGGGTCCCTAACACACTATAACCGCAGGGGCCCGGGATCCCTGTGAACACGGCAGCCACATCACAGAGACGACTCCAACCATAAACTGATAGTCATGTTTATAGAGCCAAAGGGTGTTTTCTCCTTTGACCGCTGCTGACGTCTGTGGCGTGTTTGAAGCAGAGACCAAAATGCATTATTAGATGCTCACAAAGAGTATGCTGAATTTATACCTCAGATCAAAGTGAGCGTTGTAATTTAAGCCCCAACTTTCTTTCATGGAGACTTTAGTTTTCCAATTAATGATGAGAAATATGAGTCGAAGACCACAGTCCTGTTAGCAGCTCTCAGTGGTCCGTCACGCAGGCTTCTCATAGATGCGTAAATGCTTTTGAAAATCTCAAGTTTAACCCAGAAGAGTTTTCCTGCCTTAACCTAATCAAATCCCCCCTTTACTTCTCAAATATGCAGCACAAAAATCAACAGAGAAACAGACAGACAGGTATGCACATGTCCTGACATGGCACTTGTTTACTTTGGTTGATTTTTTACAGCATGTGTGCAAACAGAGCTAAGGGCTACTGAGCTGAACTCTCCATACATACATACTGCAGCATCACCGTCACTTTATCATAGATTTCATTTCCTTGCTGTGTGTTCGAAGGGGCCTGACCTGCTACAAGTTTCTGTGGTGTTAAACAAGCAAAGTTTACTCTACAAGACTGATGAGAGACGCACAGGTGCTGCTGCTGCGTGTGTGTGTGTGTGTGTGTGTGTGTGTGTGTGTGTGTGTGTGTGTGTGTGTGTGTGTGCGTGTGTGTGTTGGGGGGGCTAAAGGTGGAAAAGGAAGTGCAATCTGTGAAGGAACTTAGTCAGGTAAACAACAGTTCCCATGCTAGCTGCTCAGCAGCAGCAGCTCGTGGTGTTGGCACACAGTTCTTACGGTACATGACAACAAGCAGAACAATACACAGTGAGGACTGAGATTTTCTCAGCCACGACCCCTGGGAGAGTTGGAGAGGAATGCACAGATAACCTCA
The DNA here is from genome assembly GCF_051167445.1 of Perissodus microlepis. Lineage (NCBI taxonomy): Eukaryota > Metazoa > Chordata > Actinopteri > Cichliformes > Cichlidae > Perissodus > Perissodus microlepis. Next base: position 24,002,584 of record NC_140474.1, read on the forward strand.
GAGTCATAACAACACTGTGGAGGAGTATCTGATCTCAGAAGCTGCCCTTATACATACACACAGGGAGGAGGGGCCGAGCCACACAAGACCCCCCCCCACAGGGAGGAATCACCACACTGTAAAAGAGATGAAGCTCACAGGCTTGATGTTGTTTAGAACATATCGGATCTTTTCTCAATTTATGGCTTAAAGTATCAAAATATCAACTGAATACGGTTTTTTTTTACTCAGCTCATGATTTTCACTGAATCTGTTTAAGTGAATGGAAGCACTGGGTAGTTAAAAGGTACAGTCGGTAATTTTGGAGGTTATGTAATAGAAAAACTGAATATTGTACTCAGTGTGCAATTATGTCTTCCAACAAACAGATGGGTTCTCATAAACATAAAACTAATCCATTAAAAATACATTACAGCAGGTGCTGGTTGATGGAAGACAGCAGCAGCTGGCTGAAAGCTAACGCTGTGGAAGATAACGATGGGCTCAAATGTCCTAAAAATCACACTTTCAATCTGATTAATAGTTTGATTACATTCTCAAATCGTATGGGAGTTTATTCACCAAGTGTCCAAGTCCAACAATGTTATAATGTAAGAGACGGTTTCACTAACGCTAGTGTTGCCCCCCCCCCAAAAAAAATTTAAACTGCTGTAAATAACTTGTTGGCTTAGAATCTGTGAAAAAACGTATCAAACCCATCTCTCACGAATGATATCAAGTAATTTTGAACCACAGAAACCATTCCTGCCACAAGGCAGAAGCTGCTGTTTTTTGGCCAAGTTTTATATATCCTTTATTCATCCAGCTAAAAAGTCTCATCAACACTAAAAAGGATGAGACTCTTGACCATACCACATTTTTCAGAGTGATCTGGTTGAGAGAGCAGCAGAAATTGCAACAAATATAAAACAATAGGTTTGTAAAAAGTAAACGGACATAAATTGACACCCGGCATATTGAGACTGCAGTCATATTTACAACTGAGGTAAACAGCAGACTGACAGCCTGCACTCACTGCAGATGAACGAGGATTGCACTTGAATTAATAGGGATAAGAAAACTGAGTATGACTGAACATTTACAGTTTCTCAGAGCCTCTGGTGATGGCGGCAGCATGCTCTTTTGGTCAACAGACAGCTCAAAAGCCAGTAATATTCATTTTAGTGCGATATATAAAAAAGAAAAGCTGAAACCACCAAGGTTTGCCTGAACTATTACTGACATTATTACTATTAATGTCGTGTTTCTTAATATTATTTTTGACATTAAAAAAAAAAATACTCAATCGCTGCAACTCTAGTTGATTTTTTGTGATTTGTTCGAAACCACTTTAACAAATCTAGACAGCTGAGATCTACAGATCCATTCAAACAGGCCATCCAGGTACCCATGGCTCACGACGACAGCAGCGCAGAGGCACAGACACGGTGCGAGTGGCTCTGCGTCACAAACGGTGGGGAGAACTGTACACTTACTCTTGGCTTAGCACCGAGGAAAAACCAGAGCCAAACTAAACATAGGCTGTGCTTTGTGCCCATTGTTGGTACAGCCCGAGGACAGAGCCTTTGCAGTATGAGTCATCTCGTATTTAAGAGTTTCCATTTCCATTCATAATGGCACTGACACAGCTATTGAAGAGCGGGGCTTCTAATCATTACAGTCATCTCAGGGCTTGCATCGTTAGCCAACTTGGCCAACGGAGTTTTGGGATGTTAAAAGACAAACTGGAGCCTCAATGGACCAACTGGCCACTGACTACCTGCTCAAGGGTACATCAAAAGTCCCCCTCCTCCACCCCACCCAATTTATCCAGCTGATGTAAAAACATTCGAAGACCCTCTTCTTTAGCGCAACTTCCACTGCCTCCTGTTGTTTGTGACACTTGTTTTCTTTAAACAGGACAGTGGTTCTCAGGGAGATGGAAAACACTGCAAATTGCTGGCGTACAATAGCCCCTGGTTTTTCTGCTTATGTCACCAGCTATCAGCACAAAATGCCAAAAAAAACAAAACAAAAAAAACAAACCCAAAAAACCTTTCAAGGGCAAAATCTTTTCAGCTCCCTGAAACGACATCCTCAGATATAAAGACGTGCTGACGTGGGTCCAGCCTCATGGTAAAATCTTTAAATTACACTGGGATTTTACATTTCACATCAGTAAATAGATAGCCTGCAAAGAAAAGCTTGTTTATTTACTCAAAGGGTGGTGGGCGATGGGTATCAGTCCAACGAAGGCCACTGTGGCTGGCTAGCAGCTCTGAGTCTGGGTAATGACAGCTCAGGGGACATGAATTTAGTACAAGTGCTCTAAAATTGCAGTCCAGCCTGCAGCTACTGCTGGATGAATTTATCAAAGATCTGAGATGCTGACTAAAAACAAATAAATAAATGAATAACAGAAGTTTGGATGGCATGGATAAAGTCTGTCTGATGACCTCCATGATTTGATAAAGCAAAATAAATAAATAAATTTAAAAAAAGTGTGTCTCATCTTATTTATTTATTCTTGCAAAATAACACATATTTAATTTGTCCCCTTCAAACAGGCCATGAATGGCATTCGTGGTTCCCTCACAGAACACACAACAGATACTTTAACATTACTGAAAAAACTGAAACTTTTTCATAAAAACATATTGACCTTAACTCCTTGTTATAGCTTGTATTTTTGGTACTTCACAATTTAATAGGCTTCTTTTGAAGGCCAGTTGCAACTCCGAGGCAGCACTGTGCTACGTAGGAAATGTGCACAAACTGGAGCGTGCGATAACTAGCCTCGTCTCCTCTGCCGCCTCGTATTCCCCCGTAAGTGTTTGACACCGTTTTCACAAATCTTAAGGTACTTGCTGCTTCAGTAGCCGATTCTCATAACTATTCCAAACTTGTCACGGTGTGAAAAGTAGCTACGTCTGTCAGACCTGCAGGCAGGCCCGGGGGCTCGCCGCCTCTGTAATTACAGCTTTGAAGTTCAGGAAGCTTTTTCTACAAACCGCACTTAAGACAGGCACAGAAAGCAAGCAAGACAAGGGTGATGACAAACACTGCACTGGGAGGCTCTTTGTTGAGTAAGCACACACACACACACACACGAATTAAAAAGGAACATCAACACAACACAACCTCTTCATAAATTTTCCAAAGCAACACCTACGTAAAAAATTGCATCAAACAGATTTATTCAGCTTAATGCATCGAGTCATTCTAAAAGGTTTTTTAAGTGTTTATGCAGACAGACGGGTCTGCGGTGGGTCCACCACTTTAGTCCAAACTGCAATACCTCAGCCGCCATTGTTTGGATGGCCATGACACGCTGCCATTTCTGGTCCTCTGAGCATGAATCCTGTGACCTGCTGCAGGTCACTTCTACTGTGTAGTATTTAAATAAATGTTTGATGGATAATACAGATGCTCATGGCTCCCATGCAATTTACTTTGCAGCTTTTGGATGGATTACTATAAAATTTATTGAACATATTTATGTCCCCGCTCAGGGTGAATCGTAATAACTTCGGTAACTCGTATATCTGCGGGTCAGGGCCCCCCAAGGAGGGTCGGGCAGACAAAATAAAAAGCCAAAAAGCAGACAGATTGATGAAAAGCAAAGTAAATTACTCTCAGCACAGGCTCTTCCTGCACTTTATGGTTTGTCATGAAATGTGCTCCAAACAAAATCTATTGTCCACCCTTGCTGCGCAAAAACAGAATTGAATTTTCTTGAACTCGCACTTCAGTTAGCCATCACATCCCATCTGACACAGACTTAAAGTAAGAATTCAGGACAATTTTGGAAAGCCCCCCCCCCCGAGTTAAACATTTACCTGATCAAACACTGAGTCTGACTCAAGTGCGGGCTGTAAATTATGCTTTTTGCAGCTTAACATCTGGACTATGAGGTTTATCCAATCCGCTCCTCGACTTCAGACAGAACTATGCATCACTGTCTCACAAGTGCTGTGGGATTGTACAAAGCACCCCGCCTCGGGGTTTATTACTGACTGTACAAGCAGTCATAAGAACTATTCAGTCACGCTTCCCCCAGACAAAGAACGAACGAGGTCCCGAGTCCCTGCTACAGAGCCCGAGTAGATCCATTTTCTGTGCTCAGTGTTTGAGACTATGGGAACAGCCTGGGCCATGAAAGCCCTCTCTGTAGGAGGACCCAAGGTTCAGTTTAGCCAGTCGATCGGCTTTCACTCTCTCTCTCTCTCACTGCAGTGATGCTGCCGCAATGAATTTAATACCTGGGTTTACATTTCAACACCATCTTTTCCTGGGAAACATCCAGGAGCAGGCAGGGAGGCATCCAGATAAAGACTGGCCTCTGATTGGCCTTTCCAGGTCTGCTCCGGTTCCCCGTGTGCCCTTATGCCCCTTCTACCACCTCACCTAAGGGGGATAAGCAGGGAAATGATACACACCTCCATTTACAAGGCTCTTTGTTTGAAAGGATTATGTGTAATGGGTTGGATCTGGATTCTGTCTCCTTCCTCTAGTGTTCTGGTCTCTGCTGGCCTAATCCCCACTAAGGACATAAAAAAAGCCATTCTAATTCACTTCAAATCAAATTTCCATTCCTCAATAAGATTTCAGGATGTCTGCTATGAACCCATCAACCCTTCAGCAAAGACTGTGGAAACTTAAATATTTCAGCACATGTGCCGATGTTTTGTAGTTTTTCATCAAAATGGTGAGGTGGCTCAATGAGGGTTCTTTAAACTGCAGAGAGTTTCTGCTTTAGCAGAAGCATTTCTCCAGACACGGAAAAAAATGTATTATTATAAAATTATTATAAATGCAGGTGCACACAATGGACAGGCTGCCAAAAAATGTGAGAGTGGATCTACCATCTAGCCCTCCCAAGGCTCTTTCATTTGATCTGCATCTTCTGTCAGACAATGCAATCGCTGGGTTAATCATTATTCCCAGAGCAGACGTTTTTTAGAGCCTTCCTTCCCCTGTGACTTGCAGCCAGAGCGATAAAAACCACCATTAAAACTCTGCTTCACGCAGGGCTTTGGACTATAACTAGAGTAGCATTCGCTACAAAGAAAACCATAAAAGCAAATCTCGTAAGTTAAGCAACAGTTAATTGGACAACAGATCTTACAGCGAGGATCTGATCCAATGGTGGTTTTAATTTCAGAGTGTGGGTGCAGCCCTGTTTGGAGCTGTCACAGGAACAATCCAGTGGAGGAGGGAGGGGGTGACCCTGAGGGAGAGATTTACAGTACGCTCCTAAACGTTACCCGATATCACTATCTTTCTATCTGTGTCTCTCTCTTCTCACCTTCTCCACTTTTGTCCTGTCCAGACAGGCCACAGCAACTGCTGGAGGAGGGGTGTAGAAGGAAAGAAAGAAGAATGCGTTTGATTTGCAGTTCAAGTCCACCCTCTTCCAACACCCTCTGTTTGTGCTTTAATGTGAAAGGTTTCTTCCTTGATGAAGCATTGATGAAGCTCAACTACCCAAACTCCTTGAAAGTGCATTACACATCTTTTTTTCTGATATGGTGGAAATTTCATACACTCAAAAATGTCACTTCTGCTGATTACTTCAAGTAATCAAAGGAAACTGCTCCTGGACATCATCACAAAGGCCCAGTTCCACTCCTAAGCAAGCATCATTTCTACTACAACTGCAGTTTGATGAGTTTGCAGTCCAGCTTGTCACTAATTTTTATACCTCAAATATCTCAAATATCAGCATATTTAAAATAAAAACGAGCGCTAACATGCTAATCATTAGCCATCTCGAATTGGGATTAGCATGCTAACAACTGCTAATCAGCACTAAAAAGACAGTAAAGTGTAGGCCAGTGAAACTGTAAACCTTTTCATGCATTTTTATTCCTTACTAATTGTTAATTAATAAATTAATAAAGCATATACTTAGCTTGCCTTGACATTTATGTTCCAAGGAGTAACCTCCTGAGATTAAAAATGAAGTCAATGCAACAATGGCGAAAACTGCAGTTCCTCTAGGTGCCACTTGAGGCAGCATCCAAACGTAGGCTCTTTCCCACAGACTCCCGTATTAAATTAAACTTATTTCACCAGTCTTGAAAAGCATATTTAAAGACTGGTATAAAAATGTTTTTGCCTCTATGGATAATTTCCATAGCAATTCCGAGTGGGATGATTTTTTAAATTTTAAATATTTGCTTGAATAAGTCAGTTAGGGGCGTGACCACGCTGATTTAGAGGTCCTGTCTGCTAGCATCATCCACTTATAAAGGGCCTCTCTACTGTATTTGTGTGCTACTGGTGCCGTTGGGATCATTTTCTATGTATCTATGAAGCGCCTTGAGGCGACTTTTGTTGTGATTTGGCGCTATATAAATAAAATTGAATTGAATTGAATTTTAATAGGTTATCTGACTAATATAATGACTTGCTCTGTGGTACACACCATCCCACAAGTGTGTGCTTCAGTTTTGGCGAGTGAAATTCTAGTTTTATTAACACGTTACTTGGCACTAATCAGAATATGAGTGTCTGTGGGTTTCACCCATAAATGCCGCTTGGTAAGGCCTTACTGTACGCTGCGACAGGGACACAGATAGCTGGAAACCCAACGGTTGAGTAGCCATTCCTGTTAATGCTGCGTTGGTCACGTAATGCGCTGCTGCAATTTCATCACACAACCACATCCATACGTACGGTGGCCCCTAGAGACAAAGCACGTACAAACTCCAAAACACTTGCAAACCCCAAAACACATGCAAACCCCAAAACACATGCAAACCCCAAAACACTTGCAAACTCCAAAACACTTGCAAACTCCAAAACACATGCAAACCCCAAAACACATGCAAACCCCAAAACACATGCAAATTCCAAAACACATGCAAAATCCAAAACACTTGCAAAATCCAAAACACTTGCAAACTCCAAAACACATGCAAACCCCAAAACACATGCAAATTCCAAAACACAACGGAAGTGCTCCAGGACGCTAGGGGCAGTGTTGAGCTTTTGTTACCTAGTAACTACACAAGCCAGGAAGTACCAATGACCGGATTTGGGCTGTATCCCAATTCAGGGTCTGCAGCCTTAAAGGCCGCATTTTAAGGCCGATTACGGCACAGCGACACGACGAAGGCTGTCCCAATTCAAAGGCCCTCAAATGCGTCCTTAATTTCCCTGAATTTTAAGGATGGGCCCAACATATCCCAGATTTCATAGCGCGGCGGTGGTGTGGATAATTTTGCCGAAAAAAACGGCGGAAGCGGAGCCGCCGAAGAGTAAACTTTCAGAAGTAAGTACTGAATATTATGTCACTTATTTATGCGCAAATGTTTTTATAATGAAGAACATTAAAACATTACTGTTGGCCACATGTCGGGAAAGTTATGTGACATTAGCGATGTTTGTACTAACTTGGTTTTAAAGCCTTTACTTCAAAATATACGCCGTTCAATAGTTGACTTTAATCTTACAGAGAATGTGATGATTTTATGGATAATTAAAGTCAGTCATATATCCACAAACACAACAGGCTGAAAGTCAGTGATGCTGCTCGGTTTGCAGTCCTGAATATCACGGCACAAGCAGGATTCACTGCACTGTTAATGTTAGCTATGTTATATTGCTGCCTCTGTTCGGTGGTGTCGAGCCAAACGGACTTTAACGTGTGTTTGAACGAGCTGACGGTTCACTCGTTAAGCTGAAAGAAAGATGCTTTAATCACAGGAGTCACACATGTGTCCACTGTACCATCTGGGAACTCTTTTTGTTTCGTAATAACACAAACACTAAATCCTCCTTCTTTTGTGCTGTTTTGTAGCAGTGTATACACCTGAGACTGTCACCTGTCTGTCTGTCCTTCACTCTCTCTCTGTTTCTTTCTCTCTGATTGGGTAATAAAAGTATGAACATTCGTTTATAAGTTACACTTGTGTTTGAATCCTGCAGCTTATCACACATTTGATTTCCATGTGTGACAACTGCAAGTGTCCAGAGTGAGGACAGACTGAGGGACCCACTGCTGCACATCATCTGTGAGGCTTTGCACCCCTGATGATCCACCAGGACAAACTCAGCAGTGTGTGAGGAAGAGGAGGAGGAAGAGCCAACAGCAGCTGACAGATGGAGAGACTAGACAGACTGTTCCCTGTTTGTGAAGGACTGCTAGGAAAGTTTAACATAACTAATTGTCTGTCCTGAATCAGTCTTATTAGGTAATGTTCAAATAATTTTATCATTCCAGGGTTTTCAGTGTGGGAGAAAGTACTCAGGGCCTTCAGGTTACACACTATGAAAGGCAGCAACAAGTTTAACATTCAGAAACCTAAAGTATGTATCAGCAGCAGAATGGAGCTAAAAATAAATGTTTGTTTCAGTTCTATGAAGCTTTGGGTATTTTGGATTAGTAGCACTGCTGTGTTTGTTGCATCATATTGCTGTAATTGTTTATATGCTTTATATATTCTGAGGTAAGTTGATCTATAGTGTTACATCATATTTTATAAGGATGTTATGTGTTTGTATACTTTCTGCCCAGTTTGACCCATTTAGCAGAAGTCAGCCTGTTTAAGGCTCTGATATCTATTCTGTATGACTTAAAGCAGTTATGACATGGTCTGATTTTCTCACCCAATAAAGGAATATTCAATATATCAGTCTACTCTTCATTTTATCAGAAACAGTTATCACAGCTTGTACATTTTCTTTTTATAAATATATGTAAGCAATGAGCCAAATTTAGTAATGCCAACATACTGAAGGAACAACATTTGTCTCTTATATATGATACACCTATATATACACTGTCAAAGACACTTGTCTTTGAGTGAAGATTTAAGGTGATAAGACATATAAATAACTGCAACTTGAATCTGTACTGAGGCTCAGTATTTGACACAGAGTTCATGTTCACTGCTGTAATAGCTAATAATGATTAATATAATAACTATAATATTGGCCATATTATATTTACATTACCAAAGTGATATGACTTTAGTCTCATGAACAACATTAGCTAATTGTTATTTACTAACTAATCTTAAATGACTGTTCAGTACAGAAATGAAGCCCAAAAATCATGTTTTACTGTCCTGTGGTCTCAGCCTCAGATACTTATCAAATCACACAAAGCTCTTGTAGAAACAAACAAACAAATTAACAAAATATGTTCTCCTTCATTTCTGTCAAACAAAGTTGTATGACACGTTTCCAGCGGTTAGTATCATGGTTGCTAGGCAACCTGGGAAGCGAGACGGAGACTAGACCGTCCCATACAGACAAACTTGCCGTTTATTTTGCAAATCGAGCTCAACACTGCCCCTAGCGTCCTGGAGCACTTCCGTTGTGTTTTGGAGTTTGCATGTGTTTTGGAGTTTGCAAGTGTTTTGGAGTTTGCAAGTGTTTTGGAGTTTGCAAGTGTTTTGGAGTTTGCAAGTGTTTTGGAGTTTGTACGTGCTTTGTCTCTAGGGGCCACCGTACATACGGATATATCAGCACTAAACACCTTAAGCAAAGACACTGCCAGTTTAGTTGGTGCACTCGCAACATAACAGGAGTCCCATGTACAACTGTGAGAGGCCACTGACATTTGACCTTATATGGAGATTGGATAAAAGTAACCAGATCACCAAAATTATTACGTTTACTGTGACACATTCGTCATAAATTGATCCATTTGGTGCCAATAATCAAACAAAAGGAATGTGAATGTCATGGTGTTACAACAAGAAAATTGAGTCACAGAAATCCTGAGGATTTACTGAGAACGATGAATCTATTGAATAGTTACTGGAATATTTTAGTTTGTTTGATCTGAAACACAAAAGTGGTCCGGTCTGTGTTTTCAGCCCTGCAGAGTCAGCAGCGTTAGGCACTCAAACCTATAATCAAACATTTCGGTCTTTCCCTCCTTCATGATCGCCTGTGTACACAAAAAGCACTAGAGCCATATCGTTATCTTTTTAATTATCTTCTTTAGTTAACCTTTAAAAGCAGATCAAATAAGGGCTGGACTAGCAAGGGGCACTGTGTAGCCGCCGCAGAGTGAGCTCGCCGAGAGCAGGACGGGCTTTGTCTTTGGGCTGACAAAGCTCCTGTAAACAAAGATAAGAGACCTTGGGAGGTGTGTTAACCTAGTAAACATGTACCACGGTGGAATCTAAAGCGCAGAGTGGGACAAACCATAACAGTGGTAGCTGTGACCACCTGAAACAACAGCAGCTGGATCAGCAGCTTCCATCTTTCTTTTAAGTGAGGACGCCTTTTCTGCTTCATATGAGAAAAGAAAAACAACAAATCCAAGCAGGAGTCACACTCTCGGCTGTCCAGCAAGTCAAAACAAATTTTGTGGCACAACCTGCAGTAATTAGACACACCCTTTTTTTTAAAAAAAATTCATGGGGCAAGACGCCAATGGACTGACAACTCCATAATCTGGGAGGAAACCTGGAGATGAACTGTGGCGAAACCTCAAACTGTTGGCACAGAACGGTGCTTTACAGATGTTTGTGGGCAAACATGATATTCTATCAGTATTTGTGACAAAAAGATTGAACCTACCCTCCACCATCAGCATGGGCTCCTTAGCTCCTCCGTGGGCCAACATCTCCCGTCGGTACCGCTCACCCATTTCCCTAAGAAAGAAACCAAGACGGAAGACAGGCAGGAAAGAGAAAGAGATAAGGTTACAGACACCTGTATTCCCCTGTCAACCCCTCCATCGCTGCTGCTGCCACTGGGAGCCCAGGGCCAAGTCTGCCAAGTTGTCTGTAAACAACAGACAGGTGATAAAAACAACAGAGATCTGACAACTGCAGGTGTTACCGAGACGAGGTAAAGGAGGCCAGGGGGACAGATGGACAGAAAGGGAAACAAACAGGAAGTGAAACTGCTGCAGGGCTCAATGCGATGCTGATACGATTAAGGGTTGGTTTTCCACAACAGAACCTTATTGCTTGTCCAGGGGCAAATGCTTTAGATAGAGGAGGATCTGGTAATGTGGATGCTGGTGTGTGTCCGTGAATCACAGCAGATGCCACATTCACATTAAAGCCAGGGCTTTGATACAGATGATATGAACTATGTTTCTGCAACTCTTCACCACCTGTACTTCAGTTTCAGGGTAATGTAGTCATTGTTAGGACGACTCCTCATTCCAGCCAATTTAGTATGTATTGCCCTTATAAATAATGAACCATGTGTCCAGTTAAATATCTGCCTCCCTACAAAAATAACTCCTCTATTCGGTTCTCTCTATTAAAAACATCTTTAACTCAGCAAAAGCTCTGATGGTAAAGTTCAACACTACATCCCTTTGAGATTATGGCCTTTTAAGACAGTTTTCCGTATAATTCAGCTTAATTATATATATATATATATATATATTTAACAGTATGTTAAGCTTTGGTCTCACCTGTTTAAAGGATCCTCTATGAAGCATTGTTTCCACACCATCGAAGCCACCGCACGTGACATGAGGTAGGAGTAGTACTTGGCCCCATACCCAATCAGGTGGCTGAATCTCAGCTGCCATGCCTTAAGAAGAAAATGAACATTGAACAAGAAAAATAAACAACTGTATCACTTTAAAGACAGCGAAGCCAATCCTGACAAAGCTAACGCTAGGCTAAACCCACACGGCTGCACCTTTCCTAACAGCATCTGTCGCGTGTCACCGTATCCAAGGTGACACGCGACTGTTGCGCCGGACAGATTACTTTAAAAATGCAACTTTAAAATCTGCTAATGAGTAAAAACAGCAGATTTTTTGTAGCTATTCACACACTCCATCAAATTTAAAAATGAAAAAATCATTTGTATTCAAAAACCAAATCATGAAGATTTGGCACCTTATACTAAAACAAATAAAAATGGGTAAAATAAAAGGATAGAGTGAGGTTTTTTTTTTTTTACCATTACCCTACATCCTGGCAGCGTGCGCATCTCACAAGTGCTCTTTAAATGACCATAACTCCTCCGTCACCGTTAGTGCCAAAATAAGAGACAAAATGTCAACTGTTTTGGTAAGAAGAGAAGACGAGCTTTACCGGTATGTCACGGTAGAACAAAGCATCTACAAGGTACTGCTGTTTATCGCCGACAGAAAAATCATCTGTTTGTCTCGTTTAGGGAGACATTTTAAAGGGTTCCTGTATAACACTGAGGTGATAAAAGGCCAAACACCAAACAGTTTGATGTCTTTAAAACAGTCATATTTGAAATAAGTAACCAAGGTGTAATCGAGCAATCTTGGACAACCTAGCTATAATCTAACTTTACATCTTTTCGTGTGTAAGTACCTGCACTCAGTTCAGCTCATATTTCTAATCTCATTACTTCACCCTTTAATATCCAGCCCTTCATGTTGACACAGCCTGCTCTGAAACATCCAGACAGTCAGACACCTGCCAAAGTACTTCAGAGGCATTTGTGGTAACGCCTGCTTCAGTCAGTGACTCAGGACCAGATTTTGCAATGACTACACTCTGACTACAGACCGACGAGGTGAAAACAACACGTCAGTAGATATTAACAGAAAGCAGACTCATAAATACGCCAAACATTCTCAATCTTTTGAGCTGCCTACGTCGTCTTCACTGATGATATTAAACTGGTGAAATGAATACAAGTTTCCTTGAACAAACATCTTTGACAAACATTAAATCACATCCTGTCAGGTCCTTTTATAAAACGGACAAAACATGGAAATTCCTAACAGCTAGAAAGCCCCGTTCGCTCCTTTTCTCCCGTGTTGTTGCCTGAGGGGGAGCTTCTCCATATCTATAAAGACAAGCTCCTTTATGATCTCTGAAAACGGCGACACTGGGAAATTCAGCTGGCAAACACTCAAACATTCAGCCTGCTAGAAAAGGCAGCAGCTGCTGTAGTTAACAAAACATATCAGACTGCAGACGCCTCCTTGCACATCCACATGGGGGGGAAGCAGACTTCATACACGTTAAAGATTTGAACTCCAATTAAAGTGAAATAATCATGAAACTGAGGGATGTGCTTGCAGACTGGTGCCCAAGAAGCTTCCAAAGGATCGTCTGACATCAAGGTACATGTTCTCCAGCAAAAAGCCAAATAATGCATTAGTGTGGATAAAAAAACCTTAAATTCTTTATGCTGGGAAACATCTATTAAACTCACGTTTGTGAAAAAATATTTAAAAACCCTACTGATGCTATACATCACCCTTAACATAAAAAGGTTAATCTTTTTTTCAGAAATTTGAATAATAAAGGGATATAAGAGCACTGTAGGTTGTAAGCTCTAAAACAGCTGCTTTTTGAGAGGAGCTGTGTCTGCTGACCTAAGCGCGGTCGCTCAACAGCATGAAAAACACTCCCGTGTTGACTTGACAAGACTCCTCAGGGCTGTAGTGACTTTAATAAGAGTCGATAGCACTCCTGAGAGGAGTCGCGGCTCAGGAAAGTGTGGGTTAGAGAAGCAGGAACACAAATACAGGAGCTTGGATCAGCTCTTTCAAGTGCTATGAAATAGAAAATGTAGGTCGCGCTAACAAATGCGATAACACATCCAGAAAATTATGAAAAGCCTGCTTTGATTTGTTTTAATTCGGAGGCTCTTTGATTCCTCTGTGCTTCCTGACTGCTGATGTTTTGGTAATAAATAGGCTGCTACTGGTAAGATGTCGCAGCCTCTGATAGGATGCTTTAAGTACTCATCACAAAGTGCCTTGATTATCAGGCTTCCAAGCTTCTCTTTGTTTTCAATCCCTTCGTCTCACATCAAATGATTATCGTCAGCTTTTCTGAGAGAGTGTGAGCGGGTCACATGTCAGCAAGATATCCTTTTGATCCTCACATACAAAAGGAAACTGAGTAAGCCCTTGCTTTTTACTCTGCTCCTCTTCAGTGTCAGTTAAAAGACATTTTTAGGTCTTTCCAAACTCGACTTGTGAGAGGAACGTGAGCCGTCGCATACACATCGACTCATCCTTTGGGGAAATAAAAGGGACGGGCATGCAAGTGTTAAAGGCACGGATTGGCAGTTAGAGAAATGTCAACAAAAGCGAGCAGGACACCTCGCTTTCTGCCTCTTATTCCCAAATATTATCTTCAGCTCAAGAGTGAGCATGTGGTCTGTGTTACTCGCAGCTGATCCTCTCAGTCTGTACACAGCAGGAACTGATAGCCCTCCTCTATAAACTATACACATGTCAGCATCACCCTAATGTTTATAATCTGTGGCTCTCCGTAACCCATTAGCCACTCCAAACTTCTCTTTACTGCGGAAACTTTTTCCTGAGCTGCGTTTCCATGAAGGCAGTCAGACAGGGATGGATTCAGAGGGTAAACCACACAAAAAAGAACATTTTAAAGATCTAAACAAATCTGTTTTCACTTGCTCCGATCCAATCGTGATCTAATACTCGACGTTTAAGCACTGCAATCACCCTCAGTTCAAATGAGGAAAGCGATCTCGCTTGTGGTTGTGGCTGTGCACACGGAGGCAAAGTGCCTGTTAGAGCTTCCTTTATGGCTTGAAAGCTTGAAGAGAAATGACTGCGACAGTGGGAAACTATATAACATAAACCGCAATCTCCGGAGAGGGAGCTACAAAGCGAGGCAAGTACAGAGGAGTGGGAGGACTCCTGTGAGGAGAAACGCTGGCTGGGACACGGTCGTCCGGGCAGAATATACAGCAGTCCTGTAATCTTTATTCCTGATGGCAACCCCACATAATTACAGCCCTGAGTAAATGCTGTATGAAGGCCATTTCTGGCTAAATTATGACTGTTTTTGATTCCCTTCTGTCTCCTGGCCTCATCCTCCTCAGCCCACAGCTGCTAAAGTGGGGGAATAAAGCACTTTTTTCATTAAAGAGGAGGGAGGAAGAGGCTCAAATATTTCCCCCTGGGAGGGTTCATTTAAAGTATCCCCCTGCTTTGTTATTTTAGCAGCCCTTCAAAAAACAGCTTTAATCCTTTAAACACTGCTGTGCCTGGGTGAGAGATAAAAAATCAGTGAGAGAAAGAGGAAGGACAGTGAATAAGAAAGGAAAAAGTGAGTAGAAAGTTAAAGACTAAAAGGTTTCTGTGATCTCATTAAATGGGTATTGAGAGAAGAGCACAGAACCCCAAATTATCAGCAACTTCCAAGCTTGTATTTTATCCTGTAGTCATGACGTCAGAGAACATAAGTCACTGGGGGGGGGGGAAGGAAAAAAAAAGGAGGTCAGGCTGTACCGTGTTGGGAGCATAAGGCAAGCCGTAGAATTTCTGCTGCATGTCCTTCAGGATTTCTGTGGTAGAGCGGTTCTGTGGTTCGCTGTGGTAGATCTGATCCAAGACCGCATAGAAAATCTACACAGCAAGAAAAAAAAGAAAAAACAATCACCAACGTGCAAACTCTTAAACTGCAGAAATAGAGTTAAACGGTGACTAATGTTACAGCATTTGACATAAATGCCCATTAAACTTTTAACATGTTTTGTGGTTGTCTTGTTTGAATCAGTTTTAGCTTTGTAAAGAAAAACAGATAAGCAAGGAGCACAAAACCAAGAGCTTTCCTAATAAAAAAAAGGGATAAAGGCTAAAACAGAATGGGAACCAATCAAAAAGATAAAAACAAAACCAAACCTTTCATAGCCACCAGATGCTGTTTATGAACAGAGGACGACTGTTCTTTATCACATCAGCTCCTCAGGGTTTTTTTTTTTAATGTTTTTATGACTTTTGCACCACGGGTGTTAGTATGAGATTTTCAGTTGGGTTTTTTTTCTTAGGGGTGGGCGTAACACTAAAATAGTGCCACACAAGCATCATAAATTAGCTGACGTGTTATGGTGGGTTCCTGCTGTTCCGTGCTCTGTGACAACGTACATGCAAAGACATTAATCTTACCTGCAACTGGGTGTCTGCAGCTCCACACACCTTTTTGGACTCACACAAGCGAGCCACCATACTCTCGGGTAGCGGCTAAAGAGACGATAAAACAGATTAAAGCTACAAGTGAACAGAATTTTCATCTGAAGCCTTAATCCTGTAAATTTTAATGGCAATGCCATGACCGTAATACTTCATCAGAACATATTTCTGTACTTTATCGATTCAAATCTGTCCTCAGTTTAAATCATTTTGAGTGTTTAAGGTTTACCTGTCCGGTTTCATAGTGTCGTGCAAACTGGCTGATGACTCGGTAGTCGGTGGCAAAGTATTCCATGAGGATGGAGGGGACTTCAGCAAAATCAGTTGCACATCTGGTTCCTAGAGAAGGGATGAGAGACTTTAAAACAAAGCAGGATATAGGTGACTTTATTCTTGGCTGCTTAAGTGCTTTGGCTTTTATGCTTAGAGTGTTAAAAACGAAAAAGTGAGCCAGAATGAGAAACCAAAGTCTTTACAGCCCCAACCAAAAGTCAGAATCAATACAAGTCCTTGTGATCTTGTGACACTCAGCAATATCAATAAGTAAGCAAAAGCACATATGGCAGGAATAGATGTGTAGAACAGAGGTGAAAAAGAGCAACTGTCATGAGATTTACACAACACAAACTTAACCAGCATGTCTAAACATTGTGCCCAGTAAAGAAACAACCTCCAGTGCAGTTAATAGATACTGTTGTCAGGCTCAAATAAAGGCTTTGGGATCTTAAATTACTACTGAAGGTATCTGCAAACCAAACCATATCAAATGACAGCGTTAGCAGCCAGCTATCGTCTACCCTCTCCTCGGGGCTTACTTTCCTTGTTCAATTCACCACAGTGTAATGTATAACCCCTTCCTACAGCTCTGTATCAATCTATGTAATTCTACCTTGCGACATTTGGAAATGCAAAGCCATAATGTTCCAATATTATTACTTCTCTAAATCCTCAAGCAAACCAGGGTCCACTGAAGAGCCCTACTCATTGTAGGGGTCACTCCGCACCTGTCACGTGCTGGTAGCGAGTGCGTCCCAGCATGGAGTGCATAGCGTGGCCCATCTCGTGGAAGAGGTTCTCCATCATGCCGGGAGTGAGCAAGGTGGGGGCGCCCTTGGTCGGGTGAGGCAGACTCAGCATCAGCACCACGACTGGCAACTGGTACTGACCCGTTTCCTGGCACTGACCCGTTTCCTGGCACTGGCGCCCACCGCGGATGGTGAAGTGACAGTCCTGGGAGGAAAATGAGGAGTGAGGCTAAAGTGCTACTATAGAAAACAATGCTGATATATACTAATGAAGTTACCAAAACCTAATTAAATACAAACTCAAAAAATGTTGGGACACTTTTAAAAATGTGAAAAAACAAACAGAATGTAGAGTTTTTCAAATCTCATGAACGAATTTTACTCACAATAGAAATAAACTTTTTACACAGAGAAAATGTATAATTTTAGGATCATCCAGTATTGAATTTCATCCTTCTGCACAAAGAATTCTCTGAATGTTTTGATATTATGTCGATTAAGAGACATTGATGTTGAACATTATCCTGAAGTTCTCCCATAATTTGTGGACAGTTTTTTGCAGATTGGTGAACCTCTGCTCATCTTTACTTCTGTGAAACTCTGACCTGTTGTCGATTAACCTAACTGGTTGCAAAATGTTCCTCCAGCTGTTTCCCTTTAGTAGCATTTAGCTTTCCAGCCTTTCGCTGCCCCAGTCCCAACTTTACTTGAAATGTTGCCTTTTTCATGAATTAGTCTAAGTTTAAACATGTATATATTAAAATATGGTTTCTATGTTCGAGTGTGAATAAAATGTGGCTTTTCTGTTTTTAATCCACATTTCACAAAACTCGTCTGGGAATGGTTAACCACATTTCAAAGAAGGAAGAGACACTTTAAAATCTCGAGTACGTCGATGAGTGTGTGCTCATACCTGATGAGGTTTATTTTGCCGGTGGAAAAAGTCACAGTAGATGTATCCCAGTAATCCCTCCGTCTCATGGACCACAGCCTGGAGAAATGCACGCACAGTGATGTAATCACCCAATAACTGCACACAGACACAGCATCAGAAACTTTGATCTTTAAAAACGGTCCGTGGATTAGCGCTTGGCACAGACTATTCCACACAAGCGAACCTTTTTTCTTCACTAATAATGAGTTACCAGTTTGCGGACATCCTCGCTCCAGACCTCTCCAGCTCTGGGTTGTTCAGACATGAGGGAGACGCCGTACAGCTGAGAGAAGAGATTGTTCAAACCCTCCATACAGGAACCAAGAGACAAGTAGGGACTGTACAGACTGGGCTCTATGTTGTACCTGCCGTGACAAATCAGAACATATCAATGAAAGAAGGAGCGTGTGACCTTCAGCACCGTGATCCAACAAAGTACATAAAAACAACAAATAGGAATCGTGTGCATCTTCTAAAACAGAAAGATCAGCAGTGGGACTTCAAAATTTATATTTTTTAGAGTGTCAAAATGGCCCAAAAGGCCTTTTTTTTTTTTTTATTACTGAACCAGAACTTGAAGCCCAGATGAAGAAAGAATGGTAACGCTTGCCCGCTTTGAACCAGGACATATTTCTGTATACGTTTAGCTGCAGGTTGCTCACTTGACTAGCTAAGAAAAAAAGAAAACGGATCCTGACTATCACTCATATGTGAGCTCAGCTGGCAGGGCAAAGCCACCACAGTGCCAGGGCTCAGGTTTGGCGAGGCCGTCTCTCTCCTGGGGCCACCCATGCTTAAAATGGCTCCTTTCATTCATGCTGCTTATAAGGCATCAAAGATAAAGACCACCGAGCCAAAACGGTTGTTTAGCTAGAACACCACATCCATATATTATCAGTGATGAATAACAGGCCACTGCTGAACACAGCTACTAGCTGTGTTTACCACACACACGCTCTAGTCCCTGTTTCAGTAGGTTCTGAACACACACCGGTTCAAGCTGGTACTGCTGGAAAAGCACCGATAAAAAGAAAATGAGTGACTGAGAGAAACAAAAAAAGCCTGCGATTGTGACTAAAGAGCCTCAGTGGGAGGAATTAACATAATGTGAGCATGTAAGAGTGTACTTGTATGACCGTCTTTGTGAGGACCAACTTAAATTTGGGATCTTGGCTGTTCGTTTCCTCGCCGTCATACACCGATTCAAAAAGGCTTTTCTTTTTTTAAATGCCACATCATTTTTTAGGCAGCATGGTGGCTCCCTGTCATTGCGTGGTTTCTCTCCGGGTACTCCGGCTTCCTCCCTCAGTCCAAAGACATGCGCTTAGTGCCGTTAGGTTAACCTGTCATTCTAAATTGTCCATAGGTGTGAACGTGAGTGCGAATGGTTGTCTGTCTCTCTGTGTTAGCCTTGGGTCAGGTGGGCAACCCATCCATGGTGTGCCCTGCCTCTCGCCCTATGGTAGCTGGGATAGCCTCTAACCCCACCCCATGACCCTGACAAGGATAAACGGAAGAGGATGGATGGACCAGTCCCAGAGTACTGGCAGCATGAGGAAGGAGAGCACAGACCCCACTCCTCCTCAGAAAATCTGTAAAGACTCATCAAGTCCAAGTTTCAAGAAAACTTAGTAGCTGCTTAAGTTCAAAGAACACCTGACAGATCACTAATGTCTGCAATAAAGAGTTTCCTAATGCCTCCCCAGACTCAACATATAATTAGCCTCTGCTCTGTAAAGTGCAGCTCATTAACCCTTTAAAGCCTGAAATGTGAAATTATTTTTATTTCACATTTATGATTTCATTGAACCATCTTAAAAATGTGTTTCCATAGACGACTTTTAATTTGCATCGCATTTGTATATCTGGCTTTTTTTTTTAAATTGTATAAAAATGTATTTATACAGTGTTTAAAACACTAAACGTTAAGGAAAGTGAAAAGAAAGACTAATAAAAGTGAAACTTATGGCTCCGTGAATTTGCTGAATGCCAAAGACGACCACAGTTTATTTAAGTGCGAGTCAACTGTGGAACACATTGTTCCACGTCATGGGTGACATCCAGGACGGTTTGCCAGCACATGCTTTCTATCACGCATCGATGCATTTGAACCTCACCTGTTTTTTTAATACAATTTTTAATACAATTCCAAGTCTTTATTTTTAGTCCAACTTCATTTGTTTTCATTTAGTTACATCTGGCTTGCTGATACTGGGTACTGCATTGAGATCTGATGACTGTGGGGGTCCCTTGAGTACAGTAAAGTTATCGCCATGTTCAACTTTAGCGTTTTTGAGAGCAGACCATCTGACACCAACAACCAACAATGTTGTTAAATCCTCCTTCTTTCCCACTCTGATGCTCATCATGACCGTGTCTACATGCCTGATTGCAGTGAGTAGCTGCCATGTGATTGGCTGATTAGATCATCAAGTCATAAGAAGCCATTGGTTTACAAAAAAAAAGAAAAAAAGAAAAAAGGAGGTCGATTAGACTGAAAATCAGACCTGAAGTTTACTCCCATGCGTCTCTCCTAACACCTTTTGTAAAAAGCGACACTTGATAAAGAAGTGGGACGTAATAAGAGCTGCCGCTGTGAAGCAATATGGAATTACAAACATGTGAATGACTATCAAGTGACAGCAAGCTGAAAAATATGTTTCATAAAAGCTAAATCTCACCTTTCAGCACGCAAGACACCGCTGAGGTATGGATGATCCCAGGGCATGAGCTCCTGTCAGAAAACACAGAACTCATCGTACCTCTAAATCAGAATCAACTTACAGGAGTTAAAATATAATATTGTGTAATCAGTATTAATTGCTTTAAGGCATAACAGCATAGAGACAAATGTGTAATAGTGAGTGTAATGTTGTGTAGTTGGCAAAAATATTCTTGCACATTAAAAAAATAAAAATCACCCACAGAATGTCGAGGGCTGAGTTTCTTCTTCATGTCTCTCATCATCTTAAAGTCTTTTGCTGTTCTGAAAGAGAAGCACCAAACAAGTTATTAGCGTGATGACTCGAGGCGTTCATTCCTGCTTTTTACCCACCTATCTCTACTCAGGGTCAACAGGGGCCAGAGCCAATCCCAGCATGCATTTGGCTGAAGGCAGGGAAACACCCTGGACAGGCTGCCAGGCTAACAGGCTCATATTCATACCTGTGGGTAATTTAGAGTCTCCCAGTCCACCTGAATTGCATATTTTTGGACTGTTTGAAGAAATCTAAGCACACAGAGAATACATCCCACACAAAAAGAGGAACACAAAGGCTTTCTAAAAATGCATCATTGTGCAAATGATCAAACTCATATTCGCATGTATGACAAAACAAATTAAAGGGTCACTCGTTTCAGTAATTGTGGATCTTTGGGAAACATCTTAAATAGCCTAATAACTCATGGTTAACCTCGAGGGGAAGCACCCATTTAATGAAGCCTTTACACCAAAGGCAACAAAAACATAAATCAGCTCGTGCTGATGATTCAACCTGTCAAACTGAAATAGCTGATCAGTGGATTTTTATTATGAAAAACATGGAAAACTGTACCTGTCTGACAGCTTGTCTGTTAACAGCTGAAGAAAGCTCATCACTGTCTCTGCAAAGAGGGATAAGAACAAAAATGCAGCATGTAAACCTCCCGAGAGTAGTTCTCAAAGGCACAAAATATTGACAGTGCTGAATAATGAAAATGTCCCGACTGTGAGAAAAACCCCAGAGAGGTGTAGTAACCTGGGGTTTTGGCCATTGTCCCCTTTAGGGCTCTGTGTCCGAAGGACTCGTAGCCCACCAGCGTGGCCAGTTTGTATCTGCATTTCAGCAGCTCTTCCAAACACCCCATCAGCTCTGCGTTGGGATAGAGATAAATCCTGTAGGCGATTTCTCGCACCTACACAAGTGGAAGAGGAAGAAGGAAAATTCATGACAAAATCTAGTATTGTTAAAATAGCATAACAACTAGGCTGCTGATCTTTGCAGGGTCAGAGGTAGACGGCTAGATAAAACACTAACTCTGTTTTCAAACAGAAAATGTTAAAATGTATTTATTTTTTTCTTTCCTTTGTTCTCTTTCATCTCAAGCTTAAAGAAAATAGTTTAGCATGCTTAAATTCTACAATGGTACAACACAACTGTCAGAAAGTCATTTTAAGATTACTCAAAGTTTGCAGATCTAATTTTTTAAAACTATTTCATACTGCTATCCAGTATACAATTAGATTAAATATGATAAAAACAAACAAACAAAAAAGCAACAACAGCTGCTTGACTAAAAATTTGAGCTCTAACAGGTTTAGTGTTTCTCATAACCAGCACCCAAATCATATGTTGTGCGCTGAGACGTGGCAGAGGCGCCACCTTCTGGGCAGAAGAGAGAAACGTTTGCTGAGCCACAGTAAATGCATACCAAGTCATTGGGGGAATCTGCATGCAGTCCCCCGATTTGAATGAAGCTTCCTTCTGTTGCAAAGTGCAGATGTAGGTGCTCGGGAATCGCAGACCTGGCGATCCTGTTCAGCATGTGGGAGCCGACCAGGAACTCGTTGTTTAGATCCAGCAACTTCACGTGAAGAGCAACCGCCTCTTTCCTCTGCAGGGTGAAAAAGCACAGAGCACAATCACCGTTATGTTGCCTTCACGTATTGTGTCCTACATCGCGTGTTTAACTCCATTAATAAAAACGCACCAGTGTGTCATCTAGATGAATTCCACTGATTTCAAAGTCAAACATGAACAGGTCTGCCACTCGCCTGCAGAGGCAAACATGAACAAAAGCCACAACAGGCCAAAATAAACAATCAGATAATCTCATAATGAGATGAAGGATAAATCAGGTCAGATACAAAACCAGGTAAGATTACCTTGTATCGGGATCCAGCTGAGCCACGCTGTCCGGGTTGTCCAGCAAATTCTTCAGGCTCTTGCATAACTCAACATTAGTGTTCAGTCTGAAACATAAAAACCATCAACATCTGTCACAGGGACAAACTGAAGCACAAATGACCCGTATCGTACCGTTGGAGACAGCGTATAAAAACATGTTCTTGGTGTTGTGCAGCTATGAACGACATAGGTCGCTTCTTACTTCTCCACGACTGTGCCGATCTCGATGCAGGTCTTCTCAGCAGCCTCGCGGAAAGCTGGATCGGGGTGAGCTACTTTTATAAAGTCTGCCTGTTCACAGGGAAAATGATTATTGTTGACAAGATTGTCAAGAAAACAAGCAATCTCTGCTCATACTGAATTTTAGGAGGTTGAGGTTAAAACAATGGTCTTTTTTTGGACTTTGTGGGGGAGAAATGTTTTGTCACTCATTCAAGTGACTTCTTTAGTCTTCACATATAAGGTCCACAGCCAGAAACATAGATACACTGTGGGTTCCCCACTTTCACCCACCGTGGCTAATCTGTATATAGAGGAAATGGAAAACAGGGCTCTCTTATCCTACCCTGGAATGCCACAGAGTCAGGTACAGGTATGTGGATGACACCTCGGTGAAAATCAAATCTCAGGACATAACACAATTCACTGATCACATTAACACGGTGGACCAACACATCAAATTCAACAAGAAGGATATGAAAAAGATTTCCATCAGTAATGAGGAACATTTAAAAGTTGATGTGTTGATCGTAAACCAACACATATGGATCAGTATTTAAGGTTTGACTGGAGCACAAACAGAGCGAACACCATCCCCACAGACACAGCAGCCAGGGACACAACTGCTGCTTAAGCAAAAACCACTTCTGATCCCTTGTGTCAAGAGTACTGGAACAGCTGAGAGGCGCCGTCTCAAAATATCACGACTCTTTGGCTTTCAAAACACACAAAAAAGCTATGCCTAAGATTGGTCCACCCCAAGGATCAGGTCCCCTGGCACAAACAGAGCAACACAGTGTACGCTTGCCGTGACTTTGGGGAAACCAAACAACCTCTGGCTAAGCGTCAGACTAGGACTCCGCAGTCTATTTACACATACAGGCCAGTGGCCACTCTTTCAATGATGAGGATGTACACATTTACATGAAAAGAAAAAGACCAAGGGTACATCTTTTCACCATCCTACAATGCTGTGATTGCAGCCATTCCCCAAACTCTCTATGAATGGTACTCATCATGCTCATGTAAATACAAACATGAAAGCGACCTCACAGTCCATTGTTAGTCAGTAGGGCTGGTCTTGGCTATGTGGGGAATAATATGACCTTATTTACACTTTTGCTACAAAGGTTTAGCACACTTTTGTGTGTTGAACTCACCAGATCGGCCACTTTACACAGTTCATCTGAGAGCTGGTCAAAGCACTGGACTGTCTGAACTCCTGGAGAAGAAGAACGGGCTTTCTCCACCAGACGCTCCGTGTTCTTCAGAGCTGTCTCTGTGGCCACCTGAAAGCCTGCAGGACAGCTCAGCTCTGGCACTCCAAACAAACCCTGCAACCACACATAAACGCACAGTTATCACCACCAACTAAAGCAAGACTTACCTACATAGTGTAAATGTTATTCTGCCAGTTTTGTAAGGTTTTTTTTTTTATTATGATCATTTTTAAAGTACAAACCACATTTTTCTGAAACAGGTCCAGTTTCCTGTGAGGTCTGGCATTGAAAGCAGCTCCAACGGGAGACCATGTAGTGAGATTTCTCCGTACATACGTCAACAGGCTCCTGTGCTTTACCAGGTAAAGCATCCTCCTGCACGCTGACATGTTGTACAAACCTGTCTTGTGTCTGTTGATTCTGAGGCTAAGAGTGCTGACAGTGATTGGCAGAGGACATACTCGATTTTAGTTTGTACGTGAGCCTAGCTGCAAAAGCCGGAAATGTAAACAGAGCTAGGTCAGTTTATTTTAGACCTTTCTTTTTCAGGATAATTAAAACGGACTTTCTTTGACGTATAAAGCTTACCTGTTCCATTGAAGTGCTCACATGTTAGCTCACTGGATAATGAAAGCGAATCTCCATAACTGTTGCTACTTGTATTTTCGCTAAAAAAACAAAACAAAAAAACATCGGGCTTCCGGTACCATTATTAAAAAAAATAATAAAAACGACACACTATTTGTTTTTATAAGTTCAAATTAACTGCATTTAACAAAATAGCGTTATCTAAAATTTCGTTATCTGAAATTTCATTTCATTTTTGGCGAAAGTGCGGTGAGCTACCGAAAATTAGTTCGCGATGTCGTCACACTCACGCGACTGCGCAGTACGATTGAGAATTGAGGGGTTTTGAGTCTCTTCAAAATAAAATAAAAACAAAAGCTTACTTGTTTTTTTTATTTATTATTCCATCTTTTTTCACCCACTCACCCATATTCTTATAAACAATACAAATAAGGCAGCACGGTTGCGTGGCGGTTAGGAGGGCATGTCTTGGCTCACAGGTCTAGAGTTTAAATCTTACTCTTTTTTTTAAAGGTTTTCTGTGAATTAACAAAATCTTTTTTTTATATATATATTTACAGGACAGTCCATTCATTGGGCTGCTAGAATTTTTTATTTTATATATTTTTTACACATTTATTTCTTACTATTTAAGTCCAAAGAGTCGTGCTGAGAGATTTTTCATTTACTGAAACAGCATTTATGTACTGTTGAAACTGGACTTTCTTTTATTACAATATCTCAGGGGTTAAATGTGTGGTTAAACTTCTCCACGCTGACAGAAAGTGAAGTTTCATTGGTCCAGTCTATGTGAGGTCACAGTGGCCATCAGTGTAAAATGAGTTTGACATCCCTGATATACGCACTTTTCACTAGCAGCATGTCACAAAAACATAATTGTCTTATTTATGAAAAATGTCAAAGATAACAGTTTGACAGCCATAAAAATAGTATTTCTACACCAATATTGTGATTCCCCAAGAGCAGTTAGCTGAAAACTTGGCATATCTCAGCATGGTGTGTATTGTGTACTTAAAGACTGAAGAAGTAGAGGATAAGCAGAGAGAAAAAGGCTGAGGGAAGCCAAATTACTCAAGAACTGGACTGAAAATTAGTGGCAGCAGGATTTTGTGGAGTAATAAATCTAAAATTTAAATTTGGGGAGGAAGTCTGTCAAGGTTTGGGGTTGCATTTCAGCCAGTGGTGCTGGAAATCTTCTGGCTTATGAACGTTGACATACATTGCATGACCATGCTCCCGAACACGCAGCCAACGATGTGAAAGCAAACCTACCATTGGCCTCCCCAGAGTCCAGATACCAACTTTACTGAAGCAGTGTGGGATCATCAAAACGAAATGCAGCCAACATCCAAAGAGCACATTTAAATGTTCTTTAAAAAGCCTGAACTACTCCTAGAAGCGCATCTGTTTGCACAGGAAGTGCAAAGAGATGGAGCATCTTAATGAAATCAACGGATAAGACCCAGTACAAGACAGATTACACCTTGAAATGATGCCTTTATTAAGAGGAAGAATAACTCATTC
The DNA here is from genome assembly GCF_051167445.1 of Perissodus microlepis. Taxonomy (NCBI): domain Eukaryota; kingdom Metazoa; phylum Chordata; class Actinopteri; order Cichliformes; family Cichlidae; genus Perissodus; species Perissodus microlepis. Next base: position 24,028,839 of record NC_140474.1, read on the forward strand.
ATTGTACTCCATGAACAAATTGCATTAATAGTCTTCCTGTGAAATCTGTTTATTAAAGGTGTAGTACGAAAAAACATTAAGCAAAATGTCATAAAGCGACTGTATTCAGAAACCTCCCCATAAACAAAAACAAAATCATGACTGGCAAAAAAAATGTTTTAAGTCAACTCCGAAAAAAAAAAAGACTTTAATACTGAAAGAAGGTAACACAGAACAACAATAAAAAGTCTTCCCAATATGAGAAATCACATTATTTTGCATTAAGTACTTTTGGTTACTTGTACTTGGCAAAAAAAAAAAAAAAAAGTACCAATTTGTGACATATGGCAAGACAATGCAGTTAATATGTATAAAAAAAAAAAAAAGAAAGAAAGAAAGAAAGAAAGAAAGAAAGGAAATAGCTCAAATTTAAATAAACTCTTTGCCACTGAACGATCACCAAGAAGTTCAGGCAATTTCTTAATCACATATTTACACCTATTCACTAGAATACAACACAAACCTAATAGAAACAAACAAAAAAAAAGGAAGAAATGTAAGGGGAAAAGAAGTTCATTTGGCTCATATCAACTCACAATACAGTCAAGCATTAAGTATATGGATTTACAAAGGAGTGCTGTAGTCAAAAAGTCTAAACTTGGATTAGTTTTTGTCCCAGTAAATGTGCTTGGACATCTGCCAACCTGGAATTGCTTCTTGTCCTTACCTTAGCTCAAAAAAGACAAAATAAACCAAAAAAAACAACAAAAAAAAACTGCATGTCTGAGACTACAGTAAACTTAGTTGACCCCTGAGTTTCTAATGCAAAACTAGTGTATGAAATACCTCATTACAGTGTATCTTAGTGCAAGCCAGCAGTATGCTTGATTAAACAGAGGTATATTAGATTAGCACCCAAGCTGACGAGATTCCCCAGAATAGCCTCTGCCAAACCTTTTGCTGGCAAAAATCACCACACGCAGTATGGGAAGTGATGTTTTGCTCTTCATCCTTGTGAAAACCAGCAGTTCAAATGCTTGAGTTTGTATTACATCTATAAACATGTTTTTTGTTGTTTTTTTAATTTTCCTTTAATCTTTTTTTCATAGAAAATATAAATATCCCTGAATGAAAGATTCACAGCATTTTTCTCTCGAGGACTCCAGTGCTACTACCGTAAGGTGGCCAATCAAGTGTCTTAAGCTCTCCAGTTAACGTCCGGCTTCGTCTTCCCTCTAAAGCCTGTAACCTCCAGCAGCTACGTCCTTCATTCGCTGTCGTTGTACTTAACCGTCCGTTTCCCACGGTTTCGGGTGTTCACCCGCGTCTTCCTCCGCGGTTTGCTGTACGACTCGTCGCTGTCCTCCTCTTCCGAGGCGGACCTCTGGCGGCGCTGCCTAAGCTGGCGACTGGCAGTCCTTTCGCCGATCCCTGACCGTGTGCGGCTTCTCTTTGGACTGCTGTGGGACCCTGAGCTGGCAAAAGAGTTTTCAGAGGCTGAAGACGACTGCTCGCTTTCTGAGTCCGAGCTGTGTTTGCTGCTGCTGTAGCTTTCTTTTCGTTTGCGTTTGGGCTGCCTCGCGCTTTTCTTTCCCCTTGTCGAATGGCCAAGCCGTTCCTCGTCCTCCTCCTCCTTCTCCTCTTCCTCCTCCTCCTCACTAGAATCAGAGTGGGAAGAGGTGTCCTGCTCATTGCTGTTACCGCGCTTGGAGTCCTTTTTGGCGCACTTTGAGGGGCCTGACTTGCTGTTTTTCTTGCTCTTGGATACTGGCTCTTTCTCTCTGTCCTCATCCCCATCATCAGAGTCTGAGGTGTAAATACATTTTCTCTTGGAAGACACACAATTCCTGGTTTCACTCGGGGAAGTCCTGTTAGACACTCTTGTGTTATAACCGTCTTCTCTAGATTCTCTCGCTGTTCTGTTGCCAGTTCTCTGCCTGCCCGGCTTCGCAGAAGCAGAGTCTTCCTCAGAGAATGAGTTGTCACTGATGTATTTCTTTTTCGGCAGGGCTCGGAGGCTCAGCCGCCTTTTCGGCGCATTTTCCGAATTATCCGACTCCTGGTCCGAGGAGCCAGTGGAGCGTTTCCTCCTCGACTTCCTCTTGGGTTTGTACTCTTGCTCCGAGCTCTGCGAAGCCGAGGAGTCTCCGCGAGGCCGTTTGCATATGCTCCTGTTCCTCGTCAGCCTTTTCGTCCTCGTTTCAAAGTCGGACTCGTCGCTGGAGCGTTTGCTTTCCGCGTCCTGCTCGTCACCTTTTTTCAGCCTTTTCTTGCGTGGGTTGGATCTCTTTGGAGAATCACAGAGTTCATCTGATTCCGCACCATCCAGTTTATGAGTTGAGGCAGATTTTTGTTTGTCTTGGCTTTTTGACGGAGAAACTTTGCTTTTTTTCTTCGGGTCTTTGTGAACTGCTTCCTCCACATTTCTTCCATTTTGGTGTGGGCGTTTGTCCTCTTCGTCTGAGCTTACGGGAGTTTTGTGTCGTGTGCTGAGGTGGCGGATGTCTTTCGTCTCCTCTTCCTCCTCGCTTGTACTCCTACTTTTTCTCACTGGGGCGGCTGCCGTGCTCCTTGACGGTTTCTGAGACAGAGGTGGCTGCTGTTCCTCCTCCTCCGCTTCTCCAGAGCTCTCTCCGGGAGTTTCCTCCTGCTCAGAGTTTCTCTTGGGTGTGTGATGTTTTGCACTGTGTCCATTCACACGGGACAAAGTACCTGTCGGGAAGGAATAAAACATCGAGCTGTTTAGGGCAACTTCCACGGCAGCATTAGCACAGTCTAAAAATGCGACTGATGAGGACATTTCTCACCATTTTTCTTAATCTTGGCAGCTTGTTTGGAGTTCTTTGTGTTTCCATTCTGCTTACTCTGGGAGAACGATGAGGTATCGCTGTCATTGCCATCCTCCTCATCCTTAAACTCACTTCCTGATTCCTTTGTATTTTGGGAAGCTAAAAGATGAAGGAAGAGAACATAACTGAGTAAAAATCTTTGTCTGAATAATATTCACAGACTTTTAAAGAGTAATTAATACCTGCTGCTGACTCTTCGTCTGATTCTGAGCTGCTCTTGAGCACCGCCGTGCGTTTGCTGACCCGGACAGTGTGGCGAAGGCGGCTGCTGCTCCTCCTCGGCTTCTCCTCCTCCTCCTGGTAGTCTTCGTCAGACACTTCAAGGAGCTTCATCTTATTCACAGCTGCCCGAGCAGTCTTTCTTTTTAGCGACCCGCGAACTGTCACTTCCTCCCTGTCGGAGCCTTGAGACGTGGCCCTGTCAGAGTCGCAGCAGGGACGCCTCTCCCTGCGAGACGACCTGCTGCTGTGACCGTTCATCTCCGCTCTGCACTCTGAAAACATGCCGTTCACAAAGGTCTGTGAGCACACTTGGCGCTGGGTTTTTGTATCTCACGGGGTCGGAGGCTGAAGGCAGTGAACTTGTGTTACCTGCACGTTTTCTGTCCCCAGCAGCGCTGTTTCTGGTCTGCCGTGTACTCCTGCTGGGATAGCGACGATCTGAAGTGGACGACGCCTCTCCATCCTCTCCCTCTTCACCCTCACTGTCAAATTCCTCCTCCTCTTCATCATCTTCTTCCTCTTCTTCACTGTCGCTCTCAGCAACTAGCAACAATCCAAGGATATTTTATTCAATTACATTTTGTTTATGTAGCATCTAATCACAACAACAGTCGCCTCAAGGGGCACAATTTTAATGTAATTTTCAATAAACAAATAAAATATAAGAGTGAAACATTTATGGATAAATACTTCAGTCCTAACCTTTTTTCCTCTGCTTCGCACGGTTCCTTCTTGTTACTCTTGCTTTATGTCTACGTTGATGATTCTCCTCCTCCGAGTCACTCACCTCGCTCTCACTGTCAGACTCTGAGATTTAAACAAATAAGAATTTCATTAGTTTATTATAGTAGTAGTAACAGTGCATTTAAAATTAAAGAAAAGGGCACTAGACTAGGCCCAGTTTTATATTGCATCATTGCACAATACTTGTCTCAAGGTGCATCGATGACCAACACTTAGGGGTGGAAGTGAGTCATGCTAGCATGGCGTGTTGAGGACCATCACAAAGTATAGTTTTATCCTGCAGTGGATGGTGTACAGACCTTGCTGTGCTGATCACAAAAACTAAACACTATCAAAGCCCGACCCATCCTGCAGCAACAGCAGCAAAGGCAACAACGCCATCTCTTATGCTACAACAGCCCTCATATCAAAATGTGTGGAAAACAATGTTTTTTCATTAATGTAAATCAAATGTTTTTATGGGGTCTAATTAACGTCCTCGGCAGTTTCAGTAAAAAGGACTAGATGTTACAGTCCCCCCCCCCTTTTATCCCACAAACATCAAAATTCTTTAAAAAAATTATTTTATATTTAATTTACTCCTTTAATTAAACAAACACCAAGAATATGATGAATAACCCCATTTTATCAAAGCCCTAAAATAAGAGATGGGGTTTTATTTTATTTTTAAAATGCCAAGGGATCAAAATGATCCTCTTTGTGGTCTTAAAACCAAAAGAAACTCTTTGGGGAAAAATAAAAAAAAATCCAAAAATGTTAAATCCAAATATCATCATCATGGCTCCAAATCCATTGTGATGGTAACAAATGACCTCTGGGGTGCTCTGATATCTGTACCTGATGTTGATGAAGCACCTTTAGAGCCGGAGTCGTCCTCTGAGGAGCTGTGACCTGAGCTGCTGCTTCGACTCCTCCTGGCTCTCTCAGGAACAGACACTTTGGCTGAGGTAGTTTTGGTCACTGACACGGACTCCACTTTTTCCTGAGTTTTGACTGCAGCCTTCTTTTGACTGGGGAAAAAAAAGGGCAAAGAAACTCTTCAAATCAGACCGATAACATGCAAATGAAAAGTGAAACGTCTCAGGCGAGCTGCAGCACTCAGACAGACCTGGTTGTGGTGTCGGGGTGGTCCTGCTGTTGCTGCAGTATCTTCTTGCGAAACCTCTGACTGCGGCGGAGCCTATTGCTGCTTTTGACAGCGGTTTTGTACTCTGATATGATTGTTCTGATTCGCTCCTCAAAGAAGGCAGAGAGCCGTAAGGTCATGCTGTAAATCTGAAAACACAGCAAAAGAAGATTGAGCGGGCGAGCCAAAATGTAAAATCACTAATAAACTCAGAGAATGTGAACATCTCCTCCCTACCTTGGAGCGTTTGTTGGGTGTGTAAGCTTTAGCATTGGCAAATATTAAGCGTGTGTCTTTGCACAGCTCTGTGGGGTTTTCGTAGCGATCTTCCTCCAGGGTCCTTTTCACCGTGCCAAAGTCCATGGGTGTGTCAATGATGTCGTGGTAGTCCTGGGCAAGCACAAAACAAAGGGACTTCAACGCACAACTGAAAACAGCATCTGCTCATAGCGTGGCCTGTAGTGTGCCGTGATAACATACTGGATAGTTCTGAGGATCCACAGGTTGCCTGAACGGCTCCGAGTCCTCACACTCCAATATGTAGTTGAGCAGACTCTTGCACTGTTCCTTCCAGGCATCTCTGTCTGGCAGCACTTCTACAGAGCGCTGCAAATATCAGGGAGAAACAACTCAATGACATGAGGCACAACCTAACAAATCCCCCCCCCTTTGTTAGTTTTTATTAAAATGAATGTAAAGATTGTTTCATCATCCCCTTGTCGTTTTTTTTTTTTTTTTTTTTTTTGTTAATCTTGAAATGTCAAACAGTTTTTACAGGTATGCCGATCACCCATCCTATGCATCTACCTGACGCAGTCTGTGTCCAGCAGATGTTCCTGGCACTTCGGTGTCTTCTTCCTGTAGTCAGCAATCACATTTGAATTATTTGACTGTGACCTTTAATCAGACAACTGCAATGACAATTACATTTTCACACAACGGGATCACAGATTCACAGCGACGTTCGCCACGATCACAGGAATGGAAGCGACTAAAGCTCAAATAACCACTAGTGATAAACTTTCAGTTGCGCGACTGAAGAGACTACCAGTGAGAGTGAAGGATACTGCTGATTGACATATGACCTGTTAGGTAAATGCATTACAGGATCACCTAGGCAACCAGATCCTGAAATTTCCACAAGCGAACAGCTGGCAGATGTGCTACAAGCGAGTTGCTTCCAGCATGTTTGTTGTTTTAGATTCCTTTTCATTGGGGAAGCCTTCGAAATTCCCTTTAATGACAACCTCAAACTTCCAGCCAGAGTCACGAGGAACACTGTTTAGGATCAGACACGTTACACAGGGATCACATACTCTGATAGCTGCCAGACACCTTGTGCCACTGAATCAGCTGATGAGTTTGTGAATCACACTTCCTCCTGTGATTTAATTTCTTTTCATACAGTTTAAACTCCAAGTGAATCAAACTGCATCACTACAAACCACACGAGATGACCGAGTCTGCTTATTGGCCAGATACATCTAGGGTGGGAGTAATAAATGGAAATACAGAGAGAAGGTGCTGCACTCCTATGTGTCAGGCAAAACTGTCCCCTGCACATCTGATACTCTGCTTTATCTTAGGATGCAAAGCTTATGGGAAGCCATTTATTTCCAGTATACACCAGTTAGTAGGGTCAAACTGAGACTCCATCACAACCTCACAATAAATGACCTGATCTGGAGGTCTGGAACTGCATCAAGACCACCTCCTACAGAGGGTCTCGGTATGTTTTGGTGTGCACAACAGTGTTTGTATCTGTATGAATAAACCGCACTAAAAGAGAGTGGACTGGCCGTGGCTCAGGAGGTAGAGCGGGTTCCCTAAATACTCTGGTCTGCATGTCAAAATATCTTTCGCAAAAATACCAAATCCTAGTTTTTTGGAGTGTGCAAATGTTAAAATAGGTTCATAGGTACAGAAAAAAAAAAAAGCATTATTGGATAAATGAGACTTGTAGCAAGAAGTGCTTCGAGTGCTCGTATTAGAAAAACACCAAGTACAGTTTTACTTGAAATTAAACTCAGGGTGCGAGTTCTGGTGTTTTAATTGCAAAGGACAGTCATACCAACTTTTGGTTGAATTTTTAAAAATTCTTTTGAATTTCTTTTAAAAATTATTTACTTTTAACAAACTTTTTTGCAGCAGTACATGAAAAAACAAAACAAACCGACCAACTACAAAGACTAGTTAAATGGTTCAGACTTACCTCATCGTCATCATCCATCTCTTCCACTTCATTGTAGATCTCCATGATATCTGTGCAGCTTGGATTACTGGGAAAGTGAGAAAATGTGTCAGCAAGAAATACAATTAGCAATTCTGCGCTTACAGTTCGTGCATCATCACGAGGTCTACGAACAAACAAGTCCAGAAACACATACTTGACAAATTTCTGGAGGACGTTGGTGATGATTTTTGCAGAGTGGGCAATCTTGCTCCTTGGCTCATTGAAAGTGCGGGCGTTATGTGCAATATACCTGGCATCCCAAATTAATGCTGAGAGGCGTCTGTGGATTACCAAAGTGGAGCAAATGAAACGCAACATTACGCACCACTTCTCACTTCTTTGCATTTCATGAACACGTTTTAAGGACAAATCTGGGCCAAAAGTTGAGGAGAAGATTGGTAGAAACTGACCTGTAGAATCTGTTAATGAGCCGCAGTCTGATGGTGCCCAGATCTGTGGGATAGGCGATCACGGTGCAGTAGCTGGGATACTGGACCAAGTCCACGGGACCAGAGAACGGAGCTGCAATCTCTGTGGCACGAACACGGAAAGAACGAGTGTAAGGATCAGGCAGATGTGAGCAAATGACAACGACGACAACGTGTCAGTAAACATGAAGGAGAGAATACGTGGGTGAAATCAAACAAACTGGAAGATAAAAAAAACATCCATTTATGCATACACACCGACAGTGATGAGCTGATCGATGCTAGCGATGAGTCGTTCACACTCCTCATCCCTACTCCTCTCACCCCACTCGCCTGGCAGAGGCTTGTACATCAGCTCCCTCATCTCCTCTGCGGTCACAGGTATACCACCTCCCTCTGTGTCCGGCTGTGGGGCTGCACAACAAAGACAAACCCTTTCAATACACCCTGACACCTATTAACCAAACTCTGCGAAATGTACTCCATTACTAAACCACAGTAAGCTAGTAAACAGCCTTTAGTACCATCATCCTGAATAGGTTCCACATCCCAAGGACTGAGTTTCTCAGTTTCACCATTATCCCACCTGGTAGAAACACAAGAAGGCTGTTAGCAAACAACCAAACAATGCTGGACAAAGTCCGGCTGAACCACTGAATACTATAGGAAGATTTATATAGATTTATTTATGCCTCATCACCTCTAATGCTGTCTCAATCAACCCCAGTATAGTCCCTTAAAAATTTCACATCATTCACTGCTGTCTGGCAGCATCTACAATATCCATCTTTTGCTTTTGATAGTTAAAATATCTGAAGAATGTTACTTTGTCCCCACAAAGTGTGTGTTTCTTACTTGACTTTGAAGCACTGGAAGAGACTGTCTGGGTACTCCGGCTGGTAGGGCTCCTGGCAGATGATGGTCCCAAACCACCAGGCATCATCTATCACCGAGCGAAACCTGTCGTCTGTGACAAGGAGAATACGATCAAACTCAGGTGTTTGAGGGGGAAAAAAAAGAAAGAAGCCTGGCACCCATCTGTGAGGGTGACTGCACGGATGAATCATTGGAAACAGCATGTATGTGAACAACAACACCTTTCCCCCTCTCTCATCACCAAAATAGCAATGCAGGGAAAGAAAGAAAAACAACAACCAGCAATATCAAACTGGAATAAATCTTCTCAAACTTCTTAGTCTGTCTATATATCCCTGCAGAACGCATTAAACAGATTTTTCTAACAGGCAGTTTTGGCTTTGCTTACTTGGTTGCCAGTTTCTTCGAAGCGCCTCATCGTAACACTGCCTCAGCACCAAGAAATCAATCACATCTGGCATGTCGTGATATCTGCAGGGACACAAGAAAGAGGAAAAACTGTCACTTTGACAAGAAGGTACAAAAATCCCTTCAAGACTTGGGGGTGAAGCTGATGCTGGAAGCACTAACAAATACTACAGTAAGAAAAGCCTTTCCAAAAAAGACCAGGATCATCAAAATTATGTGGACAGTATTTTTACATTTCACACATTTTCTTTTCCTCCATGATGTGTCAAATTCAAATACTGACCCAACGAGCGGGTGGTAATGTGATTATGAAGAGCACAGACACTTGATGTGCTTTATCGTAGAGAGGAATGTAACCAATGGGCCGAGCTGCTTACTTGATAGAAAATGACTTGTCTGTGATTTTGCCGGTGCCGTGGTCAATGAGCGTCAGCTTCAGGCAGCAAAGTGTTGGCGGGCAAACTTCATATTTGATTCCAGTGATCTTCACAAACTCTTGGTCCTACAAAAACACACAGCAGGATTCCTATTTAATCTGCAGTTACATATTACCACTGAAAATAGTAACTGACACATGCAGACTGGAGAACTTAAGCAGGAATTAGCATTTTATGTATTCCTCCGAACTCATCATCTACTGGGAAATTTTTCTGATCTTTATTTTGTTTGTTCCTCGTCTTACCCGGAGCTCCATTCTCTTCCAGGGCTGCTTTTCTAAATTGATGTCGTACAGCTCACTCCGACTTACAGCTTCAACGTAGGCCTCGTGTCCCTGCCGAAAGTAGATCACCTGAAAGACACAAATCGTGCAGATGGTTAGAGGGAATGTTTGTACATAGGTGTATAAACCCTGTCCAGCCTGAATATGAAATAACTGCTAAATAAAGAAATGAGAAAGAAAACTTAAATGAAATCAATTTGGATAGATGACTTAATTTGTATCATTTTTGCTACAGCCAGCATTTTGTGCAAGTGTTACATGTGTCTCATACAATCATGTTTTCAGGGGGTGCAACTTTGCCACTTGTTAAGCTGAACCTTACCAACATTAAAGTTAAAGCAGTGCATCACACGGTCTCTGGAACGTGCCTGTATGCGTTTGGTGATGCAGAAAATGTATACTTGCTTTATACTTAATTCCAAGTATGGAATAAAGCTGGAAAGTCTCTTTTACACTGCTTTTTACATTAGAAATAAGCAGCAGTACTGAGAGCACAATCTGCAATGAAATAATTAACTAAATCAAAATGCTTATTTAACCGTTCTCGGGCCATAAATGACCAAAATAACAATTTTCTGTAGCATTAATCTTGTCTTATTTGCAACAGTGTTGCATTTTATTGTTATATTTTAGACTAGATTCTAGATTTTAAGCACCATTGTATTATCATCATCTGATGACGTTCCCGATCGGAGCAGGTGGCACTCCATAGGATCACTCTGTCCACGAGAGTCATGTGACATGTGCAACATCCTTTATATGTGAGTGTACACAAAGTCCTTAAAAGAGAATGATGACGGTCGTATCAGGGTAGGGTTTAAGGTTTTGTGGAGCCAGCTTACACAAAGCCTGGCTGGGTTGAACCTCCCTCACAGTCTACCCCTCTGGGTTGACATGAGCATCATTTCTTGATTTTACAACTATGACTACAAGTATAAGGCTGCCAACTAAAACCACAAGAAGTAAATGTACTTGTCCTTTTAATTTAAGAAAAAAAAACAAAAAAACAAATCCCAAAAAGACAAAAAAGACAAAACCTTGAAGGATTTAGCTCTGCCAGACCAAATCGCGATCTTGTACTTTTAGGCTAGAAGACCTATTCATGGTGTTCAGCCAAAACCCAAGACTGCATTTAATTTAGCCACTATACATTTCATGCCCCAAACAGTCTTCATTTCCTTCCACACCGTGTGCTTACTATTAAATATTGCTGCAATAAAATGAAGTATACTTGCTAAGTACAAGTATTGGTTTGTTGATAAAAAAAAAAGTTTAAAAATAAACTTGACTGGTTGTTTTGTGGTGATGAAGGCATTTGACCTTATCCAGGGTTAAAGCTTAAACAAATTTATTGCAGAATTGTTCAAATAAACAGCACTAAGCAGAAATGTCAGCTACTGCAATCTCATAAATGAGAGAGTATGATTTTTCTTTTCCAATTAGGCATTAGGCTGATGACCCTCTTACCTCATCACCCATTTGGGGAACAAAAGGAGACTTCCTGGGAATGACATCAGTGATCCACGGTGATGGTCTGAACTCATTGGACACTTCCCTGTTAATGGATGGTCTGGGCTTTGGACGCTGATTGAAGCACCAACATGTAAAACATTAAACAAGTTAATATGAAATATTTTCAAATATTTCACACTCGTCATTCTGTTTTGCCAGAGTCTGCAGCCATGTCTAAGCAGTTATTAATCAGATTCACAAAGAGAAAAAGATAAATGAGGATTAAGTAACCTTACCCGAGGAAACTTGTTCTTTGCTTTCTTTGCCTTCTCTTTGCCTTTCTTTTTAGGTCTTTCCTCCTCATCACTTTGCTGCTTTTCCTCCTCTTCCTCGTTCTCTTCCTCCTCCTCTTCAGAGCTGCTGAGTCTGCGCCTTACTCGTTTCCGTGATGACAGTGGAGTTGAGGGCTGCAGATTTATACCAGCGTCTGCCGTCCAGTCAGAGTATTCGCTGGATGTATGGCTGTCCAATCAAAAGCAGGTGTGATTACCACAAAAAGCTACACACTTAATTACACAAATATTGCTACTCTAGATATTTTTTTGATACGGGAAATGTTTGGTTACCAGGGTAAGCCTGTTTCTCTGAAAAGTGACTGGTGGGGAAAATGATGCCCTTTGACCCTGATCTATAAAGTATATTCACCTTGAGCTGTCAGTTTTCCACTCTTCCTCATCATTGGAGGAATCCAGGTCACTGCCATCCAGCTCATTGTCCTGGAGAGATGAAAAACAACAACAAAAAAAAAATTACACACAATTGAGAGAGATTTGTAAAGAGCGCTTTCATCAAGAGGAGAGTGCATCACCTCTGAGTGCATCTCCGAACTTGCAGTCTCCTCTCCCTCTTCACATGATTCGTCGATGTATTCCAGTGCATCTCCGCGGCTGTGCGCTCGCTTCGCGGTGGAAGGCTCATCGTCTGAATCATCCTGGGGGGACAGATGGGAATGATTCAGCATCAGTGAAAATAAAGCTGTACCAAAATAGATATGAAAAAAAAACAAACAACAACTTTCATCACTTAGTTAACCGTTTCAAAAGGACACTCGATATATGGCGTGCCTTTTGTTCTTCGATCCTTTAGCAATTTTTTTTTTTTTTTTTTTTTAAACTGCAGCATTCCCTTGCAAATTGGTAAAAGTTTACTAAATGCTGTGAAAATTTAAAACCATCTTCACTGGGTGGAAAAACAGGAAACCTACTCGACAGCTGCTGTACATAATGCGCCTCTTCTTTGCATTGTACTGAACCACCTCCTCGTCTCCTCTGGCTACTCGAACGTCCTCCTGGTCCCTGAAAAATATAATTCACGTCAAAATAAGCACCCAGAAAAATGCTAGAAAACCTCACTGATGACCAAGTTTAGACATGACTTTCTGTTCATGTCATTCCCAGTGCTTCCCACGAGGAACTGGCCCTTCGTTAGCAGACAAACAATCTATATATTTCAGACCAAAGGACTGAGTAAACCTGTTAGGTTTTCTGAATCAACAGACCTGATTAACACAAATGTATTTTTTTCATTATTGATCCAAATTAATTACATATTGGAATCTACTGAATAAATCTGCATAGCCAGAACATTATGAACATCTTTAGCCAACATGAAGCAAAACAGATATGATCCACTCAGGATCTCTGAAGGTGCCCTGTGGTGTCTTGTAAGGAGGCCGTGGCACCAAATCTTTTTAAGCCCAGTAAGCTGCAAGCCCCATCATGCTGTCCCTGTTTATACAGTTGATTAGCAAAAAATACTACTGGGATTGAGAAACCTACAGGAATTGCCATTTCTGAGATGCTCGTTATCTGCCCTTACCTTTCCCTGGTTTACCTGTTGTCAAACTATACTAATCTTTAACCTGCCCATCTGACCTACAGCCAACATACCTACTACAAGAAGTGACTCTTCACTCTACATCAAAACATCCCACACGGCGTTGTTATTGGACGATCAACAACATTCACTACATCTGCAATAGATTCCAATCTTTTAAAATTGGTTTCCATTTATTTATAAACTATAAAAATCTTTCCCATAAACAATGACACACATCTTGGCACATATTGTACCTATAGCTGCTGTGTGGAAGTTCGGGTACCACCACCCTGCGTCTCCAGGCCTGCAGGTCTCTCTCAGTGGCCATCTGGCTGCGAGGAGCGTTCTGGTGCATCTGTCGTACGCCCTCCACTTGTCCACTGCGGCGAAGACCCACATTAGGGGGTGACTGCACATCTGCTCGGTCGTTCACGGACACTGAAGTGAAAAATACTCGCTGTCAGTAAATCCTTTAAGTCTTTTCTGGATATTCTGAGAAATTCTAAGGTCTACTAAAACCAATCCAGTGCAGCAGTGATGGTGTACTGATACCTCTTCGCGGTGTGCTTGGTGCTGGAGCCAACACCGGGCCTTGGGCCTCGGCTGGCCCTTCGGATACTGCTCCCGTCTCAGGCTGGTTCTGTCTGTCTTGTTGCTCTTGAAGCTGTCGGATGGCCTCGTCCAGAAGGCTGCTGCGTCTGACTGCAACCTCCTCGGGTTCTGCAGTCTGCTGGCTGATGACCTGCTCTACCACCTCACCATCACCTGAAGATGTGATACATGTCAAATACCATCAAGCTTGATATGTTTAGCTGCAAATACAGTTCAGATGGTCTTAAATCGAGACAATAAAACAGTGAAAATGGGTCTGTGACATTTAAAAGTATATAATCTTCCATTAAGGTAATGGACTAATTGCAGCAGAATTATGGTCTTACTGGTGGCTACATATCCCAGCTGAGGTACCAGGTGCTCTGCAGCAATGTTCTCCCGCCCTGGGACAAGTCGCTGGTACCTAAAAATCAAGGAAAAATGTCGAATTCAAAGATAGTCCAGGGAAAACCATTTTAACTTTGTCATGCTGCTCTCAGGCAATCAGAACCTCTGATTTAACATTCAAACATCTGAACTTTTGGGCAATAAACGAAGACTGTAATGCTGCATAATGAAAACAAGGTGACGTCTACCGTGGGGGGTGAGGGTTTCCATCCACATCCACTAAAAACGGTGGTGGCATAAGATGGGGAGCCTGCTGTGTCTGTTCGTCCAGCACAAAGCCGTTGGAATCCCGGATCAGCGGTCTGTAGTCTGTGTGGAAGAACACCTGATCTGGAAGCTGCGTGGAGACCAGGAGAAGCAGGAAATAAGTAAATGTCTTCACTTTGCTCACAAAACGTAAAATTTCAACCATTTTCTCGATCTCCAAAATGCAACTGTTCTTCTTGCCTTTTCATAGGGCTTGGAACTGCCGAAGCCAAAGATGAGCAGATGGCCATGGGAGTCCGTGCAGGCGAAACGCTGACCATCGGGAGTGAATTTGCAGTCAAAAACAGCTCCGTGACCCTGGCCTTCAATCTGGATGAAAAACCACAAAACAGAAGAAGAACCTTGTCAGAAAATGAGAATTTTTAACAACAGCACAAATCCTTCCCTAAAAGTAACTGGGAAAGACTAATGATGTTGTATTTCCTTCTCTCACTTTGCACAGAAAATACCACAAAAAAATGTATCCAAATAGAAGAAATCCTGCTTTCAGGGTTAACTTTATGCGCACTGCTTTTAATCATAATCATGCTACTGCCCTAATTTAGTGTCCATCAGAATACAAACATAACCACATCTGCCTAGCAGTCATAGATCATTCGTTGTCACATGTGTGAGTCAGTGCTCTCCCGCTATTATAGCATGTAAAGGGGGAAAGAATCTGGCTCACTTGCCTCTTACTGTGTGCAGAGATGCACCTTGGCCAAAACAACTACACGGTTCCTTCAGTCCCTCACAATTAAGTGTTAAAGCGAATGAATCACACTTTGAGCGCATCATGTAATCGCTCCATCCCGCCGGGGTTAACAACTTTCCGCTGTGCACCATCCTATAAAAGCCAACTTCAGGCAGTGCTGTGTCAGCGTACCATGTTGAAGTAATGCTGTGTGTTTGTGCCTCGCAGCAGGTCCCATATGAATACGTTCCCATCATGGCCAGCAGACAGGATGATCCTGGGGTCAAAAGGGTGAGGTTCGAGGACAAACACCTCTGCCTCGTGGCCCTGAAAAACAAGCACACTCGAGTTGATCTCTGGTTTAAAATGAGAATCTGTGGCAGTTACATCATAGTCAGTATTAATATGAGTTCTGCAGCAGAACGCAGCACAATTACTTTAAGGATATGTAGCAGCTGTCCTGTGTAGGAGTTCCACACTTTGAGGAGATGGTTGTTAACAGCCGTGATGACTGTATTGTCATGGCGATCCCACGCTACCATGGTGACTTTGGGTTTGAAGTAGCTTTCCTCTTCACTCATTGGCTCAACACTGAGAGAGAAAAATAACAAACGAACATCAAATAACAAATTATTCATAATACTAAAAAAGTAATATGGAAACGAATCTATAAAGTCCCTTTGGCACATCTCGTGATGACACTGTAATCACAGAAATCCAGATTTTAATTCTAACACAAAGTACCAGATTATTATCACTAAATTCTTGTGAAAGGCAGGCTTTGGCACATGAGAGGTTTGTAGTCATTTCCAAGACAAAAAGGCTGGATGATAAACAGAATGTTTTTTAAAAGATATTTGAAAAACACATGCAGAGATATTTAAAAAAAAAAAAAAAAAAAAAAAAAAAAGATGAATATAAATATGCTACTTTCAGCTGCTCCCTTATTCACACGGGGTTGCCACAGCGGGTAGCTCCGCATGTTTGATTTGGCAGACTTTACTCCGGATGCCCTTCCCGGCACAACACCAAAGGGATTTGTGTCTCCTCCCGGAATTGAAGCTGGGGAGCATTCACTTGTTAAGCAAATGTGTTTGAGATGAATGCCATTACCTGGAAATCATTTGACTGCCCCCCAACCCCCAAATTTAACTGAAAATAGCACAAACATCACATTGAGTTTTGAAACTGAAAACAACAGTTATTGACAGAGGCAACAAAAGCCTGGGGAAAAAAAGTGTGATGAGTTAATTTTGCAGAATTAAGTAGTGTTATGCCTCACCATTATGTGGGCAAATGGTTTGATTTAAAATTAACACACTGCAGTTTTATGATGAGAAACACTAGAGGATTTATTCAGCTATCGTTAGAAGATTCAGCGAATCCGGAGATCCTGTGTACATAAGGAACGAGGGAACACTTCTGAGAAATGTCATCAGTGCACACAGGATTGTTGCTGCATTTGCAAGTGCAAGATAAAAACCAAACACGCAAAGCAGAGCTCTGACCCCAGTGCTCATGACACTAAAGGAGAGTACACGGCACAGGGAACTTGCACACTTAGCATGTGGAGCTACAAGCTATCATTGAAAATCCCTGAATTCTATCTTTATTTACATTTTACACGGCATCAGAACACCTTGGTAAACAGGAGCTGTACATTTTAAATATATGCTCATGTTTACATATACATATAAATTCTGCATGAGCTACAGAATAGGGACTGAATTTTGGAAGCAGACCTAGTTTAGCACAGAACAAACTGTCCAGAAGAATGCTCTGCTGGCAAACCGAGAACACCATGTATACCTAGAGGCATGAGTCTCATTCAGGTAAGTCCTTATTTTAATAAAACAATGCCAACCCACATTCTGCATTTACTGGTAATTCTATGCATGCGGCTTTCTTTCTTCTAGTGACTGCTGAAATTAAAAGTTCATTTTAACGCTTTAAAATAAATCCATAAATAGGCGCCTGAAAGTGTTGAAAAGTGGCTTCTTTTAGGCAGACTTTGATTTTACGCAGCTAAATTTTTGTCAGTACAAGAACTGTGCTTTAAATTATATACATATGTACAGTGAAACACAGCCTGAATGTTTGAAAGCCTCCCCAGTTTGATACTGAACATGCGTTAACTGGCAGATAAAAACAAACACATAAGATCTGTCTTCCATTTCCACTGGTTACTCTCCAGGAATAACTAGCCTATAGTAAGGAAGTGAAGCTATACACAACCTAAGACAACACAAAGCCTAATCCTGGGGACACAATACAACTGAACCAGACAAACTTATTCATAAAACAACCCTGTAATTACAAGAAAATACATCAATCAGTATTACCCTTCAGCAAACAAGTTCTTTCAGTGGTATGTATAATTATATATATAAAGAAAACCTTTGTTGGCGACTTGCTTTCCAAACAGATGACCAAGCCAATACAAGCCGACAACTGAACAAATAAGTATTTGAGCAAATGGTTTCCTCAGCTGCCGTCAGCACCTGGTTTACTTGGACATGCTCCGACAGCTCCTCCGAGCAGCTTAGGCAGCAAACGCTTCCTTTTCGTTCAGCAAATCGGGCACTTTTTATTCCAAATGAGAATCTAGATTATTCTGTGCTATTACAGAACCAAAATCAAGAAGGCATCTTCACCAAGATAAGACCCACTTTCGTCCGCGCTGGTTCACAAAAGCGAAGACTCACCCTGGAATAGTGGCAGACATGTTCAGCAGGATGCACCTCCACTGCTGCCGCTGGTGGAGCTTCCAGATCCGTGCTGTTCCATCTCGACTTCCACTCACAAACCTGGCACGGGACAGCGACAAACACCAGGCACCATCACTTTACACACCATCCCACTCAGTTAAATGTGTACTCTGAATACTGCAATACTTGATATAATTTTTAAATAATAATAGAATGAGCTTTTATAATACCTTTCACCTGAGTGGCAAAATTGGATGCTATCAACTTTGTCCTAGAAACCAGAGACATGTAAAAGATCATCAGGATCAAAAGGAGAAGAACAACAAATTCTTACATCAAATTTGCATTTGCAGCTCAAAGTTCTGTCAATAAAACCTTTGTAAGGATAAAGTTTTGCTCTTCAGATGATGCTTACCGTGTGCTCATGGAGCTCTGATATCTTTTCTGGGCTCCCACTTCCCAAGTAATATATTCGGATGACATCATCAGTACTACCTGTTGCTAAAAACATCCCACCTGGAAAAAAGTTGGTAATGTGAAATGGCGTGTTGCACTTGATTTATTTTATTTAACCTATATTTATACAGGCAGTCCCATGGAGACTCAATGTCTCATTCACAAGAGACCTGTTCCAGACAACCATTAAAATTACAACAATAAAAGAACTAAATTCTTTAGTTAGACACATGAAGTAGCACAGAGGTCATTAGAAACTAGCAGCTCTTTATTGATTGCTTTGGCTCTAGACTTTGTTCACAGGATGGTGGAGGAGACAGTGGAGAAATGGCAGGAAAAGGGACTCAACATGAAAATGTCTGGTTACCTGGACTGAATGAGGAGCACACGGTCTGAACACCTGGCCTTGGCCGCTCTGTAAATTTGTGCGGTCGATCGCTGGAAGTAGAGAAGAAAACATCACGGATTTCATCCAAAATAGAACACGTGACTGAATTAGGAGCAGACGCTAATTTTTTTTTTCGTTTTTATATTTCGTGTCTACCTTTTGCCCTGTCCTTCAACATAAACTGACAGTCAAACTTACATCTAAACCAACCAGCATCTCAACTTTTTGGATGACAGACGAGATTACAGCCGGGTCGGATGTCACGCTGCCATTGTTTTGGTCAGATAAGAGACAACAACATACTTGCATATCAGTTAAACAGGCGTTCAAGGTTTAGAATACAACTAAACTTAGCACAAAAACAGAAGGAGATCTGTGTGTGGTGGGTAATGTCTTTGTTGTAACAATGCTTCTTGTCATAAATCTTACACCACTGGAAAGCCTGCTCATTTCCCCTTTAATGTTGCATTTGTGGGTTGAGCATCAAGGCCAAACAGCTTATTCTGCTGTTGACTATTGTTTGGTGTTGTTTACTGTATTACATGATTGAAGTCTGAAGAAACAAGATATATTGGAAATTTAACTATTTATTTATTTAACAAACAGGGACCCCTGTAGCATGTGGAAGGTGACAGGTACAACAACCTGGCACCACTTTCTCATACTAATCACCAACTTGGTCACACACTGCTGTGGGATCTTATTCTTCAACCAGCAATTGTTGCACATCAACCAGTGTGGTTGTGTTGGTCACTCTGGTATGAACAGCACACCCAAGATGATACCAAAAATCTTCAGTGGGGTTGAGGTCAGGACTAAGGGCAGGCATTTCCATCCTCTCTACTCAAAAATTCTGTTAGTCTGCAATAAATCCCAATGTGTGGGGACGAGCGTCACCTTGGAGGATAGTTTGGTCCTAAAAAGCGCAGATGTGGGATTGCCGCTGCATGCAGAAACTTATCTTATCTGCACCGAGATTGCCTCCAATGATGACAAGCCCCGGTGAGGGAGATGCCGCCCCACATCATCACACTGCCTTCACCAAAAGCTGTTAACCTATCGTTGCTGCAATCAGCAATTGCATTCTCCACGTCCTCTCCACACTTTAACCCCACAAACGATCCACCTGCCGCAGGCAGAATCTCAATTCATCGCTGAACACAACATTCCTCCACATATTCTCTGACATCACCCATTATATGTAAATTGCCCTTCAACTTGGAGATGGTACCAGGTACTCCAAATCTTGCTGCATCTTGGTTTGTGGAACACCAGCTAGAAGTTTCCAGATTAGTGAAATGTAGCATGTCTGGAGCAGACACCAACCGACTGCTGTAGCAGGGTCACTGCTCACAGGTGCTGCCAATCAGACACCTGATTGGCAGCACCTGTGTTACCAGAAGTTCAAAACAAGAATAAGCTGTTTAGCATTGGCAGAAAACATCTGACAAGTTATTCATGAGCGCAACCCACCTACTCAACTCTGCTGTTCAACCCAAAAATGTGGCACCACTTAAAGGGAAATAATCAGCGTTCCCAGTGGTATAAGATTTATTGCCAAGAAGCATCGTTACAAAGAAATAATCGAAGAAACTAATTTTCTTATTTATATGCTTTCTATCTGAGCTTCTTTAAGACAAGGCAGACGCCAGTGTAAAAGATGACGTAATGGCAATACACCAGCAGCCAACACTGGGAGTTAAAAACCTTTTAAGCCCAATGTGACTTGTTTTCCAGTTATGCCTTAGGCCCTACTGCTAATTTCCATTAGAATAATAATTTCTAATGGAAAATTATTCCCACTCCTATGTACAAGGCGTTGCACAGCTTAGCGTTGTTTGTGCCTCGGTGGAAGCGACACACACACAGAAACTAAACTGTTTTGTACTTTAATACATTTATTATAGTTTTATTTTTTTCTTCTTTAGCAGTCTTAGTTTACTGCTCCAGCTGAACTGTGTTCAACAGCATTTCATCAATGGAATACTCATCTGATTTGGGATGAGTGCTTTGACAGAATATTTTCCACCAACATTTTGAGGTTAATTGGTGATTCTAAATTACCCATTTGCACTCAGATTAACACCCGTCTCTTAGCCCTGAGACAGGCTGGCGACCATCCAGGGTGTGCCCTGCCTCTCGTCTTGTGGCAGTTGTGATATGCTCTATCAAGTGTTCAATAAGCATGTGGTTTGACAACCATTAATATAGTTTCCGTGTTTTTCCAAAGAGCAGCCGCAGAGGCAGAGGCCACCCTCACTACTGTCTGACGCACACCCAGTCATTTTGTTCTAGAAGCAGGCCTGAAATATTACAGAAACCTCTCGGTTCAGAGCGGAGCTATAAGGTTACTCCTGGGAGGCTTTCAAGGGGTAACGAGTTAACATACAGCACTCACCTAAAGTTTATGCTGTTGGCATCCCACTGCCAGAAGCAGACAGTAGCATCAGTTCCAGTGGACAGCATGTAACGTTTGGAGCCCTTGGCAAACGGTGAAAACTGAAACCACAAGAAAAACCACCCATCAGACCCCACTCCAGCCAGTGAGTCAGTCTATGTAGACCGAAACCTGCATTTCACAGAGAAAGGTGAATATTAACCTTTTCTCCCCCTGTACTGGCCAAGACAAAATCTTGACCTTGAGCCAACGGTTAAGAAGGACGAGGTTAAATTTTATTTTCTGGCGTGCACCAACAATGATTTTCAGACTGACTGGACCAGAAATGCTCTTACTGGCTTCAGGACATCAGTTCATCTTTAAGTGAAAGGAAAAACAGGCGACAGAGCACGGAAAATGACTCTAAACAGTAAATACGTTCCCAGTATCACGCAGTACTGTTTCTACACATTGCTATGGGGTGAAGAGGAGCTGAAGTAAAGAAGACCAAATGAACCATGAGGGAACATATCTTTCACATAAAACCAGAACTTGTACCGTTTCATTTCAGGCAATCAGGGAATTTCTGTGGCATTAAAAACAGTTGCATGGCAGGTAAACTTAACTCACTGAAATAAAAAATGCTTTTATAGTGAAAGAAGGTGGCAAGAGAACTGTAGAAAAGTAAAGATCATGACCGGTGTTTTACCCAGAACATTTTCTTCATGAATCGGCCAGCGCTAATGTTTACAACTGTGTGATTTTAGAGTGCCACTACACAACATTCACACATGAGAAAAATCTAAAGAAATTAATGAAATCAGTTTATCATTTACTTTGGAAAAGCATGCACATGCTCATATTTAACTTCAATGAACATTTAAAGCCAGCAGTGCATTTTGCAACACTGAAGATACAGCCATCTTGTTTGAATAAACTTTACTGTTGGTGGACGAAACTAAAATGGATTTTGTGCTTATGTTAAATTCTGGCCATGGAGAAAAGACTTATTAAATTATTAAGTACTGTGAGAGAAAAACGAAGGATAAAAGAATGGGCTAAACCTACTAGCAACGAATGTTGATGCACAAAATCTGGTGCACTGCCAGAGCGATCCAGGTGCAACTTACGCTCTGCAGTTTCTGTTCCAGGACGTGACTACACAGCCATAAATCAGTCTATTTCTGACAACAATCGTTTAGGTCACAGAGTGTAACAAGAGAATCTCACACCAAACCAAAAGATACAGTCACACCGTGATTCCATGAGGATTTTGTCTTCAAATAAAGCACTGGATGAACCCACGTTTAAAACAAACAGCATAATATAAAGACTGAAACTCCTTTACCTGAAGGGAGGTAATGGATCCACTGTGTCCCTGCAGCACAGCCACGGGGGCACAGGTACGAAGGCACCACACACGGATGGTTTTGTCACAGCTTCCTGCAGCAATTAGCGTATTCTCATAGTTAACTGCCAAGTCTGTGATCTCTGCAGAGTGTCCTCGCAGCGTTGAATGAAGCCTTCCATCAAACGAAGACCAAATCTTCACCAAGCAGTCATCTGAGCCCTTAAAAACAAAAACAAGAGCATATGCTTTAGTATACCTACCTATGAGAAGAAGAATCTGGGGTACACAGTTAAGGTGGGCACAAGCAACTTAACACTCTAATATTAACAATGCATGTACAGTGGGTGCAATCTGAGTGCTCTTTCATGCAGAAAAACACTGATTATTATTCTTAAAAAGTAGGTGTTTAATTCTGAGAAGAGTGACAAGCTCCAACTTACTGTAAAGATCCTGAGACCAGTGCGATCAAATGCAATACAGTACACTGCAGACAGATGCCCCAGGATCCGCCTATGTAGACGCATGTGCTCATAGTTGCTGACAGGACAGATGGAGCTGAAGCGTTGCGCTCCGGTCAGCTCTCTCCCTCGATGCACCTTCACTGTTGGCAGCATGCAATCAGAAAAATAGTAGTAAACAGAGTTGTAAATAAACTACAAAAACAGTAAGGCAGAAGCAGAGGGTGATGAACGCAAAGGAAAATGTAAGACTTTAAATACATCACCAAATAAAAGTCAGGTTTCAGTTTGTCTCACCAGCTTTCACCTTTCCTTTTTTACATTTTTCTTTTCAGTTTCATAGGCTTTATTTACACAAACACAGCTTGAAATTAAACTCCATTTCCCAATTCAAAACTGATTCGTAAACAAGAACAAAATCACTTCCTTTCTTAAATCTGCTCCATCTGGTTTTTACATGTTGCTAGGGGAAACAAACTATGAGAAACAAGAAGTCCTCCATAAGGTTTTTTTTTTTTTCCTTCTTTTTTGCTTTAAGGTCTTAGAGCTTTAAAAATTTAAGGACAGATTTTAGATTACAATTCATACAAATGTAACTTGGTAAAGAGTTACTTCACTAGTATTTTTGATGTGTGTGATGTTTGTCCTGAGGAAGGAATGGGATTTACAAGATTGTTTATGACAGCATAAAAGAAATCGATGGCCCAGCTCCAGGATCAAACAGGAATAATCAGAAATCCCACAGAATTGCATGAGTAAAATGATTATTCCACTTAAAAGTTTAAAAATGGCGACTTGTGATTAACAGCTTGCTACATCATGGCAAACGATCTGGCGGGGCGTAAGCCTGTCAAGCAAAAGAAAATTAAATGCTGTATTTAGGGCTGCAGCAATCAATTATTTTTAGTAATTAAGTAATCATCAATTAATCGAGTAATCAGATAAGAAATACTTTAGTCTTATTAATGGGCAATAATAAGGTCAATAAACTGCTCATTGTAATTTCTAAAAATGAAACCAATTATTTAAAGTTTAACTACACACAACATCCGTCATAAAACAAATCTACACCCTGTGATTGTTTTTACGTCCCATATTGAAATGTAATTTTTTAAAGAAAACATTCTATAATTGAAAAATATAAATACTCTCAGAGTTTTATCTCCTGGATGAGGTAGATTTGTTGTGTTTTCATGTTTATGAGTTTTTGTGCATGTGTGTGTTTCTGCGTGTGAAGTCAAGCGAAGAGTGGGTTTGTGCCTGTAAGCCTTTAAAGGAGAATGTGGTGGCTGCAATGAAGACAAGCGAGCATATCAGCATTCTGAAGTTTGCACTGTGCTTTGATGGAAAGTTTCTGAGCTGCTCAAAACAGATGTTATGATGGTGTAGATGCAGATGGTGTTACTCTATAATAATAATAATAAAAAATATTATTATTATTATTATTATTATTATTATTATTATTA
The DNA here is from genome assembly GCF_051167445.1 of Perissodus microlepis. Lineage (NCBI taxonomy): Eukaryota > Metazoa > Chordata > Actinopteri > Cichliformes > Cichlidae > Perissodus > Perissodus microlepis. The sequence goes on from NC_140474.1 coordinate 24,052,898, forward strand.
TTATTATTATTATTATTATTATTATTATTATTATTCAGTGTCCAGAGTTTTACTGGCCCACGTACATTTTTATTGGCTTGTGAAAAAGCTTGCATTTTTTAATTTTTAAATTGTAAAGCAATTTTATGAACACAATATTTTATATTATTTCACCTTCAATCTGAAAAATGTTACGAAAGCCTTGAAATTAATGTGATCTAGTAAACCTCATGCCCCGCTTTAGACTCACCCCCGTTTGCTGCAGGTATCGCTTCAATATAAAATAGGGCAGCTAGCGTCAGCCTTCAACAAGCTGTATAATTTAAATCTAAACACACTATCAGACTAAGTTATCAGCTCATCTGCATGTTTTAATACAACTTCTGGAGGATTATTGCAGATTTTTCGCTGTGTAAAACAGTGGCGAATGGAGCAGCTACAGTTTGCTTTTCTTCGAGTCGGGGTTTGTTGTTTAGATGCTTTTAGGAAAGTGTCCTGCTCACTTTTTCCAAGTAACGGATTTAATGTTGATCACAGGAACAGCGCTGCTGTTTTGGATGCTAGAAACACGTTTTCTTTCACTCTACCTGAGCTCAGCGTCTCGGTAACGACTCCACATTAAACTATGTCAGCATCATCATTACTGCTGCTGTTTTCTTACCAGTTTTTTGTTTAAAACTGGGGACTGTGTGGGCTTAATGTTTTCAGACTCTGTATTCATTCGCTGCTCCTAAACATATTTCTATTTCATGTCTATTTGTCATCACAAATGCCGGTGGAACGCTTGCATTTCCATGGTGACAAAGGTGCACTACAGAGCCAATGTATTAAACAAAGCATTGAAACAAACAATTTGTGTCAAGAACTTTTTATTATCAAATTACTCGAAGAATTGTTGCAGCCCGAGCTGTATTAAACTTACACTGAGCCAGTTATTAATGTGTGCATATCATTGATCCATTTCACTTCACACCAATGAGAAGTATACAGAGGAAGGTCAGGCCTACCTAGCTGTGGAGGTTTCTTGCAGTTCAAAGGCCTCTCTGGTGGTCTGCCCCGGTGAAGGGCTGCATATGATGAAGCTTTAAACCTCACGCTGTCACAGTCTGAAAATCAACACCAGAAGTTCACAGAACGATTCTGCTGATTGCGAGTAGTAGTACTATTTGACACAGACAGTGTCAGTTATGGTGTACATACAGACCAGTATACCATCCAAACCTTTATAATAATGGGATCTAAATATGTTTCTGAGTAACGTCCACCACATACAAAGTTCTTGAAGACTGCTCACCTTTTGCAGTCCTAAGCATGGACTGCTTTCCAGATCCCAGGAGAGAATGAACACCTGGGACACATGATGGCACCTCTTTATCAAGAAGTGGTCCAATCTGCTTACATATCTGTAGCAAGTGGTTTGGTGCAATATGTCTGTTGGCTGCAACCTATCAGTGCAAGCAAACAAACAAACAAACAAACAAACAAACAAACAACATAAAATAAATAATTGTATGGACATGACAGTGAAAACAGACCACTTATAAAAGCAGATCATTTAAAAATGAATAGCCAGCAATTCTGATAACCAGTAAATAAAGTAAATAGTAAATGTATGTTAAACAGATGGACAAACAGGGAGAAAGATAGGTTTCTGAACTCCTATTCTCACAGGCGTGGCTTCTTTTTATCGACCAATCACAGCGCATCTCGAAAGCGAACTAACGCAGAGACAGCGCATCTCGGCTTCTGATTGGCCAGTGAAGCCGTCTCGACCAAGAGAGAAGCCAAACTACCCACCCTATCTGCGGTACAACAGTCGGGCTAAATAATATCAAACTCAGTGTTTAAATGCCGTTTTTTCTGCATCACACAACAGTTCACAGTAAAAAAATGTAGCCACTGAGAGCGAGTTTTGACCTTGTGCAAAGCCACAAGTCGACGATTTCCAACAGTAACCCAGCAGGAAAAAAGAACAAAGACCGTAAACAAGCACGGAGCGTGGCCGCACGGTCCCCAGTCACAAGACAATAACAACCGCCGATAGTGCATAACAACAGACACGAAGTTAAAGCTTACCACATCTTCATATGTTCTCGGGTGCTCATTTCCAAGCCAGTCCAATCTCCCGGGTAAGAGCTGTCGAAAAGAGAGTTTGGTAAAGCGAAGTCAGAACAGAAAACGCCAGCAGCTCCACATCAAGCTAGTAAAAAACCGGGTGATGTCAAAGGAGTGGGACGTAACGGGGTATTAAAAGTCGACTGAGTGAAACAAGTTTATGCCCGGACTCAGTCAACACCGACGGGTAGCAGCTAGTTAGCTGTTAAAGGCAAAGACAGCTGGGATACACACCTGATATTCCTCCAGCTCGTTCGCAAGGACCTGCAGAGGATTAAAAAACACACGATTCAGATGAGAATGTCTCCATCAACTCAACTCATTATCAAGTGGCTAGCCAACTATTTTGAAATACAACAGTGTGAGAGTCAAAGCACGCCAGCTCACCTCAGCCGCTCTCCGACATGGACCCGTTGTGAGAAAACGCGATATCAAGTAATAGAGCTCTGAAATGAACGGGGAGAACATTTAACAGCCGGAAAAGCAAATGGGATATCAATTATAACACGAGCGACACCGTTGTAATATTAAGCTTTTCAACTGGCTTTACTTCTACGGCTTACCCGACTCAAGGAGCGAAATGTTCCGATTTTTGGCCATTGAAACGGCCGTGATTTGGAGAGTTGAAACAAATTTTCCGCTAACTTTATGGCTACAGAGAATATGATATATTTATTTAATTTCAGTTACACAGCTCTGGCCCCCTCCACGGTTGCTCCCGCTTTCTATTCAGCCTGTTTGCAGTCGCCATTGGAAGGATGAGGCCTCAGCGATACGGCTTACTTCCGCCAAAGCGGAGTAACACAGGAAAAAGGGGGTGGGGAGGAGCACTCGCTCAACAAAAGACAAAAGTATACGTTCGCGTGTTGGTTAGGTACACGGCAGGTTCGGAGTGCAACGTCAGGTATTGATACGACTCCCCGACCACGTGTCGATAACAAGTCATTTAAGAAAAAAATACACACGATCAATCCATCGCGCGCCCCCTTTTTTTAGCGACCAAGGTCGTGAGTTCTGCACATGACGTCATAGATAATGGTCGCAAAATTGCCTTATCGACCTCCTGATAAATGCGTTTTACCGGTTTTCCGAAATTATCAGTGATGAGCCCTAATAATATTGCCATCCTGGGCTCTAGTACACTGTATAAATATATATAGAAATCTGTATTTCATGCTTTTTATCTAAAGTGCAGGCTATTTTTTATTGGTGGGTTATTATGAAATATACTTGCACTTATATTCTTTGTGAATTGTATAAAATTGACAGCTTTTACCATATTCTTTGTGAATTGTATAAAATTGACCGCTTTTACCAAAGAATTTGCCATTTGATTGCACATTTACGACACTAAAATTAACTGGTTCCCGCATTGTTATGTAATCTTTCAAGCAATAATAATATTCTATTGATTGTTCCTTGTGCAAAATACATGTTTTGTTTTGTTTTTCCCCTCTTGGGCCTATAGACAGGATATATTGGGCTTGCGGTCAGGATTAAATAAACACGAAAAATTATGTATTACAAATCTGAGAATCAAAACTCATTCTTGACTTGAGCAACAGATACCGGAAGGTCATTTCAGTTGCTGAAAAAGCAAATAAAAATATCCAAAGATACATAAAGAAAACTATATAAAAAAAAAAAGTTAAAAGAAAAGAAAAAAATATGCATGGCATTTTTCGCATTTTTATTTTATTTTCAATACTGGTTAATTGTGTCTTATACCTTTTAAAATTTCTCTACATGAGTCATTCTGAGAGCTGAAAATTACACTTACTCATCAGTGCTTTCTGTTCCACTCTGGATGGGCATGACCTGCAGTGGGTGATGACAAGGTTGAAAGCCTAGACTGTAAACAAAAGATCTGTCATATACACTATATTGTTGGAACGATTTGGTAAGGCTATTATAGACAACATTATTGTCAGATGTGTTATAGTTTCACATAAAAGATCTGCCTTTGGTGTTAAAGTTGAACGTGTTCTTTGGGGTTTTATGTAAAAACAAATAAACAAACAAACAAACAAAAAAAAAACCAGTCAGTTTTTCTTCATTCACTTCCTTTAGGGGCCGCCATAGCAGCACATTTATCTTCATCTCACCCTATCACTAGCATCTTCTTTTGTTACACCAACCCTCCTTCACTGCATCCTCTTAAGTGCTTCAGGTGAGGTTCCTTTAAAAAGAATGTTTATTACATTTAAAACTCTACCTGCCCAGTCTTTTTCATATATAGCAGAACTACTGCATTTGCCCTCTCTGATCATGTGGGTAATCTTTTCCTAAACTTGCGCCCATTATTTTTGGCTCTTGTTTTTCTAAAGTATGTATGGAAGTGTGTATGCAGGAATAAAAATAGGACCGTTTATTTGACTGTGTGTTTGTATATTTTGACATGTACACTTAGTACAAGTTATGAGCCAACGAATCTTCTCTGTGGTCTCTTTTCTTTGATAGTCATATATATATAGTTTGAGGACTGACTTATGTGGCTGAGGGAGGGGTCACAGAAAGAAAATCATTGCTGACTGAGAGAAGCAGGCCACAGATGTTGTTCACCATGATTTTCTTCTTAAAAATAAAATTATAACTTTTACTAGTAGTGGTACATAACAACTGGTTCTTTAACCTATCCAAAAGGTTAGAGTAATAAAGCACTTTAAAAGGACTGGTCTATTTCCCAGCATGCCAAGTATATCATGTACTGAACACTAAGAAAACCAAAGAGCTCATTGTTGACTTCAGGAGACACAGCACTGACTTGGCCCCCCTTTACATCAACGGGGAGTGTGTGGAGAGGGTCCAAACCTTCCGGTTCCTTGGTGTCCTCATCTCTGCTGACATCTCCTGGACAGACAACATCTCAGCGGTCGTCAAGAAGGCCCAACAGCGGCTGCACTTCCTGAGAGTCCTCAGGAAGTACAAGCTGAACTCCAACCTGCTGCTGACCTTCTACCGCTCGTCCATTGAGAGCCTGCTAACCTACTGCATCACGGTATGGTACGCGGCTGCACCAAGGCGGATATAGTGAGGCTTCAGAGTGTGGTCAAGACAGCACAAAAGATCATTGGCTGCCCTCTCCCCCTCCCTGATGGACATTTATTCCTCCCCATTTATTCCTCCCCAAAGCCATAGCCACCCTGAACTCATACATGCACCAATAACACAGGCCTCCCCCCCCCCCCAATGTTTTTTTTCTTCCCACTTCCTCTATGGACCCCCACTGTGCAATACCAATTCTATGTGCAATAACTCAACTGTATATACACAACACTATTTATTACATATTACTTTAAAAAAAAAAAAAAAAACGGCTTGTATATTTGTACATTTTATATATATATATATATATATATATATATATATATATATCTTTTTCCCTATGTTAATACTGTCCATATGTATATAGCGCTGCAGAACTGTACCCCCCCCCCCCAGTATGTTTACACTGAGTAGGAGATGCTCTGTATCTCATTGTACAACTGTATAGTGACAATAAAGGCATTCTATTCTATTCTATGTGGAGAATTGCAAAAGGTTTTTTTTAAAGTGGTTCTGTGCCACTGTCAAGGTTCAAGATCTTAATTATTTTTAGCTGATGAGCAAATGCAATTTTAAACGTACATAATCAATAATTACATAGAAAATCTTGGGCCAAACTGTGTGTACAGTAGGGGCTCAGGAGCTCAGTACCAACTACCCCAAGCACAATGGTCAGATATTTACACTGATCAGTCGTAACACGATGTGCCTAATGTTGTGTTGGTCCCCTTTCGATGCCAAAATAACTCTGACCCATTGAGGCATGGACTCGACTAGACCCCTGAAGGTGTGCTATGGTATTTGGCACCAAAATGTCAGCAATAGGTCATTTTTGTTCTGCAAGATGCTAGGTGGGGCCTTCATAGACCAGACAGTTGTCCAGCACATCACACAGATGCTCGATTGAATTGAGATTTGGGGAATTTGGAGGTCAAGTCAACACTTTAAACTCATGCTTCTCAAATCATTCTGCTGTGTGGCATGGCTCATTATCCTGTTGAAAGAGCCCATAGCTATCTGGGAATACTGTTTCCAAGCCACCGCCATTCCATTGCTCTGTGCTCCAGTTCTGATGGTCAAGCGCCCATTGTGCCCATTGGGGTGCAGCCACTAATCAGAAGGTCGGTGGTTCGATCCCAGGCTGCCTTCTGGCTGCATGCCAAATATCCTTGGGCAAGATACTAACCCCATGTTTGCCTACTGGTGGTGGTCAGAGGGCCCGGTGGCGCCAGTGTCCGGCAGCCTCGCTTCTGTCAGTGCGCCCCAGGGCAGCTGTGATTACAATGTAGCTTGCTATCGCCAGTGTGTGAATGTGTGTGTGAATGGGTGAATGACTGAATGTAGTGTAAAGCGCTTTGGGGTCCTTAAGGACTAGAAAAGCGCTATACAAATGCAGGCCATTTACCATTGTTGGTACTTTTGGCAGTGGACGGGGGTCAGCATGGGCAGCCTTTAAAGTCTGAGGTTATTAAACACCATATGCAACAAACAGCAACCGACTGTGTATTCTGAAACCTTTCCATCAAAATTAGCATTAATATTTTTTGGCAATGTGAGCAACAGCAACTCATCTATTGGATCTGACCACACGGGGCAGCCTTCATTCACCACGCAGATCAATTAACCATGACCACCCATGACCCTGTTGCTGGTTCACCATGGACCACTGCAGACCAGTAATGCCCCACAAGAGCTGAAGTTTTGGAGATCGACTGACCCAGTCATCTAGCCATCACAATATGGCCCTTTGACAGACTCGCTCAAATCCTTGCGCTCGTCCATTTTTCCTGCCCCCAACACATCGAGTTTGAGGACAAGATGTTAATTTGCTCCCTAATATAACCCACCCACCATCAGGTGCTATGATGGAGATTTAATCACTGTTATTTACTTCACCTGTGGTCATAATGTTATTCCTGATCAGTGTAAATGTCACCATCTTTATAAAGTGATCTTCAGTGATTCTCTTATGAAATTAACTGAGAAATCTAAAAAATTAAAAAGCAACAATTAGTAACTTAGGCATTTTAGTTTGAGGAATTTCTAATATCTATAATTTAAGTGGTTTACAATAGAAACATCTGAAATAGATCATTTAAAATAAATCCCTCTGGCCAAATACAGTACACAATGGCTGAGAAATGCATAGTTAAATCAGTCCTCACTTTAATTGGTATTTTATACCATTTATAACAAAAGGAAACTTGTTTTGTTTAAAGGAGGAAACTACATTAGTAGAGAAATCCCCAAACCAAACAGATTTCACAATAGGAAAAAAGTCAGAAGTACAACTCTAATGCATTTAGTTTAAAGCAAAGCAGAAAACATGGATCAATCATATTGGTCTCAAATACACAATAACATAAAAATTAACCCAATGACTTCCTGTGATGATAATGAAAATGAGCAAGGCATTACTTAGCATAGAACACAACTTTCAAACGATTACCCATCCAGCACAGAATTTTGATGCATTTTCCAAAACTGGTTACAAAGTTCCAAAATGGTACCTCTGAAATGTCTCGGGTAAACAGGCTTTAAAAAAGAAAAAGAAATTAAACACAAGACAAAAAGATCACAAGGACACAATAAACTTTCCCTTCACAGAAGCCGTGAAACTGAATGGAAACCGTACTATTCTTAAAAAAAGCAATCATATCCCTAAAAACACTGCTGTCTTAAGAAAATAGTAGATAAAAATATTCTCTGCATTTTACAACAAAGGAGGTACAGGGAGCATTGACGAGTTAGTTCAGTGGCAACACGACTACTCTGCTACTTTCTCCTCCTCTTCAGCCTTTGCGTCCTTTTCGTCTGCTGCTGCGGCCTGCTGGAGAACGGAGAAAACACACTTTTATTTTGTTCTGTTTTGCGACAGTGTAAATGTCACGTGGCGCTCACAAAAGAGGGAAACTTAGAATACCTCATCAGCTTTGGCCTCTCCATTTTCTGCTGGCACCTCTTCCTTTTCTGCCTGAGGTTCTTCTTTTTTCTCCTCTGTCTTGGCTGCCTCTTTCACCTTTTTGGTCTTGGGGGGTGCCTGTGGTGTCATTAACAAACCAAGCACCATGAACCTGCTGTGCATTTTATGTGGTTATAGCGGTCGTGTGCAATGGTAAGATTTGGCTTTTACCTTTGTCTTTTCTGGCTGGGGTTTTGGTTGCGTCTCTTTCTGTAACACACAATGATGTTCCAAAATTACAAACACAGCAATGAGAAAATCCACAGATTAATCTGTCAAGGCCGTTGCTGAGCTTTGTAGACTTACCTCTGACAACCTCTGAGACTTTCTCCTTGGCTGAAGAAAAAACAAAAAAAACACAGAAGGCCACATTAATTCAGTTAAGCACTCCGGAAGAGAAGCCCCCCCCAAGCATTTATGATGGAAAAAAACCCCATGTTACTCAATGAGAGGTGCTACAATGACACAATCAGCCCACAAAGGGAAGTAGTAACTTCCAGCATGTGTTTCAGACATGCCATTTTATTTACATACCACCAAATCACAACAGGACACCTAAGGATGCTTTATACTGTAAAGTAAAGATGTTGCAATAATAGAAAAAACCCCAACAATCAGACAATCCCCAATTTCCAAGCACTTGATGACAGTGGGAATGAAAAACTCCCTTTTAACAGGAAGAAACCTCGACAGAAAGGCTAAAGGAGGGGCGGGGCCATCTGCTGTGACTGGTTCGAGGTTACAGGACAGGGGACAAAGACACACTGTGGATATAATTGCACTCTGTATGCACTTCATTATTTGTCCTTTAAAGGGAGCAAAGATGAAACTTTGCATTATGGGAGTTTGTTTTGATTCGTGCTGCAAATTTAGCATTAGAAATATCTATATTGCTATTATTTAGGTTTATAATCAGTAAGGAAGCTGGATAAATATTAATTGCCAACTTAAGGAGAAGGGGTGGAATTAAACAAGTGTGCACTTCTTCCTGCTCCTATTCAATATGTATACTGAATCAGCATAGGTGGAGCGTTATCAGAGTGTAATTTGCTTTATTCTGTATAGTATTTTTTTGTCCTTCCTCTTTCCCCTAAATGAAATAAATTGAACAAATAGTTTACTGTTTTAGGGCATCAGAAACACTAAACTCTTCACCTGTGCACTCATTTAAGACAAACCAGGTAAACAAGAACAATTTGGGCTGCACAAACTCAATGTAACTTGCACTTTAAAACCCATCCAATTTACGATCGGTCTCAAAACTCCGATTAAGACTGGGATGCACTGAGCTGGCTATGAAGCATCAATCTTATTCTGGGTATCAGCATTAGTTTTGAATTTATTAGTGGAAATACTAACCTCTGCACTTGCATCTGCATCAGTGGTAGCCTGAAAAAGACAAGAGAGTGAGGGGGGAAGAAACATAATGAGCCAAAACCAACAACCATTCATGAGTGAGCTAAAGTGGGTGTGTAACGCAAAGAGGTGGGGATGGTGAGGTGGGGATGGTGAGGGGGGGGGGGATGGGCACCTCTCCTTCCCCTCAAGACACAAAGAAATTATGCAATCCGTACGTGGGGAGGGTCACGTTTTTGAGCTGACTCAAAGGATCTGGCGGGTGCCAGTTTATTTCCCACAGAGCAACAGCAGCTCCGTGGACACAACAAATAAGGAGTGGACTCGCTCCGCCCGCTGTCACTGTTTATATCACTAGCGTGACTAAACTGAAAAAATAAGACCATCCTCCATTACTAACAGAGCTCCGCTTGACATCAAAACGGCCAGATGTGTCGCTGTGCTGTCGAGGATCCATCAACTGCCATTAACGAGCCTAACCAGAGAGAGGGGGAGAAGGGACTGCACACCTCAGGAGTGACGCGCACCAGCCTTCCAGTGCGCGCACACTCGCCTGAGGTCAAAATCTCCGCCAAATTTGGCCGCAAATGCGACTAAAAAACGCGACACGTGACCGAAGGTGCAGCTGGTACCTGAAACGGCACGCGTGCAACCCAGAGCAAAGTAAATAAATAAGGAGGCAATTACGAAAGAAATTTCCTCGAAATGCCAACCTGTGCGCCTCGACGGTGGTTACACCCCTTTGTTTCAGCGCACAGTTGGTGACTATTAAAACTCAGCCGGGCACACGTTTTACAAAACAGAAGCTTTAAACTGGACTGGGGGAAGAGAGCGAAAAAAGCAGTGCTAAGTAAAAAGGCGCCACTTCCCTGTATCAGCCGAGTGAGACACGACAGACCTGAGCGCAGGCAAAGGTGGACTCCACGGCACGCACATGGACACGCCGTAGCGTGTTGCATTGCATTGCTCGTGCATACGTGTATTAACACCACAAAACAACTGCTACAGTTTCTTAAAACGCTATTTCTGCATCATGCCGACCCAAACGTAAAGCACACATTTTCTTTCCACTTACTTTCTTCCTTCCCATTGTTGCTTAGGTTGCACAGCAGGAATTTAAAAAAAAAGGAACACTGCCTTTCTTATAACAGTTACACAAACAAAAGGAGGACTTGTTGTTGTTTTGTCAGCCCAGCTACCTCTGCCTACACCTCCACCAGCTGCAGTCTGTAACTTAACATAAACGTCCGAGCAGTACCAGAACTAGCTCAAACCGGATTGGATCCCCCTCTCGGTATATTTTATCCCTTATCCTACCAACCTACCAGGAAGAGAGAGCCCCCGCCCACTGCTTCCTGTGATTGGCTTTGAGGATGAGGCAGCATATTTTTGAAACACAACATCTTCACCTGTGTGGGCAGGACAGTGTGCCAATCAGTCAATCCAGGCCGTATGTAACTTCATAACCGCTTGGCTGGCTGCTCGCAGGGTGTATTAGTTGTGTGTGTACGTGTAGGGTTTGAATAATGCATGGCAAATGGTGAGCTTGAGATATAGTTTACATAAACAAAGAAGAATATGAAAAATAAATAAATAGCGCCTGCATTTCCCCCCTCTTCCTATCCAGTCCTTTATTATAGAGGACGCCATATATATGCACGTTACATTATTTTAGTGTTTAAAGAGAGTCGTAATTACTAACAGCATGTCCCGTCTTTAATGGGATAATTATTAAAGTCAGTGCACCGAGCAGTCCAATCGCTCAACAGCTGCAACAAGGAGGAGGCTGAGTGGAGGAGAAAGGAAACAAACATGGCGGCCGGTTATGCATGGCTCCTGGTGCTTGGCTCGGTTTTTCTCTGCAATCTTATGAAAATCCTTCTGCCGACCATATCTTCCTTCGTGAGTAGGAGTTATTGTTTGCATATATGGTTGTTGTTAAAGTTGTTTGAATGCCGGTGTATTATTATCTGTGTCCTCGTCGGACACACGGTGGATTGTTGTTGACTAGCTTAGCCGTCTGTCAAGCTAACTTATAGCTGCTGTACCTCCTCAGTTATAGCTGAGCTACAACCAGAGGGTGGGGTTTCACCGAGAATCCAGTAGTTGCTGCATTTAACTGGGATTCCTTTTCCTCCTTTATCGCCAAATGTCCTGCTTTAATGTTAAGAAACTGTTTACAGCTTAGCTTTACGGCTAAAGATTGTTTGTAGCTCGAAAGGTTGCCTCATGGAAAGTGTTAAACTGACATTCGTATGTACTGATTAGACTGCCTAATAGGGACTACTACTGTAATTATAAACATTTCAATCAGGCCCAGGCTGCTCAGTGATAGTATTTTTCCCCTTCTTCAAGCTCTCAAAGATGGTGCAGAAAGATGCTGAGCAGGAGAGTGAGATGAGGGCTGAAATCCAAGAGATGAAGAAGGAGCAGTCCTCCATTAGCATGATGGATGAGTTTGCTAGATATGCCAGACTGGAGCGCAAAATCAACAAGACAACAGACAAGCTGAAAACACATGGTGAGATGTAAAAGTGCCTACTGACATTCAGAGGATAGATGGTGTGACAGGAGCATCAAAATGAAGTTAACTGCAACAGAGTGATGAGCTCTAAAAAGTTAAAACTAATTGCTTTTTCTTTATGGAACACAGCAGAAAATATGTATGTCTTCCACAGATGTGAATGTCTATTAATGTAGATTTACATGTTAAAAATTATCAATCAGAAGACATATTTGGGGGATTTTAGAGGTAAGTGACTGTTTTTGGCCCCATAGCCTCAGGATTAGCATCCACTTCTGTCACACCAACCCTCTGCATGTGTTCCTTCACTCCATCAATCTTCTCTGTGGTCTTCCACTTTTCATCCTGCCTGGCAACTCCATATTAAACATCATTTCATCCAGTATATCCACTCAGCTTCCTCTGCACATGTCTAAAACCTTGTCTAAACCATGTTAGCTTGCCTCTAACCATATCTCCAGACTGCAGACCTGTCAATCTTGGTCACTCCCATCTTCAGTTCTGCCACCACCAGCTTGAGCTCCTGTCTTTTTGTCAGCACCACCGTCTCCAAACAATACATCATAGCAGATCTTACTCCCATCTTATGAACCTTCCCTTTCACTCTTGTTGCTATCCTTCTGTCACAAATCACCCCTGACACCTGTCCCCATCCACTCCAAGCTGCCTGGCCTCTACTCTTCACCTCTCTTGTTCATTCTCTCTTGTTTTGGTTGGTTGACCCCAGACAATCTGGTAAAGAAACACTGTCTATTCTGTGTGATAACTTACTTAGCAATACAAAGGCTGCTAAAGACTGTTTCTTTGCTGACCTATTCCAAAACCTGCACATTGTCAATTTTAAATTATTGTACAATCAGCATTACACCCAGGCTCTTCTCTATGTACTTAAATCATTATTTTGATTTTATTCTGACCGCACTGTCTTGTGATTCTCAAAGTGTTGACACTAGTCTTCACCTGATTCTTGAATAAAAAGTAATACTGCTGTCTGTTTACATTTAAGCAAAGATTTACTTTGTGTAATGTTGGTATTAACAAAGACCATATAAAGAATGGACTAATACTTTCCCTGTTACCCTGTGACTGGTTAAAAAAAGGAATTTATCCTGGTTTCAGTTCCCTGGACATGGGATGGTCAAATAAGTGAAACAAAATGACAGTTCCGTCTGATTTAAAGGAACTGGCAGTATCAATACAAAATAAAGAAAAATTAATATGTTGAGACTAACAGTTGCATATTTCTTGTCTATTGCAGTCAAATCAAGAACCGCTCAACAAGCCAAAATGAAGTGGGTTGTGAGCATTGTTTTTTACATACTGCAGGTAGGTGGAGGTTTCGAGTAGAAGCATGAATGTATTTTAATTTAGTTGTGAGCCTATAGCCCTTACCAAAACCTCCCAGATAATAGTTTTTTGGTAGTTGAATCAGCTTATTTGCTGTTATTGACACTATATGTCTTTGTGTTTTTGTTGTTTTGGGTTGTTTTTTTGTTTTTTTTGTCAGGCTGCGCTGATGATTTCATTGATATGGAAGTATTACTCTGATCCAGTGACTGTGGTACCAAGTAGATGGATTGCTCCTGTGGAGCGCCTCGTGGCTTTCCCAACAGGAGTGGCAGGTTTGTGTTAGATAGCATAGCCTATAGTATACACTCAATGCACACAAGCTGCACGTCCTTGATGTGACTCTCCTGTTCTACCACATTCCAAAGCTGCACTATTGAGCTGAGATTTGGTGACCGTGAACTCACTGTCATGTTTAAAAAAAACAACAAAAAAAACCAACAAAAAAAAAGTTCGAGATGATTTGTGACAGGGCATTTTATTCTGTTGGAAACAGCCATTAAAAGATGGGTATAGTGTGCTTGATTCATACTGAGGTAACTGAAGTAATGAACCTGAAGAAAATATCCAGAAGTACTGGATACATGTTGTTGAATTTGCTGTTGCCTTCCTATCAGCTCAAAGCAGTCTGTTCAGACTCCTTTGATTTCTGACTTCAACAATCATGATATTTTTCTTATTTTCAGACCATTCTCATTCTCTGTAAACCCTAGAGATGGCTGTGTGGGAAAATCCCTGAAATAGTCAGACCAACACATCTGACACTAACCATGCCACATTCAGAGACACTTAAATCAGCTTTCATTCCCGTTCTGGTTCCCATTTTGAACTTTAGCATGTCATGTTTCACGTAGCTTCATGCCTAAATTCACGGAGTTGCTGCCATGTGATTAGCTGAATAGATAATTGTGTTGAGGAGCAGTTGAATAGGTATACCTAATCAAGTGAATCAAGTAAATCCATAACAGCTTCTTTATTAAAAAAAACAAACAAAAAAATTACACATAGCTTATAGTTTAATAGAAATCATGATGATTTTATTATCTACTGATAATAAAACCTAATTCATTTCACTTCAGTGCAGGTATTCTGTAATATGTAGATTTTATACAATATGATGCATGTAGTGTATCAATATGTGCTGTTCTTTTCCGCCTGGAGTCAAGCTCCATCAATGAGCTGTTTGTTTTGTTGTTTTTCCTTTTCAGGTGGAGTAGGAATCACATGCTGGTTGGTGGTTTGCAACAAAGTAGTTACTCTGGCTCTGAATGCTGTCAGCTAGAGTGTTTCCTAATCCTCTGCTCAACAGTTTCCTTTGATGACGAATGCTGCAGTTTTTGTTTTGTCGTTTTCAGTCAGCTGATCCTAGCAAAGAACGTTAAAATAATGCAGTGCATTTTGGTGATCTCGAATTGCAGCAGTAGTTTACTATAAAAAGTGTTATCATTGTTTTATAATTATGTGGCTATTTGATTGTGTGTATATTGCTTTGAAACAGTGGTATGGAAATGTGGAAATTAATTTTTATTAAAAAAAAAAATGTTTTGTTATTTTACCTTTACCTGGGAATGAGCCAACCAAAGCAAACGTTACTGTAATGAAATAAAGATTGAAATAAAGATTGAAATAAAGAGTCTGGAGTAGAAAAACATTAGTTTACAGGCTGTTAATAAGTTTCAGAAAGTCATACTGTGTGTGTTATGATGCAGAAAGGAGTTTCTCTATGGTAGCTGCATAATAATCATATGATGAGCTAGCCTGCACTTTCCTTTCAATTGCACTTTATTCAGTCTAAGAGCTGTGTGCTCCACTTCCATCAGTTTTCTCATCTGGTAGATGAAGCTCAGGAATTCTACTGAGGATCTCCACCTCAGCGCTTTCCTGTGGGCTCAAGTCCTCAGTGCTGTATGCTGGTCTTCCACAGTGCAGGTTTTCTGTGGTCTGTTTTGAAGGTGTAGCTGCTTCTGATTCTGGGGAATCTGCTTTCTTTTCTCTTCGGTGCTGCTCGATTCAGACACCTCTCTAAAGTGAAGGCCATTGTGCTTTCGTGCTGTGTTTGTCGCGTCTCTTCCTGCACCTGTGGGGCTTCTCCGTTATTTTCATTTTCTGGGCTCTCATCTGAACAGATGTCTGAAAACCGATGTTTTACTATGGATTCAGGTCCATTGAGCGCCCGTGTGGGTTCTGGTTCCTCCTTTTCTTTGATACAATCTTCTTCATTTAGAAGCTCTGGACTGTTGTCTGAACTCCTGATGTCACTGCAATCTGAAAGCAAATATTTCAATTTGAAAAATACTGAATAACCTGACAAAATGCCAAAACAACTTATGCCTCTGTTACTACGATTTCAACTGTTCTTTTTTCCCCCCTTTTACAGTGTTTGGTTTCTTTATTTGTATATTGTTAGAGAATTGTCACTTTGTTAGGATTGAGTAACTTACTTGCAGATATCTTTGCATCGTCTTGGTGATTCTCTTTTAAAGACAAATGAGCAGGACCCTTTCTCTCTAGACGTTTTATAACCGAAAACTTCTGCGCTGGACTGTAACGACCCTGAAACAAGAGAAAGATTTTAAATTTGTTTGCTGATAAAATAATTTAAAAATGATAAAAGACAGGTATATGAGAAGGTTGTTCTGTTTTTGAGTAACTGAACCATATACCCAGTTCACAGAGCTCTCCTGCTGCTCCAGTCTCTGAACAGGCTCTGAATATTCATTCTCCAAAAGACTTGCAGGGCCAATGGGGAGCAGGACTAATCCATCTGTTTGAACCATCTTGTTTTCCCTGCCTAAAAATCAAAACCACTCAGACAGCCAATCAAGCTGCGATAAGGCAGATTGTTTTTTGTTTTTTTTACCTCTATTGCTCGACCCGTTCCGGAATCGGTGGGAGTAAATGTTACGTTTTTCCATTTCCCGCTCTCTGTACTGTATGAGTAAAAAACATACCGCACACCGATCATCAGTCAGCGCCTTTAAATTGTGTGTGTGTGTGTGTATATACACACACACACACACACACACACACACACACACACACACACACACATATACATATATATATAGAAAAATGACAAGTGAGTTTAACTAGTAACACCCAAGCATAAGACCTTGTGTTTCTACAGTTGATCATTGGCTATTTTTCTATGGAAAAAAAAAATGCTAATCAAGACTTTTTCACTTTTTCTTCTCCCAGACTTATATGGCGAACGGGGGGGGGAGGTGCCTCATAATGACCACACACATCTCCTTCAGCTTACCGCAAGTTCTCTGGTGAGCTGATATACTTGCTGTTGCAGGTGGATGGATATTTTTCTCGCCTCTTTCATCTTTCTTTGCTCTGTGACTATTTGCTGCTTGAATGAAGCTTGGCACAACTCAAAATTCTTCTCCATGTCCTAGAATAGAGTGAAGAGACAATAAAGAAGCAAATGTTTAATGTAAAAATATTTTTTTAGGATGCTATATCGTCCACCACCATTCTACTCTCTGCTCCTTCGTACCAGTATCTTCTTGTCCTTCTCCTCCAGCTCTGCAGAGGCTTTGGCCAGCCTCAGGGTGAGCTCCTCCCGCTCCAGCAGGTTGTGATCCTGGACGAGCAGCTGCAGGTGCTGGAGAGCTTCCCTTGTGTGCAACAGTTTGTCTTCTGTGCTCCTCAGCTGCCTTGCTAAGTTGTCACGGCAGGTGCGGGTCTCACGGAGCAAATGCTGAAGAGCTCTGGCCTCGTTTTTGTGCTTGGTTTCAATCTGTGAACAGATATGGCCAATATTATGACAATAACAGAAACACTGATGTTATTTGTGAGAGGGATGTATACAGGCACTACAAAGAGAAAGATTAGGAAAAATAGCAGTATTTTGTACACATACAGTTAATTGATAACATGAATCTGAAAAGCAGGAGAGACTAGTGGGAGAAACCACAAACCCACCTGTGCAATACTGTTCTCTGAGTCTTGGAAGTACTGCAGTGCCACCATGTGGCGATGTTGCACGTTCTTCAGGAGTTTGTTCTCTGCCCTGGACTCACACAGCTGCTGCTGCAGACTCGACACCTTGTTCTTAAGCTCCCTGATGCACTTCAGGCTTGGCTTTGGAGTCTCCAGGGACCTGATTGGAGGCAAGCTAACCATATAGCAGTTTGTAGTAGGGTGTTACACAGTGAGGGAAACATCAGACTTCACTCTATCTTAATTAAAGTAATTGTTTTATTGTCTCTTGCCAACATCATGCACATGCAGACAGCAACTTCTCAAAATGGCTCCCAATCCATTTCCTGCTCCCTTTAAATACTCTAAAGACACACCTTCTTAATACAGATTGGCCTATAAAAGAGCTGCAATTGAGGCAGGCTTCCTCTTTACTGGGAAAACAAGATGGCCACCACAAAGGTAACCTGCAACACTTTGTTACTTAAATGCTTCCCAACATAGGGCTTGTCTTTTGCATGCTGCCCCCATGAGCTTTATTACCTGAACAGGAAGGAGGACACCCCAAAACACTTTACTCATGGTAGAGGGAATTGTATATAAAATATTTAGATATTGAGATGTCTGAGATATGAAAATTACCAAGTACCAAGTCTTCTAGACCGCTTTGATCCTTACCACTGAAATGATGGCATGGCATCTGCTTTGTCCTCACACACAGAGGTGTATTGTGGATCATCAGAGCTACTGGAGGGACTGGACCATCTAGAGGTGTCAGAGCTGCAGGTCGTACCTTCACCCTGCTCCTCGTGGGCAACAGCCTTCTGCATCATCAGGCCCTGCTACCTCCCACTCACGAATCCTCTTTACCTGAGAGAACAAGCACAGTTCAAAGCCAGACTGGGCACGATTAAGAATTTACACAAGGTAAAATAAATAATGCACCAGCCATAACGGTAATAAACCAACCTAAGTTGCTTCTATGCGTGGCTATCTTCTCAAACTCTCTCTGTTTCAAGCTGTAATGTTTAGCAGGCTAAACTATAGTTTGTTTATATACGAACAGAATTCGTTCACTATTCGTTGCTGGGGCTTTTTATTTATTTATTATTTTTTGTAGATGTACGTCCACGGTTGCCATGGTACCCAGCGGGTAAAGAAACAAAATAAAAAGAAAACCGTATTACAATAAAGTGACGGTAACTAGAAAAAAACCTGAGCAAACAACAAAACAAACAAAAAAGACCATTGTAGTCCTGCATGTAGAGGAGATTCTTTTAAAATAAATGTTCAATGCCCTTAATTTCTTATGAAAGGGAAGGTAGACCACTCACGAAGAAGAAAAAAAAAACTGTTCAAGGACTCTAACAGGGTTATTGAGTATGAGACTTTGTTATTGCCTACTCGAGCAGGCTCCATTCTTACAATGAAACTAAAGTTTAGAAAATGAAAACTTCATGTGGAAAAACTGAACAGAATGTAATTTAGAAAGGATTTCACACTGAAAGGTACAGGATATCGATGACATCAATACCGACGCTGGTAGTGGTACACTAGCATGATAGGATCGATACTTTCTTTCTATCCTCTGAGTTCAGTATTGCACTGAACTGTCTTAAATTACTGCAGTTTTTTTTTAATGAAAAACTATACCTCAAACATTATAAAAAAAATGTCTGACTGACTGTCAAGTCTATTTGATTTATAGCCTTTAGCACATCTGCAACACATCTCCAAAAACCCCAGTTTCAAAATACATGAAACACTGCATTGTTGGTTTATTGTGTTTACTAATATTGTGTAAAATAACAATGATAGTGATCACAGTGTCATTAAAATGTGTTAAGAATTTGCAATCTGATAATGATTATTCTCATAAATCAGCATATACTGATCTTGGTATCGACAATACGAGCCCTTTATTTACTTGGTATTGGATCGATACCAAAATTTGCAGTAGCATACAGCATTACTCGAAGGACAAAGGGTTTGAGTGCCCAGGGAATGTAAAGTGTGGGTTGCCTAAACAGTACTATGTCAGTGTAATTGACCGCCTATAATCTTTCAAACATCTCAAACATCTCTTTTGAATCAGTTTTCGGTTATATTGGTTATATAGCCTTTAATGCAGGCAAAATTCTCACTGACATTAAAAATGTATTTGTCAAGAGAGATCTGATAGAGGGAAGCAAAAATCGCAACAAATATAACATCACAGCTCCAATAAGATATTTTAATAATTTTTAGGATTAACATGTAGGTAAAGTAACGCAGAATCATAAAGATTACTTGCAAAAACACTTAATTTCTTTATTTTATGTATGATCCCTTTGTAAAAACCTTTTCACCACAATATGTTTACCAATATAAGCAAAGGTGTCACGCAAAGAAAACATACAGAAACATCGGAATACAGTTTTTGGCAGCCGATCACTTTTTGGCACAACACCGGGTTTGAAAACCTGTCAGCCTATAGTGCTGGTCAGTGCTATTTCTGTCCATATATGCACACAGCAGGACGCTGGGAACCAGCTCCACTGCGCCCCCTCCCTCACCGACAGACAGCTGAAGTTGCCAATCAGTGTTTGTGAGTGGTGCTGCGGCCCTACGGGCCGACCCTCACTAATGGAGCTTGGAGACAAAAATAACCGTGTGTGTGAGTGAGTGAGTGATCGCTGCGCTATGTCTCCGTCCAGGGTGTGCTCTAATAATAGAGAAGGCTGCCTGCTCCTTTAAGAGACCGCTTGTTGCATACTCGACAAAATAAATTGTAGCAAAATGGTCATTAAAGTTTTCCTCGCGTCTTCGTCGGGATCCACAGCGGTAAGCTTTTTACTCCAAAGGATTTATTTCTCTTAAAGTGAACTTTTGTGGTTGTAACCGGCCAGGACTGTCACTCATACAGTGACACGAGAGCGTTAAACCTCGAAATGAATGTGACTTGACTTTTATTAGGCATATCTAAACACTGCAGGCAAGTGCACGGCTTGATTTGTGCCTGAGTTTACGCCTGAGAGGCTCTGGTTCTTTGTTTAATTGTCTCGCAGGTCGATGTGATTTATATGCAGAGCTTTCTAGAACAGGGGCTCCCAAAGGTTTTTTTTTTTTTTTTTTTTGCATGTTAAGGACCCCCACATGCAGACGCTTGACGTCGGTGTCTCCCCTAAAAAGAGATTTAACATGAATCTTTAAGTCAGATTCGCATTGAGGTAACGGTGTGTAGGCTATGTCAGGTGGGATGATAACAGCAGAGGGGAGGGTGAATTTATTTCTTACATCCACTTTTGGCCATGCTAAAGTGGTTGGGGCCCACTTAGCAGTGTTGTATCACAACACACACTACTTGGGGTTTATCCTTTGAGTGGACTTGTTTCATGCGGTATGGTCATCTACCCGTATTAGCAGATGACACTCAATGACTGACCACAACAGTCCTCATTAACTCTTAGAAAATGCATCATTGTTTATCCTCTTATTTGTCCCTTTTTCGACCCTGCTGTTTGTATTTTTTTATTGATTTTTTTTAATTGTTACACTTTTTATCAGTTTTTTTTAGCAGTTTAAATATGATCTGTCAGCAGATGTAGATATAAGTAAAAAGATCAAACATGAAGACATTCAACCTTCACCAGAGCCCAGAAACATGGATTATGGATTATTAACAGACCAAAACAGAAAACTATTAGTCATTCAACACCATATAACACAAGGATAATAGCATATGTTGGCATCTGAAAAGCTGGAAAAAGCAATCATGTTGTGTTTCTGCTTATTTAAGGGCTTAAAATAAAATAAGATCAGATAATATACACTCAAGAGTCGCTTTATGAGGAACACCTTGCTAGGTCATAAAGGGATGGACAGGGTCAGCAGCAATCAATACTCCAGTAGACTGTGGTGTTTAAATGGTGCTCAGTTGGTACTAAGGGGGCTAAGTGTACTGAGATCCACATCTGTTACACAACCACCAGCAGCCTGAACTGTTGATACAAGGCAGGATGGAGCATTCTGTGTACACTAAATTCTGACCCTATTCGAACATTGCAGAAAAACTCAAGACTCATTGGACGAGGCGATGTTTTTACAGTCTTCTGTTGTCCAGTTGATGAGCCTGTGTGAATTGTAGTCTCAATTTCTTGTCCTTGCATGACAGGAGTGGCACCTGGTGTGGTCTTCTGCTGCTGTGGTCCATTTGCTTCAAGGTTTGATGTACTGTGCATTCAAAGATGCTCTTCTGCATACCAGAGTTTTTTTTTTTTTGTTTGTTTTTTTTTTTTTTTAGTTAGCATTGCCTTCCTATCAGCTTGAAGCCTCTGGTAGACCTCTGGTATCAACGATGTATTTCTGCCCAGACAACTGCTGCTCACCTGCTTTCTCATTTTGAGACCATTGACTGCAAAGCCTGAGATAGTTGCGTGGGAAAATCCCAGTAGATCAGCAGTTTCTGAAATTAAGCCACAGTGTAAAACACAACCTGTAACAACTTATATACAACGATAGATGAAGTAGAAAAACTCAATAAATATTAATAAAAAAAATACGAAATGAAAACAAGATAAGTAAAAAATACACAGAAGATAGGACACCTGTTACATAGACAATAATAATAAACCAAGTAAAAAATAATGCAAAATAAAGTAAAACTCGTACTTCTTTTAAATTGTTGTCAGCGGTTTCTGTGTTTACTTAGTAGGAGAGGACGGGAAGGGAGCACTATGTAGAGCATCAGATGTGAATCCATGCTGTCATTTAAATAATGTTAGTTAATATTCCAAACACCAGAATGCTGCAGCTGCCATCCTGAGGTTAAATATTCCAGGCTTCTCCTCATATACAGTGCAATCAGGGAGGATTTCTCTGCCTCGCAGATCAAGAAGAAGCAGCAAGATGTGGTTGGCTTCTTGGAGGCTCTTAAAGTTGACTACACTCCACTGGACATCGCGTGCAATGAGGACAACCGCATGTGGATGAGGCAGAACGTCCCTGAGGACAAGAAGCCAGCCAACGGCATCCCCCTCCCCCCACAAATCTTCAATGAAGAGAGTTATTGTGGGGTGAGTATACATCGCATTCAGATACGCCAATGTTTTTAACTTGTGACTACCTTCAGAATATTGAGAGAAAAGCATAGGAAATGCACTTTAATGTCTGTAATGGAACAACTGCAACAAAGTTAAAATAGGAGGGAAAGGAAATTATTGTATTGATTTAGATCTCTAAATCTTGTGCAGGACTACGACACATTCTTTGACGCCAAAGAGGACAATTTAGTGTACACCTTCCTGGGGTTGCCCCCTCCTCCTGGGTCAAAGGTCAGTACTATTTTCTACTGTATGTTGTGGAAAACGTATGCAAAAGCCACATTTCTTTTCTAATATCTCTAATCTTTTACTTCAGTACTGATACAACAGAGTTAGTCCAACAATTCAGCTTGGCCTAATTCTGCTTTGACTTACTTCAATACACAATATTCTTTTATCGATTGTATATGAATTGCAACATTATGATACATTGTTACGTTTTAGTTTTCCAGGTAAGACTTGAGAGTTTAAGGTGATTTATTTGAATCAAAAGAATGTCAGAAGAATAAATGTTCTTCTTTATTGTTATTGAAAGGTTTGTAATCAGATGAAATCAATGTATCCAGCTATCATTTTGGACACAAACAGGTTTAACTCCCTTCTTATAATGAGGGGGTTTCTATCATTTATGGCTCATAAAACAATAAAAAGTCTGAAAATACCATGATGAATTTTCAAAACTTCATGTCTACAACAAAATTCCCAATTAAATAAGAACATCTGTGCTGTCATAACGTACAAGTAAAAACAAAGATGCAACAAATAGTCTGTCTCTTCCTGTATTCATATATTAAATAATTTAGACCACGTTTATGCTCATCACAGGAAAATTCTTTCAGAACTTAGGTTGTGTGTACCTAGTTTAGGCTGCAGTTTAGTCCATAAGTATTTGAACTATTACACATGTTTTGTAGTTTTAACTCTTTGCACCAACGCAGTGGGATTTAGATCAGCCAATATGTGATTGAAGTGCAGACTATTGGCTTTAATTCAGGAAGTTTAACATCAGTTAAGTGTTAACTGTTTATGAAAAACAGCCCTTTTTGTACAAAGTAATCACTTTTCTGATCTTCAAAAGTAATCGGACAACTAGTATAGTTTTAAATATAAGGATTGTTTATTGTTTTTTTTTTTTTAATGACCGCCTGAAGTGTAGAACCTATGGTCATCACCAAATGTGGTGTTTCCTTGTTTAAGATGCTCTGCCAGCTTTTTACTGCAGCCACCTTCACTTGTTGCTTCTTCTGCATTTGATTTTGTATTTAATAACTACGAAGCTGCTCTGTTGGGTTGAGCTCAGATGCCTGACTTGGCCATTGTGAGTATCCTGTTTCTTTGCCTTGAGGAACTCATGGGTTTCTTTTGCAGCACGCTTTGGGTTGATATACATTTGCATTGTAAAGCTGTTTGATCAGTTTTGCAGCATTTGGCTAAATCTGAGCAGAGGGTGCAGATCTGTACACTTCACAGTTCATCCTGTTGCTTTTGTCAGTCACATAATCATAAACACTAGTGACCCAGATGTACTGGCAGCCATACATGCCCATGTTATAACATCTATTTCTCTCCTTCTACTTACTTTTTTATTCCAATTATTCTGTTTCATCTTAGTTTCTGTTTCTGTCCAAAGAATTTTTTCAGAGCTGTTCAGGCTCCTTTAGATGTTTTCTGTCTCTAACCTGACTTTCTTGCTCTTGAGTGTAACCGGAGGTTTGCAACTTGTTGTAAACTCTCTGTATTTACATTTAATAAGGTGTCTCTTGACTGTAGGTCTTGACAATGAGATGCCTACCTTGTGACGAGTGTTCTCGATGTTGTAAAGTTGTATTCATCCATTTTAGCGGTCTGTGATGTCCCTGGCATTTTGGTGTTAAGCAAGCAGGTGATTTGTGAAAATGAATCAGTCAATTACCAATTACCTTTGAGACTCTGAAAATGGGGAAGTGTGTATAAAAATGGCTGTAATTGCTAAATTGCTTTAGTTAAACCACTGAAACGGAAGTTTAGCACTTCAATCATATCTTAATTGTTTGATTTAAAATCCGCTGTGGAGGTAATTATGGCCCTAACTGTATTTATCCAAAGTTCCAGTCTTCATATATCTGCTTTTGACTGATGTGAGATTCGAACACATTTTTCGAAATTCAATTAATTTAAAATTTAAAACTGAAATTTGTTTTTTCTTTAACAATTAAATGTGTTGAAATGAGATGCAGTGGAACTTGTTTTGTAGGTAACCAGATCTGAGTGACTAAAAGAAACAAAAACATGCCGTGGACATTTTGGCAAGTTATCCGGACACTAAATGTCAACGCGATTGTGTTAAACCTGGTAATTTCCTTGGTACAGGAAGCAGAGCAAGCTGACAAGGATAACATTGTGGAGAATGGCACCCATGCTGAGGAAAACCTTGACGACACAATAGTAATGCCTTCATTTAGTCTGTGTTTAGTTTCTTTTCACCGTGTCTCATCTTAAATTTTCAGCGTCACTTAACAACTTTCCTTCTGTCCATAACTGGTGACTTAAAGAGATTCCTAATTTCTTCATGGCTGCCCCGTCTCATTTACCACATCGACTAATTCTGGTGTTGCATGAGTGAGAAATGTGAGCTCATAATAACACACTATTCTGATTTGTCATCATAACACTGTGACACTGCATTGCTGTGTTCAGACTGCCAAAGGGCTGTGAAGCAACCAAACTGTGGTATGATTGTGTGTAAATCGTAAAATTTGATGTTTTATTTTTATCAAAAGCATTTTTTTCTAATAGATATATTTAATAACACCTTTATTTCAGCAAATTTCTGACAATTACCACGAGAAAATTCCTGCTAGTTCTCAGTTTACTAGAGCTTACCTACCGTAGCCCAGATTTCCCTTTCTAATTTCTCAAATTTTAGCCCCAAGAGTAACGATTTTCTGCAGCATTGATCTCTTGTCCTATTTGCAACAATATTGCATTTTACTGTTACATTTCATGTTCTTTATAATTTTTATCACAATTTCATAATTTTAGTCTCTGAAGTAGGCAATGCTTCAGAAGAGTCATGACAGAGAAAACGTGACTTAGTAGTCAACAATTTACTAATAATATATTTAGGATTTCCACCAGTTACAGTATATATTCTCAATATGAGATCAATAAATTTTCATCAGTCTCTTCACATAAGAGACAAAGCCAAAAACCTGTATTGTAAATGATGACTGCGTTTAACTGTGACAGTCCAGGAACACTGTTGACATCGGCCTGCTTCAGAAAGACAGCGCCAAACTACTTTAGACCAAACCTGTGTTTCTGGTTAATTGAACTAACAATGGGAAGAATACTTTGACATTTGGATAAAGATACTTATTGGCTATTTGAAAGAGATATAACACAATATGTTTAAAAAAAAACAAAACAAAACACCATATTGTACCTCTCTTATAACTGAAAATTTAATGTGAAATTATGCTAGTATTAGCTTAGCAGACATGGTAAAAACAGGTAATCTAGCAAATGAGTGCTTCACAATTAACACGTTACATTTGGTGTGTTTAATCTGGCACAGTAAACATTTTAAACTAATGAATGTTGGGCAAATACCGTTACCTGTTTTTCTTTGTTTGCTTGTTTCTTCCTTTTATAGGTTTCGTGTTAGGCTAAGTTAAGCTAATTTGCTGTTAGCTGTGACTTAATATTTTTCTTACAGAACAGAGAAAAATATCTCTATTCTCATTTTAAAATGTCAGTATTAATTTTTTAGCATATCCAACTTTGGATTTGTTTTCTAACAACCTACACCTTGACTTTTTAGCTTTCCCTTCCTATTTTTATTTATTTATTTATTTTAACTGGATGACAACCTGCCAGGATAACATCATTGTTTTGAGTTCATAAACCTTTCCATCTGATGAGCCAACCATCGTAATGCTGTTAAAGCAGTGCCTGAAGTAGTATATCAGATTTTTTTTATTTCTTTGTGTATTTCTTCTTTCACACACTATTGTTTACACCTTACGATCCTCCACAAGGTTCCAGTGGAGGATCGTAATGGGGATTCAAATAAAGAGGTGAAGCAGGCCACTGATGAGAATGAAGAAGGTGAGGGTGATGAGGAGGAACAGGAGGGGGCAGCAAAGGAAGAGACTGCAGAAACGGTAGGAGACGAAGCCCCCACAGAGAAGGAGGAGGAGGAGGCAGCAGTGGAAGAAACGGACGAGGTCACAGAAGACACTGTAATTGCTCCTTAACTAGACCCTAATCTCCCTTCGTTTTCCCTCTGCCGCCATCCCTGGAATGCCGATTTCTTCTACTCAGAATCCTTGTTTTCCCTTTAATCTCCTCCTTTACTCCACATTTAAGGTTTCCCTCATTTTCAAGTTCCTGTAACCTTGTATCTGCATCTTCTCCTCAAGTCTCCTTCCCTGGACTCAGTAATTTACTAATTCACCTCTCCGAGATCCCTAATCATCATTCTTACACGTCTCATCATTGCCAGTGGATGTTTAATTTATTTATTATTGCCTTTCTGTCAATTCCATTAGGTGTCTTATGTTTGGTTTTTGAGTTGATGACACAATTCACTTACTGTTAACTATCCTGGTCAAGGTGTGTTAGTATAGGGTCCCCAGAAGCTCCTCACTCTGTCTAGTGTGTGTGTGTGTGTGTGTGTGTGTGTGTGTGTGTGTGTGTGTGTGTTCTCTGATGTCTCTAATGCTATCTTATCTCCACTGTCAGGAGGGCCAAGCAGAAGAGGAAGAAGAACAGGTGAGATTATCTAAAAAATTCACGTAACACTTATTTCACTATTTAATAAGGAACAGTGCTTTATTGATGTTTTATAGACACAATGCACAGAAACAGCAGCAGTTACTATCCCAGCATTTTTAATAACTATGTGCATTCAATAAATGACATGTGTACTTCATCTTTTTTATTTGAGAGGGAAAATAATTCATTAACATACTGTGGAACGCATGCAGAATAATTTAGGCGGGTGCTTATTAATTCTTTCTTTTCTTAGCAGTCATTGCTGGTTTAGACCGGTCTTCACCTTTACCCAAACATGTGTACTTGTCAGTCATTCAGACTTTTGGACATTGACATGAGCTAAACTTATAAAAGATTTCTAAAAAGTTTTTGGTCACTTAAATTTTTTTTTTTTTTTTTTTTTTACATTATTCACAAAATTTTGTGAAAGGAGTCTGCTAGAAGGCTAGAATCTCACTTCTGTCCGATGGCAGCCATAGTCAGGTGAGCTGTTGAGGATAGATTGAACTTTTCTATCAGTAAGCACTCCTGTTTCTGCTACTGTTAGCTGCTGTTAGCCCCTGTTAGCTGCTGTTAGCCAGTGTTAGTGAAACTCTTTGAAGTTGATCTAACATTATTGGGCTTGGACACTAAGTTTATGAGAATACATAAAATTGTTGGAAAATTGAATTACACACTTATTAATGTATAGTTACAACATTCTGAGTTTTTTTTTTTTTTTGAGCAATAAATAACCTCCAAAAATGAATGATTATACCTCCAAAGGAACAATTTAAATTTGGCTAGTCAAGTGTGTGAAGCATTAGTCTGCATGAGTCAGTTGCAGTCTCATAAGGGCTCTTTTGGGGCCGTTATTTCTAAAACTTAAAGGTCTTCTTGCTCTAAGAAACCAGGACTATTCCATCCAAGGAAATGGAAACCTCCCCCCAAAAAACTTAAGATCCTTAAGACTTCATAGCAGAGAGTTTACTCTGTCCTGGGAAGATTTCCCTCCTGAAACAGCACAAACTGGCTCTAACTAGAAAAGAAAGAGAAGGGGAAGGTTTAACTGCAAAACTAAGTAAGAAGACAAGTTCTCTAGTCTGACGAACAAACCCCCTGCAGATCTTCAGCTTAATAGCTTCATTTAATGTTATCTACAATATATCATAAGACAGATAAGATTCTGGATGAAAATCACACTATTCAGTTAGAGTAAAAGATTAAAATGGGGAACAACAAAAACCCCTCTGACATGGGATAAAAGAAGATTGGGAATCTAAATTTGTGGTGAACAAATCAAAAAATGCTTCTTTTTGGCACTGTGGACCAGAGATGGGCAGTAACGCGTTACTGTAATCTGATTACTTTTTTCAAGTAACGAGTAAAGTAAGGGATTACTATTGCAAAAACGGTAATTAGATTACCGTTACTTTCCTGTAGGAACGCTGCGTTACTGCGTTACTAAAACCGTGATTTTTTTTTTTTTTGCGAGAATGTCTCATGACAGTGAGTAAGCGAGTGCGACGTTCGTGACAACAGCTGTGCGGGAGAGAGTATGAGCGTGCAGCGTTTAAAGCGTGGAAGTACTGACCTTATTTTGAGTTTGATTCCATAAAAAGTGACAAAAACATTAACGTCCGTTGTGCGTGGGAAGAAAACTTCTTTTTACAGCGAAAAAAAACCCCCTAAACAAGCACCGAGTGCACTACCACGTAATGGGAAATTCACAGAGAAGCTGCCGTATCCTTCCACTGACCGCTGCGGCGCACCTGCACCAGAGCACACCTCCGTCTACCCTACTCCTGCTTTACAGGTGAAAATAGAGCAACAGGACCGCTGAGTCTTTGATTTTATTTATTTTCTGCTGTGTTTTACTTGCATCTATTTGAAAGACTGAGTGTAAACACAAAAAAAATATTTTATTTTATGTGCTGGAATGTGCAGAAAATGGGTTTAAATGTTAAACTAATTTCTTCAAGTCAGAGAATGTTGCATATAATTTCATTTTTGCTTGATGCATAAAGTTAAAAGATTAAAACTGATAAAACAAGTTTAAAAAAAGACTTTTCCATTTGATTACATTTTGTATGATGGATTATGCAGAAAAAGTAGAATTGGGCTGAAAGATCTATCGCTTTATCACCTATTCAGGTTGTAAATCGTGTTTTTAAAAGTAACTAAGTAACTAAGCAATTAATTACTTTTGAAAATAAGTAATCAGTAAAGTAACGGGACTACTTTTTTGGGGAAGTAATCAGTAATTAGTTACTGATTACTTTTTTCAAGTAACTTGACCAACACTGCTGTGGACAAATGTAGCAGCTTAGAAGCAGTTTGCTGGGACTAAAGTTGGATATTTATACAGAGTAAGAGGGATCTCGAACAAATGAGGCACGTTAAATGTTATCACTGTTTTGCAACACCATCCCAAAGACTTAGCACTTGCGCTGAGCCGTTTTCCTCCTTATAACAGAACAGTCAGCTACAGCACAGCTCCACAGTTTGGTAGATCTATTTGGAGAAGATGCAGTAAGCTGCTATTCTATGATAACAGAGTGACCAGTCTCTCTGAGTTGCTGTGGGAAGTGACTTAGTTTACTGTAGGAAGCGTGGGGTGAAGGTTTCCACATTACTTTAACTGCTCTGTAAAGGTGTGTTTAATGAAACCAGAGTTGGAAGGATGAACTTCTCATTGCGGGTAACCTTGATTTCTTCACTGTATTTTCTATTCATTTAAAGATTAAGGCGAGTCTTTGAAAAATGTGAATTTTTCTGTGTGACCCCACACTTTTGAATAGCAGTGAAAACATGCTGTACCGCCTCCCTCACTCTGTGCTTGTCAAGGCCAGTGAGAATTTTTCTCTTTGTCTCCCATCACTTTCACTGTTTACAAAAATCTGAGTGCTTAAGAAACCTCTGCTATTTAAAATATGTCTTTTAATCTTGTGCAGTGTAAACACTTATAATACAGGGTTTTAAAGCAGTTCTAACTGAGATTGACTCACGCATTAAACACCAAATGACTGATCTCATTTAGCATTTCAGAGTTGATATGTTGGGTTTTTTTTTTGTTTTTTTTGAGTTCATGTTCCAGCCCATCCCTCACCTGACTCATTTCACACAGGCTAGGTCAGGGGGGTCAAACTCAATTTACATTGTGGCCAACATACAGCCCACACACAGTTTAACGACGCATTTAATCCCCTTTTAATATAAATTAATTTCAGTATTTCTCAGTTTTTATGCACAATAAAGAAATGCTGCTGTAGTAAATGCAAGAATGCTAAAAGGTCTTTATCTGTAGGAAAAGCAGCAAAACTTAGTAAAATACAGTTTAAAATCCAATATTTATGCCCTAATTCACATTTCCCCCAATGAGCTTGATTGAGGTCTTTGCGGG
Source organism: Perissodus microlepis (assembly GCF_051167445.1). Lineage (NCBI taxonomy): Eukaryota > Metazoa > Chordata > Actinopteri > Cichliformes > Cichlidae > Perissodus > Perissodus microlepis. The sequence goes on from NC_140474.1 coordinate 24,083,377, forward strand.
GCTGATTCTGGTCCCCGGGCCTTGTGTTTGACACCCCTAGTCTAGATGCATCAGTATCAGAGCTGTGTCTGCTGGTTCCTCATGTACACAAACACACACACACGCTGTATGGCATTTGACTCCTTTGCCCTCTTGGTTTGCTCCCTCCAGGAGGAAGAGGATTTGCAGTCAGAGGTAACTGTGCTTCTCTGATCGTCTCTTTCTGTGCGGTTCCTCCATACAGTCATCAGCAGTGTGGGTTTGATGGTGCAGATATCAGGGAAGACCATCCAGATGGGTTTGGGAGGGTCTTGGTCTGCCTTTTAAATTGCTAACTTTGAAGACTTCACCCCTCTCTCTGCTCTCTTTATTACTATCTCCTCAAGTTTTTTTGACCTTTCCTGTCTTTCTGCTAACATCCCGTTCCTCATTTCTTCCCAGTTTTCTAGCTGCTTCCTGACAACTTCGACTGTTCCCATAGTTTCATTTGAAATCATAAGACATTTCCATACCGCATGCCTGTTGTGCTCTTTTGCTCCCCACACAGCTGGCTGACCTGCTGCCTGTTATTTATTTATTTTCAGGAGGAAGAAGAGCTACGACAGCTTGAGGTAGATTCATGTTTTTTTTTCTTTTTTTAAACTGCTTCTAGCCTCCTGAGTTTGTCTTGTTTATTTCTTTTTGTTGTTTTTGTTTAGTGACTCATTACTTTTTCAGATTATTAATCCCTTTCACACCTCAAGCATTCCTTCAATGTTTAGTATTTCACTATTTGTTAGCATATTTTGTCTTTTGCCAGAAACAATGAATTGGTCGCCTCGTGTCTGTGATAACAAAGGGTCAGAGTAAAATGCTAAAAGACCAAAAAAACAACACAAGTCAAAGTCAAAGATGTACCATCCAGAGTGATGATTAATACAGCACCTCAAGTAATTCTCATAAAGAAATGACCAATATAGGGCTCATTAAAAAAGACAATAATGGTAACAATGTAATAATCCATTTTCCTCAGTTATGTCATTATGTTGAAAGAGTGCTTTGTGGGCCTTTTTTGCCCTGGATTTTGCCTGTCAGGACACATCCCCAAAACTTTTCAACTTCACGTGTCCCAACTTTCAAAAAGCAAACTCACGCACTTGCTCTCGCACTGTTTTTCAGTCTGCACCCTGTGGACAGGGTTTGAAGTCTGGCGAGTCAGCCCAGCCGGTTTTTCACCCAGCGTTGCTCATCTCAAGGGTAGCTCCCCTAAAGAGTCCACACTTTAACCGTTCCCTAAATCAGACTCTGCCCCCTGCAACACACCAACACAATGAATAATCAGTTGGTTCAAAAAGTCCAAGTTGTTTTAAAAAAAAAAGTCTGGTTGAAAAGTGCTGTGTGAAAAGGGCTCTGCTTCTCAGAGACATTCCAGCCTCTGCTTGAGTTTACGCTGCTTATGCTTCACTGCTTCGCCCTGCTGTTTTTCCGCTCTTCCTTCCCATCTGTTTTGTCCTTGTCCAACCTCTCTTGCAGGAGCAAGACGAACAAGGCAGTGCTGTAGTTTCTGGTGGTTCTACTTTTTTTTTTTTTTTTTTTTTTAAAGCTTGACAGACTTGCCCTTCTCTCCCTTTCTCCTTCTTTCTTTTGGTGTGCTGCATGGACTTTTAGGTCCACTTTCCATGGACATGCCTGCTGGTTTGCAGCATGATAAACCTGATCATATTTGACCTAAACCTTAAAGGTGGATTTCATGTAGTAACAGATATGTGAGTCACATATGGACCATAATGTTGGTTTCTTTTTCAAAACTGCCTGATTTCGTGTTCCACAGGAGGAAGAAGAGGCTGAAGTGCAAGAGGTATATCTGGATTATAGAATCTTTGTATATGTTTTGCACGGTGTGAATCACACAGAGACTTGGATTTTTCTTTTCATGCATGATCCGATTGCAGAGAAAGACTGTGTGCACATGTTCAGGCGGACTCTGTCTCTCCTCAAGATCGTAATTGTCATCGGTTCAGTGAATATTGTGTGCAGTGTAACTCATATGGCCTCAAACAAGCCAGGACAAAGATGAGGTTGTTCAGAGTTGGAGCAAACGTTTATGAAACTTTCACAGAGAAACATTCTGCAAGTCTGCCAAGACGTTTTCACTTTTTTAGTTTTGATACCTAAAAAAACCGCTTGAACGTTCCGTTGTCTTCTTTTAAAACTTGGCCTGCACGCACGTGAGGATAACTTGGACATGTTTGGTTTTGTTGTACTGGGAGATGGGGCGCACTGACTTGACAGGATGACATTTTTTTTTTTTTTTTTTTTTTTTAAAGAAGCCATGGCTTTTGTTCCTTTTTTGCCAAGAGCAATCTGAACAAAGTGGATGTGAAGTGGATGTGACAAGTTTCAAAGAAGATGGAGGAGACGGAGCACATCTTGTTCTCATGCAATACTCGGAGAAAAAGAAAAAATATTTCATGTTAGACGACACACTGCGTTGTTTCCAGGCTTACTGCTCTCTTAGTTTGGGTCACCGGTTGGAATAAAGTGGTTGTAGGATCGAATAATAGATAACCTCGGTGAGCGTGTTGTTTACTTCAAGACTAACCAGGAACAGCATCCACGGCTTGAGTGGTAACACTTAAAACACGTGACACGCAGTTTAACCTCATCTTACACGGTGCGCCTGCTTAAGCACCACTCTTGTCTCACTTAGGTCATCTCATTAAAAACAGAACTCCATCACTAGTTTCCTCAGTGTTTTTTTTTTTTTTTTGTTTGTTTTTTTTTCAACCCTGCTGTCATCACCACTGCCCACGCTTCTCTCAAATTACATCTTCTCCATTTTTAACCCATCCTTAACACAGCCACTAACATGGGAAGTCGTCTCACCTTCCCCCTATTTAAGCCATGACTTCACATAGCCCCCTCCCTCTTCTTTTTTATTTTATTTTTTAAATTTTTTCAAAGGAGGAGGAAGAGGAAGAAGAAGAAGAAGAAGAAGAGTTGGAAGAAACACAGGTAGTATTACAGCAGTTTGTCACATGTGGTCTTCTGCCTGTGCTTGCCATGCCTGGTCCAGTGTTGTAAAGAGGGAAGATCTTTGTGTGCGACACAAACACACATCACACATCTTGGTAGCTCACTCATAGTAAAGACTGTGGTTTTTTTTTTTTTTTTTTTGTCGTTGTGTTTTTTTTTTTTTTTTGTTTTTTTTTTAAATTGCAATTCAAATAGTTTATTTATGCAACAAACTAAGAAACAACTGCAGTCTTTCCACTTTGAATCCCACAAATCCTTCTCCGGTTGATGAGACTCATCCAGGTAAAAGGTTTAACAATGACAGAGTCTCAGCTATCATTGGGATCTTTTTTTTTTTTTTTTTTTTTTTCTCCCCACAAATAAAAGCTTGCACCATTAGAAACATTAGAATAGAATACACAAAGGCACTTTAAACAGATTTTAATCCGACCTTCTACCACTGCCACTTGTCTCTGCTTTCTGCGTGTGTGTGTTGGTTATCAATACATCATTTTGTCTTCTAACAGGAGGAAGAGGCTGAGTAGTTGAAGCTGAGCGATGCTGATGATGTCGATTTACTGCTCTCCAGGTAAAACCCTCTGCTTTTTTCTGCTTTACCACTGGAGGGCAGTGCGATGTCATGTGGCTCGGTAGAAGAATGGATAGAAACTTCTGTGTGTTGCTTTTCTCTTTGGCATTTATGTAACCAGATTAATTAAAAAGATAAACTTGCATTCAGTACAGTTTTTTTTTCCTTATTTTTTTGTGCTTCTTTGACCCTGCTAACAAAGCTCTGTGCAAAATACAATTATGCAACCTGTATTGTATGCATGATGCAGTGGCATGCATTAATATCTAAAACAGGCAAGTTTTTCATTAAAGCGCTAAGATCCTGCTTGCTTCACCTTGGTGTTTGGAAGGAGTTATCTTTTTAACCTGCACTTGCAGCAGCGTGTTTGCAGAGGACTGCCACTGTTGACTCCATCTGCAAACAGCTTCAGTGGGTACACAGCATGCCTGGGGATCACCTAGATCCACCACCAAAGCATCTCACTATCCCCTGTTTTTCCCTCTGAGTCAGTGGGACTAATGAAGATATTTGTGGTGATAATAATTCTAATCTTCTTTTAGCTCTTTTGTGTGTTTAAGGCCTCTATGTCCCACTGAAGGAATAGCTTTAGAGCTGGCCCTGAAAGAGTGGCAGTGCCCACTCTCCTTCCTCCCCTCCCTCCTCTCTAAGCTGTGCGCCAGCCCCTGCGAGCCCCTGTCACGCCTCGTTTGTGAAAGCTGTTAAGTGAGCTTCAGAAGTGCCTCAGGAGGTGCCGGCACGCTGGGTGGCACAGGCGTGGCGATGGTGATGTCTTCCTCAGCCACCACGGACAACTCAGTAATGTGTGACCTATTTCTAGTCATCTGTTTTTCTTGTGTCGCAGCCCGAAGGAGCCTCCTGTTCCATCTCATCCCGACCCTTGACACTTGGCCCGCCCCCCTCAGCCCCATCAGAAAGCCCCTCTACGTCTCCGCAAAGCAGCACATGACCCTACTGGAAACCACTGGTCATGTGCTTGAAGGCTCCATCCCAGCTGAAAATGCCTAACCCACATTTGCCTTACACCCTTCCCTGTTGACTGCAATGTTGACTTAATTTTTATATTTTGCGTGTACAGACATACTGTAATGAAAAACGAGCAGAGTAGCCTAGCGGTGTTGGTTTGGTTGTTTGCCATGAGCAGCTTTTTGTAAAATGCACAGTTGTTTTGTTAAACTCAGACCCTCTTCCCATGTTGTACTTGTAGAAGTTCTAGTTTTCTAACACAAAAGGCCAGCGACCTATGAAGGAAAAAAAAAGAAGGAAATCCTGGCATATCCTAGCTTGTGACTCCTGGCTTGTAGATTCAAAGTGTCATAAGTCACTCTCTTTCATAACAGTTCTGTTCTTGTGCTCCTAACTTTATCTAACCTTATCTAACGGCGAGTGTGTAAATTCAAACTGCGACTTCTAATGGCAGCGAGAAAGGAAATACACACATGCTTCAAGACTGAAAACCCCTCCACCACCGCCACAGCTACTTCTGCCAGAAATGCTGTCTAATCAATGCACTTTGTTGAACGAAGAGTGAGATGTGGCTGAGATGTTGGAAAAGAAAATAAAGTGGACTCGTAAAAACATTCTCAGTGGATCTTTATTTAAACTCTTTTGTTGGCATATTTAAAGAAGAATGGGCTATTGTGCATGTTGGGGAGCGTAGGGGTCAACAGGAAAACAAATGCCTCGTCCCATGAGATTTTTTTGTAGAGGTGGATGAGAACATGCAGTGTTATTTTTAGATAGATGATCAAAAAAGGGTCAGGCATGTGCAGTACAGGCTATACAGGATAGGCATTGTTACTATGCCCAATATTCACCAACGTCTAATGTGTGCAGGAATGCCACAGATAAATTCTTTCAATGAATAACTACAGTGGGGGAAATGGTTACATGATCTCCTGCTGCATTTGTAAGATTGCTCACTTACAAAGAAAGGAACAGTGTTTTATTATTATGTTTAATTTTAATGGAGAGACACAGAATATCAACCAAAAGTTCAGAAAGGAAGCACAAAAGTTCAATAAATAAATAAATTGATCTGCATGTTAGAGTGGGGGGGCGCTGTAATAACTATAACTGTCAAAAAATTTAATACAGTAAAAATTACAGTATTTGCCTGACAACTGTCATGAAATGTGATAATTATGTAGAAGAAAAAAGAAGAAAATATTAATTACAGATGTGTTAGCTCTCTTGATCTGACCAAAAACAAAAGATTCCCCCTTTTATAAAAAAAAAAGTGATGTATTCTGTGATCCATCAAACATCTACTGTGTTCCAATAAAAATACATCATCCTTTAAATTCAATAATTTGAAAAGGCAGGGACTCTGTAAGGCCCCTGGGATCTGAGGAATTACAATGGGCAATATTTGCAGTCTCTCCCACACTGTGTATTTACGTATGTTTGTGTGCAGCATGGGCCAAAGTTCCCACTGAATTTGGTAATATTTAACGGGACAGTTTGGTGTGACATGGCTGAGCACCACGCATGAGGCGGAATTAGAAAACATCGATGACATTGTTTGCTTCTCATACACAGAAACTCCAGATTAAGGTGAGTGAAATATTACACAGCTGGATTTTTGAAAATGCTGCTTTGGATCGTTTGAGAAAGGAATGGTTAGGAGGCGAGTAGCTCACACTGTACCTGAGGGGTAAGATGGTGTTTATTCTGAGCGTGTAGCGATCGCTGCACCTGTGTTAAAGAGAGCACAGAGCTTTATCACAGGTTTATTCCGACTTAATTTACAGTTTGTGTAACTCGGGTTGGCTCTGTTTGCACTGATGCCTTCAATTTAAATAAATTTACTTTTTTTAAAAAGTGTAAATTCACAGGGTTTGAATCTAACAAACAGACATTTTGTCACATTTTTCTTTTCATCATTTTTTGTGTTGGAGTTCTAAAATTAACACAGAAATTACAGACAGTGGAGGCAGATCAACAATAAGGAGGAATCTGGCAGTAAATTGAATGCATTTAATTTCTGACCTCAATATTTAACTGTGGAAGGTTCAGGCATTTCTAAGGTGCTGAAAGGAGTTAATATAATTCGTATTAAATACGAGTTCTATTGCTGTCATGGTTTCCTTCTCTAAGAACCATGGAGTTGTTTACAAAATGTTTCTGCCAAGCTATCTAGTAGAGAGTCTGAGATATAAAAGCGTGAAGAAAGTGTTTGTCCTGCTGCTGGCATGAGAGGAAAATCCAAATGAGCCTCAAAGTTGTGAGGATTCAACCTCTTAAAACAATGAATATATTTGCAAAATTCTGTACGTATCTATCAAGGAGGCATTAAAATATTCACAACAGATGGCAACAGAAAGTTTCAGAAGTTGCATGATCATCATAATAATGAGGGTTAATATGCTGGGAACCATGAATAAATGATAAATGTTTTGATATTCCTCTGTGGTCAAAAATGAACTATCGTGATAGCCGTCATGGTTAAAAACATGCAATTATGATTGACCATGTATCCATTAAGGGAATAACAGAATCACTGTTGTTTCAGGATCGTTCTGCTTTAAATAATGGACTGACTGGACTAACTGATCAGTCATGGACACCTTCCCTCTGTTAGTGCTTCTACTGTCATGGAGGACTGAAGGTGAGAGTTCAGCTGAAAACAAGCACAGTTTGTTTGTCTGGGGATGTGACACAGAGACCAGTAATGTGCTCGAATTAACAACTTCATTCATTGCTGTGCTGTGCTTGTTAGCAGCATCCGTCAGATTAAAACCACAGACAATAATTAGAGGGCCTAATGATCTATCTTCACTTTGTAATTAATTTTCTTAAGAATGGCTGCCTGTCTAGTTAACAATTAGATGTACCCAGTGGTCAGGGGACTTCAGAGTCACTAGTTCATGGTCCCAACAGGAGGAAGCAGAAATTATGCTCATTAGTTTGACATTCTCTCATAACAATGAAAAGAAACTGCTCTATAGGCTGGCCTAGATATTTCTCAGACCTAATTTCCTAAATGGATGCATAATTCACAATTCGGCACACGGGCTGTAGAAGGTGCAGTTAGCTCACCACAAACAAGTTATACATCACCCCGGGCACTGTGCCATAAACGTCACGTTTCGAGGTTCGCCATTAATATTAATTCCTATTTTCTTTTACCTCTCAGCTTCGGAAAGCCACAAAACATTCTGGAATTCAACTGTGTTTTTATTTGCATCCTTGTTTCTGTGTCTGGGTGATATTTTTTTCGTAGAAAGATGAAAAACGCGCCCTAACATTTGTTCATCTTGAATGTGTTCATCTATTTTTGTCCCACTTATCTCATCATTGTTGGTTTTTATATGTAGTTATTGTTAAAATGTTTTACTCCAGTGTTTTCTTATTGTGAGTCCCAATGGACCGGACCTCATTCCCTGACAAACAATGAAATATTTTGGCTACATCTCTATTAGCATGAGGTCCAATGATGTGTTAAAAAACCCCCAGAAACTGTCTTCTGAGGTGAAAGCTCAATTATTTTTGGAGGGTAATGTCTGACTTTTATAACTATCCCACTGACAAAGAAACCATCCAAAACCCCTCTTCCTTTAACCATATCTTTTCAGTGTCCCTCTTTCTTCCTAACTCAGTGTATCTCTATTTTGTCCACTGTTTACATGTCGACATGTGGACTGTTAAACTTATTAATAAGAAGAATTTGCCAAAGTGACAAACAAAATCAGGGAGTTGTGTTGTCTCTTACTGTCCCGCACTCATTCTCTTTACATGTTGCATTTTTTTTAGCAATTTTATCTTCTTGAATCGGTTCTTTATCATGGTGGAGGGGTTTGTGTGTCCCAGGGATCCCAGGGGCTATTTTATCAGGGGTCTTTTGCCCCCTGGTAGCGTCTCCAATGGCAAATTGGTTCCTGGGTGAGGGACCAGACAAAGAGTGATTCAAAAGACCCCTATGAGTGAAAAATCTAGGGAACAGTTCACCATGCCTGGGATAGGACTACTGAGGCCTACTGAGACTAATGATTGGGACATCGAACGTCAGCTCTCTGGTGGAAAAGGAGCCTGAGTTAGTGCGTGTGGTTGAGAAGTACCAGGTAGATATAGTCGGGCTCAACTTAATGCACAGCTTGGGCTCTGGAACTAGTCTCCTGGAGTTGCCCATGGTGAGAGGCGGTAGGCTGGGGTGGGTATTGTAGTATCCCCCTGGCTTGCTCTCACCTCCAGCTGAGGGACACTGGGGACTTTGAGTCCAAATGCACCATGTTCAGCACCTCAATTGCTGAAGATGCTGCGCTGAGCTGTGATCGCAAGGTGTTTGTTGCCTGTCAATCAGATGGTGGGGGTGAAGGGAGCCATCAGGCTGAAGAAGTAGGCCAATCGCCTGTGTCACTGAAATGTTCATGATTTTTATGGACAGAATTTCTATGCGTAGCCAAGTAGCGGCAGGCTTCCACTTGGGTAGTCTCAGAATCTCCTCTGCTTTTTGCAGATGATGTGGTTCTGTTGGCTTCATCAGGTGGTGGAACTTCAGCAGTTCACAGCTGAGTGTGAAGGGGAGGGAATGAGAATCAGCAATTCCAAGTCTGGGGCCATCGTCCTCAACTCTGGGTCAGAGACGAGTTCCTGCCCCAAGTGGAAGAGTTTTAGTATCTCGGGATCTTGTTCATGAGTGAGGGGAGAAGGGAGCGGGCGATCGACAGACGGATTGGTGCTGCGGCTGCAGTGATGCAGACGCTGTGCAGTCCGTTGTGTTGAAGAGAGAGCTGAGCGTAAAAGCGAAGTTCTCGATTTACCCATCGATCTACGTCCCTACCCTTACCTACTGTATGGTCATGAGCTTTGGGTAGCGACCAAAAGAACAAGATTGCGGATACATCAGAGCAGGCAAAGTTTTTGCCAATCGTTTATTGTCCAGTTTTTGTATGCCGATATGAATTGTAGCCTCAGTTTTCTGTTCTTAGCTAACATTTTGTCTTCTCCAGACCAATCTTTGTAAACCTAGAGATACTTGTGTGGGAAAGTCCCAGCTGATAATCAGTTTCTGAAATACCCAGACCAGCTTTTCTAACACCAACAACAATCCCACATTCAAGGTCACTTAAAGCAACTTTCCTCCATATTTTGGTGCTCAGTTTGAACTTCAACAGGTCATCTTGACCATGTCTGAATGTCTAAATGCTTTGAGATGCTGCTGGTTAGACATTACAGTTAATAATTTGAAAAGCATAAGTGTCAAAAAACACAACAATTTCTATGAAATCATTGTGTAATTTTGAGTCACACTTGATTTTGTTCTTCAGACAACCTGAATGGACACATTTCTGGTTATTTTGTTTATTCTTTAATGTTTTAATGTCTTCATCTTGAACTTGTGTTTATCCCCTGAATATGAAATGAAAAAAGAAAAATATATTTTTTAGTTGACTAATTCATGACTCCATTTTAAATAATGAACTACCAGTGGGTGATCATGCTGTATGTGAACTCTGGTTTTGAAGCAGCCAATATGCATCAGGCAAAAAAAGTAAAGCGATTTCTTGGATTACATGATACACAGTGTGTGATGCTTTAGATATTTTGGCAGCCAATTTTTCTTGCTCTTGGACTGAGTGAAGCTACTTGCTCCCCCATGAATTTAGCTCTTATGTTAAGCTATGCTACACAGCTGCTTGCTGTTTGAGTACGATAGATTTTCTCATGTAACTCTCAGCAAGACAGCCAGTAAGTTTGTTTCCCAAAATGTTCAAATATTTCTTTAAAAGTACTTCAGCAGTGGTAAGAAGTGATGCTCTGGGGATTTGTTTTGTTTGACTTATCTCAAAGATAATTTCAGACAGATTTCTAGATCAAACTTGATGTAAAATAAACAAATAAATTACAGACAATGTTTTGTTTATGCTGGTTTTTTGCAGTTGAAGCTCAAATAAAACTATTCCCAGAAAACCTGACGGTCCTGAGAGGGGAAAAGGCCAGATTTACCTGCACTCCTTCTAACAGCCAGTGGACTGCTATGATTTGGCTGCTGAATGGTGAGGTAGCACTCACTATCTCTAATAAACATGGTGTCCTCCAATCCCCCAACACGAATATGAGTCTGATGGCTGAAAAAAAGAAAGACGGATGGATGCTTGTCCTGAATAACACAGAGAGACACGACCAGGGAGAAGTGACCTGTGATCTCCAGGGCGTTGATAGGAAAACAGCGAGGCTGTTTGTACAAGGTCTGTACATTCGTGTGTGTGTGTGTGTGTGTGTGTGCGTATGTTTGTCTGTGGGAGAGTCAGCAGAAAAACTATGTAGGTGCATTTATGGATGCATGCATGCATCTTAGTGTATGTGTGTTACCTAGATTCACTGAAGCAAGATAGTAGCAAGGTAGGTTTTTTTTCCATTGCAGAGAATTTCAAAGGCTTTTGTGAAGCCATTTTCCCTCAAGGATACTCAGTTTCTTGTGAACTAGGGTCTGCAAGTACTCACACAAAGCAGATGGTGAAGGCTTTTAAAAACCTTTGCCTCAAACACAACAGCAAAAGAATTTTGCCTTCCAACTTTCGCGCCTTAATTAAGACTCTTTTTTTGGTTTAGTTTGCTTTGAAATGGGAGACTGAAGATTGCACATTTTCACTTTACCGTAAAAGCAGCTGAACAAGCGCCCAAGAGATCAATAGCAAGGGTGGGGAATCATTAGGGCCAACGTGGTGGAGTGAAGTTGCTCAGGCATGTTTGATGGTCTCTGCATTACTCTGTGTTAATGGCAGCGTGGGCGGTGTCGGGGATATGAACTGATTGGCCCCCAGACATAAATACAAGATGGAAACGCTTGGACACTCCATGCCAGTCAGAACAGGCAGCAGCAGCGCAGGATTTACAGGCTACAGCTACAACCAATCTCATTTCCTCTTCATCCCTCATTTACTGTATACTGTATGGCATAGCATACATCCACAGCATGGATGTATACCATGCCAGAGCGAGGCATGTTTGCTGAGAACTTTAGATTTAGGACAAGACAAGCATCAGTAATTTTTGTAGATCAAAAAACTACAGCAAAGATAGATCGAATGGATCACAAAACATCTTATGTGGTGTGCACAGAAAGCAGTTTTATTTCTGGGAATGAATGATGATTAGATAGATTTAATGGATGGATGGATGATTATTTTCTAGCAAAATAACTATAAATTAAAGATCAAAATCAATCACAATACTATCAAGCTGCTGAAAGGATCAAATCAATTAGGGTGACATTAACTTACATCACTAATGCACCTACTATCTTTTCATTTCCATTCCCTGCATTGTCTTTAACTGTTGCAATGCAGGGATCTAGTGAAGCACAATAAATATACATTCGAGTGATTAAATGTCTCTTTACACTGAATGGGAGTCAGTTAATTAAGAAAAGCTGAGACTTTTAACTTGCAGGCTTCTTTTTGTCCCCATGGTAAGGAGGCAAAAGGCTTAGCAGGCCTGGTTGTGGTGATGACAGAGACGGTGTAAAGCTTGTGATTTTAACAGTAGTTCTGATACCCCAGAAAGCCGATTCTGTTCTTCTGGATGTTGCGTTTTCATTGGGAGAAACAGTTCATCACTCAGTGATACTGAGACTGGATGAGTGATGAAACATTTCTCCCGCTGAAAACGCAACGTCCAGAACAGAATCAAATGTGTGGTATTTCCTTACCTGGATGATTAAGCATGCATCAACGTAGTCCTGATGGAGTTGTCATCTTATTTGAAAAAAGTACTGCAGTATCATCCAAAATGTTTTCAAGTGGGATTTTCCTTTTACCATTTACCTTGGGAAAAATACATCTAGCAAGTTACTGTAATTTTTAGCCAGACCAAACACAAACATTTTAACGTCTACACAAATGGGCTATAAGGCTGGTTGCAGAAGGGGCTTTTTTTCCCCTTTTAGATGAATGGAAGATTGCAGAGGATACTATATTTGTTCTCACCCCAGATTTAAATAAATATGTATTGTAAGGCCACAAATAGCGCAAACTATTTCAGTGACACGACCCAAATGTCAGTTTTCGAGAACCAGAGCACATGAGAGCTACAAATACTACCCAGTGAGTATTAACTTTAACAGTTACTAGAGTCGCATCCTGGTGCTTAAAACAGAAGGTTCTTCTATAATAATGCTGGTATTTTAAAGTTATTGTTAATCTCTGATTTCGCTTGAGGTTTTTGTCCTGTTTAAAAGCCGTTTTTCATTCCCACTGTCGTCAAGTCATGGCTCATGGGGGGGTCTTCTGATTGTTGGTGGCTCCTCTGTATTATTGTAGGGTCTTTACCCTACAATAGAAGACACATCGAGGCAACTGATAATGTCATTTGGTACTTTATGAATAAAGTTGGAATGGCCATATATGTACGGCGACCCAAGTCCCCAGGCAGCTAACAGCTGGACAGATGTCTTCTGGTTGTTGGAGTGTGATAGGATAATGAGTGTGTCTGACATGTCCAGTTTGTACCCTGCCTTTTGCCCAGTGATAGGATGGATCTTTTTATCCAAAATTCAATTTTTGAAGTATTTGTTAGCTTGATGTGTTACCAGAAATTTGGATATTGCTAAGTCTACAACCAGAGTTCAAATTGGCGACTGTTGTGATGGTCATAATGTTTCATTTGAGGTTTCAGTGGTCCCTCTGAGCTGCTGATGTCACAATTTTAGCTCACATGGAAGTAGCTTGCATCAAACAAAATGGCAACTCAGGGAATTCTTCAATACGTGCTTCAGTTAATTTGCATCTAAAGTGCGTGCACTTGAACTGAGTGCACAGCTAAAAAAAGAACTAACCCCCCCCCAACATCTCTGCACAATGCGACAGGAAACAAAACCAATGACCCAATGCCTCCAATATATTATGGAGAGAGCCCCCATTGCTGCCAGTGCCACAAATCCCCACTGACATATGCAGCCATTAACAGCAGTGTGTGGTGAATCAGGCCCTCCAGTCTGGATGCAGAGGATCACTAGGGCCTGACATAACCTTTGAATTAATTGTGCATCCTGGCACGCCCAGTTAACAGTCAGCAACTCTGCATGTGATTTGTGTGCTGTGGTCTCAAAAGTACGGCTGGAAGAGAGACGCAGACTTACAGCGAAGCTGCTTGACTCTGTTCCCCCCCCTTATCTTCCACTCTCAAATTGTCCCAAATGAAGATGATGTAAATATAACTACACCCTCTCCCTGCTCTTTCTGTGCTTAGTTCTTATGCTTGGTAAATCACAAATGCAGCGCATCTATGCAAACCCTTCACTCAAGCAACTTAGTGTGGTTGCATGCGCTGTTGACTACGAACGGGGACTGAAGTGAAGGCGAGGCTGTAGAAAAGGAGACATGATAAATCAGAGAAGATAGAAAATGCTTGTGGTAATTGGTCTGTAGAGGCGTAGCAGATATTCTCATTGGAGTAAGCTTATAAACACGCATAGAGTGTGTACTGTTCATTTAAGACAAATTGCACAGGCACGCTTCAAATCTGCGCGTAGACACATACAAATGATAAAAAGCTTCCTTTAGAACAGCAATTTAGTCTCCCGAGGATCCCTGCTGAAAAATCACTAAAATTACATTTAGCCGAGAGCCCCCTGCTTCACACTACCAGTCTCCCTACAGTGATTAACAAACCATATGCAACCTTATTTCAGGGATCACGTAGGGTGGGGCTTTGTGTGCCGATGCCTTTCTTTTTCTGTTCGGTTGTATCAATCAGCCACGATCGCCAGAAGCTGCTCATCAATCAGTACAAATGAGGCTGCTGGTTGCCTGCTAACCTTTAGTTGGCGGTGCTGAGATTGTGTAAAAGCGGAACTCCACCATCAGAACGGGTGGTTCAAAGAACAGGAGTGCGTATGGTGCTCATGCTACCAAATCAGGTATCAAATAAAAGCTCCTAGAGGAAAGGGACAGCCAATAATGTGTATAAAATATGTGAGGATTTGAACCTGAATCAACACAGACATGCCATTCGCTCAAAGCACCCAAGTTCCTGCAATTATCTTTCTGTCTGTAGCAATTGTGTGTTGCCTCCACCACCTTTCATTCTGCCTGACAACAGACTTCACATATGAGATACTGTATCTCCCGGGGCTTTAAGTGGCTAATTTGGCTGGCAGGGAAGGAGATGAAGGGGAAAGAAAAGGAGAAGCATTCGTCAGGCAATTGAGAATTGGAGACATGTGATCAATCACCTGGGACGAATGAAATCCATCTTTTGTAAGTGAACAGCCCAGCTGAAGAGGTGATAGCAGAGACGCGTGCATCCAAAAAGAAGGATTTCAGAGGAGACTGATGATGGTGCTGAAAGATTCCTACCCACTCACTTACATTTATACATAAGGACATCTACTAAACGTATGTGAAACAGAAATAAGGCAAAGAGTACATCATTCAGGTTTATGACTGACTGTTTTCTTATTTCAGAAAAGGGCAGTGTGAAAATCCTTGGGAATAACAGGTTGGCTTTTCAGCGAGATTCAGTCCTGTTTGAATGTGAAGCAGCGGGATGGCACCCTGAGCCTGTTCTGAAATGGGAGGTGAATAATAAAGAGGTAAATACATAAAATCAATCAGACAAGATCATCACTATCTTTAACAAACACCGGAACTAAAACTTGTTTTTCTTACTATTCAGCCTGTAGTATATCCTGCTATACCCTCAGCCAGTGCAGCCAGTATATCTGGTACTATAAAGGGACTGTTAAGTACTTTATTCTATTTTTTGAGTAATAAAATCGTAGCTACTACATTAACCCTCTGAGGTCTAAGTTATCATTGGTGATGACCGTAACCAGAACTCCAGGCAATCAGAAGGAACAAAGGAAATAAAAAATATTGCCATTTCCCCCCAAAAAAGTCTGTTTTGGCTGTCTCTAAAATATAAAGACTTAAATTCAGGTAGGTTTATGTAGTTAACATCACAAACACATAGTGCCTCAAAAGTGCCTCATAGAATTTCAAAAGGGGCAAATTAAATCAAAGAAACTCATCAGATTAGATTTCTTCTGTAAAATCCTTTGCACTCATTGACTTCCTGAAATGTTTGACCCATAAATATCTGCAGACCTTGTGCATGAGACCAGATAATGGACTCAATCAAGGATATTCCCCTCTTTCACCTTAAAGAGCTCTACAGCGTGTCTTTAGGAAGTGCTGACTGATGAAATGTTGTGCAGTGAGTTCTGATGCATTTGGTTGAACCCAACAACACAAATGCTGTGAGATACATTTGCCCTCATCCTGTTGCTTTTGTCTGCAGTGAATAAATCAATAAATGCCAAGCCACAACACAGCCATCCCTGTGTTCGACTGGTCAGACACTATGTGATTACATTTTCTAGTCTATAAAAGGAATCACGCTCCTTGGCCTAACAGGTTATTTGTCATTTTCTAGTTTTTCAACTGATGATTCTTGCAAACCAAACTTACAGACTGAGATCTGAATTCCAGCTTACAGATCCTCTGACTTTCCAGTTGGAAAGACGCGCATGCTCTGAATGAACAGAAATGTGGGAACAATAAGGAGGACTTGTGATTAACTTCTTGAATTTTCAATTTATTTACCCCTGTGTTTCCTGTATGCTGTTGTCAAGTTGTTTATATTCTGTCATTTTGATAGTCGTTTGTCTCTGGTGCTGTGTTTTTGTCTGACGTCCCCATGTCTGTTATCTGATTTAGTTTCAGCTGTGTCTCCCAGGTGTCTCACTCTGCCCCATTCACCCCTCTGTGTATTTATAGTCTCTGTCTCCCTTTTTCTGATCACCTTCACTCCTAGCCTTGTTGTGCTTCTTTGGATTTAGCAGTTTCTTTTCTGTTTTAGAGTTTTATGGACTTATACTCCAGCTGAATAAAGGTTGTTTTTATTTTTTGTCAAGTTCTGCCTTTGAAGTTCACATTTAGGTCCTTTTCTACACAACATGTCACCGTAAGAGGCCAGAGGCTTTGGCAGCAGTATATCTGGAAAAGAAAATGGCCTGGAATGAAGTGTTGTGGGATAATAAACGAATAACAATGTGGGAAATGTAAAATGTGAGCATGCAATAGCATTTTACACACTTGGTGTAGTAAAATGTGGCCTCGAAATCTATATCTTTATTTTCTATACATGAGCACTCAGCAAGGCCAAGGTCAGATGCTTAGCCAATATAGGTTTCCATGTCCCCCAATGCCTAGTATATTTTTGTAAACTTTGAAGATGATCCATAAAACATTCTGGGTAATATAGTATGTTTTTATTGATTTTAACATTTGGTGTGACCTTGATCCAATTTTCACCAAAAATCTATTAGCTTGAGCTGTTACTGACGTCTATCATTGTACAAAATTTAAAAACGATCTGAATCTGAAACCCTACATCTGAAAAAACATAAATCCAAAAAGACAGACAAACTAAACTAATTACACACTCCCTCCATTGAGGGAGGGAATGAGACAATGCAGTTGCCTCCTCTGATGACAAATCTGAGACACACTGGTCACCTTCCAACTGCTCAGTTTCTCCAGTTTCTTCTGAAGTGGGCACAAATCTGTCTATACAGCACACATTCACCGGTGAAATGTCCCTTAAAACAGGTTATATTCAGGGTGCTTACTGAACAAACAAGACTGTAAACATTAAAATTAATAAGCATGTTAAACTATAAATAATAATGGTCCTCTCTGTCTCGGGGGAACGGTGCGGAGGTGAGTCCAAGTGAATACAACATCAGCAGTGAAGAGTCGAAGGAGAGCCTCTTCACCTTGACCAGCAACCTCAGTGTGCTGGCAGCAAAAAGTTCTCACGTGGACTGTCTGGCCTCTGTTTCTGCCCTCCCCCAACCACTGAAGAGCACAATCAGTCTAAAAGTGGGTGAGTTACATTAAATAGCACACACACACACACACACACACACACACACACACACACACACACACACACACACACACACACACACACACACACACACACCAGATATTCTGAAAATATTCTGGGGTTTTTTTCATTTGAGATTGTTGAGTTTAGACATTTAAAATATTAATTCCACTCTTCCAGTGATGTAAAGAATATGAGCTTTCAATATCCATTCACATGTGTTCTAGCTCTAAATTTTCTTTTGCTATTAGACATGTTTCTCTTATGTACATTTTCAAGCCTTTCAGCTAGTTTCCAGATTCTTCTGTGTGAATTTCAGTTCTGCACTTTGGCTGTCAGGTGAATGATTTGGCGTATTTCAGCCCATTAAACAAGTTTTTTTGTTTTCAGCAATTATAAAAATTCAACTCAAACCATTCACACTGCATTTTCTACAGGAAACACATTCTCTAGTTTTATGTACCGGTTTCAGTTACTGTTGTTGATATGTTAACAGTTAGAATAAGTTCAAATTCTCTGAAAAATAATAACATCAATATGTTATGTTAAGAACACTTACTGGACTTGTGGAAGTATTTTGAGAACCGTGAGGGGCCCTTCCAAACATTTGAAAGAAACAAATCTTTAATCATAGATGGAGACATATGCAAAAATATTAATGAGGTTTTAAAATTTGACTTCTGTCATGGTGTGCTGTGGCAGGCAGGTTGTAGGACCCAAACACACATGACAAACTTAAAGCAGCAGCTTTTATTGCTGAAAAACTTTTCATAAGAAATAAACTTCACAAAATACAAACCAAAACATCAAAACTGAAAACTAGAAACTAAACTGGACTCAAGAAACTAAAAACTAAGAAACAACAACTAGGAAAACAAATCGGGAACTATGAACTAGAATTAAGTCAGGAACACGAATGGAGAAAATACCCAGCCCACCGAGAACTAAAGAAACCCCCAAAACACGGACAACAATAATCAAGGAACTTATTTACATTGACTGGAACACCAATACTGGGTTGCAGATAGTTTCAGTTTCTCTGTCAGTCAGTTTCATTTGGTCTGACACAACAACAGCACAGATGTTTAAGTCTTTGGAAGAAGCCCTTTTTCTTATTTTTCTTCTTGATCTCAAGGTGTTCAGACTTCAGACTGGATTCAGTTTCAGCAAAAGGTTCCTCACAGGGAACATCAGGCACTGGGACAATTTCCGAAAGAGATTCTTCAGCTGGTGGAACATTGGTCATTGAGAGACTGTCAGAAGGACGTTCTTCATTTGGTTACTGAAGGAGGTTCTTTGACTTGTGTAACATTAGGCACTGATAGATTTTCAAATGGAGATCCTTCACTGGGAAGACTATCGGACATTCTCAGACTTTCAAATGGAAGTTCTTCATTTGGAAAAACATCAGGAAGACTTGAATGGGGCTCGAAGATTTTGGATATGTGGATCTTGGCTACATCAGCAATCATCTTCAGCAACACCGGTGCAAAGTTTGCTATGTTTTTAAATAGAATTTCTTGAGGATATTTCTGTCTGATCTCCGTCAGGATACTCTGGACCATATCGTCTCGGATGGGTGAAGATGGCCTGGCTTTCCATCACTGTGAGATTTTTGGAGACACGATCCAAAGTGGCCTTGGTGACACTTGTGGAGAGTATGCTTAAACTCTGGGAGGCCATGTTTAAGAAGGGACGAGGAGGAAGCTCCCAGAAGCCCTGCAGGATGCGGGGACCGACCTCTATCACCACCTCCTGTGCGATGAGCAGTTTGGTGCTTTGTGGTTCCTGCTGCTTGTCTTTCAGGATTTGAATGTAATCCTTCACCACGCTGAGGAGTTTAGGTGTCCTGTAGAATAACATTGTAAAAATGATTTTTTTAAACATATTTGAAGCATCACATAAATATTGAAACACTGTAGCTGGACTGTTAATAACTGTATGTCAGATGTGACTCACTGAAATTTAGGAGGTATGGCCTCTGGAATTTTAATGAGCATTCTGACTTGAAATTTAGTGTCCCTCATTTTGTTAATGACATTCACTGCCCATACCCGAAACAGAAAACACATTTACAGTGCAGTTTTGTTTAGAGGTTATGTGAACATAATGAAAAAAGAAATCTCCAAATTACTTCAAGTCTTGTGAGTTTTCTAGTCTTACCAGATTCAGAAGAGGTTTGGTTTCCTCTTCTTCAGAATCTTCTCATTCAAACTCCCAAAGTCTTCAAAAGAAGAAAAAACAGAGGTTTTCTCTCAGCATTTACACTTCATCACAAACAGACTTCAGGTGTCACAGTAACTCACTGCTCTTTGAGTGTCTCCTTGCTTTTCTCCACCAAAAGATCTCTCAGATCTTCGGCAGTGATGTTTGGTGGAATTAGATTTTCCTGCTGAAGTCTGAGAAACTCCATCATCATTGCAATCTAAAAATAAAAGGAGACATTTAATCACCACCACTCTCAGGTCCTCAGAAATTACCTGATATTTTCTGTCAGTTTTGGTTTGCATGGATCTGGGTTTCACCTGAGCCCTGTAGCCCGGAAGATGGCAGTAGATCTTTACAGCTGTGTCATAAATGGGTGTGTTGAACAACACTTGTCAAAGAAATAGCAAGTTACTCATTGTTACTTAAAATGATTCTCAATTTGTCAACTTTTAAAACTACATCAAATTCTTTAAATTGTTGAAATGCAGTATAAACAAAAACTGTCACATACCCTGATGGGTTTGTAGATTCCTCGACTTGCTTCCATTTAGATGTTATAGTCGTATCGCAGTCGGGAACAAAAACTGTCAAATACTCTCCAACGATGGCGTAAGGTAAGATCTTGATCTGAAAATGCTCTGAACACACCTCTGGTTTTGCTTGCACAGATGAGCTGTTCTTATCTGGTCTTTAAGTCTGACGTCATTAGCCGTGTCTGGGCCCAAACTGCTAAGTCAAAGATCACTGCATCACTGAGAGTTGATAAACTGTCTAAATTCTTTCTTCTGTAATAAAATGATCAATGTGGCTGCTCTACCAGATGTAACAATTAGGTTTAACATCCAGGCATCTAAGAAAACAGAATTTATGCAATTTAACAGAGTTAGAAGTTAGCAGGGAGTTAGCTCGCTAGCTTCCATCTAAATATAAAATACCATGTTCTGACTGAGGAATTTCTGAAAAAAATTAATATGTACAGCTCTGATTTCACTTCAGACATAAAAGAAGACAGAAAACTAAACAGCAGTGACGCTTTGTAGGGTTACTGAAGTTTGGCTAGCTGATATATGATGTGCTACGTGGTGGCTAGCGACACAGCTATGTTAGCATAATATAAACACAGTGAAGTTGGACGATGAACGCTAACTTTTTTCCACTAGATAAAAGTTAACGTGAGGGTTCCCGGTGGTTAGGGACAAATACAAGAGAGGGCTGTAGTTACATCATAAGGTTTTAAAAACTGAGCTTTAAAATGAATAGCAGTAATAAAAACTGAGTAGGCCGACAGTGATTACTGATTGTTTTTAGGGGCTTGTTGCGATTAAATAGAACAAGATACAAAGCATTAAAACATGCTAAAAACACAACAGCCTTAATAAACGCAGAGTAGTTTGGGCCCGGAAGCAGGATTCATCACGTCATTGCTTACAGACCGGATAGTCTGATGCTGATTTAAGAATGTAGAATTCTAGAAGGGTCACCATGGAAACTCTTGATGTGAGTTTCGTGTTATTCAATTAAAAGAAAACACTTTATGTAAGTCCCACATTATTAAAAGTTACCCCAAACAGTCTACAAAGGTTGTTTTCTGTCCACCAAAGCAAATATGATTGAAGAGATTTTTGTAACTTCACTTCTCCAAGCACGCACAGTCTGTATAATATGTGAATAATAATAAATATGACTTTTCCTCTCTTTTCCATAAAAAGTTCCCAGTAGGGTTTTTGACCTTTGGCACCATGGAGCTGTGGGCTTTAAAAAAAAAGTCTTCCACACTGTACCCTGTAATTACTGTACTTCTAATTTCTGAAAAAATACTCTAAAGCATCTTCTAATACTTCAAAGTCTATTTGGGCGATTTGGACACAACAACGATTAACTGAAGCATAAAAGTATGCGCTCCAAGGTTCACGTTGGGGCCTTTGGGGTCAGGAGCAAATTAGATTTAGTTGCTTTCTGCGGCAAATTAATTCATTTTATCACCAGAAATAACAAATATTTCCATAATTAACACACTTCATATTGTGTGATGGCTACAGTCAGATATCTGCAGGGGTGTCTCATGTGCTCACTAATGGCTGTAATACTTTTTAAAAGGCCTAATGACTAAAACCAGGTAGCTTAGTTACACCTGCTCAACTGCTCATTAAGAGAAATATCTAATCAGCCAGTCACATGGCTGCAAATCGGTGTATTTACAGTAGGCATGCAGACATAGTCATGATGACCCTCCAAAGGTCAAACTTAGCATCAGAATGGGGCGAAGAAAAGGTGATTGAAGTGACTTTGAACGTGGCATGGCTGCGGGTGCGAAATGGTTTGATCTGAGTATTTCAGAAACTGCTGATCTACTGGGTGGGATTTTCCCACACAACCATCTCTGGAGGTGAAGGACAAAAGAAGAAGTAGCAAGCCTGAAAAAACACATCTAAGAGAGTCTTTACTGGACTGTGTGCACAAACAGAAACTACAGATTTTCAGCCTGGTAACCTCACTCACCTTTTTATGCCTTAACCTGCATAATTTGTGTCAACTATATTAATGTATTTGTAAGTTAAAAGTTTAATTTACTTGTAGTAGGATGTAGTCATGTAAGTGCTGTGCTATCTTACTTCTCAGTTACTACCTTTAGGTGACACTGAATGTCTATGAGACAGCAACGTTCAGTATTTGTCATTTTTCAGTGACCTCTACTTTTGTGTTTGATCATCAGTCTGCAAAGGCAGTGTGTTTTTTTGTACTATGATAAATCTGTACTCTGCATACTGCAACAGAGCACTGATCTTTCCTGCCATTTCACATCTACTGTGTTTAGAGTGCAATATAAGAGTTTGCATTCATATTATGTTCCATAGCTTTTTGGAGACTTTTATGTTGTTAGGCAGGATGTTAGGCAGGATCGTGGCATAACATTGAATTTTAGGTGTTAAAAATACAAAGTGACTGCTTTTCATTTAATCAAATAAATAAACATTCTGATGAAGAGCCACTAAAGGACGTTCTTGGAGTAACTCTCAGCAGTAATTTGTACATGAAATAGTTAGTACACAGCAAAATCTCCAGTGTTAAATTAACACTAGAGAGTGTCTATATGGGTCCACACCTCTGAGTGTTAAATACAACACTGTTGAGTGTTAAATTAACACTTTTGACAGTGTTATATGTTTAAAAGTAACCTAGTCAGTTTTGAAGATTAACAATGGCTAACACTGAGCAGTGCTGATTTTCTAACACTGGAAAATAACTCAAAATGTTAGAAATATTCCAGTGTTAGAAAATCAGCACTGCTCAGTGTTAGCCATTGTTAATCTTCAAAACTGACTAGGTTACTTTTAAACATATAACACTGTCAAAAGTGTTAATTTAACACTCAACAGTGTTGTATTTAACACTCAGAGGTGTGGACCCATATAGACACTCTCTAGTGTTAATTTAACACTGGAGATTTTGCTGTGTAGACATGTTATTAACCCTATGAAAAAATCTTTAGTTCTATTCAGGTACAGAGCCATAATTTAGGCTACAGGAAACAGTTTTATTCAAATACAGTTTATTGTCAAAATGTTCAGTGACTGCACTTTTACAACTTAGCTATTATAAAGTGACCACAAACATTTTAGAGTCAACTCATAGTGTTTAATTGCTTGTGTGCTCGAATGTATTAATGTCTCTGTCTTTAGTCTGTATAGTTTATCTTGCCACTAAAACACATTAAATAATTGAATAAAAACTCACAAATTACTTAAAGATTCAAAACAATTTTACCTGTTCACTTGATGCCAGTTTGGCTCTTTCTCTGCATGTCACTCATTCGCTGATACAAACACACACACACACACACACACACACACACACACACACACACACACACACACACACACACACACACACACACACACACACACACACACAGTGAGAGTTGTCTGTCAAGCCTCTTTTTGTTCTGTCCTGCTTTCGTTCTCTTTCTTTACATGTCTTTTTGTTTCTTTTTTTAATCTTTCACTCATTGTGTTTCTCACTTTGTTCTCCATGTTTTTTTATATCTGTCCCCTTCTCTCTTTTGGGAAGCATGTGAATCATCACTGAGCGATATTTTAGATGTGGAGAGCGGTACAGAAAAAGGGCTGCCAAGTCAGTGCTGGATGTGTCTGCATCACAGGGTGCTGATGTTACAAACCTCTCTCCAAGGCCCAAATCTTAAAAATACAAACGCATTTATAATCTTAGCATTTTCAATTTGTTCTCGCTGTTGTAACAATTTCTTCACTCAGAGCAGCTTCCCTCTGCACACACCCTCATGACTGTACTACAAATTAAACCAGGAAATTAAACAGTTTTCTATCCACCAAGTCTGCAAATCTGCAGATGAGCTGCAATGTGAAAAAGCAGACAAAACAGAAACACTGCTTTCGTTTTCTTTACTAAACAATGTGACCTTCTTTCGTCAGTCGCCGAGGTGTTGGAGGAAGGAGGCTACTGCACAGTCCCGCTGGCGATAACTGCCTCCCTCTCTGGTTTTCTGGCGCTCCTCCTGCTCTGCATCTGCACTGTCCTCTGCTACAGACAAAGGAGACAAGCAAGTAGGCACTTTACCTTAAACTGCTGTCCGTGAACATACATCACACTTTTCCAGTACAGAAACTGTGAGTAAAGTATAATGAAGAAGACGGGTGGATGCATGCTGTGACTCGGCACTGCCCCATGGTGGCCTTCAACAAGGGTACACAGTATTCTTTCTGACAAAAGCAGAACATTTGTTCTCAGCAGAAAGGAAACAGCAGCAGGAAAGGTTATAGAAGTGTGTGTGCATGGCTGCAGAGTGGGAAGACTAAGTGTGATTTTAGTTGGATTAGTGTAGGTAGTAGGTAGGTAGTATTTTTTATAAGAACATCCCTTACACAGTGAAGCGTTCTTACATTTATATCAGCAGAATCGCCAGCTATTCAGCTACATGTCTGCACACATAAACAAAGGGACTCACACAGTAACACACAGCCATGAAATGTCATTGGGATATTTATTTGCTTAGAGAACTCCTGGAAACACAGAAAACAGCCAACCTAAAGGCTAAGTCTGCAGTTGTGGTCAGAAATTAACATACAGTACACTCATTATGGGCATGAATGTCATGGTACTTTGGGGCCTTTAATGACTTCTTTGAACTGTTGGTTTTCCAGAGTACAATGACTGTGCAGCATACATCTATAAAGACTTTTAAAAACAAGATTTTACTATATTTTACTCAACGCAGGGCCAAAAGTGTACATAACCCCCCACTAATATTTGGTTAAATATCCCTTAGCTATCAACATGCTTTTGGCATAATTTAGGCTGAATATTTGACCTCTCCTTTTGGCAAAACTGGTGGATTGGTGGAGTTTATTTAAATTTGGCAAAAAAAACCCTATCTTTTAAGCATTGTACACAAATTTTCAAGGGGGTTGATGTTGGGACTTTGGGAAGCTAATTCCAGAAGCTTAATGTTCGTCTGCTTCATCTATTCCAAAACCAGTTCTGATGCGTTTGGCATAATTTTCCTGCATAACACAAAACTGTGTTAAAGTTTCACCTGTGTAGCTGTTAATTCAAAGTGAAGCTAAGTAAGTCCTACTCCTTCATTATTCCATTCACTGTGCAATGTACCAGTACCACTGGCAGCAAAACAGCCCCCGAACATGATGCTACCACCATGCTTGACACCTGGTACAGTATTCTTAGGTTTGAAAGCCTTTGCCTTGTCTGATCATAAAACTTTTCTTATTCATGTGGAAAGGTGCAAATTTCAGGCAGGTTTGAAGGTGCTGATTTTGGGCTTCTTTCTTGGCCAGCACCCTCTCAGTCCATGGTGATGTTAAACTTGCTTCGCTGTGGACAGTGTTACTCGTTTTCCAGCAGTTTCCAGTCCATGACAGGCTTAAGCCTTGTGGTTGTTCCTGGGTTGTTCCTGAACATCCTAACACATTTCCTCTCATCTGAGGGTGACAGCTTGGGTCTACTTCCAGACTTCACCAACATGGTGACACAGCTCAAAAATCTTTACCTCGAGTTGTTTAAACTGATGATCTTGGAGTCTGCAGTGTTCAGAAATGGCTCTCAGAGATCTTCCCAAAAGCATTGAGCATTGGTCAGTCTGCTGCATGCTATTAAAAGAAACTACCAGATGTGCTCAAATTGATTACTGACAAGAGGTTAATTGGTCTTGTCAAGCTTAAAGACATTGAAAAACCTTCAGCACCAAAAGGGAATGTATTTATATATTTGAGCCTGTATGTATGTTTTGGGTCTGTGTGGATTATAGAAAATCGTGTTATTTAATGTCATTAAATATCTATTTTGTACAATCACGCTATCTTGGAAAAAGAACAATTCAAAGAATTCATTAAAAAAATAAGTACCATGACATTAATGCCCAAGGTGAGTCATGCAAACTTCAGACCACAGTTGTCCCAGCGTAATGTTACAACTTCTATGTTTGATTCTCAGGTTATTGTAGGCAAACTGGATAAAATGTGCTTTTTAGGTGGATTTTTTACTTTTGAATAGAGACACCTTTTTATGTGTTGAGCTATTCTGACTGACTGTGCTCTTTGTTTTCATATTTACTGTACAAACAAGAAAGGTTTATCAATCTAATCACACAACTCTTAAGGAAAAAAGTCACCAAGCATACAGTAATTAAAGACTACAGATAACAAAGGCCATCTCCGAGGGGAAGCTCACTCTAGGAGGCAGAGGAGGTCTGTTTGTGTGCGATAAGAAAAAAAGTGGCCCTGAGTCACACATTTTAAGTCAGTGTAATCCCTGTGACTGATTCTGGACCAGTGCAAATCGTGGCCATGGTTTGGAGCCAGGGGATTATTATAAAGCAGGTGTGACCTTTCTCTTTTGGCAGTTGATTCTGTACCTGAAACGTCTGATACCTCCTCCATCATTGTCCTTGCTCCATTCTTTGAAACATCCTTGAGTTAATTCATAAGGATGCTTCTAATGTTAGTGGATGTGGCATGCTTTCGAGTTGCTGAGCTCTTCTCTGAGTAATCCACCTCAGTAGGGACTAATGTATGCTTTGGAATTATGGGGGAGAAATGTAAGGGATCTAGCTCTCAAAGACGTTGGCCGGCGTGACAGCAGGGATTTAAAATATAATGACAAAGACTGGTTCTCTGCCTATAAAGGGAAAGTGAAGCATTTATATCTCTCCCGAGGCAAGTGCCATCTGTACCATTGTTACGCTGGTGTTGTTCTCGCCATGGCCAGGAGGACCTTTGGCAAAGGAAACCACGAAGCCATGTTACAAAACTCATTAGCTCCAGCTTTCAGTGCTAAATTGCAGACTGGCTGGAGGCTGTGATATTAGTGCAGAACCCAAACTAATAAACAGCAGGACATTTACAGCTTTCATATTGATGTAGATGCAATGAGCAAGCATAATGTTTCTGTGGTCAATGCAGTGAGAATAATAAAGTTAGCAGCTGATAGCTCATTACAGTAAACTCGATGCCTCTCTCTCTCTCTCCCTCTTTTTTGCTTTTCAGAAACAAGCCCGCAGGAGGTACTAAGGTGAGATTTAAGAGCTCTTTTGTAATATACAGAGATTTCTAACCCTTAGATCTACTGTGGGACTTTTTTGTGGAGGAAGCAGCTTCTGTAATCAGAGACCTACAGCACAGTCCTGGGTGCACTGAGCTCCATTTATATTTTACATTAGCTGTTAAGAATGCATGCAGCTTATTTCTGGGAATGAAGAGGTTTTCATTGATCATCATTATATAAGAAAATTGAAGGCACAAATTTGAAATTCCACCTTTAAAAAGTAATTATTTTGGTAGTAATTTAACATGATTCGGACTGTCATTAGCTCTTTTAGGAAGCTAACTTATTCAACATTTGTTTTCCATATAGCTGAAATACACATTCAGAGTTGAGTACTTCAGTCTGATAGTAAAATAAAGTGAAGAATGATGTCCAAGCACTTTATAATGAAAACAGCACAGAGGCCTGTAATATACTGCAGCTTAGCTGGGAAAAGAAAATTGTCTTTTCACAACAGCCTCTGATGATGTGACTCTGCCATACCTCCGCTAAACGTTATCATTTCTATTGCAGGTTTGACCAATCGGTATTTAGTAGAAGCGTCGATGCTGATGCGCCAGAAGGGAAAGTTAACCTGGGATACTCTAGTGAGAGCCCCACAGGTGAGAGTGACCAGCAGATCTTAGCATTCAATTAAAAATATTAAGGTCGTTACCATTTGGATGTTTACAGTCGCACTGATCTAAACGACTTCAGTGTTTGTGTTGCCTTCCGGAGATGTTTCAGCGTAATGTGCTGTGTTCAGTGATCAATTTCTGTATTGACCTTTCCCGGTAAATTACAGCACTGGCATCTGAGCAGGTTTCATTTTCACATAATAGACTTTTGAAACTTGCGTGACTAATTCAAAATAAATCTATAATATGATAAAGTTTTTAATTTCTTCTGTCAAAGTCAGATTATGATCACTTAGCAGTGCAGTTTTATTGCAGAGTGATTTGGCTGCTTTGCCTTTTTCCACAATAACAATGTACCTTTTCATGTTTTCTGTACAGAATTACAAAATGTAGGTAACATTAGAGTTTGTGAGCCATGTGGGAAGTAAGCCAGTAGAAAAAGATATTCATGCAGAATTCAAAAGCACAGCTGCATGGTTTGCAAAATGATCATGTGTAATGTAAGTTACACATGATTTGTGGTGGAAGAGGAAGAAAAACAAGATAAATCAATCACACTGGCTTTTTACAATAGACACGGTAAAACAAACAAACAAAAATCAAAGGTTTTGCTCCCCGGGGAAAAAAAAGGATCTGGCTCTGGTCTTAAAATTAGGTCAAAGCAACCTCAGATGACCTATAAAACATGACATTTACATGATGTCATTATTTATTTAACAATAAAACAATAGCAGTGCATGTATAACTAAGTAGACCCCATTATTTGCGAAAGATATCAGCACAAACACCTCAAACTAACTGTTGAGCACGATGGTGGAGTGGTGATGATTTGGGTTTGTTTTGCAGCTGCAGGACCCGGGCGCTTTGCAGTTAATGAATAAAGCTTGTATAAACAAGTTTAGCAGCAAAAACAAAAACGTATCTTTTCCTCTGTGACCTTATCAGTTTTTCACGCTGTGGAAGAATTTCGTCCCACTCTTCTGTACAACAGTGCTTCCGTTCATTGAGGTTTGTGTCCCACCGTGACATTTCAATCACTGAGCTTTGGACTTTGACTGCAACAGTTGTAATCACTGTCCCGTTGACGAGCCAATAATGGCCAAGCTTTAGATGTCGGACAGATGGCCTCACATATGAGTCTAGAATACTTTCATGGTTGACTCGATGACCAGAGGAGGCCCAGCTCCTGTTGTTGCAAAAAGCCAATTTACTCACCCTCCACCACTATGCTCAACAGTTGGAATCAGGTGTTTGTGCTGATATGCTGTGTTTCATGGCATTATGCTTGTTCTGTATATAATTTTTTTCAGTTGCTTCCTTTAGAAGATTGTCTCCCTCGCTCCCACCCCATCCCTACTATCCTCTTCTGTCACACTAACCCTCTGCATGTCCTCCTTCACTGCATCCATGAATCTTCTCTGTGATCTTCTACTTGTCCTGCCTTCTACATTTGCTAGGCAGGAAGAAAGCTTTAGAATATAAGTACTTTTTTTTTTTATCATGACTTTACATAAATACAAATAAGTCTTTGGGCATGTAAGGTATTTGAAAATAGCTTAACGCGTTTTTCTTAAAATGTCAATTAGGTTTTAAACCCTTAATAATTCATAACTACAGTAGGTAGCCACCTACTGTAGTGCAGTGCATCTTCAGGCAACCATAATTTGTCATATCTGGGTGTAAAACACCACGATTGTGTGCTACCCATTCCAAACCTCTGAGCCATTAAACCTCCTAAATCCTGCTCTCTCCTACTGAGGTCTCCTTCAGGTCCGAAGTATGCTGTTGCCGCTTGAAGGAGCTGTTAGGTTAGATCAAGCTAAAAAGCTGTTTTTCACTCTGCAGATGCAGTTAACAGTGAGCTATTCTGGGAAACTCGTAGACAGATGGACTTTGTCAGCTTTCGCAAGGTAAGATAGAAACAGAAAAGGTGGGAGGGATAGGAGTCAGAGAAACAGAGATGAACTGGAGCTGAATAATTCGGCCAGTCATTCTGCAGCTGGACGTCATGTCACATCCTTCCCTGTTACAAAGAGCATAAGGGAAATGCACTCTTGCACCTCTGCTGGCCTCCCATCATGCAGATTAATCTCAACAGATTACTGCATTAACCAGTAATAATGACACTATTTTTAGTTAACAGAACATCTGTCATCACCCTCATTGTCATAATGTATCATAAATGATGATCTACAGATGTATAGACCAGACCCTTCCAATGTATCCTCCGGCTTGGTCTTGTCAATATTGTAATTGCACCTCAGAAGACTTGGTATAGACTAACTGACATGCAAGTTGTCTTGCTGTTTATATCTCTCCTGTTGGTCATTAATGAATGACTGGTTCCTATTAGTTTAAGGCAGTAGTTTTCTTCTTGGTGTTTTCACAGGTACCTGTTGTTCTTCTACTCTGCTCAAAAATGTTGTAGTTTTGTTCGGTAAAACCTAAACTTTGACGGTTTCATCAGGTCCCTGATGTCGTGTCCTCCAGCAGCTTTTCTACACAAAGTGAGAGCCAGACCAACATGTGTCCCCCAGAGGATGACTGCAAGAATGTCCGGAGAATCACCACTGTTTGAATATTAATGTTATGTTTTGTTTGCATGACTTTTGTATAAGTATTCACATTTTTTATAAAGCTACAAGCTAAGGGTATATGTTTTTGAACTACAAGTATCTAACACAATCATTTAGCAAAAAAGAAAAATCACTCTCTGGACACTTCATTAGTTACTCCTAGAGTGAGAATGATGTGTCATCCTGCTGGAAGAAAAAGATGGGTACACTGTGGTCATAAAGGGTTTGACATGGTCCGTAACAATACTCACGGAGGCTGTGGTGTTTACCAAGGGGCCCAGAATGAGCCAAGAAAATATTCCCCACAAGTGGCACCTGGTGTGGGTTTATGCTGCTGTAGCCTGTCTGCTTCAAGGTTTGACATATTGTGCATTCAGAGATTCTCTTCTGCATACCTTATTTGTAACCAGTGGTTATTTGACTTATTGTTGCTCACTGAATACTTTCTTTTTCAGACCATTCACACTAAGCCCTAAAGGTGGTTGTGTGAGTAAATCCCAGTTGCAGCCATTTCTGAAATACTCAGAGCAACCCGTCCGGTTCAGAGTCACTTAAATCACCTTTCATACCCATTCTGATGCTCGGTTTGAAGTTCAGGGGGCTGTCAACCATGTCAACATGCCTAAATAAAGTGCTGCCATGTGATTGGCTAATTATATATTTGCATTAATAAGCAGTTGGACATGTAAACCTAATGAAGTGGCCAGCGAGTGTACGGTGTGATGACTTTTCTCATTTAATTTGAATGAAACCATGATATCTCAGCAACACATTGTATATTTTAAATTTTTTTTCAATAAACTGTATTATTGCATATTAAAATATTGTTGGCCGATCACTGAATCCTTGAATTTACAGTCATAGTAATTTGAACCAGCATGCCGGATAACCCACAGTAAACATTTTCATACAGAGTAATGAGCATTAAAAAGAAACTTCATCTGGCAGCGTTGCTATGGGGAAGTTAAATGGACCCTTTGAGACAGCTGCTCGGATGCTCAGACAGATTTTAAGCAACTTAAAAGGCATTAGAGTCAAAGTTTAACCAGGATATCAGTCTGCAAAAGCTGGTGGATGCTTGATTTTATACAAGTGATGCTGTGAACACAGTCATGAAAAGGAAACGGCAGTAAAGTGCAGTGTAAGTGCTGACTGGCACTGTAAAGAGAAAAATACCAATGGTGAGATTCTTTAGTACTACATGGGTGATATAACATTTGCATTCTATAACAATAAAAGACGGATGGGAGGAGAATGCCGGATGCAGAGGTGTATGAATCTGCCAAACACTTTGCAGAGTGTCTGGCAGTTTAATTGTCCTGCTGAAACTCATGTGTTGTGTGCCACATTTCAGAAACCATATATACAGTAAATAAAATGGTCTTGATTCAATCATTCACCATATGAAGCCGTGATCATATAAAATAATGTTATTATATATGACATAAAATCTGCCCCAATCAAAAGTAAGGCTTTTCTAAAGTATTTATGCATCATTTGTCACCTCTCACAATTGCAAAGGCCTTGAAAGGAACACGGAAGCATGAAATCAGCAGCTTATGTTTTGTCGAATGAGAAATGCTTTTTCATTTCACCGAAGGCCAATACGTTCTGTCAAGACCTCTAAGCTTTAGATTTGATTTATCTCTGCTGGCAACCTTGATTAGCTGAATATGAGTGCTAGTGCAAAGAAACGGAGAGAGCGAATGGGATGCCGGCTAAATCCCTGCAAATGCAAATGCCGCTGAAAACAAATACAGTCATTTGCAACACGCTTGAATCGCTTCCTGTAATAATAAAGAACGTACAGTGGCACGAAGGAGAATTTGTTTTATTTTTTCAGGGCAAACAGATTCATTCTGTCGGAAGAAAATGGAGGCTATGCATGTACAGTATATCTGTAACAGATGCACAGAAGTTGGCATTTCGCGGAAGTCTCGCCTTGAAATGTCAGTTATGTAGTGACAGCATGCATGCTTGCATTATTGAAAGAAGCATGCTGACATAGTTCTCTGCTATTCTTTATCACCAGATGGCTGACACAGATCCTCACTTTGGAAATCACATCTCGCCAGTGAATGTGAAGAAAGTGTTTGTCCTCCCTCTCTCCTGCTATGCTTTCATCATTTCTGCCTTCTGTTTTCTCGCACCAATCGCCCGGCATTGAAGCGACAGGCTATTAAATAAATTAGATTTCCTTCAGCAGGCTTGACAAAGGCAGCGGCAAAATGAGAGGCCTATTACATGACCCGCTTTAGTGTTTTGTTTTCGAGCTTAACCTTACCCTTCCCTGGGGCTTACTTAGAGCACTCCATGGGTGTCAGTTACGGTTTGTAAAATGGTCTGGCGGGTATCATTTGTGGGCATCGAAAGCTCACAGAGCCAGCCGCTGCTTGCCTTTCCTGGAGAAAAGCTCTGACAAGGTACCTGCACTCATATCCGGAGCCATTTTCTGCAGTGCTCGTCTACTCATTTGACATCTGTCCTGCTTCTCCTCCTGCGTGACACTACAGTTCCACTGCACATGCTCGGTCCCTGGTGCCGCTTTGGAAACCAGGTTGTTACGTCAGTCAGTGCAGCAGGTATCTCCGTACTGCCAGCGTGCATCAGAGAAAATTACTGAGTGGAACACAACCATCGGGAACGAACTACCAGAGAGGAGTCTGCTGCTATGGTGCTGCTCCCCAGCTACCTCAATGGTTTTCTGTTTGGCAATTAGCAAGAAGCCACTACACCCTCCTATTTTTGGTGTGTAGATAAATAAATGGAAACTTTGGTTAATGGCCCTCCAGAGTACAACGTGTTGTCTCCAGTGGCTTGTTATATACTACTTTCCACTTCCTGTTCGTCAGGGTCCATTAGCAGTCCAGTCACTGATCTGCTGCTGGAAGAGAATTCACTGAGGGGAGCGCATGGAAACCACTATATACAAATGCACTGTTAGAGTTTTCTAAAGGCTAAACTCAAGAAAAGACAGTCTATTTGTTGCCATTATAAATTCTAAGAACGAAAAGACCAAGGACTGTCCACCTGTGTGTGGCTCACAAAAACAGACCAACAATGCATTTTGTGTTATGTATGAAAAGGCAATTTCATAAACAGCTGTGCTCTATGTGTTTAGTATTTATTAGTGCTGTCAGTGTTAATCTCGTTAAAATGACGTTAACGCCATAACTGCATTAACGTGTCAAATCTCTGTTAGCGAGTTAGCGCGGATCGCCCCGTGCGTGGGGCTGCACGGCGCTAACGCGTTAATGAGCTAACCACGCTAACGCGTTCCTTCAATATGACTGTGATAATAAAACACGAACCCAGAGAGCACTTTATCGTGAGCTTGATAAATGTTTATTCATGCACAGCAGACTGCAGTGACACATAAAAGCACTGCCGCCCTAAGTGCTACTGTTATTAAATGGACACACTGTAAGGGCAAATTAAGCGACCGATGTTTTGTTTGGGTTCTTCAGGGCCAGCATGGGTAGAGCGTCATTGATGAATAACTTAACACGTCCACTCATTATTGAAATCCAATGCTTTTAAAAGCATCATGGCATGGGGCTTCTACTAAATTAAAGGCTTTTAAAAGTTACTTAGTGCCACCGAATAATGTGTCCAGAGACAAAAAGCAAGTGAGGATAAAATCCTCCCGCAACCTTGTTAGCACAGGGAGGATAGTCTTTGTTAACTGTTCAATGCGATCCAGCAAATCATTGTGCAGAGGGATGATCTCAGTGATCATGCAGAGCAGATGTTATTTTTAAAAAGAGAAAAATCATGAAAAAAATGAATAAATATGACACTTATACACTTTAATTTCTTCTCTTAACTGACTGTTACATATCATATCATATTAATAGAGAATATGAAAAGGTTTGTTTGTGACCTGCAGGTTGATTTTCCTGGCTGGCCAATAATGAAAACTATAAACAATTAATATATTTAATTACCATGATTTATTATTGCACCAACAAAGTTAAAGATTTCTAAACATTATCTACAGTTATGTCCATATATATTTGGACACTGACACATTTTTTTTTTTACCTGTTTGCTGAAACATATTCCAATTATACTTATATAACGGAAAAGGACATGATGTTTAGACTCTCAGGTTTCATTTGAGGGTGTCCACATTCAAACTGGATGAAGGGTTTAGGGGTTTTAGCTCCTTGTAGTAGTATTAGGAGTGACAAAATCTACAGTTTGGAACATCCTGATACAGAAAGAAAGCACTGGTGAACTCAGCAAGGCAAAAAGATCTGGATGTCCACAGAAGACAAAAGTGGTGAATGATCACAGAATTATTTCTATGGTGAAGAAAAACCCTTTCACAACAGCCAGCCAAGTGAAAAACACTCTCCAGGAGGTAGGCGTATTGATATCCAAGTCTACCATAAAGAGAAGACTGAATGAAAGTAAATACAGAGGGTTCACTGCAAGGCGCAAGTCACTCATAAGCTTCAAGAATAGAAAGACTAAGTTTGACAATACTTTGCTGACACCAAGATCACCCTCTACCAGAATGATTGCAAAAAATAAGCATGTAGAAGGCACACCATATCATCTGTAAAACACGGCAGATGCAGTGTGTATTTTTATCCACAGTAGTTTATATTTGGCAGCCCAGCTCTGTTCTGCTCTGTTCTCTGCCCTGGCAGAAGGAAATGTTAGCATAAAGCTAACTCACGTTTGCATAGGTCGCAAATGCACCCAAATACAAAAACAAACAAACAAATTCAGAGCACATAAAATCTGACTAAACAGATGACTAAAAACAGAGAGGAAAAAGACTATTTTTTATACAGGGTACAATTTTTAATAGCTTAGTCACACTAAAGTTAAAAAAAAAGGACAGCAACCTCTTTGCAACTACTACACTAAATATTTTTGCTGTTTGGAGACTGAGCGCAAGTAGTTGCAGCGACCAACTGGTCAAGCAGAGCTTAAGCATGCAAAACCCCTCAAAGTCACAAAGCAACTGCAAAAAGGTTGTCTGTTAGGAGGCAATAACTGCAGTGTGAAGTTAGCAAATGATTGCTGTCTAATTCATAAACGCAGATTGCAACCCACTGCAATCAAACGGAGTCAGTCTGCATGATGAGGGTAACTTTTCTGACACGTCTCTTTGCAGCAGATGACTTGTTTAATGTGGTTGTCAACTGGTTGCATTCTGGTTGTATTCCTATAAAAATACAAGGATGATAAGAGCCCTGGCTAATTTACAGTTGAATTCCCAGCCTGCAGCAACTATGTCACTTTTTGTGGGAAAGTTTAAGTTCTATGATGCTCTGACACACTGAATGAATTTGTCTTTATGTGAATTTGGTTAGTTTAGTTCAAAACTAAAGTAAGAAAGTCCTTCATCTTAGAAGAATGATCTCTTACTGGTGTTGCAGTTACAGAAACACTGTTTCATTTACATTGTACAGTAATTTAAGGCTGTGATTAAATTCATTCCTCTGAGCTGTACTAATTAAATTATTATTTATTTCTTTTTGCCCAAACTTTACTGAAAGTAAGCGGATCTCAAGCTTGCTCTCCTAACAGACAGAGAGTCCTTGTGTGTTTCCCAAAGGAGCAGGGATAGCTGAAACTCTGTCCAAACTCTTGGTCCAGATCTTTATGTGTCCAGGCCATCTATCTATCACGCCCAGGCTCAGATGGCAACAGCTCTGGCAGTGAAGTGGTAGCATTTAAGCACATCAGCGCTTCTGCAGACTGTGTCTCTTGATGGTGCTGTCCTGATAAATGATATTCAACTGTCATTGAATGGGGACCCAGAAAGACTTACACACCAACTCTGTTGCAGTAGAAAGCACTTGTCGTAAAATCCAGCGCTAACTCTTCGCTCAATCTGACAACCTGCACAGTCGCTGGGTAAAGCAGTTCCTATCCAGTTGTTAAGTGATGACGTCTGAACCCTCTCTTCCAGGCCCAAACTACACTGGGTTCATTAAGGCTGTTATCTTTTTAACATGTTTTAATGCTTTGCGTCTTGTTCTATTAAATCTAAGCAAGTACCTAAAAATAGTCAGTGATAACTCTCGGCCTCTCTGGGTTTTAATTACTACAGGGTGGGCCATTTATATGGATACACTGTAATAAAATGGGAATGGTTGGTGATATTAAAGTCCTGTTTGTGGCACATTAGTATATGTGAGGGGGCAAACTCCTCAAGATGGGTGGTGACCATGGTGGCCATTTAGAAGTCGGCCATCTTGGATACAACTTTTGTTTTTTCAATAGGAAGAGGACCATGTGACACATCAAACTTATTGGTAATGTCACAAGAAAAACAATGGTGTGCTTGGTTTCAACGTAACTTTATTCTTTCATGAGTTATTTACAAGTTTCTCTTTGTTCACAGCCATTGACATGTCGAAGAGGTTAACACGTGAGGAGCGGATCGAAATTGTGTTGATATCTGGTGAACGCAGTAACCGGGTCATTGACGACCCCTGCCCTATGCTCTCAACCTTTTGTTCCGCATGCGTTCCAGTTCCATTGTGGACCAGGCAGGACTCATCAGTGCCAACTAGGAATACTTTGGCCATGTGTTCCCAGACTATAAAACTGGCTGGCACTTCATTCTGTCTCTCACTCACCTTCCTGCTTGTCACCATGCCACGCATCAAATAGCCTTTCTTTACTTCATCTTATATTTCACATTTGCAACACCCACTCACATCTTCACACTCATGAACACCCTATTCCACAGATCAGATTTGCACACCTCATTAGCTTTGCATTTAAGTTATTTAAGTCTACTTAATAAACTACTTTCTTAAACTGCCAAACCCTTTTTTTGTGGCGTTACCAACCAGCGATGACACTAGAACAAACACCTTGATGGTTGCACGAATAGTCGACCTGACTTTTGGATGACTCGTTTGATTTCTGGCATCTCAGAATGTTTGGTTTTCTGTGTTGCAGTTTCTGGCTGCTGCACAGTGTGATAATATGCTGCAGGGGACTAAGCTGTGCAGGCTGTTGAGTTGACGTTAAAGCCTCTTACAGGAGCAGCTAGATTCTTGACATGCACTCTTTCACCTGACACTGCAGTTCAGGAGTGCAACATGCAACCAATTCTTACCACAAATGTCCTCCTCCAGCAGCTCACTGACAGTCAAACAGCGATTTTTGTTGCTTAAAAATGGGCATTTGTTCTAAAAATCACTGCACACACACAGACACAAAGGACTTTCACTAGTCCTTAGCCAGAACAGATTCAGCGACCTCTGATCAGTGATATCTATCGTCATGTTGCCCTTCAAACCATGCTGGCAGAAAAAGTAACTTCCTCAAATTCTTGAGTGTAAAAAGCACGCTATTGATTTCTTTTCTAGTATTCGGAGGTGTTAGGCAGATGATGTGTGGGTGTCTTTACACTCTGAGCTTGAACTCTTCATTCCCCCAAGATCCTTACCAATGATCAAAGAATGAGCCCCCTATGTAAAGATAAAATGAAAGCTAAGCAAAAAGGGTAAATGGTGAAAGGGAAGGTATGTCGGATGCCTCGATATGAGAAGACAGATTTATCCGATGGCGCTCTGGAAGCAGCTTTGATTTAAGAGGCTTTTCATTTCAGTCTTTAAGAAAAGTGGCTCCAAGGTGTGATGCAGGCAAGAAGTAAGATGAACTACTTTCAAGATGTCATTTTTTAGAAAGAGGTGTATGAATTCTACGTTGCTGACAATGATTAGTTTTTGTTTACTTGGATGCTTTCTGGCATATGGTGAAGCCATATAAGATAGAAAGATTAATGCTTATTGATTAGGTCTATGAAAAAACCTTTATGTGGACTGTTTTCAGTGTGAGTGCTATTTGTAGATGGCATTGTGGCTGAGTGTGAAGTGGTAGGAATAAGAATCGGCCTCAGACTTGGAGGTACAGATACGGTGGAGTGCATGGCTTACAGGAAGGAGACCCAGGACTCACTGAGAGATTATATCTCTTATCTGGCTTGGGAACGACTTGATGCCTCCCTAGATGAACTGGAAGAGGTGACTATGGCGGTGGAAGTCTGGGCTTTTCTGCTTACGAACTGAACTGGGATAAGAACTGAACTGGGATGCAGAAGTGAATGACGTCATGGGTGGTCAAATTTGGTTAGCGGTCCGTGTGGTATTGCTGATGGCAGTGTGGCCATAAAGCCTCTGTTTTTCCAGTGTATTAGGAGTTGGCATGAGATGGCAACATGTACCACTACTCGGGTTGCTCATATTGAACATTCACCTTCAGATGCCTAGGCTCTTTACCTTACAATATTAAGCACTTTCAGGTAACTGTTATGTTGTTTATAAAAACAAAACAAAAACCTGAGCGGAAATTAATTGAATTGAACCTCATAAATGTTGGAAAAATTATGCTCTTTGTCTCGGTTCTCATCTCTCCTTCCACTTTCGGGCTTGGAAAGTGTCTTCACCTGAAAACAGCTCTGCTTTTTGATGGAGACTCTGCGTTCATCATGATGCTCCACATTAAATTCGAGTCAGTTTAAAACAGACGTTGATGCCTGCTGTCTGAGTGAGTTTTAGGTCAGTGGTGAAATTGCAGAGCGCACAGTCAAAGTTGTCAGAATGAGAGTGATCTAAAATAAGCAGCCCCACTGGAAGCCATCTGGACATGCCCAAACAAATGACCTTGTGCAGAAGAAATTTACATCAGTTCAGGTTTTTGCAGGTCTAATCACAGCTCAGACCTATTAGAAGACTGCACTGTATAGCTTAATTCAGCACTATCATTATAGAAGAGAATATATATATAGAATATAAGATAGAAAAGACAAAAGGCAAAAAATAAGGTAAGAACACTGAGGTCACCACACAAGGACAATCTGGTGTTGCTAGTCACATCTGGAGTGATCCAGTGATGCTTACATGTATGAATTAGGTGCAACTGGCTTGGAGGTATAATAATATTTGGGTAAAATAACAGGGTGTTCAGTGCACCACAGTTTTTGCTTAAAGAAAAGCTTTGCAGCCCTAGTACAGACACCAATGAGGTATGTGGGAACAGCGAGAAGATTTTTTTTGACAATCATGTGATCTGGTGGGGAGCCTGGTAGGTGGGAATGGTTTTGTTATGGAATGACAGGCAGAGAATAAATGAAAACATAACATCATTCATGAAAACACGACATTTTTCACTCTCAGTGGCGACTGAAAATACATTAAAGACATGGACGATAAATATGTTTCGGACATGATTTGATCATTATTTGTGTCCTTTTATTTGTATAATTCCTACAATCATTTGTAAAATGTCATAATTTTGTTTCCTTTATTTGAATGTGATATGTTTTCCAATTAGATAATGTGGACATGTGTTAGCCCAAAGTCGCTTTAAGGCTATTAAACTGTTTATTACCCTAAAACCAGAGACACCATGGCTGATCAGTTCATGAATGAATGAATAAAGTCATGAATGTGCACAGCAAAAAGTCAGGATTTTACAACCCACCAATTTTCAGAGTTAATGAACACTTTGAGATTAAATGTTGAACAGCCTGAGTGATTAAAGAAACAAATAATATGGCTTTGAGTTGCAATTTATATTTAGTTTATATTTAGTTTTACTCCCTAAAGTGTCAAGGAATTTATTATAGAAAATGTTAAAGTTAGGAGAAATAATGCCAAGAAAGAAAATACTTTGCAAAATAACATCTATTTTTAACATCTTCCTCCAGCAGTAACAAATATAACTGAGGGAGAGCTGATAGCTGAGATCTCATTTAATAAACATGAAGAGTTTGTTTAGCTCAGACTTTATTGTCCAGCATTCTTTGCTTCATGGAATTCACTGCAAGAAGATGCTCATTAAAATTTTATTTTATCTGATTGTTAACTGAAAGACGATCACCTATCAGACAAAAATGCTGGAATGTTTTTTTCCACTGCACTGCAAGAAATAAGTCCAACTTTATACAATGCACTGGCTTTAACCCAGTTAGTAGATAAACTATTTTAAATAATAGTACATTAAAACAAAAAATACAATCAGCTGCTGACTGCAGTTTCTCACACTTGCAACACACAATGTAAATTCCCCATTTGAACCAACATTTAAAAAAAATAAATGAATAGACAAAACGCCAGGTGCAGCTCTAAGCCAGTGGTGTGCGATGACTTTTACAGAAAGGCAGTCAGAGAAAACTATGTTGCCCCAACACACACAAGCAAACAAACAAAACCATCTTCCTCGTCCTGAGCTCATTTTAAATTCTTTATATTATGTCTAGCATCAAATTCTATAAATCATATGTTTTTATTGGTTGTCCTGTGAGGACAACATATCTCAGAAGCTTGTTTCCACACAAAGTGCAAATCACAAAAGAGCTCAGAGCAGCAAAAGCTGAGCCAGCGGCAGCTTGCCGTGCACGGTGGTCTCCCATCAGTTTACTGTGAAAGACTAGAGGTTTATCTACAATGTGCATGTGCCACCACTACCAACTCTCAGCTTGCCTAGCTCCAGTCACTGCTAAAAGGCGACAGACACTCCCATAAAATGGAGACAGCTACAGTTTCCTCTGAACACAAAATAAGCGCAGAGTTCACCGACAATAGCAGACTGTGGCCACAACAGGGCAGTAATGTGAAGGATGGATGCAAACAGGCGAGGACCTTTATGACCGCTCTGTCTTTCTGACATAACACCAGTGCCCTAAACTAATAAAAGAGGTATGCCGGGTTCTAAGAACATGGTTTTCATTTAAAATTTAGAGAAGCCACAAATTTAAACTCAGCCTCAAATCAGATTTTTATATCAGCAAACCTTTGTCTTTGCTTTTGAGTTGAACTTGGATGCAAACTGTCATAGACAGTCACTGGTAAAACTGAAGATGCTCAGTTAGCTATTTACTTTAAATTACTACATATAGTTGGTAGTTAATCAGTCACCTTCTTATTCAGTCCTGGCAACAAACAACGTTGTGTAAAACATTCTCTGTAGGTGCATCAGTGCACATTGCCCATTCTGCAAGTAAGGTTGATTTAATTGCACTTACCATGTAGAACTGTGAGGATAAAAATGGTGCCAACTTGGCACCTCATCTCCATTCAAAGTAATTAAATGCCTGGATGGAGTTTAATTAGATCTCTGCAGAGTTGGGCTAACATCGATGTGATCAACTCTGCCAAATAACTCCAAAATCATTTAAATCAGAATGCATTAAAGCTACAATTGAAATCAAGTTCAAAATATTTAACCTGGAAATTTAAAGCTTGTGTGTGTACAGACATACATACATTCAATGGGCACTTGATAAGGTACACCTTGCTAGTGCTGGGATGAAAGTACTTTTGCTTTCACAACTGCCTCCATGGCATAGATTAAAAAAGGTGCGGAAACATTTGTGCTATCATGACAGCATCACATATCCTGTTCCACCACAACCCAAAGGTGATTTCCTGGATTGAGATCTGGTGATGTTGGAGGCCATTTGAGTACAATGATCTAATTGTCTTGTTAAAGAAACCAGTTTGAAATGATCTGAGCTTTGTGACATGGCACTTTATCCTCCTGGGAGCAGCCACCAGAAGATGGGTACCCTGTGGTCATAAAGGGGTGGACATGGACAGCAACAATACTCAGGTAGGCTGTGAAAGGGGAAAATTAAATGATGCCCTGTGGGTACTAAGTGGCCCAAAATATGCCAGAAAAATATCCACACCACGAGCAGCCTGAATCATTCATACAAGGCAGGACGGATAGACGCTTTTATGTTGTTTATGCCAAATTCTGACCATACCATCCAAATATCAGACCAGGCAATATTTCTATAGTGATTTCTGTATAGTTTTGTGAGATGCATCCTTATTATCCTGTTCTTATGTGACATTCAGTGTGGCCCTCTGCTTCTGTAGTTCGAGGGTTAATGTGTTGTATATTCAGAGATGCTCTTCTGCATACTTTTGTTGTAATGAGTCCCTGTTGCCTTCCTATGAGCTGAAAGCAGTCTGGTCTTTCTCCTCTGACTTCTGAGATCAACAACACTAAAAATCTTTTTATTTGCCTTCATAAACATGATGCAACAATTTTGAGTAAAATGCAGCTGAAATATATAAATTCAAAGGTTTTTTCTTTGAAATTAATAGTCATTATGGAAAATATGCTTAGTATTAACTGTAAACCAATCAAGTAAATTTAATTTAACCAGATTCCATACGTTTAACATTTTACATTACATATTACTTATGCAATTGTCATTTTTTTTTACATGTAGTCAAATTACTTAAAGTCAGCATTTTGGGTTTAAATAGTTATTAATTTTTAATTATTAATTTTTAGATGAGTCCTGATTCTGAGTCTGTTAAAATTGTGAATGCTGGCAGCATTGGTAAACAGCAGCCTTGCAGAGCGAGCAGCTTTTGATTAAATAAAATGTTTCTAAGGAGAGATGGCAATCTGGAATAATATTGGACAAATAATAGAAGTGTGATGGGTACTGAGATAGAGGTGGCTTTAACCTTCTGCTGCAGTTTCATAGATTGACTGACTTAATGCAGTGAGCTGCAGAACCTCACAGAAAAAGAATTTATGTCAAAGTAAGAGTTATTCTACTAATAACTACAGTGTCCAGTACTGGCACTTTATGGAAGTTGGTTCTCCAGACGCTTGAATGTCTGTTTTTATACTTTGTTTTACCACCAGATGATATCTAATTGATGTTCCTGCACCCCAAATGAACAAACCCATTAGCCAGTCTCTGTCACAGGCTTTTGTCCTGGGCTTTTGGGTGAACTGGAAGCAATTAATAACTTGCCAAGCTAAAGGGTATCGATAGGCTACCAGCAATGTACCCACAAGCTCTGCCAGAGCCTTTTGTGCTCCGGTTCAAGAGGACTTGTGCTTCGTTCAGCAATTTCATGTCTCAGAAAATACACCATGAAGTAATCATCAGAATCAGTTTCCAATAATGTCATTGAGGACCAAGGTTGTGTAATAATTAAGCACTGACTCATCACGGCTGCACCCTCGTTTGCTGCTGACTTGACTGGTTCTCTCTTTCAGGACTTTCTTGCAGGCTGAAATGCATTTTTATTCAGCTAATGACAGGATCTACAGCGCCTCTCTTTCCCAGCTGAGCCAAAGACCATATGAAGCAATA
The DNA here is from genome assembly GCF_051167445.1 of Perissodus microlepis. Classification (NCBI taxonomy): domain Eukaryota; kingdom Metazoa; phylum Chordata; class Actinopteri; order Cichliformes; family Cichlidae; genus Perissodus; species Perissodus microlepis. The sequence continues at coordinate 24,126,877 of NC_140474.1, forward strand.
TAATTGCACACCTCCTGCAGATGTGGATTTCTTTGTGCATGGTCTTGATTTTAGCCCCTTTCTTGTGAGAAATTGAAAGTCAACAAAGAATCACTCTTTTTCCAAGAAACTGAGCCCAGAGTCTTCCTTAGGTTTTTTTCTTTCTGTCCTCAAGCTGCACAAAAGCTGCACTTAAATGCAATGTTTGTTTACCTTCAAATCAAACTTTCTGATGTTTCACTGCACTGCCTGCTTTTACCTGACATTTTCAGACTTATGTAACTGTTTCAGCGGAACGATTGTCTGCTCTCTGTTACTTCTGTTCATGCTGGTACTGTTCTGCCTTTCAGCATTACGATGTAATAATAACACACATAATGAAAGAGCTGCTTTTAACACTTCCGTAAATGTGGTCCCAGTAATGTAAAAGCTTTTAATATTCTTTGTATATATGGAATTAACTTTTGGATTTTGTAATATTTGACATTTCTGTACTTAAAACAGTTCAAATCTATCAGATTTTTTTCATGCAGTTATTGGACAAGATGATGGTACAATTATGTAAAAATGGCCCTCATTTCTCCTGTCTCTGCTAAAAGCCACAGAGCTCTCCTCTCATCTTTGTTTGAGACAACCTCCCAAAACAACAACCACTAAAGCTAAAATTGTTTGTAATATTCTATGCAAGGGCGTAGATTTGGTTTTGGCATTGGTGGGGACGGATGATTCAACCACCGAACTCTGCCCTGTTTCTTTTTTTTTTCTTTTTGTTTTTGCTTCTTAATAAAAGGAGAAATATACTTGCCTACATATGCTATTCTACATGCTTTTAAACCATTTAAAATCACAATTCATAGTTTTATATGTGAATTATATAATGTTAAATTACTATTAAACAAATGACTGACTAAGTATTTTAGGCTTTAGTTTACTTCAGCCATAATCCATATAAATCAGGTATCATACAAAAATAAAAATAACTTCAAATACAGTCATGACAATAAAAGAATATGACTTTAAGGACTTAACATCATTACTTCAGTTATAGTACACCAACATCTGTTATATTTTGGCACTAAGGGAACACTGAATGACCTGGTGGTTTTTGTCCATAAAACTACTCATCTAAGATTACCACAAAGTAAAAGATCTTTCAGCAAAATTATGCAACAGTTTAGGCACACAATTGCCCCGATCAAATCAGTGAGCTGAGATTTTCTATTCTAAACATGATCTACTGTTACAGCAACAGACATGGACTACTGGTGTCCCACACAACAACTGTTTGTAGGATGAGTGCATTTTTAAAACAATTTGTGCAAACTGCACTACAAGGTGGATATTTGCAAAATCATGACTACCTCATGACATTTTGTCTCAAAAATTAACCCTATGAATATGTAAGTACCATTAGGATGAAATTATTGTGTCACCAACATTTTAATGTTAGACATATAATTTTAACAGCTTCTGTAAACTAATATCCTGGCTTGCTCAAAGCTGCCGTTTTCTCTGACAGTTTCAATCAAAATTAGAAATGCTACTCTGGGAGACTGAGATAACTAATAATGGTGCCTGTTGTGCAGTTAGTTTCCAAAACACGTTATTCGTGGTTACATACAATTTTAGACTGATGTGGGCCAAAGCCTAACATAGCTTGTAACATTATTATGACGGACACATTTTATGAGTTAATTTGGCTTTAAGTGACTTGCAGGTTTCTTTGAAAAATACTTATATCCAGGTTCTTCCTTTTTGCTGCCATCCTCCTCTTCTCCTCGCAGCGCAGGCTTGCCGCTGCTAAACCTAAACAGAGCTCCCTGAAAGGCTCAGCCAATCACATTGGCCATATTTGTCACATGAGGTAGGACTCCAGTAGAGGACGTAATTTAACTCTTTCTGCACCGCTGGGTGAATGAGACGTTGACAGATCGGTTTTTTTTTTCTTTCTATCTGGTTTGATTTTCTTTACTCGAATAGATCAAATTGTTGGTGGGGACAATTCAGTAATCGCTGAATATTGGTGGGGACATCCCTTCCGTCCATGCCAAATCTACGCCCTTGATTCTATGAAAAATTTGTGTGTGTGTGTGTTTTTTATTATTTCTGTACACTTTTAAGACCCAACACTTGTTATAGTAGCACTTTGTTCAAGACACTGGTTAAGACATTGAATTTATCCAGGACCAGGATGCAGGGACAAGCCTAAGCAGAGACCATACCTCCCCAGCCACTTTCTGTTTCTTGTTAGGGGGAACACCAAGGCGTTCCCAGGCCAGCCGAGAGACATAATCTCTCCACCGTGTCTTGGGTCTGCCCCAGGGCCTCCTCCCATTGGGACATGCCCAGAACACCTCACCCAGGAGGCAAATAAAGTATGACATAATACAAAATGAAAGTAAAGAGCCAGATCAGTGAAAGTAAGACTGAAGTGCAAATCTCTTGGCAAGAAAATAGAAAATATATGCATCCAAGAAGCCACACTGATCAGTATTTATTAAAGGCACCTTACTCAAGGGATAAACCAGTGTTTTGTGCACACATAACAACTGCCCAAAGAACCCATTCTAAAGTGTATTTGTAATGTACCTAAGAGCTGAACAAAAAGGCAGCTACCATCCAAAGCAGAGCTCTGAGTGTCCTCCAAGAAGCCTACTAGCCTAATCCTTCTTCTACTTAAAGAAATGACAGAAAAGCTTGACTAAGAGAGCGCAGGCTGTGTTGAAGGATAAATGTGGTCATTACAAATACTGACTTTCAAGCTGGTTAGAATCGTTCAAACTCTGATTTGGCTTCTATACTGTAATTCCATGTGCTGTACTGTCCTTTTGAAAGACAACAACAAAACAAACAACAAAAAACTCCTAAAGTCTCGTTTGCAATATTTTGGCTTCAGTGCTTTCTTCCTTCTATTTTCTTGACATGCAGCTGCTCATGATTCAGACTTCAAATTGACTTTGTGATCAAATAACTGACAATATGATCATCGTTAATTTGCTATTTAAATACATGACGCGAGGGATGGATTCAGTTACTATGTGTTTCTCCCTGATATGAAAAAACAGCAGCATTGCCAATATTCCCACACCAATCCATCTATGTGCAGGTGCTGACTGTGCTCATTGACGTGGCTCTGCTCCACTTGTAATACAATTGGTATTGATCAGCAATCGAGACAAGGCAAGACAAATTGAGTTCAGACTTCTCCAGAGCGCTCCGGACAGCAAGTCTGTGGGTTCCACTTCATCTGTTGCTACATCTCTCTCTTGTCAGGCTGACACTCAGCATGTAGAAAGTCTGTCATAACTTTCCTCTGACTGGCAATATTCACAGTAATTAGCCACTAATAACTGTAGTGTGTAGAGCTGAGACATGAAATGAAGTGTCCGTGCTCTGCTGGAGAACCTCACTGGGCTGGAGAGCTGGAGAGATGCACTCTCTTTCACAGACACACAGGGGAACTGTGTGTCTGTGAAAGAGAGAAAAGGAGATGGGCAGAAATGTATATATATATGTATATTGATTTATTTATGATTTATATTATTACATATGATTTATGTATGAGTGTTCATATCCTACATTGACAAAAGTATTCACTTTATTTAAATCATTGAATTCAGGTGTTCCAATCACTTACATGGCCACAGGTGATCAGCAACCAACTGGCAAAATGAAGCACCTAAACATGCAGACTGCATCTACAAACATCTGTGGAAGAATGACTCCCTCTCAGGAGCTCAGTGAGTTCATGTGTGGTACAATGATAGGATGCCACCTGTGCAACAAGTCCAGTTGTGACATTCTACTAAATATTCCACAATTAGGTGTTGTTGGGAATGACAGCAACTCAGAAACAAAGTGGTTCCCAGAGCGCAGTCAGCAGATGCTGAGGTACAAAGTGTGCAGAGGTCACTTTCTGCACTTTCTGCAGAGTTAATCGCTATAGACCTCCAAACTTCATATAGCCTACGGATTAGCTCAGGAACAGTGGGTAGAGGGCTTCATGGAATGGGTTTTCATGGCCGAGCAGCTGCATTTGAGGCTTACATCACGCAGTGCAATGCAAAGTGTGGGATGCAACAGTGTAAAGCATGCCGCCACTGGACTCTAGAGCAGTGGAGACATGTTCTCTGAAGTGATGACTCACGCTTCTCCACGTGGCAATCCGATGGACTGGGTTTGGCGCTTGTCAGGAGAACTGAACTTGTCTGACTGCATTATGGCAAATGTAAAGTTTGGTGGAGGGGTGTGGGGTTGTTTGTCAGGAGTCGGCCGTTAGTTTTAGTGAAATTTTATAAATTTTGGACAATTTCATTCTTCCAACATTCTTGGAACAGTTTGTGGATGGCTCTTTCCTGTTCCAGCCTAACTGCACACTAGTACACAAAGCAAGGTCCTTAAAGAGATGGATGAGTGAGTATCGTGTAGAAGAACTTGACTGGCCTGCACAGAGTCCTGACCTCAACCCAACAGAACATCTTTGAGATGAAGTAGAGCGGAGACTCCGAGCCAGGGTTTCTTGCCAAACATCAGTCTGACCTCACAAATGTGCTTCTGGAAGAGTGGTCAAAAACTCCCAAATCTTTTGGAAAACCTTCCCAGAAGAGTTAAAGCTGTTATAGCTACAAATGGTGGGCCGACACCATAAATAAACCCTGTGGATTAAAAATGGAATGTCACTTAAGTTCGTGTGAAGGCAGACGAGTGAATACTTTTGGCAATATTTGCAATTATCCTGAGAAAATATGAAGAAATGAGATGTAATTTAAGATTTTTACACTGTATTTGTAAATCTTGGGAGAGTTTAATGAGTTCAATGAGCTCAACAAGACTCAATAAGCTGGTTGGAATTTTATTTTATTTTTTCAATTTACAAAATAAAAAAAATGCTGAAACTGTGATATCCTATGTCTGGACATCCTTTGGTTACTCTCTTCTTCGGGCACTGAGAAACCAGAGCTGTATTCTGCTTTCCCCTCTCACAAACCCAAAGTATACATGTCATTAGCTACACCCTACTTTGTCTTCAGTGATCTGCGTGCTAATGAAAGCTGATTGGCTGTGCGGCTTTTAATGCCCAGCAGGAGTGCTTATTAAAAAAATGGTTCAGCATCCACAGATGAGGGAGAGCATTTCACCACCCAGGATCTGACCACAGCAGATGACAGTCAAAGAGACGCGGGACATCACGCAACAAGGCGTAGGAGAGACAACAATAAGGAGTGGACATAAAGAAGAAGACAAATGAAAAGTGTGAAAGAGGAGAGGGACAATCGCTGTACATCATGAGGAGGAGGAGGAGGATTCCAGGCAGACAGAGCTGTCAGGTTTCCTCTGTGTGAGATTTCATTATGCAGCTGTCTCTGGTAGCTACGGGCTGTTCTCACAGGATTGGATTAAATTGCCAACTACAGTCATAAAAACAAAGAGAATGTCTCCAGGCTCTTTTGACACAATGTTTGTTTAGAGCGTGTGTGTGTGTGGGATGGGGAGCACATACGCACGCACGCAAAACTGGGATGGTGGGCAACATATAAGAGCTGCAGAATATGGGAAAGATTGTATTTTGATGAGACGCAGTAATGTCTAAAGGGCAAAAGGTCATATGCCTTTTCTTTATGCTGGTTTTACTGTTATAAAATACCAACTTCTGTCACAAAATCACTGTGCCACAGAACACTGGCTTCCTCACTCAATTACTGTACTGAAATGCCACTGTTTCATACAGTTGCTGAACTTTAATTTAAATGATAAAAGCAGGGGGAGGAACGCGCGACAGGTTCCTTAATGATAGCAAAGACATTCTGCTTTGACTGCAGTGTACTTTAAATAAAATATATTCATGCTAACATAGACAATGACTATATGCATTTGCCAAAAAGCTGTCTATGCTATTCCACACCGCCCTATTGCTCCTCACACCGCCCTGCACCCTGACTAAAATTATAAGAGCTGCACTTGTAACGTGTCAGCGCTGAGCACCGCGCGGTTGTATCTTATTCAAACATATCAAGACAAGAGACATGACTGCTGATATAATGGCCCGAGCCTGTGCAAATAGTACAACCTTACACAAGAAGAAAGAGACAGGCTCTCTGTAAATATGTATTTCCCCAAAGGCAAACTAACATTAAAAAACTCTTTTCATATCAATCCAGCCCCGAGTGCATCGGTTCCGAAATTGGACATTGACTTTAATGTTACTGCACAATTACGTGAAAAAGAACGCTTTCGGAGCACTCTCTGCAGTCCTGTGAAACACTAAGTACCACGTTTAGCAGCAATAAGTTAAAGCAGTTCTTTTCTGTATGACTTCATCAGTCTCTCACATTGATGTGGAGGAATTTTGTACCGCTCCTTACATCCTAGCTTCAGTTCATTGAGTTTTGTAAGCACTCGTTTATGCACAACTCTCTTAAGGTTCTGCACATAGTTTCAATCAGTTTGGGGTCTGGACTTTGATGGGACCTTTGCAGCATCTTGACTCTTTTTTTTTGAGCCATTGTGTTGTGGATTTTCTGCTCTGCTTCAGGATCATTGCCTTGTTGCATGTTCCAATTTTAGCCAAGCTTTAGCTGTCGCAGACCCACATAGCAAAACTGGTATGGCCCCGATTTGGCCCACACAATGTGCTTACACATGGCCCACATACCGCAAAGAATGATGGCCCTTTGGTGGCCCACACATGGGCCATCACAAGGCCAGTTGCAGACTCACTGCTGGACCTGTGCTGGCCCAGAACAGTTTCAGCTCTGGCCCCAGATGTCAGCCTAATGTGTACCTTAATCAAGCCATGTAATAGCAACATGTACCGGAACATAACAAAACTCTGTTCAGACAGTGAATGGATTCTTATATAGAGCTTTTCTAGTCTCCCAGATTACTCAAAGTGCTCTATACAACATGCCACATTCACCCAATCACACAATTTCTCTAAACTGAGTGCTTCCTAACTACATTCATGCACATTCACACTCTTGACTGGATGAGACAGGGATCGAACATGAGTAAATCCTCACTAGGTTTTGGATAAAGTGTACACTCACAAACCTGTCAAATCTGCATTTGAAACGTTGGCTACCATAGCAGTATAGTATTGCAACATGGCATTTGGGTCTTCTAACTAAAATAGGAACATAAATGGTGCCATCATTGCCAGACCTGGCCCACATCTGGTTGACTTACACCCTGGCATGACACCAGTCAGTCAGAAGTGCCAACTTGATGCCGGATCCGGGGAAGACATGTTTTCTATGGACCTGGGCCACATAAACCAAACCATAATCGGGCCAGATATGGCATGCCATCACAGAGACAGTGCCATCTACACCAGGTCTGGCCCATATCTGGTTGACATACCACTTACCATGCCAGAAGTCAGCCAGCAGTGCCGGCTTGACACCAGATACGGGCCAGACCTGTCTGCTATGCGGGGAGATGGCCTCATATTTATGTCTTCAATATTTTGTGTCCAGGTCTGCAAAACAAGCCCAAATCTTCACTCCGTCTTCAGCACCGGCTTGGCAGTTGGTAGGAGGTGTTTGTGCTGATATACTGTGCTTGGGTTTCTCCAAACATGGCGCTGTGCATTAGGCCAAACATTTCAAGTCTTGTGATTCATTCAGATGCAGCTTTGTAAACCTAAGCCATGCTGCCATGTTCTTTTTAGAGAAAAGAGGCTTTGTCCTGGGAACCTTTCCAAACAAGCCATGCTTATTCAGTATTTTTGTAATTGTACTGTCATGAACTCTAACATTTAACATGCTAACTGAGGCCTGTAGAGTCTGAGTTGTCAGAGCACTGCATGCTTTCAGACGTCCACTCCTTAAAAGACTGTGGCATCATGTTAACACACACCTGAACACTCCAGTCTAACGAACTACCTAATCTTCGGCTTTCACAGAGGTGCTCGCACATGCTGATGATCGGTTAATTGAGTGCATTTGATTGGCAACACATGGCTGCTAACTTCTTAATTCTTATGGAAGCAACAGAATAAAACCAGATGCAAAGCCAAACAACTTCCAGATCGATGCACAGTTGCTATAATCCCCAGTGTTTCCTGGATTGCCAGTAAACCCTGGTGTAACACTGACTTTTATGGGGAGACCCCACACATGACCCCAGACACTCTGATCAGCCTTTCACATAGACTTTTTTATACACTCTGTTCTTCATAAATGCCCTGTGTTTGCAGCTCTCCTTGAGTAGGTCTCGCTTGATTTCTCTCTGCCATACACTTCTGGGTCTGGTGTCCTGCTGTGACAAATAGGAGAATCTTGATTAGCTGATGGCTGACAGCCTACACTGGCATGGCCCCACTGCTGCAGTTGATCCACAAACCACACCTCGCCACCAATGTTCCCTCTAATTTTTCATGTGTCTGAGCGAACACACAAACTCCCTGAGCGATCCCTTGGACCACTGTGAGCGACATCAGACGTGTGCACTGTGGTCACGCCAGCATCGAATCCATCCAAGTTACATGGTTTATTAAAATAATAAAATTACAGCATTTACATTTATGTTAGACTACTTTTAATTAACTGCTTTAGCCCACTTACAATGAAAATTTTAAAAAATCTAGTCATTGACCTGTGTAGTATGTTAACACTATTGGAAGTAAAAATAACTTGAACTCCAATTTCGAAAACACAACTTACTTTTGTCTTCTTTTTTTTTTTTTAAATAAAGCTCTGACTTGTATTATGAGTATGAGTCTGTGGTCTGGGAGAGAGTCCTGTAACTCCCAATGCTGGGCAATTAATTATATAGTTACTTCTTCAAAAAAGTTACTGAGTTTAGCAAACAACAAAGTTTTTTGCAGCTATTTTTTTTAAATGCATCCAAAGCATTTTTAAATAAACATTTCAAACTATTTACAGAACAATCAGCTGTTCTGCGTCAAATTTGATGCCACACAAATTATTTGTGCCACTCCAAAAAATAATTTCTGTCCACTATGAGATAAAGGAGAACAACAGCCTGATACCTGCAGACCTGACAACAGGAGATGTATCACTCCTGTAACACCTGTAACATTCAGCAGTCGCCTCATTGTTCTGACACACACAACAAAACTACACTACACACTAACTACACAAGATTTGCGCTAAATGTCTCAAATCTCTCACATCTCAAAGCACCGCCGGCACTCCTAAAACTTCCCCCCTTCCTAAACAACTAGATGCCATGTTGCCATATCATTTTTTGATTGGCCGACATGGTACTTTTTTGGACGAATAGGAAAGGGAGAGGGGGGTGGAGTTTGTTTTTGCTCACAGGCGGAGAGCGCTTTCAAGCGCTTTCCTTATTAAACGCGGTTTTTACCGTTTCTTCCCGCAGTAAATATAAACAACGATAGTATTCAGGAATAAAACCAAACATTGCATATTTTTTGTATCATAACTCTGGTTTTACGTGGCCTATCAACACAATTTAAAAACTGGTATAAAGTCCACACTTTTTCGGTCAGTTGTTCCATCTGTCCTGCTCACATCTCCAATGGTTGTACACGTTGTCATTAACGTGGCTTCACTCCACATCAGCCACGCCGCTTTGCTAGCTAAAACACCGGTGTCGGCACATAAGGACGCTGTCATAGCCTGTCAATGACATTGATTGGCTGCGTATATACGAATGTAAATCGCATTAATGGCTGGACTATGGGATAAGGTGGCATTGTTCTAATCCCAGAGCAGCCAGTCACTCACTGACTAACACTGCAAAACAGAATTGTTAAAGTATTAATTTTAATTTCAATTCAGGTTAGATTTTTTTTTGTGCGCAACGCAGATTTTCTGTGCGCAGAGACCGTGCCAGCAGTGCGCAATTGCGCACGTGCGCATCTTAGAGGGAACATTGCTCGCCACCACAGTTATCATTAGGAAGGATAGGATTATAAGTATTCAAATATTCACAGGGATAAGTATGGTCTATTTTAAAAGCCAGAGAGAATCCATATGCAGTCTTATTTCACCTTTAAGTGTTTGTTCTGAACTGATCTGATGTTTCATTTGCGAGAAGTACGAGCTGAGACAACGTATCTGAAGCTGGATCTCCTAAAACCTTGGGTGTTTGAGTTCCTTCATTTAGCTCAGCTGTGCTCGTCTTTCATCTTCCTTCAGAAGATACACAACTGCAGTTTGCACTCGTCTTTCTCCACCGTTTCCATGTTTCTTTTCGATTTATCCCCATCATCAGTCAGCTCTTTCCCGAAGCTCTTCTTCTCAAGAGCATCACTTTTCTGTTTCCACTGCTCGCTCTAAATCAGGCCAGTCATTCCTCTCATATTAAGGCTGCCATTTTTTCATATACTCATGTTCATTTTTGTTTAATCTGCCACTAAGCATATTCTTATTTCCTTCACAAGCTGTCCCAATCTACTTTTGCTTGTTTCTTTTCTTTTTTTAAAAAAAAAACAACCTTTGATCTGTTCACTTTTCTCCTTCTAGGCATCTCTGATCTGGTTGTTCTCCTCCTTCTGAGCTCTCCTCAAGGGAGCTGATTTTCTTTCCTTTATTTAAGATTTTCTGTCTTCTAATACATTCAGTGTCATCTTGTTTGCATATTATGCTGCTACTCTTTGCTTTCCTACTCCTTACTGTTTCATCCGCAATTAATCTCAGTCTTATTTTCTCAAGACTGAGCTGAGAGTCTCCTGTCTTACAAATGATTTGCAGATAGCAGATAGCAGGTAGCAGTAGGGATGGGTGCCGGTATCCGGTGCCATGATGGCACCGGTTCTGTCATAAACGGTAGTAACCAGACCGAAAAGCAGCGCACATTTCGGTGCTTTATTTCGGTGCTTTTTTTTTTCTGAGCTGTGATACACTTTAGATTCTAGCCAATCATTTTACGTTTCCGAGGATAGTAGGCGGGTCCAGGTACGTACGTTCTTTTAGAGCAGAGCTACAGATTAAAAATGTCCAAGGCGAAGCGGTCAAAAGTCTGGCTGTACTTCACAGCAAAAGATGCAAACTCAGCAGCCTGCAACAAGTGCTTTAAGCTGATACTGTGATACTGTCAAAGGAGGTAACACCTCAAATCCGATGAAACACCTGGCGACGCATAGCGTTTTTTTTAAAAGCCGAGAAATGCGCCGTATTTGATAGCTTGCTGCGAGACCTCACACTGAGCACATCTGCTGCGGGTGGGTTGCCTGTTATCGGACCCGGAGTTTGCAACATCCCCCAAAAACCGAAGAGTAGAGTCCTGGCCCCTAGCCCTGCCAGTGTAGCAGAAATGATGACGGATGATGATGGCAGCAGCAGCAGCCGTTCTTCTCTGCGTGAGTAGCTTAATGTTGTTCGTGTGTAATTTACGTTGAGTAGGCTAACCACGTGATTAAATTAATGCATGTAAGGTGAACTAGCAAACATCATCATAGTTACATGCGGCTGTCTTCTTGTTTGATGGCAGATACCCCCTTCACCCTGGCCAAAAAGGCTAAAATGACCAAAGAAAAAGTGGAAAACAGTTAAACATGAGAGGTTTTTGGACAAAGTTTGTGTTTTTTCCATTGTTTAAGCACTGCTTCCAGCCAAGAGTGATACCATATATGCCCTATAGCTGCAGAAAAGGCTAACATTGTTATCTTTTTACAAAAAAACAGCTAAACATGAGAGGTTTTTGGACAAAGTTTGTGTTTTTTCCATTGTTTAAGCACTGCTTCCAGCCAAGAGTGATACCATATATGCCCTATAGCTGCAGAAAAGGCTAACATTGTTATCTTTTTACAAAAAAACAGTTGAACATGAGAGGTTTTTGGACAAAGTTTGTGTTTTTTCCATTGTTTAAGCACTGCTTCCAGCCAAGAATGATACCATATATGCCCCATAGCTGCAGAAAAGGCTAACATTGTTATCTTTTTACAAAAAAACAGCTGAACATGAGAGGTTTTTGGACCAATTTTGTGTTCTCCATTCTTTAAGCACCGGTTTGAGCACCGTTTAAGCACCGGCACCGTTTCAAAAGTACCGGTTTGGCACCGGTATCGGATAAAACCTAAACGATACCCATCCCTAGGTAGCAGCACAAACTCTCTTAATATCTAAAGCCAGCAGAAACATTTATGATACTGGGGAAAGAAGATGTGTTGTATTTGACATCCGTTTTCCTCTTATAATTGAAAGTCACAGGCATGTTCTTCATTGTGGTGCCACCGATACACATCTATGGTCTGGGTAACTGCAGGCAGCAAGCTACAGATGAAGTCCAGCTTCCTTCTGTAGAGTCTGATCACATAACGATAAGGACTTCCTGTGCAGATATAGTCTGTGGCATAGAGGATTCATAGGACTATAGTATACTGTAATCCTGCAGGGTGGCTGCTTGTGAGGACAGATTTGTACTGTGCACTCAGCTGTGTATCATATATCTGGTAACGTCGCCCGCAGTGCAGAGTAACTGTGAATTATTCTTTACACTTAGCTCCTGTTGTTCAGACTATGTGTGCTGTGAAACTCTGTGAGCTGTCACCGAGTCCACAACAGTGACACCAAGACCAATCTGTGTGCATCTATTGTACTCGTGATTCAGGGCAGTTTGAATGCAGCAGTTTATTATACAAATGGGCTCTGAACAGGAGGGAATCAATTTTTAAAAAAATCATTTCTAAATTCCACCTTATTATTTTGCAAGTAATGAGGCAGAATAGCATAAGAGACTGTTCTGATCTACAGTAAGCAATTATTGCTCATTAGATCTTCACGGTGTGTCTCTGTAGTGGAAAGTGTCGATGTTTCTGTCAGTAAGTTCAATCACAAGTTCCCAACTCAGAGTTTAAGTATGTAGTAACGCCTTAAGTGACTGTGCTTTAAAGTGCTTATGCCCAAAGGAACTGAACCCCACTGTAGTTTAGCAAAGGACATTAGTAGTGATCATGCACATGAAAATGATTTTACTGCTAAAAACATAGACCTGCAGCTCTCTGCACTCTCTGCTTTTTTGCAATTGGTATATAAAAAGTAGAGCAGAACAGTCTGCTCTCTAATAGTGCTGAAACTTGTTTTCTACGCTAACCAGCGACTTTACAAATTAACCATGCAGAAAAGCATCCCTGAACCCTCGAACAACATGAGCTACATCAGCAGAAGACCACACTGGGTGCCACTCCTGAAAACTAAGAACAGGAAATAGAGCTCACAAATATTCACCAAAAGAATGTAAGGGTTGAGTTGCCTGGTCTGATGGGTCTCAACGTCTGCTGCCACATTCAGATGGTAGAGTCAGTAGGGCCTGGTGGTGGACAGGTGTGGGCATATTTTCAGCAAACCCTATTTAAACAACAGAAACAGTATTCAGCATGTGTGATGCTTGGCGCTGTAACTTTAAACAAGCAGGTCACAAATGTCAAAGTTATGAAAAATCCTCCATGAACTGTATTATTTGGTGACTACTTCAGCTGCAAATTACATGATTTATGCATTTCTCTTCAGATGTTAAACACAATTTTCATATTATTACATTGTAAATATAATGAAACTGTCCATGTGAGGAAGTGTGATTATGTTACAGTTACTGTGACAGTAGTGAATCCTTCGACTTGTCACGTTTGATAAGCAAATGATCGATTATGACTCTTTCCCTTAGGACTCCACTTGACTGAGGTCTTACTGCTGTAATCAATAACTGGTGTTGTTATGGGTCATGACAAAAGTGATTTATATCGCAACACTCGTGCTCATATTGTTTCAAATGGATATGTGAAGGTGTTTATTTTTATCCACAGCATCACCCTGTAGCAAAAAGGGCACTGCAGCCACTCTCTTTGTTCCTGTGTACCAACCTGCTGGGCTGAGATTGGCTTCCTCAGATAGAAGCAGATGAAAGGAAAAACTGCCCGTGGTCGAAATGCTTCTCTGTGTCTCTTTAATAAAGATGGGATTGATTGTGTGAGAGCTAGTGCATGCTTTATGGAGGAGCCATTGAAGAACAACGTGATCAAACACAGAATTTCATGTGTTTGTGTCACTTCTTTGCTGTACTCTGGAAAACTGCAAATGATGCTTTTTGAATTTAAATAAATGACAGTAATTACGTTTTAGATTATGAAAAATATTTTAACCAGATTTTATTTATTTTCAGGTCAAAGACAGTGTGGACTTGCTGTGTGTGTATAGAGCTTCCTAACAAAACAGCAAAAATAATTTTAGGTTTGGAGAACTCAAATGTCTACAAAAGGCCTAGTTAACATATATTTACATAAATGTGCACACTGTATCATCCAGACACACAACGTAGAGAATAAAAATAGGTGCAGTGAAACTCTCTGAGGGAAGAGTATCTGCAGGAAAACAAAACAGAGGTTTTTAATTCATGAATCCAAACCTTACAGAAGATATAACAGCATTAACACTGTTAATGGGAAGTTTTAAGGTGCAGTGTTTAATAATAGTAAACCATAACCAATCCCACATCAGAATACAGTGTAATTAAAATCCAGCTTGGTTGTAGTTTAATGGACATTTCATTATTATACTGTCACACAAAGAAAACTGTGATTGGAGACCAAACGTACTGTGACTGCATGCAATGAACTTTGAAATGGCTGCTTGGGAGATGGCAACAAGTTTATGACCAGTCGCAGGCAATTACAGCAATAAGATGTCAGTCGGTTATCAGTTTGCAAGTAAAGTTCCCAAATCTGGTGCTGTCTGCATGCACAGGAATTCACATTAACTAGGGAGTTCACTCAGAACCTTGTAGATTTGGAACAGAAATTCTTCTACAAATGGTGACATATTTGTTGCAGGATGGCGATTTCAACCGCAGTCAACGTGTTGGGAGTCTGTCTGCATTCATCAGTTGGATGCCAGTTATTTGCACACCTTTGAAAATCTGTCTAAGAGTGATTGCTGTCAGTCTGCCTCAGGTTTCCTCCAACCAGGCAACCACTGCCGTCGCCTCAGGATCAGACGTCGTTGGTGCTGCAAGAGTAACCACTGATTTTTACTTGCGGCATCCAATTTTTAGTCTAATGCAGAGGTGACAAACATAAGTCCTGGGGCCCAGAATTGGCCCACTGGAGAGCTGTAGTAACTGTGACAGAGAGCGTAAATTTTGGACTTTTTACAACTTTTTCATTTAATACAGACCGACCCACATGGCCATTTATATTACACTAAAGGAACTGTGAATTAACACAAACTTTCAGTTTTGTTATTACAGGAAAGTCTGGGCAGTGAGTTTTTCACACAGCGCCAAGAAGGTCTGGAAAACTTTTTTTCCCCCTTAATTAATGAACACACGCACACACACACACACGCACACACGCACGCACACAGAGCAAATGTGAAACAGTACAAAACATGACGGTCACTTCGTAAGTTCATGCTCATTTTGCATGTTATGCATCCTTAGATGAAAACACCTTCCCTCACTTTAAGGTGATGCTCAGTTTCTCCTCAAGGACAGCCAGATGTTTCTCAAAATGTTGCTCTGACGTCTCCGTGCCACTAGCTGACTGGCAATCTGTTCCTGATTGTAAATGTTTCACTGCTGTCTTCCCTGTGGACAAAATCAGCTGTTTTCTTCTTTTGCCTTTTAATTGCAGCAGTTAAACATTTAAACATTAGGTTAAGATAAGATAAGAGATAAGATAAAACTTTATTAATCCCTCGGGTGGGTTCCTGTGGGAAATTCGGTTCCAAATAAGCACAGCACCGACAGAAGTTATAGAGTTACAGAATATTATATATATATATATATATACACACACACACACACACACACATATATAAATACAAAGACATATATAGATAAAAATATACAAAGGGGATAAATAGAATAAATAGGAATAAAATAAAAATAAAAATACAAGTGGATTGCACATTTCAAGTATGGAGTCTATTGCACCATTGACTATTAACAAAAAGTATTGCACAAAAGGTAATTGCACAGTGAGGTGAAGAGGCACTACAGCTTAGTTGTTCCCCCCTCCTTTGTCCTCCTGTTTCCCCTCCCTCTCCCCTCCACAGAGGAGTTAAACAGTCTGATGGCGTGTGGGACAAAGGAGTTTTTAAGTCTGTTGGTTCTTGTCTTGGGGAGAAGCAACCTGTCACTGAACAGGCTCTTCCGGTTGTTAATGGCCGTGTGCAGAGGATGCCCAGCATTGTCCATAATGTCCAGCAGTTTCTTTAGTGTCCTTTTCTCTGCCACTGTCACCAGAGTGTCCAGCTTCATGCCGACCACAGAGCCAGCCTTCCTGATCAGTTTTTCCAGCCTGGATGAGTCCTTCTTTGCTGTGCTGCTCAACACACAGCAACCTGTCTTTTTGTACAGGTTATCCTGTTAGGATAACCTGTTAGGTGCACTGTTTTCAAGACAGGCTTTGTCTTTTATCCTGAGGATATACTGTATGTGAAGATGAAGATGAGGAAGTGCACAGTAAAAATGTTCTTACTCCACTTTTTACCCCCGTATGTCTTCATTATGGTTATTTCTTCTCGGAAAATTGTAGAAATTTTCACATTTCAAATGTTCAAAAAAGAAGGGTTCAGTAACGTGTAATGATTGTATTATAGTCTCTGCATGCCAGAACTCTTGCTGAAATCACACAGTTTGAACATTTATGCAATCCTATACAGAGGAGAGTTTTTGGGTACTTGTGTTTCACAGCAGTTCAAAGAGTTGTTGTGTCCTGCTAGACTGAACACCAAGTAAGTCATCAGACTTACATGTATATATGACTTCCTTCACTTTGGTTGTCTTGATAAGTCTCGGGCAGCCCCCCTTTTGTGGGTAAATGTCTTTGTTTTTTGGACTGCTGTTGGTTTGTCATGATCTTTTTTTAAGCACTGTGTGTTGACATGCCACTCTGCAGTTAATCATTAGTAATTAATAATCTCTGGCTCTCTTCCACAGCATGTCATTGTCCTGTCTTCCTCCCCTCACCCTCAACTGGTCGCAGTAGATGACCGCCCCTCCCTGAGCCTGGTTCTGCTAGATGTATCTTCCTGTTAAAGGAGAGTTTTCCCTTCCCACTGTCACCAAAGTGCTTGCTCATTGGGGGTCATCTGATTTTTGGGGTTTTCTCTATTTCTTTTTGTATTTTTGTAGCGTATTTACCTTACAATATAAAGTGCCTTGAGGCAACTGTTTGGCACTATATAAATAAAATTTTAATGAATAGAATTCCAGGATTTTGGAGCCACAAGGCACATGCAAAGACTGGATCTGATAACCACACTCTGCTAAACTGTTGATTTTCCACTGAGGAAATGAACATCATATGTGAACATGTATCAGTGACTTAAAACTAGAGTCAAACAGATATGGGAACTTTTAAGATTAATACCAATACCGATATTTGGTGATTTAAAAAAAAATCATAAAAATAACCAGTTATTTGTGAGTTCTTTCTAAGATATTGTAACAATGCAGTTTAAAAAAATATTGCTTTATTGACAAAGCAAGTTGTGGATTACTCGTTTCCACCTGATTCTGGTTGTC
The DNA here is from genome assembly GCF_051167445.1 of Perissodus microlepis. NCBI lineage: Eukaryota > Metazoa > Chordata > Actinopteri > Cichliformes > Cichlidae > Perissodus > Perissodus microlepis. The sequence continues at coordinate 24,144,310 of NC_140474.1, forward strand.
GGGTTTGTGGCATTTCAAACATTTGTGTTGCTAACAGGTAAGTTGCAAAGTGCCCTCTAGTGGACAAACTATTCAACATCAACATCATAACATAGTTTATCGGCTACTAGCTAATAGCCAATAGCCACTATATCAGTTCCGCTCTACTTACAACTAGCCATCGTCACCATAAACAGGAAATCCAGTGAGATATGAGGCCACAGCAGTCTCCCTCTGCTGGCCATTAGAAATAATGCAGGTTTACGGAACTTCCAGCTTGGCTGCACTAGGCCACAACTTCATGCTGGAAAAAAACATGCAACTATGTCCATAGAAAACTTTTTATAGCTCTGAAATGTGGATACAAATGCTAATAATCTATATGTATGAACAACTTTAAAAGAGAGATTTAGCAGCTGGAGTTCTGTGAGCTAAAGACTGAGTGAAGTTTTAAAAAGACCTTGCATGAGCAAATGCTTGAATTGAATACTGTAGAGCAAGATAACTTTCAAGTGCTCAATAACACTCTTAGATTAAGAATTTATACTCTGTAACATTCGTTTTTTGTAACCCTAGTTGTTCTTTTTTTAGGTTTGCAGAGCAACTGGGCACTGTAGGACACAGTAACTCATTAATGACACTGAGTTTGTCTATAACACAGTGATGTAACACATCGAGTATGTTCTCCTTTCAGGGTAAGGAAGGAAGACATACTGAGTGATACAAACAGTCTTTTTGTACAAGGAGTAAACTGTTTTTAATACAAGTAGCTGTAATGCAGAAGTACATTGCTTTGCACTAACTTTGTAACCCTCTACCAGCTGCATTACTAGCTGCTACATTTGGCATAGCAACTTCTTTTTCCTCCAACTACCTCAAGCTGACGAGGTCTGTTTCTGCAGAACAAAGACACCCAAAGCCATTTTCACTACAAATCCGCCTCAGCTCGTCAGCGTTTGACATTAACTCTGAGACTCACATAGGTCAGCGCAGCAGCGCCGTTAGGCTTCATTTGTAAGTGCTTTCCTCTTCTTCCATCTATCTGAACTCCACTGGGACTTCAAGGCACTCCAGTGATAGTCCACAAGAAAGCCGAACAACCTTCAAATAGCATCCACATCAAAGCTTTGTGAATACTGGACCTGTTCCTCTTTATCTGAGGCAATTTCCATGTACATGTACATGATGCAGATGGAAGTTACCTTCTGGATACCGGATTGAAGCTGCTTGCTATTTAAAATGCTCAGTTTGACAAACGTTGCATGCAATTTTTAAAATGGATCAAGGGATTGAGGACAAATGATGATTACCTACTACAATTTGAAATAGATGCTGAATGGGATGAAAAGGGAAATGGACAGGGCTGGATACAGTTACTGTAGATTGCAGTAAAAGGATTACTAGAAATACTTTATATTCTTAATGGAAACAAGCACCTTCATTTTCAAGAAATTTAATAAACCTAAAACCCAAATCTTAAACTCTCTGATGCAATAAATTCAGCATTGTTTGAGATTCCATGAAAGAAAAAGCCAGCGTAAATATTTATTCAGGCATAACTAATCCTGTATCCGAGTGTAATGTAATGCAAAGCAATATAAGAGGAATTGTACAACAGAGAACTCCCACAAACATTATAAAGTCGATTTCCAGCAGTGAATATTACCATTTTTTAAGGGAAATTAAAGAAGCTGCTAATTTTACTACTGAGTTTTTGCCACGGAGCTCGCACTGGCGCACACGCTGAGGTGGAAATGACAGTGGTACATGTTGCTGTTTATTGATGACATGATGACTGGCGCATGAAATGCCTCCCGGTGCTCACATTTTGTGAGTGGGTGTTCATCAACAGGAGAGAGCGGCTCCGTTTGGCTGATCACCGTGAAAAGGGCTTACACAGCGTATGAAAGCTTGAAGAAGTTGGGTGGTGACTTGGGACACACATTTGCCCACGGCGTTCCTATTGGTTTATTAGTGATGTGATGACACGGAGGAGTTGGGCTTAACGCTTTATAAAGCTGCTCTGTCCGCGGCGAGCCACTCTTCTAAAGATCACCGTGCCCGAAACTTCACTTTCCAACAAGACACGCAGTGGAAGCAGGGAGGGAAACGTCGGCATTACTGTCCATCATGAGCGAGGTAGGACTATTTTATGATTTAAACCAAAGAAGCGTCGGGATGAACCCTTTTACGCACGGTCCTTGCGCAAAGAGAAACTGTATTAATGAGACGTTTAACGCCCCACGCGAGCTGCCGTGTACGCCGGATTTCTGTTAATTGATGGGATTTCTTCACATCTTCTGTTGCAGCTCGGATATGATTCAGTACTGAGCGTCAGACACTATCAAAGTGTGCCGAACAATGAGCGATGTAGGAAACACCGGGGCGCATTATTGCACCGTGGGCTACTCCCCATGAAGTGACAGTGGATTTACGATAAATAACTGTATTTTTCAGTACAGTTGTTGTGATTTATATTTTTGAACTACACAGCGTGGTTTGACAGCAGTTAGAGGGAACAAAAGGTGGTGAATTTGAGCGCAGTGTGTGTTTGTTTTTTCTTTTTTCTCTTTGTGCTGTTCGCTGTCTTTTTAAAACACTTTTTATTGCAGGGATACGAAGAGGCTGCTGAAGTGTTTTGCTTTTTATCATATAGCTTGTGTGACTGGTAGTACATGGCGATTGTGCCAACTCTACTGTAGGTTTATTGCGCTTCACAAACTCCCAGCAGTTCTGGCTAAAAACGTGTAACATCACAGGGGTTCAGCTTTCAATGGAAAACTGCTGTTTCCTAACTCCGCCAAAACGCCACACAGTCACAGATGTTTCAGCTCCACGAAATTGGAGGGAGGAGGTTATAAATAGCTCAATTTAATGAATACATTTTTTTGTATTACACCCAGAGTCACCACAGTTTTTCTTTTCTTTAGGTATGGATAGCTGATATTTTCAGCAACTATCACACCTGGTTTAAAAAAATCATTTAAAAAGAGCTGCTGTTCTGACAATAATATCTTCAAAGCTCTTTTTTTTCTTTGTTTGTTTGATTGACACTGTCAGAAGACGGAGGTGGATCCAAGTGACACCTCCATCCTGTTCAGTACTTGAGATGTCTGGACTCATCTGCTGATGGGACATCAGCACACAGCTGCAAGCAGAGGTGCAGACGCCTTGCAATCAGTTCAGTCAGTCAAAGTTCTGCTCGCAAAAACAATACCTTTCACAGAAATTTTTTTAATCTATCTATCTATCTATCTATCTATCTATCTATCTATCTAGATAGATAGATAGATAGATAGATAGATAGATAGATAGATATAGATATAGATATATATATCTATATATAGATATATATATGCAAAGCATTAACGTATAGGAAGGTTGGCAAATTGAACAGAACTCTTTACTAACAGGAATTATGAAAAATAAATGGTCTCTTGCGAGATGCAAGGTCATTCTTATTCAAATGAATATTGTATTGGCCCCATGAACACACTCGCACAGACCTCAGAACCAACCCTGAATCAACAAGTCCCATTGTTAAAGGACTGGACTGTTTTTTGGTTGTGGCTGCTCCTGAGCACCAGCTAAGTTCAAGAGGAGCCGCCCTGAACTGTCTCATTGAAGCAACAAACATGCTCCCATGGAGATGCAATATAATTGGTGATGTGCTCAGTCTGGTAAAATGAGGCCCTCAGCCCCATTTGATCCTGACTGTTGAGTCTCTGAAGAGTCTGTTAATAATTCTTGCTTATTAAGCAGACACTACTGGCTAGTACAAACTGCACTAGCCCACCTGTGTCTAAGGCCAGCTCTTTGGCCATGGAAACTGGATGGATTACCCACACAGCCTCTCAAAAACATACCGGTTGATGCTTCCCACTTTCCCCATTTGTCGTCTTTCTCCTTCTCTCCTCCTCCCCGCTCTTCTCCTTTCAAAATAGAAGTATCAACTCCTATCGATATACATAGAATAAAAGAAAAAAAATCATGCATAAATGTAAATTAGAAATAAAGTTACTCCCAGTGTCCACAACGCTATAGATGGAGGGATCTGTATCTTCACTGGTTTCTCCTTTTCCCAGGCTCCACCTTTGCACCAAGTTTAATGATATTCAGCATGGTGGTGTTTGCATCATCCTGCTAACTAAAACAGAAGCTGGCAAACCTGACAAACAACAACCATTTTTTTAATTAATAAATTGACATTTTTAATCTTGTTACCAAACTGCTGTTGTTGTGATGGCTTAAATTCAGACAGCGAGCATGAATGAATTCATAGTGTGCTACGGTTTTCTGCTGCATCTTATGAGATGGAGAAAATAAGTTGAACTGAAGTGCTTACCAGGGACAAGTGTGCTTGGAGTTGTGGGAGTTTTCTTGTTTGTACAGGCAGGTGTGTTTGCTTTTCAGAAGCTTATATAGAATTTTTTTTGTTTGCGTTTCTTCGTGCATACGTTAAGGTTAAAAAAACATGGAGTAAGTACAAATGTTTGCACAAAGGATAAGTTCTGAGTCTGTTTGGCTTCAGAGCGAGCCGCTTCCACGTGTTCACAGCAGCAACAGCCTTCAGGTAACAATGGCAGCAATTCTGTCAGAGCTCGGTCCTGCAGGGTAGTGGGTATGCAGTTTGTCACTCGTTTAAATGGATCGGTGGCAGACGTCACCTTTGCGTCTCTTCAAGCTGTTTACCGCAAGCCACTCGCTGGCTGCCTCAGTAATTGATTCATTCCAGGTACACACACAATGAAAGCATTAACAGCTTCTAAATAATTGAATCCCCTGAATAACCTGAGCCTTTGGTCTGGTAATGCTGTGAAAAGTGAGGAGAAGCCGGCCTGTTGGTTAAAAGAGGTATAAATTTATTGACTATGTGGCTCTGCTGCAAATGTGAGGAAGAGGAAGGAGAATGGGCAATGGTGGGGGATGCTAAATAACTTTGGAGCGTTTGGGCGAGTGCTGCGCAGAGCGAAGAAGTCCTCAATCAAAGTCATGAACGTATTCAGACTCTGAAGTTGACTTGAAGCCAGTGAGCGAAGCAGAGCAGCTCAGCATGTTCTGGATGGATGAGTCTCGCAGCGGTCAGCACTGCAGTGCATCCTCCCTCACCCCCGCCTCACACTCTGCCCTTGCTCTCTCCACCTTCCTCTTTCTCTCCCTCATCTGCACACACCTACTCTGAACTAATTTCCCCCTTCTTCTTCTTTTTTTTTACCACTTGGCAAATAAACCAAATCTATGACTTAAAGGAAACTTAAAAGAAATCTAGTGGTATAATCTACTGAAAGTCCCTAAAGCTGCTTACATCTGTCAGTGTGTTCATGACATGGAGGAGAGAACAAGCTGACTAGAGAGCCTGAAAACTGTGAGGTAGTCAACATGGAGGGAAGTGGCTGACTTAGAGACTTTATTACTTCTGTGGTCTCTATCAAACTGGTTTTGTCTTCACCTGTTTGACAACATCCGGATATTCTAATAAGAAATATGAAGCAGACTCTATGAAACTTCTCTCAGAAAGCAGTTTTTCGCATGATTGCTGCAGCTGTGTCTCATTACCGTGACCTTGAAGTGTTTGCGTATTTACATATTTTCGGTGCTTGATTTACATGTGAAGTCAGATACAATGAGCAAAAATCGTTTTGTAAGGGGCAATTTTTTTGTCAGTTTTTGTAAAAATCGGCAGAAATGCACCCCTAAATATGTTTAAAACTCATAAATGCTCATTATAACTTGTAAAATATTTGTCAAAAGGTTCAATAAACACTTTTACTTTCTTAAAAAAACCCCAGATATATATAATTTGGGGGGAATTAGTTCATGGTTCTGGCTTTCAAGGTTTAAAATGTTTCCACAGAATGAGAAGTTGGTTTTTCCTTTTAAAAAAAAAATCTTTTGCAGAACACAAATGACGTTTAGATAAAAGCTCATGAAAGTTATTTCTCAAAACAGTCTGTGACATCCATTGAAGAGGAAGTGAGCTTTTATCTCAGCAGCAGTTTGATTTAACAAGCTCAAACTTCATGTATTGATGTAACACCCTGCCCTAGGTTGTTCCTTACGCCCCCATACCCCCCCCACCCCCCCACCCCCCAAAATAAGATGAAAAAAATCACTGGCCACTGGAGGGAGCTGCAAAAAGCAAAAACACATTTTTTTTCCTATCATGGTTACAGCCACCCTTTTAACAGGATCACATCAGTTTCCATGGTGACTGTGTGTGCCCTGCAGAACTGCTATTATGAAGACTCCCTGCACTAAAAAACAATTCAAACAAGCAAGAACAAAAGAACCTTGGGACTCTATTTAGTTAAACTAATAAAATAAACATACAGTAACCAGGATTAGAAATTCTAGCACATAGAAAATCCACACATCACTGGACACTTCACAAATGTGTGTGAAGTGGCAACAGCGTGACTCTAAACTAAGAAAGGGACGACGAAGGGTTAATGCACAGTTCACGAAATAGTTGTTTGAAGGGTACTTGAACTCCTGTTGACTTGCAGGCATTTGCAAACTGGCACTGTTATGCTGTTACATTCCTGCAGACACTGACTCATAACTAAGCTCTCGTCAAGCCCAAACAGCAGTCTCCGGTGTCCGCAGCTTCAGGAATGGCTTGTTTCCATCACCGTCAAATAAGCTCCATCATAATTTGAGTCAAGGGTCTTCTTGGTTGTTACTGTCACCTCCCATCCATACTCTGCTGCACTAATTAACGTCAAAGGAGTGCTCTCACACACTGGCTGGATTATAAAGTAGCAACACAGATGTGGTGGGTGTGTGCACTGTGCACAGGGTCATTTGAGAAAAGTTGCATTCATGTGTGTGTGTTTTTTTCATCCTTACCTGTAGTTTTTTGCAATGTGCAGCAATTTTTTGAACAAGTTGGCCTATCTGAGAATGGAAATGCTAATTAGCTTGATTAGAAATACAACTTCCAGCTTCCTTGGACATTCAGACCTTTCACTGATTTCATAATAAAAAAGGTTATATTAGAATATCTAAATGACCTTGCCAACAATGTTTTTACTTTAAATTACTTGAGTTTTCAGTGATAAGAACAGCTTCATGTGATCTCAGTAAGAAATCAGAGTTTTCGGGCTGCTCAGAATTAGCCTCGCCTTACTTTTGGTGCAGGCAGGAAGCATAAACATGACAGAAAAAGCTGTTTAATCCACTTTAAGCAGAGATTGGATTCCTCTAAGTGCTTAGACTGAAATAACCCAGGCCAGTGTAACAATGATGCCATCATATTAATAGCCAGCATAAATCAGGCGTCTCTCCATAGCGTTGCAGTTTTTGCGAGACTTCAGATGTGCTTACTGCACCCATCTTTAGCTTTGCTGCTCTTGATCAAATTATTTTCTCCTAACTTAGTCTATTTTTCACGAGGGAAGGCGACTGTAATTGAGTCTGACACCCAGATAATTTTCTGCTGTGTGTTGTGGCAGCAGCTCTCCGACTTCCATTAGTCTCCTGTAATGCTGGACTGACATCTTCACACATCATCATCGTCGCACGCCTCCGATTGGATTGTTTGGTGTTATCCATGAGCTTTGGGTAGGAACTGTAACAGGAGTTGTAATAAATTAATGTTAATGACTCCAGACGCTTAAATGTATTTGCTGCTGTGGCTTTATGTGTCATTTTTATTAATGCAGTGACAGTAATGGTATCCATTTTCATTTTTGGTCATTATCTGGGGTGGATGTGAGGAATTGCTTCAGATGATGGTTTTTCCGTCTCGCTTTTGTTGCTCTCAACACTTTGCCAACTCAAAGTTCAAGCATTTGTTCTCCAGCCCATTTGTTTGATTTGTCCATAAGTAGCATGATGTACTTTGTGTTTGAATTGCAGGCTGCATCTACGGGTACAAATCTGCATTGATGCTTAGCAGAATTCAGATACATCTGTCCTAGTCTCTCCAGATTGTAAACCTATAACATGGACTGCTCTGCCCCTACAATCAGAGATTAAGCAGCTTTGAAGCATGTACTGCTGGATTAGGGGACTTTTGGGGATTGCATAGATCTGCTTCAGTCTGATTTACAATGCTGTTGGCCATATTTTTATACACTGTCCAATGGACAGATGGACCTGTGTAAAAATTGTTTTTCACCCCAGTGAAACAGACAGATGAATTGGCTTGGCGTTGTAAATGGACTAAAATGTGTTGATATTAAATAAATCGTCTTCTATTTGCCATTTATTGCTGTTAGCCTGTCATAGTTTTAACAGATGATCTGTACCAACAATCAAAGCACTCTGATGGCACCTTTAAAGAGAAATAGGGTGCTGGTCAGCTGATTCACCACTTTAATGCAATTGAAACAAGTATCTGTTTATCTTCATTAGATTGTTGTTTCTGGTTTTGAGTGAAATTTCTGAATTGACCTGGCTAAATATAAAACCTGTAACAGTTCCTCATTCACTGGTCAAAATTTCTATTTGTTAGTATTCAAATATAAATCCCGATTTAAACAAAAAATATGTAATGTAACCATTTTAGGCCACCAGTGTATCAGTCATTAGGGATTAAGGTTGCCAGAAAATCAAAGCTCTGATACTAGAAATTAATACTGGATTAGATACTCACTTGCAACAGTATCAATGCCAGCAGTGCTGCAGACAGAAACACAGCCCCTCCCCTCACTCGCAGCTGATCACATGACCAGTTGCTCTGAATTTTAAGAGTTCAGTAAAGCTCCCATTTCAACAGCAGTGAAATAGTAAATAGTTATCATAAATGTTAACCTGGCCAGACCACACGTTGATGTTATTAATTTAACTATCAGCATTTACCCAATAGCCGCATTAACAGTCTGTAAAGCTAAGCTTGGTAGCTTTTAGGGGTGTCCAAATTCATAGGCTGCATCCTCCTGAGGACCCAGTCTACGTGGGCCGGGTCCTCAGGAGGATGCAGCCCATGAATTTGGACACCCCCTTAGATACTAGTTTATCTAAGCTAGCTAACTAAGCTAGTAGCTAGCAGCTATGGCTACTAATATAACATAATGGTAAGGCAATTATCACATCATTTCACTTAAATATAACAGTTTGCTGACTTTAATATGGGGTATAAAGTAGGTAATTATTATAATAGCTTAAGCATTTATGTAAATATTTATATGTATATTTTGGGTAGCACAGTGGCACGGTGGTTAGCACTGTTGCCTCACAGCAACAAGGCTGGAGTGTGAAGTTTGCATGTTCTCCCTGTGTCTGCATGGGCACTCCGTCTTCCTCCCGCAGCCCAGAGACATGCAGTTTGTGGGGTTAGGTTAATTAGCAAATTTCCCATTGGTAATGAATGTGAGTGTGAATGGTTGTCTGTTTCTCGGCATTAGGGCTGCAACCTGTTGAGGGTTGCAGACCTAATGCTCATCCAGCTCATCATCCAGCTCATCATCCAGCTCATCATCCAGCTCATCCAGCCCCTGATAAGAATAAGTGGAAGAGAATGGATGGATTGATATAAATGTATTTATATAATAGGCTAAAGTTATGTGACATAGCTGATCTCACAACGGCTATAGCAACTGTCTCAAAGGAAAAAAAATGTTAAAGTGTAGGATAACAAAACAAATCGCTTCCACACCTTTTCTATAAATGCTTGGGAGACGACTATTGTGGCAGTTGCACTAGTTGCATTTGTCCATGTGTAGTTTTTTTCTGTGCTTTTGGGCATTTTCCTCTTCTTCTTCTTCAGCATGTAAGGATAAGACAAAAACATTTGTATGTGTATGCTGAGCTTGTCAGTTCAGGAAGTACTGCAGCCTCAGCAATGCGCTGCCTACGGTAATAAAAAGAAAAGAACAGAAATGAAAAGAAAACAAACAAACAACACGAAGTACCATCACGTTTCCAGAATTTGGTATCAAAAGGTATCCTAAGTACGGGTTCTGTTCACTATAAAAGAGTGCTTCTTTCTTTTTAAAATGACTTAGATAATGCTATCAGCCCATTTATTATCTATTTGTTGATTCATATCAGGTTTAGTTTCCTTCATGTGTCTTATTAACAGACACTTCATCACCAGCACAATCTTTATCAACAGCACAGAAGACATGAATGGCAATTTACTCAGCTGCAGCGTCATTAATCACTTGGGTTGGTGTCGAATGCGCAGCGAAACTATTACACACTGGGTGCTTAAGCGACTGGGATGAAAACAGTTTTTGTAATGCATGTGCGACTGTTGTCTGATTAGTATGCAGCCATAAATTCACCAGCTGCGTGCATGCACCACTGATGGGCCACTGCATCTTGCACAGCCAATAGCTACAATGTGAAGGGAACCAATAACCTAAAATGACATCTTTATTAAATCTGTGGTTTACAGAAGTTGTTTTGTCCTGTCCTGGTTGATGCATGAGATGCCGTCAGATCAAACATAAAACGCACAAAAACCACTCATCATTGCCACTTTTTGACACTGATGGAAAAATATGACACATAAAAATGAGAAAAACAGAAAAACGTTCAAGCACTGTACGTTATGACTGAACAATAAACTAACTCTCAATATGGTAACACTACAGACTGAAAGATGAAAGCACAGGTTGCCAACCGTAAAATACGTAAGTGCAGGTTTAATAGACACCGTTGCTGGGTAAAAGGGGCCAGAGTCATGGCTGCTCTCTGTGCTAACCGCAGTCGTATAAATCACACATTTCAGCAACATCAGCAACGGTGCGGGTGCCTATATTTTAGTCATTCACCTTACGAGTGGTGAGGATTGGGAAGGGCTGAATTAGCAGAGCTGCAAATTTCCCTCCCACAAAATCATTAAAGCGTCACACTCTGCAGATTTGAGAGCAGGAAAACCTCAGGGACCACAGGGTGGTAAAGCCATATAAGACTTCTTTAATAAGATTGTGCACGCTGTTAGATGTTTTTGCAACAACTGTAGCCCTCAACGTTCTTCAGTTTGCACTTACAACTTACAGTTTGCTACAACAGCTGCTGTTTTGTTCAGCAGTTCCAAGTTGAGCTCTTTCATTCGGGTCATTTAGTTCTTAAACGGAGGTCATGTTATTTGTGTTTTGTTATTAAATGTCTCTGTCAGGAAGAATAAAGGCTACACTAAGTTTTGATGCATGAACCCAGCAAACTCTGAACTGTCCTCATATCAGCATTTGCTACTTAATGTCCTGTGTCTGTGTTCTCGGTAATTATTACGAGCCGCAGTGCATAAAATTACAAGTTGCTGCAACAGAACTGTGTTCATACTCTGCTGGCTTTTCTTTTAATCCCTCTTTGTAGATCGTGTCCTGTCTTCACTGGTATAATGATAGTGTGTTTGCCATGCTTAAATGTCACACTGATTATTATTGGTTTCATTTTCTAGGGATGTTTTTGAGCACATGTATTTGTAACAATAATCAGTGTGACGTCTTATTTGTTTCTTTAATAAACCACAGAATTGATCTGAATGTTTTCCTGCAGAAGCATTGGGCTATGTTTTATAATGAACACAGTGGCGGTGACACTTTCCAGTTGGAGTGTTTAATTTAACAGAGCTGTAAGTCTAATCGCAGTATTCTCTTTTCTTTCAATTATGGACAAATATGGAGCCTGACTTGTGTTCTCATTTCTACATTGTGGGTCTTTGGAGTTACAAGTAACTGGATGTCTGCGGTGATCAGAGCTGAGGGGAAACACAGATCAGGTGGCATAAATTCATGTGATTGGATAGCAATGCCAAAATATAAAAGCAGGTTCTGCATTCCTTATTCGCATAAGCCAGAAATGGTAAAACAAATAGCACACAATCACTCAGATGCAAGAAGTAAAGTTGTTTTTTCCTCATGGCCCTCAGGTCACCGTCTTTGCTCAGAGCGAATCTGCCTGAAACACTTTTCATCTGAGCAGACACAGTTCAACTCCTGGCCTCTGCACTTTCCTACCGGGAATAATAAAAACTGAGACAACAATGCTGTTTACAATCAATAAACTAGTAGACAATCCCCTTGGCGTTACTTTGAAAGTTCAGTTGCTGCTAACCAGCTAACTCTGGCCCTTCCTGTATTGTGTTTTCTTACTGCCAGTGTTTGAGATTTATCAGCTGCTTGAGCTTCTCCTCCATCTGTGTTGGATTATACCTCATGACAATAATCTTAATTCTGCTATGGAGTTTCGCTGCAAGTTGTAGGATCACCTGAACAAGAACCTTCTGCATTTTCTGCTTCATGTGCTTCTTTACTGAACTCACCAAGGCTGCAGAGCAGAACAAGGATCAGCTGCAGGAGGAGAGACTAAAGCCTGAATTAGACTTCTGTGGGGAATCTTAGTAGATCCATCCTTTGTTCATCATTTGCTTCCAAAGCATCAGGCTGATGATGACCACATGCTCAGCTTGATGCTTTAAAACAAGACCTCAGTAACCAATGGCGGATGTCAAAGCAGCTACGTCTGTCTTTTATACACAGTCCATGCTCCTTTTGAGTACAGACACACTCCCCTTAACACCGCTACTTTCAAAAATCAAATCCACATCCACCCCTCTCACCTTTAGATTTCTTAGACTGAACTCTCTACTATCTGATCAAGATCTTAGTTTGGTAGTAGGTAGGCTGGTGGTTTCTACACTTTCGCCTCTCGTGGTAGGACAGTAGACTAATCTTTCTCTGACGTAAACTTCAAGAACTAAAAGAATGAAAAGAAACTTTTGCCATTTACGTTGTTTCACCCTCAACTGTCCGTGACCTACTTTTGCTTTTTTCAAATTCTTAATGGGCATCATGTGTGGCAGAAAACTGTGGGACACAAGCCTTAAAATAACTGTAGAAAAATGATTTAATTATTTTAAATAAAATTAATTTAAGAGTGATTTAATTTATTTCCAATTCCTCACTTGTTGTTTTTATCCACAGTTCTGATTTGGCTATAACTGCTAAGAAATACACATTAGGGAACCCACTGAACAAGGAGAAAGGAAGTTTGTGGAATCGTTTCCAGGTTATGAGTTGATTCCTGATTATTAACACATCAAATACCAGTTCTTCTTCAGGAAGTTCTGTGGGCCGTCTCTATCTGACAATGTCCGACGGGACGGCACAAGCAGAGGACAGATCGTCATTCCACATAATTAGAGCCTTAATTTGAACACCTTGCTCTTTTCACTTCATTTGCAAAGATACTCTCCTGCTGCCTGGCCCACAAAGGCAGACTGTGGTGCTATCTGGGTCGCCTGGTTAGGTAGCATGCTTTCTTTATGTTACTCCCCCCGTCAAATGATGGCCGCTTGCCTTGTATCTGAAAAACAGAGCTCCTGCCAGCCGGTTGGCCCGCTTCTAAACAAGCCGGTCTACTTCGATGTTAGCTCATCAGATCAAAATGGTCAGTGATCCTGAGCCAGACAAAGAAGCTGAAGCCAAAACCTCAATTATCACATTATGCCAGCTATGCTAATGAATCAGCTATACAGGTCAACTAACTAAGAAGCTTGCAGGATGCAAAATATTCATTTTTTCCTCATTCTCATCTCATCTGCTTCAAAATACAAATAACCATTCCTGTGAGCCACACAACTGAGTTAATGCAAGAAGCTACAGAAGCTTTCCAGGTGCAAATATAATTTTGGTTAATAAAACAATAGATGAGGCAAGAAAGTCTGTTTGCAAGTATGTTTACAAAGATCTTACAGTGTGATTTCAGATTTCATGAAATAATAATAAAAATAAATAAAAATTGTATTTTTTTTAATTGTATTGTATCTTTATTTCAGACATATACAAAAAAAACAATATATACACAAGTACACATACTTGCATTTACAAATACGAATATATATGTAAATACACACGTATGTGCTCAGATAAAACAAAAAAAAGAAAATAAATAAAATAAAACAAAGTCTAAATGACATGAAATGACAATTATTAGGTCTGAAATGGAGTAGGAAGAAATATAACATACTTATTAATCCCTACCCCATGCTCAACATTCTATTGAATCCCACTATTCACCTAATTCCCATCATCACTTACCCCACAAAATAAACAAATAAACAGAGCTATCATCTTTTTGTGTTGCTAAACTGTGAGTTTGTTTGTGAGAGTGTCTCGTGACAATGACGTACGAGCGTGCGATGCCCGTGGCAGCAACAGACGTGTGTAGAACAACAAAGGATAATCTGGAGTGTGGGAGAGAGTACGACCATGCAGCGTTTAAAGCGTGGACGTATTTACATTACTTTGAGTTTTAGTCCGCAAAAAGTGAAAGAAACATTAGCATCCGCTGTACACTCTGCGTGGGAAGAAAACTTCTTTCGACAGCGAAAAATTAAACTTCAAATCTGAGCAAGTACCTAGCAAGCCGCCACGGGAATGTGAAATTCACAGAGAAACTCCCGGATCTCCCCGCTGACATGACCGCTGTAGCACCGGGCAAACCTCCACCCGCCCCACTCCTGCTAAACAGGTGAAAATAGATCTAAGAGCAACAGGACGTAGTACCGCTGAGTCTTTGATCTTATTTATTTATTGCTGTGTTTTACTTGCATCAATTTGAAAGAATGAGTGTAAACACAAATTAAATTAAAATTCGATTTTATATGATGGATCATGCAGAAAAAATACAATTGGCCTGAAAGGTCTATTGCTTTATTACGTATTTAGGTTGTGTGTCATGTTTTTAAAAAGTAACTAAGTAACTAATTACTTTTGAAAATAAGTAATCAGTAAAGTAATGGAATTACTTTTTTTGGGAGAAGTAATCAATAATTAGTTATTAATTACTTTTTTCAAGTAACTTGGCCAACACTGGTCGGTGTACGAATGAACGTTTTTGTGGGCGGGTTTTCCGAATGATCATTGGAGGTTAAGATTTCCTGTCTTTAAGCTTAGCTAACCAGAGGAGGTCAGCAAAACAGCCACTATTTAGACATGAAAGTGTAAGTCAGTGTGAAGCAACACCTGCAACACTTGACCTTTCTGTGAAAAGATGGTTTTGTGTTAAAAACATTAAAATAGAAACAAGTTTTCGCTCTTGCTGCAAAGCTTTGTCAAATCAGCAGGCTCACTGAATGAACCCTCAAGCCGCTCACGTTTATTTCCTGGCTTGCTGGTTAGTCTGTGGCTCTTTTGGTCAGTGCAGTCTGTGGCAGCACAATGTACAATGCCAACGCGTGGAAAACCAATCCCCAGACACTGGCGACACCCACATTAATGACAGAAACACAGAAAGATGTAATCTCGCCAATTTCAAGGCTCATTAATTTGTGTAACAGACGGAAGCTTGAAAAAATAATTTGAAGGGGGTTCTAATGCGTTTCCCCCTCCTTTCCTCTTGTTCCTTCCCTCATTGCTTCTCTCAGTGGAAACAGCTTTTTTCCCCCTTTACTAGCACACCATGAAAACAAATGAGTTTTATTCCAGGGATATTTGTAGTTTTGTTTTTTTTCTGCGCCCCAAAGGCATTAGCACTTCTTTGTTTAGTGTTGACCGCATTATGAGAGCTCAGACTTTCACTGCTGCAAAGCAAAACAAAAGAAAAAGACTTTTGTGAGTCAGTGTGAGAGGTTTGATTTGAGCTTTTCCAGGGAGGGCTCCTTGGTTGCGTGACAGCCGGCCTGCTTTTTTGCTTAGGCTCGTAATTTTACCGAAAGCCCTCCTCAGCCCGAAACTCGGAGGAATGCAAAGGAAGCAAAACAACTAAAAGTGTGTCTCTCACACTGACAGGCACAAGTAAAGGTGGCTAGATGGCAATGTTCCCTCTAATGTTTTATGTGTCTGAGCAAACACACAAACTCCCTGAGCGGACACTTGGACCACTGTGAGCAACAGCAGACGTGTGCACTGTGGTCACGCCAGCATCGAATCCATCCAAGTTACATGGTTTATTAAAATAATCAAATTACAGCATTTATGTTAGACTACTTTTAATTAGCTGCTTTAGCCCACTTGCAATGACATTTAAAGAAAATCTTGTTCATGACCTGTGTAGTATGTTAACACTATTGGAAGTAAAAAATAACTTGAACTCCAATTTTGAAAACACAACTTTCTTTTTTTTTTTTTTTCTTTTTTTTTGTTATAAAGCTCTGAATTGTATTATGAGTCTGTGGTCTGGGAGAGAGTCTTTTATCTCTGTCTGCAAAATACAGTATATAATGACCAATGCTGGGCCATTAATTATATAGTTACTTCTTCAAAAAAGTATCTGAGTTTTGCAAACAAAGTTTTTTGCAGCTGTTTACCTAAAAACCATTAAAACTATTTACAGAACAATCAGCTGTTCTGCATCAAATTTGATGCCACACAAATTATTTGTGCCACTCCAAAAAGTAATTTCTGTCCACTATGAAATAAAGGACAACAGCAGTCTGATACCCGTGGGCCTGAAAACAGGAGATGTATCACTCCTGTAACACCTGTAACATTCAGCAGTCGCCTCATTGTTCTGATGCACACAACAAAACTATTGACTACACTACACACTAACTACACAAGATTTGCGCTAAACGTCGCAAATCTCTCACATCTCAGAACACCGCCGTCACCCCTAAAACTTCCCACCGTTTCTTAACAACTAAATGCCATGTTGCCATATCATTTTTTGATTGGCCGACATGGTACATTTTTCGACCAATAGGAAAGGCTGGGGTTTTTTTTGCTTTTGTTTTTGCTCACAGGCGGAGAGCGCTTTCCGTTTCTTCCCGCAGTAAATATAAACAACGATAGTATTCAGGAAGAAAACCAAACATTGCATATTTTTTGTATCATAACTCTGGTTTTACGTGGCCTATCAACACAATTTAAAAACTGGTATCAAGTCCACACTTTTTCGGTCAGTTGTTCCGTCTGTCCTGCTCACATCTCCAATGGTTGTACACATTGTCATTAACGTGGCTTCACTCCACATCAGCCACGCCGCTTTGCTAGCTAAAACACCGGTGTCGGCACATAAGGACGCTGTCATAGCCTGTCAGTGACGTTGATTAGCTGCGTATATACGAATGTGAATCGCATTATTGGCTGGACTATGGGATAAGGTGGCATCGTTCTAATCCCATACGGGAGCAGCCAGTCACTTACTGACTAACACTGCAAAACAGAATTGTTAACGTATTTACTTTAATTTCAATTCAGGTTAGTTTTCTTTTTTGTGCGCAACGCAGATTTTCTGTGCGCAGAGACCGTGCCAGCAGTGCGCAATTGCGCACGCGCACAGCTTAGAGGGAACATTGCTAGACGGTGTCAGGAGTAGTGAGGAAGAGAAAAGAGGGGAACGAGGAGTTTGACATCATCTCCCCGCCTAATGAAACGATATGTGTGCGACTGAGTTTCTACGTGTTGAGGTTCCCCAGGCTGACTGCGCAAACGTCCAGGCATCAAGTCACCTTCAAACAGCTGATGTTTGTGACACGTACTCCTCCCCTGCTGATTCCCCCTACAGTATCACTAATTCTCCTCTGAGGAGGAAAGCCAACTCGACTCGTTATTTGTAAAAGTAGCACCTTCCTTCATGGCAGTGCCATTCCCGCACCGACACTCAGCAATTTAACAGGAGCCCTTTTTTTGGCTGAAGGTAGGTGTATTCCCTGAGAGCATTTTAGCTTAACAGTATTGCGAATGCGCCCAAATATGAGCTGAGCAACAGCGTTGGTTAATATCTGCCAGTGTTTACTGGTGGCAGCTGTATCACAACAGTGATATGTTGGCAGCGATGAAAGGTTTTAAAAAAGCAATTTTTTATAATTTTATAAAATAAGAATTGTTTTCCTGGCACAAAAGAATGAAAATGTACCCGTTTTGAGCCAAACTTCCATTTATAACATTATTTCGGTGCAAGCTTACGGAGTTAAAAGAGAAAACTCTACTAGTAATTGTGTTGTCACTAGTGATTAATACCATTTTCCTTTGGCATGAACGCCACATCCGCATGCAGAGTAGCAGCTCAGACACATTTCAATCTTAATGCTCACTTAATGTCTCTCTTTGACTCATAAAAGCCTCTCTTTATGTTCTAATTACTGTGGTCAAACTACTGCCCGTCTTTCTAGAGAAAGGAAAAAAAAAACATCCAGGGAAACTCAGTAATCATGTTTCATGGTGCTGCACTGCAGGAGTAAGAACCCACCCACTTCCTCCACACTCTCAACCAGACGTGCACTGGCCGCCCAACAAAGGAAAGAAAATCCAAAAAATCTGCAGTGAGGAGTTATTGACCCAGCACTGATTTGGCGATGCTTCAGGACGCCCTGTGGCCCTTATGACAGTATGGTTTATGTAACTGCCAATGGAGCTTATACAGATGAGTGGTCTGTAACACACAATCCAGCGCACGCAAACGCAGACACACACAAAACACTCGTAGTAAAGAGCACAAGCAGACACCCACTCCCACTGCCTGCACAGTGAGGATGAACACGCTGATTTCTGAAGAGCTGAAGAGGCAGGTGGAGAGTAAAGTTAGAGCATTGAGAGGGAAACAGCACAGCAGCATCCTGAAACGCACAGAACACGGCCGTAAAGGCTGCAGATCGCAACGCCTTTATTAAAATGTCACTGTCATGGAAACAAGGCGTCTACAGCCCCGCACGTATCTCTGTATGTTACTGTGTGAAGCCTGTGGAACAGATATGTAACCGACATGGTGAGTTTGTTATTTTTAGTGCAGCGCTAACACTTCCGTTCTTCCTGCTGATGCCTCACATCCTTGTTGCCGCTTTTGTTTCCTTAAAGGCTCGGTTGTGCAGGCTAACAGATGGAAGTGATGAAGACTTGTGCTCGCACACTGTGGAGGAAATGAGGGGCAATGAAGTGTTTGGCCCTCATTTGTGGGTACAGGGCTTAAATCTGCTTTTTATTTCTAAAGCTACAGTCACACTAGGAAAACAGTAGTTGGAGATCGCGGCAGGATCAGAATTATTGTGACTGTAGGCTTTAAAATGCTTGCTTCAAAAACACGGACCAGGTTTGTGACCGTTCATAGTCAGTTGTTGTCTTCAACATGACTTTTGCAGCAGTAAAACAGCAGTAAGAGAGTTGAGGGTTTAGCTCACTGCCTTCAAATTCTTGTGAATATTTCTTATTTTAAAAATATTTTAGCTGTTTACACTGACCACTTAATTTAGGAATTATTTTTCTGAGTCGATCTCAGTTTTTCCAATGTGAATGAACAGCTCTGATCAGTACAATGATATGGGAGTAGTAATTTATCACTGTTTCACCTCAGACACAGCTAGAATCTGCTCCGGGTCAATCAGCTTCTTCTCTCCCTCCTCAGATGTGCTCCCACCTCCGCCAACAACAGCTCAAACTGCCACACTGACATCCTGAAATTTGTAGGAAACCATGAAATTCCCCCGGTTGCTGCCTTTCCCTGAGAATCGGATGAACCCAGAATCCCATCTCTTCATTTCAACTTCATCTTTTTCATTGAATTGTTTGCAAACACAATGGTTTCATTGCGGATATGCATTACATATTACAAGTATGAATCTGATAAATGTGGAATTTTTCTGAATTTTTTCTGCAGTGCATTTGGTGTGTAAACCTCTTTAGTCGGCTTTCAGTTAGGTGGTCAAATTTGCAATTACCTGCAATCTGTTTGTCATAATACCTCAGTTATCTGTGATAAATTGTTGATAATTACAAATGTGTTGCCGTCTACATACATAGAAATTCCCACTGAACAGAAGTCACCTCCACTACTTACATTACAGACAGAACATCAAAGATCTCAGACAGAAATTCTTCCACAATTAATGACGAAGAATGACAGTCTAACTGCAGAATGACATCGGTGCTCTGCAACTTTGCTTTTATATAGAAAACCAGGTAGCAACCAGGTGAGTCGAGTGTGCTATTGCAAATACACGTTTTGCAGACAACTTGCGCTCATCAGTGCAGACGGATTCTGCAACAAGCTGAAAAAATGTCTGTGCTTAAAAATTAGACAGCAATTATTAACAAACTTCCAATCTGTCTGAATGTGACTGCAGTCACTCTGAGCTGAACTGCGAGGTGATCCATGTAGTCACCTTGCAATTGAAACTGGTCATCCAGAGATTTATGCTGAATCTGTGGGCCAAAAACGCCATAAATGAGGAAAAAATTCAATACAATAACCAGGCAGCATGGTTGTGATGTTGCCCAGTTTAGGGATCAACAGGTATGAAATCACCGCCCACTCATGTAAAATAATGTTGCTATTCTTGGACAGTCCCTCAGACCTGCCATGTTTTATTCTGTTTGTTGACTGTTTCTTATTCAGACATTAGAGAAGCACCTCTATACCTTCCTATCTATATCACGTTTAATTTTCAAAAGAAATACAATAAAATAACAGAATAATAACATCATATTTAATATAATATTGGAACTCATTGGCCAACATGTAGTCTCGAAACCACTGGCTACCATCCGCTGACTTTGACATTAAAGGTCTTCGCTGCTGGCAACACTGGAGGTGCTGAAACATTGGCCCATAGAGGTTAATCATCAGATAACCACTAGTTCCTCAGATCGTGTCTAACTGCAGGATGACATTAGAAGCACTCCTTTAAGGCTCCACTCATATGGACCTGTTTTATGTAGACCTAACTACATAAGCACTGACTTGGTATTTTTTGCTTAGACGCAATCCTGACATTCACTGAACAAGAAATGCTTTGAAAACTTGGAGTTTGACGACTTGGTGATAAATCACACAAAAGTCAGGTTCAAAGTGTCGGTTTGCCTGCAGCATCCTATTCTGCAGGGCAGATAACCGACTTTGACTTGGAGTGAGGAAAATAAAGGCTCGCTCTCAGCAGAATGAAAGGAGGAGGATGATTTAAAGGATTCTCTCTGAAAAACCTCCTCGCTCTCTTCCCTCTCCATCCCCAGATGAATGCCCAATCAGAGATAAAACATATTTACATTTCTCTGATGTGCAATGCGCTTATGGTATGCGCGCACTGGATTTTCTGTTATTCTGTTTAAGGGCACGTGTGCATGCAGGGACTCTTGTTTGCACTGTATGCGTATATGTTTTCTCCTTGCAGTACTGTAATTGAAAGCCCGGAGGCACAAAATTGCAATGCAGAAACAGCAGATTTGCATGCGGTGCGCTGCAATCGTAGTTTGTGTTTGTCATCTTCACCTAAAGGCACACAAACACACACACATCAAAGCATTGTTTGCTGACCTTGTGTCCCTTTGAGTCTGTAAATGATTAATGAGACACACAATATGTATCTCTTTACTCTCTATCTCCCTCATCATCATGTAATTACTGTTTTCTTCTGCTTGATTGGTTTCTCATCTACTTGTTTGTTTCTCAGTGCAGGAAATTCGGTTTCTTGTTGTTCTCCTCCATCCTTTCTACAGGTGCACTAATTTTTTTTCAAGTGCAGGGTAATCTGCAGCGTGAGGATAGCCCCCTTTTCCCCCTCAGTAATCTCACTCATCGAGTGCTGCTGTTATTGCAATTTACACTTGGCTCAGCTCCAGAGCAGCTCGGCCTTAATGGCTCCTCCTCTCTCCGTTGCACTCGAGTGTTATAGCTTCTCATCATCACCTCAGTGCTGAGCTGAGAACTCTTGCCATAAACACAATGACCTCAAGACGCTTCTTGAACTGTAGCCAAACTGTAACCTGTTAAACCCCGCAGAACCTGTTGTAACTTTAGTATTACACCATTATTATGGCGACGTTTACATATGCAATTATTTGGTTGTGTCAGAGGAGAGATTCAAATGTTTCTATTGGTGCTAGACAGCATCAATAAAAATTAAATTAGAAATCAAAATTAAAGCATCTTTGCAGACAAATGTGATATTCAGTCACTTGACCGAAGTGCATCTCTGAAAAGCAAATTAAAGTCTTTCCCTTCATTCATTGTATCTGCATGACATTTGCAAATAAAACTCATAAAAAAACACTCCACGGTTGTGAGATTATTCTCTATTTCTCCTATGTGCTTTTATGTACAGTGGCCACTTTAGAAAAGACAAATAATTGTGTCAGATGAAAACGGCTTTTGTCACGTATGTGCAACATTTTTGTGAAGTCTTTGCACTCAGCATGTGTACTGGAGAAATATGGATAAAACATTTGGTCCAATGAAATAGTGGATGGATAGCTCACCGTTGCTCTTGCGGACAACTGAGTTTTTCTTGACACGTGGTTGCACTTAATTTGCTTTTACATTAAGTTCTGTTGGCAGACGCACATTTTCAATATCGCTTGATCGCATTCATTTAATTGTGAGAAGTTAAAATGATGATCGAGATTAAAATTCGATTTATTGTGCGCCCCAATGTAGTAGCTGTTTGCTGTTACCAGGGGGCACTGTCACATACAACCACTCTGTGCACGCAAGCATGTCTGTATAGGTTAGGCAGGTTTGTGTTCGCAAATACTCACACATACAGACACACATGAAGTGCCATAAATCCTGCATTAGGGGTGGAGTTCTGGCTCTACTCCTGTAAAACCTCTAAAGGGAGATTAAATGCCATCACATTTGGCTTTCTTTGACACAGGAGAAATGGATGAGGTCCTCACCCCATCTCTATGCTAAACCCAAACAGTCTGTATGAGCAACTAACCTTGGCTACTTGTATCTCCTCATGATTACTTAGAGCACTAAAAACAGCTTGGCCTTGTTTAAAGGACACTGACAGAGTTCAGGTTTAGGTTAAACAAGGACTGGATGGCATGTAACAACAGCCCTCTGTTGGGACTCTCCTAATAGACCGGACAGTTTAAGTATAAACTTCCAAGAACCCAAAAAAACCCCCACAGATCAAACTATTTCTGCACCAAATAGTTGGTCCATGATTCCACAGGGAGAATAAATCAGCAACTATTAGCCGGAAGGTCTTCTTCACAGTTTTTGCTTCCAACTCCTCAAGTCAAGCAACGCTTACATATGCACTGGTGTTATCTAAGAGAAGAGAGTCAGTGATTTCTACTGATGCCTTTAAAACCTCACAGTTGTTATTTCGTGCTGTAACTGTGGCTACCAGATTTATGAAAACCACCCTCAGACATACTCTGCAGCAATTTAGAGGATAAACAGGTAATTTTTTAACACACAGCGTATATTTCAGCGGGAACTGTGGAAAAAGTGAAATATTAATGCTGATGACTAAATGACGAAACAACCTCTCACTGAAACTTGAATTTACTATCTCAGCTTTAATCTCCAGTGTGCTTAGAGACAGATTGCAAACACCACCACGGTGGTTGCTGGACTAGTACATTTATTAACACTGCTTCCTTACATTGTATAGAATTTAACTGTCTGTATAATTGTTGGGAAACACAGATTAACTGCTATATAAATTCTTGCTGGAGCACGGCCATGAATGGTAAATGCTGTCATTTGAAATGTTGGCACTATCGGTTGGCTTTAAAGGACCATGAACAACAAACCCTTTGTGAAGGATATGAATGGTTATATGTAATTTGTAACCATTTAACAACCCTAAATGAGGTGAAAATGACTGACTTGCTTAGTTTATAATAAATGGAATGGACTCATATGCTACTATCTATTAATAGGCCTGCTGGACTGCTTTAGTGATACAAATAAATAAAAAAAAATATCTGCGAATGGTCGTGTTGTAATAAAGCTGTGACGTTACATCAACATTATAGCTCCAAAAGCAAACACTCCTAGTCAACTGGTGCCACAATAGCTTCTGGGAGCCACATGAGTGTATTGTGAAATATCAGCTCCAATTGCTCCAATGCAGGAAGCAGCTAATTTCATGGCTATTACTAAAGGCTGCAGCAGAGACTCAGTTACTCTCTTTGAACTGGGATTAGTAACGAGGAAGAACAAAACAGTGCTCTTATCTGGTCCTGATATTTGTTTGGCGCTGCAGGGGTGACTGGAAGAGAGCTCAGCTGTTTTATTCTAATGTGAATTTTAAAAGTCACTTCCCTTCAGCTTTCTCCTGACAGACAAATGCAAAAGTGAGAACAAATCAGGAACACATGTTGACAGGTAAGCATCACCTGCAGTGTTGTATGCACTTTTTTTTACACACTTGAAGTAATCCGTGTTTTGTTGTGGTTTGAACTGCATCAAAGACCAGCCCTAAATTAGACTTTTCTTCCCAAAAGGCACAGCTGTGTTGTGTTTTGAGTTAGCGTGGATATTTCATACCCTCGCACCGCTCATGCTTCTCCTCAGCATCAAAGCACAGCGCACGCCGTTTGAAATTCATTGAAAGCATTGGATTAATAATGCAGGGAGAAGCTGAGAAAAGAGGACACGTAACGTGATGTTTTCTTGACTTCTCAGCTATTAAACCATGGAAACCCATCTGACATGACCGAATGGGAAACCTTTGACCGAGCAGGTGGATAGCTTTTAAAAGAAAAATAGCAGGAGCTAAATCCCCCAGGAGGCAGTCAGATACGTGCTCCCTAAATGAAACCATTTTCTTTCTCTGTTTTGCTACCGTGACTTCTCCTCATTGTTTCCCACTGAATTTACAGGAGGTTAAAATAAAATAATAAAATATATATAGAAAAGAGATGAGTAAAATTAGAATAGAATAGAATGCCTTTATTGTCACTATACAGTTGTACAATGAGATACAGAGCATCTCCTGCTCAGTGTAAACATGCTGGGGGGGGGGGGGGGGGGGGGGGGGGGGTATACATATGGACAGTATTAACATAGGGAAAAAGACATATATATATATATATGTAAAATGTACAAATATACAAGCCGTTTTAAAAAAAAAAAAAATGTAATAAATAGTGTTGTGTATATACAGTTGAGTTATTGCACATAGAATTGGTATTGCACAGTGGTGGTCCATAGAGGAAGTGGGAAGAAAAAAAAAATTCGGGGGGGGGGGGCTGTGTTATTGGTGCATGTGTGAGTTCAGGGTGGCTATGGCTTTGGGGAAGAAACTGGTTTTGAGTCTGTGGGTTTTTGTGCTGATGCACCTGTAGCGCTTCCCTGAGGGAAGCAGGCTGAACATATTGAAACCAGGGTGGGAGCTGTCCTTGATAATGTTTGCTGCTCTGCTGAGGCAGCGGGAGGAATAAATGTCCATCAGGGAGGGGAGAGGGCAGCCGATGATCTTTTGTGCTGTCTTGACCACACTCTGAAACCTCACTCTATCCGCCTTGGTGCAGCCGCGTACCATACCGTGATGCAGTAGGTTAGCAGGTTCTCAATGGACGAGCGGTAGAAGGTCAGCAGCAGGTTGGAGTTCAGCTTGTACTTCCTGAGGACTCTCAGGAAGTGCAGCCGCTGTTGGGCCTTCTTGACGACCGCTGAGATGTTGTCTGTCCAGGAGATGTCAGCAGAGATGAGGACACCAAGGAACCGGAAGGTGTGGACCCTCTCCACACACTTCCCGTTGATGCAAAGGGGGGCCAAGTCAGTGCTGTGTCTCCTGAAGTCAACAATGAGCTCTTTGGTTTTCTTAGTGTTCAGTGCCAGGTTGTTTTCTGAACACCAGGCTGCCAGCTTCAGAACTTCCTCTCTGTAGTCTGCCTCGTCTCCCTTTGAGATGAGTCCGACTACCGTGGTGTCATCAGCAAACTTTATGATGAGAGTGTTGTTGTGGGTCGAACTGCAGTCGTGGGTGTAGAGAGAATACAGGAGGGGGCTCAGCACACAGCCCTGTGGGGAGCCGGTGCTCAGTGTGCGAGTGGATGCGATTGAATGTGGATGTGATGCGATATGATATTGAATCAGTGCAATTCAATATCATATCAATAACTCTGCTAAGTATAGGTAAATAATGTCAAGCCCTGATGATAAGCACTGTGCAAGTGAAGGCCCTGTTTCATTTTCTGTACTTTACTTTATCTTCAGTCCTCTTTTATGCTAGTCTTGCGACTAACTTGGCATTCTTGGGTGACACAAGAGATCATCAAAACCTGCTTTGGTTGCTAGCAGATAGCTTAATGGAAGATACCGACTTGGCTGCAAACGCTGCCATTTACTCTCTGAGTTGTAGTGAGACTTGAAAAAGCATGTTGCAAGTAGGACACAGATTTTTTATCTTCAGGGTAAATTTTGTATCTTATTGTAACTAACACATTTCCAAAGAACCAAGTTTTAATGTAAAAATTGATGTTCCTCACTTTACGTTGCACGTTTGCACAGTTGCACACAACACAGAAACTACTGGTGACCATGGCAACCTGCTAGTGATAAAAGCAGTCACAAGGAGGTTTACTGTGCAGCATTGTTTACAACATTTTCAAAGCTAGGGACTGTCAGCAACCTCCAGCAACCACTTGCCAACCGGTCATGGAATTCACACTTTTCCCTAGCAACTAGAGGTTACCAGTTGATCATCAACCAATCACCACACCTGCTCGCATTGGGGTTGCTAGCAATGTCACAGCGACTGCCAGCAACCTCACCCAACCAGTTGGGGAATACAGCCAAAGCTTTTAAATGATCAGAATTGGTAAAAGGAATTGTAGCAAACTGGCATATTTAAAAAGCTGGAACTATGAAGTAATGTAAAAATAAAATTTAATCTGTAACACATTCTTAAGATATAATCACTGCATTCTGATCTCTGAGGCATTTATTGACTTGTATTAGTAATAAGAGTTGCACTGAGTGAAAGAGCCCAAACTGACTGCATGTTGATGGTTTTTGAGGTTTTTTAAAAAGTCTTCCTTTAGCTGACAACCGGCTAACCAATCACAGGACAGAATCTTCCCCTGAACTATTACCAGTTATAACGGAGTTGTATCAGTTTCCATCTCAGCAAGAAATCAAACCATAAATTCTCCACCACAGTGCACTATTATTTTAGAGCTCTAAAGCATGTTGGATGATCTGGTTTCTAGTCACTCCCACTTCAGGCTCCAGGAACACATTTGACTGCAAAGGCTGAAAGTCTCAGTTTCTCCTCCATCCCCCCCCACCCCCACCCCCCACCCCCCCGTCCTGGACCACAGGAGGCAGTCAGAGAGTTGATTCAGGTCATTTATCTTCCCAGTGCCAATGTTTGTAGACTACATCTTAACTGCAAAGGGAGGTATTGATCCTGCTCTCCTCTCTTCATCCCCTCCTCCTCGATACATAAAGGAGAAACGATCACAACTCACACCCTGGTTATGAATATGAAAATGCATATTGTTGATGTTAAAGTGACATTGTAATTTCTGCAGTGATTTCCTGCAAGAAAGTTACTCGACTGCAGACAAACATGTCTGAGCTCAAATCGACTCACAGTGATTGCACGGGGGACTTTCGAGCCTTGCACCATGTGTGGGACTTCAGATGGAAATCGCACTTCAAAAAAATGTTATTAGCAGCAGAAATTTAAACTAAAAGTTTGCTAGTGAGCATTTCCTCCAGGGTGTCTACTTTCTGTGCATAATGATTTTTATTAAAGTGACAGTGAGTTAGGAGTGTTTGCACGCTCTCTCTCCACAGAACCCTTCGGTTGTGGCTCTGAAGATAAATGGGCCACCAAGGCGGGCCCAAACACAGGCCTGGGGATAGGGATAGCTAATACTGAATTAATTAGCATGGGCTGATATGGTGGAGCAGCAAACAAGAGGATCATTTGATGCTATCTGCTTTTAGCTCCATTAATTTTGAACACTGTAGGGAATGCTCTTTGTGTCAATAATTGAATGACAAAAATATATTTTTAAACAAGTAAATAAAAGTGCAGTGACATCATATTCATGCTTCCAGAGAAAAACTTTATTTCTCTGACAGGCTTAGAGCCCAGGGTTTAAGCGAATTTAAGCTAACCTGCTATTTAAAAAAAATACAAAATGATATTTTATATCTTATAATATTTAATATTTAAAGATTATGAGTTCAAAAGCCAGGGTGGAGACCAGCTGAAAGCTCTGAACCCTATTCTTGTGAGACGAGTGGAGGGAGGAAGAAGATCTAAGAGCGCGAGGGGAAGTGGCAACCTGGAGAAGGTCAGACAGACATGGAGGGGCGAGGCTGTGGATGGCTTGAACAGCTAAAGAAACATTTTGAAATTAATGTGGAATTTAAGTGGGAGCCAGTGAAGCTGTTGCAGAACAGGAGTGATGTGGTGAGTGGACTGTAGTGACAATACAAGCAACTGAATTCTGGACCAGCTGAAGCTTAAGAAATTATATATATATATTTTTAAAAATAGACATCTGCTGATAGGCTGTGGAAGTGAATTATCTTGCTTGCTTGACTAATCACCAACATTAAAGTATCAACTAAATGCTTTTCTTTTTTTCAAAATAAAGACACAAAAAGATTTGTGATGTTTTTTTTTTAAATAATATGAACGCACGCAGCTTTACAAGGATGTCACAGTTTTGTTCATTGGACAACGACTGATGTCAAAATGTGTACTGGCTTTTGACACTCAGCTACTCACCAAAAAAAAAGAGGAAAAAGCAGAAGACTTGAGATGTTGCTCCTCGCTGCAGCCCATCCTCCTCCCTTCCTTTCCTTAATCCGTCTTTACTTCTTTTATTTGGTTCCTTTATGATGATGATGATGTGCCTTCTCTTCCTTGCTGTGCTGCATATTAAAAGCTATAATATGGTTCTAAGAATAGCTTTGCCTAATCTGCTCACTGTGATGAAGTGTCACTCTTATACTTCTCTGTAATGTTTTACCCTTTTCATGCCTCTAATGCTGAGAGTACCTGTCTGGATCCCAAACACTTTAACATACAAATGAAGGCATTTTACTACCAAGAGCTATATAGTTGTTTTTTTCTTACATAAACTTGTTTTTATGACCGATATTTTTAAAAAAAAGATGAACATTTATTTTCCCAGCAGACTGATATCTCATTACGAGGCAAAACTTTTCAAACTCCCTGGTGTTTGCGCTCACTTTATGTACACGCTGAGAAAATCACATGTTGCGTTGGCAGAAATGGGTATTACATACATTAACTGAGCGTGTGCGAGTGTGTGTGTGTTATTTCTCTAGAGATTAGTGCCTATTTGCAGTTTGATGGGGGAAAGCGAGTGTGTTTGGAATACAGAGTTAATATGATGTGGCAAATAAATGGCTGTTGGATAATGAGACATGGCATTTAGATAAATGTCGCTGCTTTAGTGTTTAAGGGCATAATGATAATGCTATATCAGCGAAGCGTGGCTATCTGTATTATGTAACATCTAGATTTTATTTATTTAAAGCGTATTTAGCAAACAGGTACGCAGTACCTACTAATGTCCTTTGGCTTGTTTTGGACCTGTGCACTTTTTTATTTAATAGGCTATAAAAATCCTATGAATGTGTAATATATACTTTTAATACTATAAACTGATGTGAAATGTGGTATTAGAATGAAGGTACATAATGTAATTGGACTTTATTATACAATAAAACTATACCTACAATGTACACATCCTCATTTAGTTGACATTTAAGCCCTTATTTAAAACTAAGGTTTAAGTACTTATCCAGCTGCATGAGGCTGTATAAGATATACTTATATTATCTCATAAATAGTGAGAAAAGAAAACATGTTGCTACTATTGTGACCTCTGTAGTGTCACAGTGACAAGTCATAGTAAAGAGCAACCCCTCGGGTACTGTGTCAGTCCCTGTCTTACTGTAAACTGTCTCTACTGTCACGGGCTCCTTGGTCCACAGGGCCTGCACTGCCCAGCCCACGTGGCCACATTTAAGACCCCCTCTGGCTGTCATGGGGAAGGCGTGCCAGCGCAGCCTCCAGTATGTCAGAAGCAATCATGAGACTGGGTCTTAATAACCAATAAGAGCACAGACCAGTGGCACGTAGTCAGGCCCTTTGGATACAAAGACAGGATGCTGTCAGAGTAAAGTCTGGTGGATTAAAATGAGAAGAAATCTGCGCTCCACTGACTCTTACATTTTGTTTTTTGTATTGCAGAGACAAACATCTGGAGCTGCTGCTGGCAACAATAAGACTTCTGGAGGACAAGGTAAAAAAGTCACAAAATGATATGTTTGTTTGTTATTTCCTTTGGAATATACTTGGACATTTATTTTAGGGGAAACAAACTGTTGGTTTAGGGAAGAGGAGATTGGAGTTTACAGTATAGGATGGTTTTAGAAGACAGATGACAGTAGATGGACAGCAACAAGGAGAGAAGGACATGCACAAAGACACAAATTCACCTCAGGCTTTCCATCAGATCTGTTCTTACAAGAGTTCAGGGAATGATGTCATCATATATAACATGGAGAACATTTGATAAATGTTAGAGATTATGTGATTTTTATCAGATTATTCCTTATTATTCAGAACAATATAATAATCTCTTCCCCTGCTTGACAGAAGATCACCTTGTTTATATTGCTTATACTTTATGGCTTTACATTATTTGAGAAAGAGGTTTGTTTGCAACTTTGATGTCCTGATTCAGCTGGAAAAAAACACCCTAAAAACCAGGAGACAAAAGTGAGATGACCACCAGTGTCTGTAAACACACTTCTCTGATGATTGCCTCCCTGAGCAGAGACAGACGGCCTGTATGAGTTCAGTCCTGGGGGAAATAAAGTACAGCTCTGTGCACCGAGCGCGTTACAAATCATGTTTATTGTTGAGCTTTCTGTCATTAAACCCATCACAGCAGAGCAAATAAAGGCTTCAACGAGAGAACTAATATCCTCCCAGCTTTCACCTTCTCTAAATCATGGCACTGATTTGATGCCCTGACTCAGCAGCGCATCACGGGTTGAGATGGGACCAAGTAGGCTGCGCTATTTTTATGAGATAAAACAGTGAATCTCGGATTTTATTCACTTTATTTGTGGGGAACTGCATTAAAACTCAACAGCACCGCTGTTACACTGACATCTGTATGTTTACAGATCTTTGATATGTCATAAATCAGATATATTAGTCATGTAAAAACCTTTTTTTTTTTTTGATATGAAGTAGTGACTGCTTTAATTAGGCATGCCACACTCAGAAGTCCTGAACTCACAAAAAATAAATCACTTGGAGCTATATTTTCAAACCACAGAAATTCTTGAAGACCTGACGTGTTCTGTGCAGCAACAGCTGCTCTGTAAAAGGCTACTGTCAGTTGCTCCCAGATTTTTAACGCTAGATGCAATTCCTGGTGCAACCCCCAGGGGATTTGTGTCTCCACCCGGGGATCTTCTGCTTGTTAGGCGAATGTGTAACTAGTACACAGTGGAGCAGTTTTGTATGTAATCACAAAGCACGAAGTACAACAAACACAAGGCATTAAAGAAAGTTCAAAGTAAAACAGGAAATAGACGAGTGCTAAACAGCAGCCGTGACAGAGAGAGGAGAACAGGCATCATCAGAAAGGCGAGACAGAGAGAAAACACTTGTGGAGCTAAAACTGCAACTCATAAAAATCAAAACATCACAGGAAACATAGTTAAAAACCTGATGCCAAACAAAGCAAAGCAGACAAAGCAGTCGTGGTATGTCTGAAAACTCGAACAAAAGAGAGATGATTGTTGATGGTTCCATGTATTTCTATACTTTCTTTGTCTTTCCTAGAGAACCAATCTGGTTAGTACATGGTTGCTAATAGATGGCCACACACCTTCTCTAAGTTTAAGTCATTTACATTTGTGCACATGTAAATTGGGCCTCATTTGTTGAATGAAGACGGTAACGCATTCGACTGTTAGAAGCATCACCGTTCTGTCCCTGATGTCAGCATCATAAACCCAGGGGTGCAGCTCCTTGTGTGTATAAACACTTCAATAGGAAAAAAACAGGGCTGGAAGCGTGCGATAATGAGTTTGCGTCACCACTGACGCAAACTAGAAAATGTTTTGTTTTTTCATTCTAATCTATAGTAAGTAGGAAACAATTCTTAAGCTTTCTGTTGGTAGAAAGTCTAATAAGGATGTCCAAGCAACCTGAAGAAGTACCTGAAACCGACGTCACTGCAGTGGTTAAATCTGGAGCCATTGTTCAAGTAGGAATACGTGTAAAAAAACAAACCAAACAGACGGAACGGCCAGTTGACCATTATACAACCATGAAGTGTTTGTTGGGATTACAAACTGAACTGAACTGAATTGATAAAAATGAATTGTAGACTCAAACTAAGACTCACAATCATACAGGAATCAGACTCCAAAATCACAGAAATTCAAACAACAAAATTCAGAAACACAAAACCCAAAGGTGCCAAAAAAGTGGCCAATATGTAGCTGGCAGAGTGCAGACCCAATTGCAGATCTGGAGACACGACCGAACTTTGAACAGCATTTATTGCGAGAGCTTGGGGAGCAAAATACTCTATGCAGAAACTCAGACTAACCAGGAATCAAGCACTGCAAGTTACAAAACTGAACACGTGCACATGGGGGAAAGTATGACAACGACAAAGACCAGAGGGAGACTCAGACAATAAATACACAGGAGGGAATCACGGAAGACAGGAACTCAATGCACATGAGACAAAGGACTATCAAAATAAAACAGGAAACATAACAAACTCAGAAACAGACACTAGAAACAGGAACAGAACACAAACGTGACTGAAAGATGACTCACCTGAGACAACTAACAGAGAGACCAGAGAGCGAGACATAACAGGGATCACAGAATAGAATAAGAAGATAAACACATGCACACTATGACCTAGACAAGAACCTATGAACTAGACTGACCAAAGTTAACCAAATACAGTGACAAAGGCTGACTACTCAAAGAGACAAGACAAGGAGCAGGTGACAAAAGAGGGGACAGATACAGTTCCAGAAATAAGAATATAATACAATGGAAATAACCTTAAACTCGAAACACAGAATACCATAGGACTAAAACCGAAAACATTTCATTAGACCAAAAATAATTCCCAAACCTCTAAAACTCAAAGGACATGGCCCAAAAACCTAAGATGCAAACACACACCGGTGTTTGTTGCATTACACACAGGCAGTATTGTCAGAAAATATTACAGTTTATGTGCAATTAGTTGATGTTGAGTTTTTTTTGCAAAGGTAATGGTGTATTGTATAGATAAAGTTACATAAAGCAACTTCAATTCAGTTTTATTTCTATTGGATCAAATCCCAACAGCAGTTGCCTCAAGGCACTTTATATTGTGAGGTAATACAACTTCAACAATTACCTGATGCCCAATGAGCAAGCAGTTGGTGACTGGGGGGAGGAAAACAAAACTTTTTAACAGGAAGAAACCTCCAGCAGAACCAGGCTCAGGGAGGGGCAGCTATCTGCCACGACCAGTTGGGGATGAAGATTGCCTTTCTAACTATATGTATTCAGAGGTAAACAACAACCTTAGAAACACATTCTGTGTAAGTGACAGAAAATGTTAAAAAATAAAGGTACAAAGATACAATAAAGAAGGGAATAAGTCTTTTTTTCTACAATAGAATCAAAGCAAATCTTTTGTTCCAATGTTTCAATTTTTTAAATTATCCACCTGAAAGAGTTAGAAATACTTAAGGGAGTAATCTGCCTGGAAAGTGCGTTTGAAAAGTGCATCCTCATTTGCGATTGAGAGAAGCTTGGAACCAAGTACACGCAGCAGCTGACCCCGTCTAAAATAAAACAAAAAGTCGCTCCAATTAAACCGAGCTGCTGTTTCAGCTACATTATTCACCAACAGCAATTAACGGGATTATCTCAAGCAGGGTAAACACTGTGATGCAGGAGACTAATTTTTCACTGCCTTTAAAATTCAGCTCTAGCATTTCACTCACTTAATGAAAAGAGAAAGTGAAGGAAACTACACGGCCCGCAGTACACATACACAAACACAGAATGCGCCTTTGTTGTCTGACCTTGAAAATTAATTTGAAGCCTGTAAAAACTGCTTTCCCAGCGTGTCTGAAGTGTGTTTCTTAATACACAGAGATGTGGGGGGAGAGAGAGAGAGTGGGCGAAGGGGGTGGGGAGTAACGCTGCTATTGACTCGCCCACAGCACAGTCTTTAGAGGCAACCTCTCACAGGCTCAAGGATAGCCACAAACAGATGTATTCATATTCACTGGAACTCATTTTGAACTGGGTACGTTTAAGTACATGCAGCTGTGATGCACCTCAGAGATACAGAAGGGGCTGTTTCCCTGATACCAGCGGGTGCAGGATGCAAGTGTTTACTGCAAAGATAAGGACGCCAGATTGAATGTTTATCAAGTGGATACAAATAAATCTTTTTTCTGCTTTTCTGCATAAAGAGTTAGAGAGTGCTGGCTGCTGGTGCTCATAAATTTTACTCTTATTAAAAGAGAGTGATTCAGAAAGTGACACAACAGGTTCTTATTGTTTTAAACGTACAAAACAAAGTCTGCAGAGTGATAATAATGTGCAAAACCTGACATAGATAAAACAGAAGTAACTGCAAATGATGTTGATCAGAAGAGGTCATTTGCAGGGTGTCCTGTCTGCTATTTGTTAAATATATAGCTGGAATATTATGTATTTTCATGATGCAACATGATGACATTTTGCTAATTTTACTACTTTAGTGCAAAACCATCTTAAGGTTTGTTTATCTAACCGCAGAGGAACCTGGACCTTCATTTGAGGCTTTTAGAGTTTGATGTGTAAAAGAATCTGTAATTATATTTCTGTTCAAGGTTCACCTCATTTACAGAATAATTCAGCCTGTTTAGCTAAAATGACTAAACTTAAACACGTAAAATACAAAACTTTTCACTTTAAAGTTTTTCAGTTAGCTTCCCTGTAGGCATTTAATTTGAGAAATCCATGCATTATATTGACATTAACAGTGCTTGAAAGAGAGTAGAGTCAAAGCAACTGTGAATGTGTGCGATTGAATGATTCAGACAATGAAAACCTTACAATAGAAACATGAGATTGGTGTGCATTATGCTCAAATTGTAATAGCAGCTAGGTGAAGAGCACAGCCAGGCACATTTTTATAATGTCACATGTAGGAGAGTTGTGCTTTCAGGGCTCGAATACACGGTTAATGTTTTTGAAAGGGCGTATTTTAACCCAAGCCCTATTCAGCTATACAATACCTGAACACAACCAGGCAGTTAAACTGAAAACATTAAACTATTAACAGTAAAAATTAATATTACTGTTGTTTTTTTTCACTACGCACAAACCTCATTCTCCTGGGTGAAAGGCCTCTGTTTTCATTCTTTCATCCAACTCATTTATGCTTCGTCCACTACAGGTTGACTGTAGTGACTTGCATTTTAAATAGATAGTGGTTATTTAGGTCTTTCAGATTTCAGAAATCTATCCTAGCTTTGACATTTTGTTATGTTTTCATGGCAAACAGGGAGAAAAAAAATCACTTCCCAACTTAGTTCTGATTGGATCTCGTCTCCCTTGAATTTCATCTCATTTCTACTGGTTGACAAATGTATCAATATATTTGATCATATTTTTGTCCTTTTTATTTAGTTACAGTCTTGTTTTAATCAGAAAAAAATTCTTGTTGAAAATTATTCTTCAAGGAAATTAACAGTTTTTTTGGTCCAATCTCTATAAACCCTACAGATGGTCGTTTTGACGTTGTCTACATATCTAAATTTATTGAGCTGCTGCCATGTGATTGGCTGATTCAGTATCTGTGTTAATGAGTAGTTGAACAGGTGACGGTGTATATTGAAGTCAGTGTACTATTCAGAACCTTTTAGTGTGCTTCTGTGACATTGGCAGACGTGGTTGGAGTCCAGATGTCATGTGTTTGTACCATATGTTTCATTTCTTCAGTGACCTTATGAGCCCAAGTATGACACAGACTGTCCCTGCCACTGAAACAGCTGTTAGTACCAAAGCTTTACATGATACTTCATGAACAAACCACACAGACAGTAGCAGTTAAGGATGGGGCACAGTGATGCTGTCATATGGGAAGTGCCCCCTGTTATCTGCTTATTCATGTGGGACATGACACATGAAAACAGCTCAGTTACCTCATGTAAATGTTAAGCTTGCAAAGTAATGTTAAAGAACAATGTGGAACTGCTCCACCAACGGCACCTCCCCCTCGTTTCAAACAGGCACAGGCGTAATTTCAAACGGGCTCACCTTAGAGATCAAAGCCATCCTTGTATAATTAGCTTGTGACAAGCCCTCAAAGTGAAGATGACCCATTTTCTACACACTTTTTAATTAGCTTTACTGTACTAAATTATAACCATAACGAATTCTTCCTATTCTGTTGGATAATGTTATTGAATGCACACCGTATCTTTGTTTCAGGAGCTGAAAACACACAAACAGTATTTCTTCTTCAGGCCTTTGAATGCACCATGTTTTCTGGCTTCCTCTTTCAAATCTGATGCCATGTCCAAGTAGGTTACACAGATGCTTCCTTGCCAAAGCAAGAGAAAAAACATTAAAATAAAAAGTAGACATAAAGGGGAAAACCGTACCAATCGATGCTGACATGGTCCTCCACGTTTATGCGCATATCGATCGTCTCTCTCACGGTTTTCTGCGCCTCTCTAGTGTCTCATGGCCTCAGGGGTTGACGATGTTTCCTTGACTTTCACGCTGGCTTTAAACTGTACACACACATTTCTACCCACATAAATATATATGCACACAGTACATATGAGGATTTTTCATGGCTCCAAATGAGTCTTTGTAGGGTGACTGTGCAATTGAGCACAACTGATCTGGGAACACAGCCTGAGTGTGTGTTACCTTACTTAACATGCATTTTCCTTTCTTAAGGAGTCTTTTTTTTAGTTATCTTTTGAAATTTAATAGACAAAAAATGTGAAAAATATTTTGTATGTTCACACAAATGAAAATCGATTTAAAAAATGGTTATATTATTTCTATTGCGCTTTGTTCTTTGGGAGGCTAAAACCTCTTGGGAGGTTCTGTTTGTGTGCACCATATGTCATAATTAAACAAAATGCTTTCAAGTCCAGATCTTTCAGCAACTATGTTATTTGTTTTGTGTAAAATTTAGAGGTGCCATGGTAAAAAATGCCAAAAAACTGGCTTGTTCTGATAGCTGGAGGACATTTCTTGCTTCTTGTCTATCTCAAGGATTCCCAGTCTACTTTAAGCTTCACAGGTGTATATATGAGGGAATTGCACTACTGGGTCCATTTGGATGGTGTCTCATTACTGCGTCTTATCTCTTGCTATGCAAATCAGATGCCAGAGTGTGCCTCCCCTTGTGTCACCTGATCAATATTACTGATAGCATTGTATAATGATACAGTCCAGGCCACACTTTAGACTCTTAAGCTCAATTTATGATCTTATATGCTGTAAGTGTCACTGATTCAAGTTACATACTTGACAAATAAACCTCCATTCACTGTGACATCTACTGTTGGTGATGCCAACATAGCAGAATCCCAACAATGCTTTATATTGTAAGCTACAGACCCACAATATTTAACAAGAACGCTAACCAAAAGTAAATACAAATCTCATCGTTTCAGCACCGGAAGCAGCATTTTACTATTTTGTAACCCTTTTTTACAGCTGTGTAACACCTGTGAAGGGGCTGTCGGGTGTTTCATTGTCACCCCTGGTATTCACTGCATATTCCTGCCAGTTATAATTCCTGGTGTGTTGCACACTGCTTTCTGAGAATAAGACCCAAAGTGAAGAATTTAGAAGCAAAAGATCTAGATTGTTTTTCTTCACTAAGTTGGTGAAAAAATGTGTTGCATTTTTCTATTTTGTGGCATTTGAGAAATAGATGCAGTGATTTTGTAACACATGGAAATAAAATTTCTACAATTCTAATGAGATTGAAAGTCAATGTTTGACACAAAAACCTTCACTTTCAGCAACAAAGCCTGAATCAAGCCTGAGTCAAGCTTTCTTGTCATTCCTCTAAGTCGTCTTCAGGAATAGTTCTCTGGCTTCTTGAAGGACATTCAAAGCTCTTTATTGGATGCTGGCTGCCTTTTGTTCTGTTCGCTGTCAAGACGATCCCACACTGCTCCAGTAATGTTGAGGTACTTTTCTGTGTTCATATTTCCATCATATTTAAAGGGATCTCCAACACCACTGGTTGAAATTGATCCCCAAACCATGACAGAACAGCCACAGTGTTGTACAGATGGCTGTAGATACTCACCTGTCTCCTGACCTCCTCTGTACATACTGAAGTTGATTTTATCTAGAACATTCGATTTTGGAACGATCACTCCATCAGACCTGACAGTGTCTTTCAGTCCAGCTCTTGTGTAATTTAGCATAGCTCATCTTTTTTTCTCCCTGTTTCACCTCCTTAAGAATGGCTTCTTTGCAGCCACCTGTTCACTGAGAAGATTTCGGATGGGGGTTCAGTGAGAAGGAGTTAAATCAACTCAAGGGAAAGATGCGTCTCTCGGGTCCTGTATTGGATTATTATTATTTTTCCTATTTCTTAAGGACATTACTTGCAGATACTGGTCTTCTGCTGTAGTCTATTTTAAGCCAGTTCCTCTTTTATCCTTTTTGTCCAGTTTACTCAGATTTTGTAAGAACACACTGCACGTTGTAGGTTCAATTAAAGAAATAGGAACAAATTATGTGTCTTTGTGGCATGCTGCTAGCAACAACAGCAACAATATGCGTAAAGTATGCAGCACAGACCATTTTACTCACAGATGTAATAACTTCCTGCAGTAATGTGGGCTAAAATAGCCGTCCACATGCTGTGCGAAAACTTAATAAGTTCTACTTTATTTTCAACAATCGCTTTCTTTTGTCTCAAGGTCTGTAAGCCTTCTTTCATGTCTCTCGTCCCCGGCTCACACAAATCCCTCTCATGGCTCAACTGGTTTTAAGCAGTGAAATCAGTAAGATGTCCCAACTTTCAGTGGGCTTCAAAGCGGCTTTTAAAAGGCATTCTGAAAGAAAGCCAACCAAGGAGGGTCTTATCATGACTCTAATGAATCTATTCCATTTAAACTAAATCACCTTAGCTTCAGACCTCGTAGCAATTAAGCCTAAATTTCAGCAGATACCACACAACAGCACCATGGACTTGTTTATTTATTCTTTTACTTGCTGAAAGTACAAAACCAGACGAGCGGGCGCGGCACCCCAACAGCAGATATTACACTCACATTAAGTAAAGACAGAGACGCTGAAAGGGATGCCAGGGGTAATGGGTTTGATGATCTGTAATGTGTGTCGTGAGCAGGAGATGAATCCACAAAGTGAGGAGAATGATCTGTCACTGTCACATTCAGCCGTGGCTTCCTGTCTTATAAAACAGAAGAAAATCCATCCTAAGGACTCCAAGCATTCATCGGGATGACGACGATGTGTTGGGTCTGTGCAAAACTCCAGTTTGCAGTTGTTAATTGCAGAGAGAAACTAAATGTTGCCATGGTAATGCCATTTTTAGTGGGTTTTATTCTCTATTTAGTTTTAGAAGTGAGAATAACAGAGATTGAAGCAGTCATGTACAAGAAGCAAATGAAACACAATGACAATGGACAAACTGGGGGACATATGCATGGCAGACAGGCAGAGCTCATGAATGGGTGGGATGGGTGGATGAGAGTCGAGTGATTTGAAAAAGATAAGAAAGTCTGAGGGTGAACAAACCAAAGAATTCAGCTGCTCGTGTTGACAGAGGAAACTAGAAACATGGGAACGTGTCTGAGAAATCACAAATTCTAACAGGCTGAAACTCAAGAATTTGAGGACTCAATATGAGGACGAAGGAAGGAAATGTTCCCAATAAAAGCACACAAAATATTAAATGTAGATATTACAAGACATGTTTATATTTTTATCTGTACTGTATTGATTTATTCTTGTATTAATTCTCTTATTTACTGTATGTATTTATTAGTTTATTTTTAGATTAATTAATCTTTTCTTTCTTTTTTTAAATGAATTTTTTTATAATCATCCAAACAAAGTGGGCGAATGAGTGGGTCAGTCATGCAGCGTGCGTGACGGCTGATCGACAAAACACAAACAGCGAGTCAGGGCATTGCTAATGAAGGTGCTTAGGTAACATAGCTGACATGTGGCTCTGACTGACATGACTAGCGGCGAACACAGAGGTGAGCCCATTTGCTTTCAGTAATTTCGAAGACGTGTTTTTCTTCCTCCCTTGTTAATAATGTTCATAAATCTTCTTTTAAATACTTTTTCATTACATTTCTTAATTCACTATAGCAGTTTCCCCTCAGGCCCACAGAGAGCATAAAGGATAAATGTCGCTACCATTATGTCACCCATTAGTTTCCGAAGTCCTGTTTTGACTTCCCACTATGAAAGTAAGCATAAGTCGTTAGCCGATGAGCATACCACAGAAAATCCTCCATTTTGAAACATGATATGACCAAGACTTTAAAAAATAGGCTGAATTTTTTATTCAACATGGCCCAAAATGAATGACTGAGACTAGGGCTGGGCGATATGGCCTAAAATTCATATCGCGATATAATTTGAAGCATGTGCGGTAACTATATATATCACGATATATTCTTTTCTTCTGTATAACGTATTTTCTACACTATAAGGCACACTTAAAATCCTTTAATTTTCTCAAAAATCGAGAGTGTGCCCTATGTATGAATTCTGGTTGTGCTTACTGACCTCGAACCGATTTTGGTGTGCAGAAATCTGTTAAAAAATGTTTTAGTACAACTTTGGTAAGCCGCACTGCTTGATGGATTGTCAGAGCATTACGGCTGCCGTAGTCAGGAGCTTCGCGGAGTAATCTGGGCCCAAAACTCCGTCCCCTTCAGGTCCGAAAGTCAAACGAACACTAAGAGTTAAAAACGGTCTACATTCTTTCATCTTTAATTAAGTCATCAGCGTTGCTGCTTTATCGGGTGTAACAATTAAGTTTTACATCCATGCATCCATGAAAACAGAATTTATTAAATTTAACGGAGTTAGAAGTTAGCAGGAAGTTAGCTCGCTAGTTTACACCTAAACATTTCATACCATGTTCTGACTGAGAACGTACAGCTCTGCTACCACTTCCAACATAAATGAAGACAGAAAACTAAACAGCAGTGGCGTTTGCAGGGTTACTGAAGTTGGACTACCTGGTATATAATGTTGTGCTACGTGATTGCTAGCGACACAGTTATGTTAGTATAACATTAGCACAGTGAAGCTGGAGGATGAAAGTCAACTTTTTTTCCACTCGATAAAAGTTAACGTGTCGGATTCTGGTGGTCAGGGACAAATGCAATCGCATAGCAGGATGCTATACACGGGCCAAACTTCAGTCAGGAGAACAACTGAGATTATTCATCCACAATACGAGGTTAGTTATTAATATACTGCAACAACATGGGAATAGAACAGCTGCGACAGAATTCAACATTAATGAATCAATGTTACGGAAGTGGAGGAAGCGCAGTTTTTGGCTTTCCCCATATTTCAAAAGTGCTTCATCTTTTTGCCATGACTGTCGCCCGCCATAATTTCGACCAAAACATGGTGCAGCTTGATGACATCATCAACATGCGCTATCGTGATATAGTCAAAATCTCTATCGTTGGCCAAATTTATATCGTTTCTATGGTATATCGTTTATATCGCCCACCCCTAACTGAGACCATAAACTCAACAGTGTTTACAGAGGTCGGGGCAGAAAGCCATTTTTCTGCAACCACATCTGTCACCATCTTGTGGCCTTCAAACACGTCCTCACTGGCTTCTTTTTTCAGACCTTTAAAATTGAAGCTACATCCATGCAGGATCGAAGTAGCACAGTGTTAGTAAAGTACTGTAAATCGTGCTTGCATTAGCCAATGGGCATCAACTGTTTCATTCATGTTTCCTCGCTCTGCAGTTATCAACTCACAATGATAGGAGTGGTATAGTTTCTACATACTTGGACAAATGTTGATTAAATTGACCAAAAATAGCATCTTTTGAGACATGATATTGAAAACTAGAATAGTAACTTATCCATTTCTAAACAGGTTTGACTTGATGTCTACTGTGCTTATGCACTAGTATTGAAACTGTCCCAATTACTCTCACTGGTGCAGCCTCCTTGGTCCATGTACGATATACAGTATAATTCACTGTATAGTGAGAAAAGCCAGTTTTGGTTACAGCGTTAATTTTGCCAGGTTTTGTCCAAAATACACGTTTACCTACGTTCACACTGCAGGCGAAAGCGCATCAAATCCGACTTTTGTGACCCTATGTGACCCATATCCGATCATGGTATGACAGTTTGAACAGCACAAATCCGATATTTTCAAATCCGACCTGGGTCACTTCTGGTACTAAATCCGATACATATCTGATGTTTTAGAAAGCGACTGCTGTTTGAATGGTCATGTCGCATTAAATCCGTCTTTTACTTCACTGACACAAGACAGAAGCCAATTATCAGCGCCGGAGAAGACAAACGAGAAAGCATGGCGGCCATTGTTAAAGCACGGGCTCTCTTTTTTCTCAGTGTCCTTCTTTCTCTAATTAATTTGTCAAAATTCTGTCGGTTACGATTGTGCAGAAATTGATAGACCGCTGCAACAACACCCACTAGCTCTGTAGCCGCCATTTTTACTTCCGTAAACAGAACGTGTTGTGTGTGACGTCTTCTTTTGCGCATGCGGGCCGCTTTGAGGGCCGTGAACCGTTCACACTAAAGCACGTTTGCTGTCACATTTCATTTGTAGTGTGAACAACCAGGCAAAAAAAAAAAATCCGATTTGATCAAAAAATCTGAATTGAGCTTTAAGACCTGCAGTGTGAACGTAGCCTAATACACGGCCATCCAACCACAACTGCTGTGAGGTTAAAATGAATATTCCCTGAAATGTGGTTGATGCCAGTCGCTGAAAAAAAATGATTGCTAAAGCCACGGTCATGCAGGCCTACAGATCACTCAGTGAGCCCCTTGCAAATCACCTGTCACTAGTGAAATAGTTTTTCTGGGTTCAGTTTGCAGAGGTCTTAATATGATATGTATGAATAAGATTCTATGTTTGTCTGTAGCTTTAAAGGAGTAGAACCTTCGATGCCACTTGGATTCTTAATCAAATCTTTTAGCAGTTTTTGCAACATAAACTGACCGCATTCAACCAGGACAAAGAGATTTTAATGTATTATAAAAAGGTCAGTCCTTTGATGGATGCATTTCTGATTCAAACAAGCTGGACTTGATTTTTTTATGACTTAGCTGAGCTTGACATGATCCCTTCAAGCACTTGAAGGCAGCATCAGATCAGATCCATCCTTTCACCTTCCTCTGTAGTCAGACAGTACAGATCTCATCCAGTTGCACTGCAAAGATTACGAACATGTTGACACGGCAGAGGGTACAGCTCAATAGGTAATGCCGCTGGGATGAAAACAGCAGGCATCAGAGCGTTGGAAAATTCAATATCAATTAATGCTGGATTCAAAGTGCGACTTGATATAGAGGTTAGTGTTTTCTCCTTGAGCAGCAAGAGAGAGGTACTCAAGTTCAACCTCAAGGGAACCCAAGGATTAGCTGCATGGTCAATACACGAGTCGCTCCTCTGCTCTTCTGTCGTGTGTTTCTCTGCTGATCAAACTAGAGACAATCAATGTTTTGCAGAAGTTTTGTAAGGCAGCAAAAATGGATTAGACTTCATGTGGAGCTCTGCTGGTGACTCATTAGTTGCTCAGAAAAATAAAATGGCTAAAACCCCCTAACTCGTGGTTGTGTTTGAGGATCGTTAATCATCACAGATGCAAAATGGTAAAAATTGTATACAGTTATTCTTTACATGGCAAAAACAATTCTATGATCATTATTTTCAGGAGGCCTGAGAGACTTTTACTTTCCTCTAGACTGTTATTCTTAATGGCAAAAGTTGTTGTTGATATATGTTGGAGCCACAGTGAATGCTGCATGAGAAAAATCTTCTGATAGCCTCCCTTCATATAACCTACAGGGAGGAAATCATTTTAATCACCAAAACTCTTCTCTGTAACACCACAGCTATTTTCATCTGCTCATTTACTCCTCGATCGGCTATTTATTAATGTTTCTAACCGTTTGTCAGGTAATGAAAATGCACAAATGCTTGTTGACCATATTAAGGACAATAATAACAGTAACAATCAGGTTTTTAAAACCTAGTTAGCCTTAAAATACATACTACATATTACCCTAAAATTATGCAGTTAGATATAACTAAACGTTTTTTGGAATGACATTCAAA
The DNA here is from genome assembly GCF_051167445.1 of Perissodus microlepis. Taxonomy (NCBI): domain Eukaryota; kingdom Metazoa; phylum Chordata; class Actinopteri; order Cichliformes; family Cichlidae; genus Perissodus; species Perissodus microlepis. The sequence continues at coordinate 24,188,278 of NC_140474.1, forward strand.
TGATAGCCTAACACTGATTTGATTTTGGTATATATATACTCTACCAGTCAAAAGTTTGTCACACATTTTCTTTAATAGTTTTTCTTTATTTTCATGACTATTTACATTGTAGATGAATGAACATATGAATTCTGTAGTAAGCAAAAAAAGCGTGGAATAACTCACAACATGTTTATATTTTAGATTCTTCGAAGCAGCCACCCTTTTCTTTGATTACTGTTTTACACACTCTTGCCTTTCTCTCAATGAGCTTCATGAGGTCGTCACCTGAAATGGTTTTCCGAAAGTCTTGAAGGAGTTCCCGGAGATGCTGAGCACTTGTTGGCTCTTTTGCTTTCACTCTGCGGTCCATCTCATCTCAAACCAACTTGACTGGGTTTAGGTCAGGTCACTGTGGAGGCCAGGCCGTCAGGTGCAGCACTCCATCATCTCCTTCTTGGTCAAATAGCTCTTACACAGCCTGGAGGTGTGTTTGGGGTCATTGTCCTGTTGAAAAATATATGATGGTCCAACTAAACACAAAGCGGGTGGGATGGCATGTCGCTGCAGGAAGCTGTGGTAGCCATGCTGGTACAGTGCGCCTTCAGTTTTGAATAAATCCCCAATAGGTCACCAGCAAAGCACCCTCACACCATCACACCTCCTCCATACTTCACGGTGGGAACCATGCATGTAGAGACCATCCGTTCACCTTTTCTGTGTCGCACAAACAAACGGTGGGTGGGACCAAAGAGCTCAAATTTGGACTAATCTGACCAACGCACAGATTTCTACTGGTCTAATGTCCATTCCTTGTGTTTCTTGTCTCATCTCTTCTGAGATTTATATAATATAAGACATATTTAGAATCATTGTTTTCTTTGCTACATAATTACATATATCTAGCTTCATATATTTGATGTCTTCAGTATGTACCTACAATGTAGAAAGTAGCAAAAATAAAGAAAAAACATTAAATTAAACTTTTGACTGGTAGTGTGCATATATATGATCCGTTTTCACTGGGATTACAGTCATGGCCTTTTTGCCAGTGTTGGATGAGCTCCAGATAGGATTAAGAACTGGTCGTCAATTTATTTCTTGCACTCTGACCTCAGAAAAAGCTGCCTGACTCCCTCACAGAAGCCCTGCTCCACTATTATTTACCCATATCATATGATGTTGTGACAGAACTCTGTGTGTTGCTGTGTATGCTACATATTATCTGTGCATGTGAGTGTCATCATTGCAAAAGTCTTTTAAACATCAACAGTAGCAGGAAATACCAAAAAAAGCAGCTTTAAGTATCTGTAACAGCTACACTGGCAAATATTTTCAGTCAAACAAAAAGATGTGGTCTGATCTGTGACTACTGAGTACTCAGGTAATAATGTAGTAGTTAGTTACAGCATTATTACATAAGCTGATGTTGACAGATTATGAGATCAAGCCAGCTATGTCCTGCCAACGTTCACACTAGACTAGTTGTCTACACATTACTACTTCAGGTTACGGAAAAGACCACAGCTTTGGAAATCAGTACCTGTGTGCATGCCTTTTCACCTTGGTAATGCTCTGTTGATCTGTACCTATGAGCCCAAATGAAGGCTGAACTGCTAACAAAAGCCTAAACTTTACTCATGTCCACACAGTGCTGATCATATATAGCAGATGTCTTGAAAGACCTTATATGACCATTAAGTCATGCAAAATAACAGAAGCAGTGATCTCTCTTACAGTAAGCACTGCCTTGTTATCGGGATATGCTGATGAGGCTTAAAAAAACCAACTTTTTAAATTCTAAATGTTGATCCAAAAAAAGGTCCCGCGGAGATGTCAATAAGTGGAAAAATACAACTTGACCTCTGTCCTTAAGGTTGCTAATCTAAAATCGCTTTTCAGAGCAGAGGCCTTACCTTACACTGATGAAAGGCTCAAACACCTTTTCATTTTCCTTTCCAGATGCATCCAAAACGGATGTGCCAGAGGACTTTGACATCGACTTGGATGACCCAGAGACTGAAAAGGCAGCCGTCACCATCCAGTCCCAGTTCAGAAAGTTCCAGAAGAAGAAGAAGTGTGATGAAAAGTCCTAGTGAGCACCATGTTGCTCTGTCACTGTGTGCAGGGACGGCGGGCGGAAGTGACGGCACAGCGACGACGGTGTGACATTTGCATGTAAAACAAATTCATACCAGTTGGAACTCAAAGGGTTGCGATGGGGCTGGGGGTGGGTGGGGGGGTGGAATGCAATAGCCTGTTAATCATATAACATGTCTGTGAATTTTCCTTACCCTATAATTATAAATGCTATTATTTAATATTCGACTACTGTATCAATAACTAAGTAATAGAGTAATAACGATATGGTTTCTGTCCTGCCATATATGTCCCGTATATCATAAAGTCTAGCTGGTGTTTGTGTTAGAATATGTTTTTGTACTTATATTTCCCCTCACCATCCCTTTCTGTACTGCTTTAGACTGTGTTTCCCTAAAAGCACCTGTATTCTTAGTGTGGGTGGACTAAAAGCTAATGTTAGAGTGAAGGCTGTTTTAAGGAAACCCTGCCTGGAGCTTTTTCATTCCGAGCATAATATTTCATCCAGAGGCATTTTTATTTCTTACCTGCATGGTACTATCAAAATGTGTATCAATGTAAATTGAATAAATAAAAACTCTGTGTGGAAACTGTGCCGAAATGTGGCTGCTGAATTGTTGCAGTATGCGTAGGGACTTTTACTCTGTCTGCGAATAGAAACTGTTCTGAATAAGCTTGGCCTAATGTATTCCCTTCTCAGCTTGATGACCTTCTCCGTGTAAAGCCAGGCTAACTGAGTGACTGATTCCCACTGAGCTGCTCTCAGCTTTAGGCATTTGCTAACCTACAACCACCCAACAGCATACACCTCATTAAATGTCATATATTTTAGGTCAAACTCCAACAGTGATATTTTGTTGTGAAGTGAAGGATTGTAAAAAATAATAATAATACAATTTTAAAATTGGCTTTTATTGAGTTTTCAGTAGCGATTTGTGTAAAAACTGCATTTGTAGGGGCACTGACATCTGATTTCTGTCTGAACTGCCCGGCTGCTGCTTCATTATTTGATTTTTTTTTTATAGTTCTGTGTAAATTATTCCAGTGGCCAGGATTTCAGCTGCAGAGCTGTCACAAACAAGCCTTACTCCTTTTGAAACTGATTACAGAAAAGACACAAAGCCTCGCATCATTATGCAGTACAGTATACGACTCCGGCACATTATGTGGTTAGCCCTTCCCTCATTAGTCTGTATAAATAAACAAACCAACTCTGGCAAAGACACTGTAAAAGTTAAACCCAGACGTCTGGTTTCAAAAGAATGAAGACCAAAGCACATCACACAAAACACACAACTCTAACAAGCAAGTTGTCAATCACTGATGCTTTTCTAAAAGAAGATTTAAATTTTTTTTCCCATGCTAGCGCCATCGCAATACGGACAGTGATGCCAGAATTTTGACTGGTTAATCAACCACTTTAGTTCAATCAGAAAAATGTGATATTCCATTTTGTTTAAACTGTTAAATGGCCATATCTAGTAGATTCTAGTACGGGCGGTCAGAGGCTCAACAATTAGCAAATGTTCGTAAAATGCAACAGCTAGCACAGCAATAGTGGTACGTGCGTAAATAGCTGTATTTGACCCTGTCAAGGTTCAGCACTAAACAAGTTAAATAAAGTGTACTAACAGAAAAGTCATGATGAATATAAATCTGCTAGTTTACCATTGTTTCCGTTTTAGCATACTGATGTTAGCACTTAAATGCACTTAGCTTAAATGCACATTAGCGCCTGCCGAACCTGTAATATGGTAGCAGAGTTATCAAAGTTTGTATAATGGTAGTGTGTCGTATAAGGTGAGTCATCATCAAACAGGTTTATCTGTGATCTGACTCTTTCTGCTGGCCGCATTGTGCTGCTGCGACAACTTACCAGTTAAATAACAAATTCATGACTGCCCTTATGCACTAAATCTTCTTATTCTTTAGAAGATGCTGAAGAGAATAAGCTTGTCGGGGGTTTAAACCTGCAAAGCTTATGAAGGTCAGTGGTAACCTTTGCACCCCAGGGAATTGATCCTCACTGCGGATCGGCTTTGTAAGCCTAGGAGGATTAAAGTGCTGAGACAACAGCTACTATTTTCTTATTATTATTAACAGAACAAATACTAAAAGAAAGGGCAACCATTGTATTTTTATATTTAGCTTTCTAGAAAACCTGTGTATATTAATTACATTTTTGTGCCTTTCTTATGTCCCATATACCTGCTAACAAATCAATACAAAGCATGTTTGGTGACATCGCCAGGCTTACTTAAAAGCAGCAGTGCGGATGACCTTTGTGTTTTCACAAAAGGTCACTGTGTTCTGGAAGGACTCGCTGCAGCACCCTCTTTGTTTTATTTTCCACCTGATACCTATTAAAAAGCTCCCTGCCAAGTCATCCAAAGGCCCACAGAGAACAGCAGTCCTCCCAAGGGCCAGACTCTTGTTTGTGTTTGTCTCTCCTAATAGAATTAAAATATGGCATTATCATATGGAGATTGTGTTCTCGTCTTGCATTATGATTAGTCCCTCTCTCCTCTGACAGTAAGAACAAGAGGATGACGACTGTGTCATCCGTAGTGGGTTCTTCGTCCCCTGACATTTGCCTCGAAGGTGTGCTACTCTCACCTACAGTAGAAACAGCTCTGTGTTCTCCAAGCAGGGTTGTACAATACAATAAATGTTAGTAGTTTTGGTTTTAAAGTCAACAGAGTCACCCTTTTTTGTACTTTACGCACAAAAAAGATTAAAAATAGTACAGCAGGGATATGTACTCACCAGCCTCTTCATTAGCATACCTGTTCACCTGCTCATTAATGCAAATATCTGATCAGCCAATGACTTGACAGCAAATCAGTGCATTTCGACATGGCCTGCTGGCGTTGCCAGGGTCTTCTTTTTACTGACGTGTTGGGGAGGCAGTATGACGCACAAGGACGCTAAGAGAATAGACAAGTTGGTGAAGAAGGCTGGTGTGGTGATTGGTAGAACTGTGCACTCGTTGGGAATTGTGATGGAAAGGTGTACAGAGAAGAAGGAATGCCATATGTGAAAACAACAGTCATCCTCTCCACAGGAGTTTGGTTGATCATAAAAGTAAATTAAGCGGTCACCTTATCAGATGATAAGTGCTTTAGGACAGAATGCTTTAGAAGATCTTTTGTTTCTACTGTCAAGAGATTTTATAATGATTTGTCAGGACAAAAGATTCATGACCTGATCCCCACACTAACTCCCAGCAGTAACAACAGCTGAACCATTTATACTCTTTAAACTGTTAATTTATTGAATTCATCTCTGTGTGTAAGCAACTGGACACCTGAATATCCCGTAAGAGATGAATCAATCTTTATCTTCTTATGTTCAAGACGACCTAGAGAGGAAGGCAACTCAAATAACCACTAAATCCAACCAAGATATGGAGACGAGGATGTCTGTATTTTTTGTAAATTCTCTTGTAATGGTGTAAGGGATTTTTTTTTTTTGCAATGCCCACCATTGTTTACATGCTGTAGCCTACCTGACTACTGTTGCTGCCGTGTCTCTTTATAACCATGGCTGCCAATCCAGCAGGATAACACGCCATGTCACAAAGCTCAAATCCTCTCAAATTAGATTAATTACCAAGACACTAAGTTCAGTGTGAACACTATGGTAATGCATGCACTGAAATAAGGATGAAATTTTCCACGTGTACTGAGAATAGAATAGTGAAACTCACTGTGTGCCTCCTGTTCCTCCTATAGAGACAAATATCACTCCTACAGAAACCAGAATAAATCTTGGAGCATTTTTTGTACCCCTCAGAGTCCGTAAAAGCAGCCTGTAAATGTAGACGCATTCAAATAAACTGGCTTCTGTGCTTATGTCCCAACAGCCACGGACATCAATTTCACACTACAATGTTACTGATAATAATTTATCAGCCATGATCTTATGAAAACTGACATTTTCATGATTGGTTTACGCACTGCTGTGCACTTTGCATGCCAATGTATTACCTTGGAAATCAACCGATCTGCTTTTTTTTTCGTGAATATGTGTTTTAACAACATTATAGAAACATAAAATCTCACACATTGTTGTAGTGAGATGTGCTTAGTTGTTCAGAGATAAGGATATTTCTGCACGGTAGTCTTATGCTCCCCGGAGATGTGGAGATGAATGATTCCACTCAGTTTGATTCATTAAAATTGCATTAGTCATTAGTATCCTGTCACACCAACAGTAACATGAATCTGATCTAATCGAGTGAGCGTGTGTGCCTGTGAGCATGATGTGAGGAATTTTGCTGTCAAATACAACGAGCCCTCTGTCTGTACCAAAGACTGATGCTTCCTCTGGAATTAGCACAATTATCATTTTCACTTCTAACACTCCACCAGCCAGTTTTCCAGCACAAAGGACCAGTAAATACCTAATAAGGTATTTTCCATCCAAAGTTGATTTCTTTTGCACGTCAACGTTCTTCCGCTGGCAAATCTCGGAGCGAGACGACAGGAAATTGAGCGCTGATGGATTAAAGCTAAACTTCTCACACTTCAGAACAAAACAAAAATTTCACAGTCTCTCTAAAATCTGATTAAAACTTGATGTCAGAAACAGAGACAGGTGCCTGAGGAGTTTTAGTTAATGGTTTCATATGACACACACCTCTCTGCTGTTCTGTCTTTCTTGGTCTACCTATTGATGGTTGTAGATATGAAGCCCTTCATAAAGCTACAGAAGTTCTAGGCAGCAGCTTTCAGTTTGGGTTTTGGTTTTAGGCGTAAAACAACACAAAAGTTATACGCAGTTTATTTTCAAGTACACCTGACAGTGTGAGGAACTTCAAGTTCATACAGTTTATCTTTAACCTCCTAAGACCTGAACTCTTTCATGGCATGCATTTTTAATTTCTCTTTGCTAGTTGAGCTGATTGTGACCTGATGAATGTAAAAACAAAGAATTACGTGATTTGTTTTTTGTTTTTTTTGTTTGTTTTTTTTGTTTCTGACAGAAATGAAATCCACAAATTAGGACATTCGCTTTAAATTTTGATAGAACAGTATATATATATATAATGTCCTCGTAAGTGGATATCAGACGCTTGAAGAGCAAAATTGAGTATTTTGGTTTAGACAACCCAAAATGTGATGTCCACATATGTGGACGCCAGGTCCTAGGAAGTTAAAGTTCAGTATTGCGGTGATCGGACCACCCAGTGGTCTTTTTTAAAGATGTTTTCTTTTGGGCATTTGCTCCTTTATTAGACAATTAAATAATAACCTCACTGTCCACACAGTCTCACTTACCATTATTTTATTAAAACACAATATTTCAGTCCAACAGACCTTCATCCGGTACAAAAGAACATCGTGCGCCCATCCAACAGGCAGTATTCAGTCATCCAATTAGGGAAAACTGGCTGTCAAAACAGATCAAACGTGTATGCTGCTAATTAGATAAGACTAATAAAAACATCTGCCTCTAAAAACAAAACAAAATAAACTACTTGTATTAATTTAATTTATTATAAACATCTATTTAGCAGTCTATACATGATTTGGATCTATAAAAAATCACAAGTGTAAAGTTTGTGCATACTATATACATTCCTTCCTATATTCGATCATGTACACTCTTACAACAAAATGCAAAAAACGGCTTGTGCAAACAGTATATCGAGCTGAATGCTCCCTAACACATTGAACCATGAAGGGGCTAGAACACTATATTTACAGAAAAACAAACATGACTGATGGATGCATCTGTTGCCACTTTATACACTTTGGTAAAAACATTCAATAGAAAAGCTCCAGCTGGCACAGATTCGAATGTGGGCCACTGCAGTAGATGTCGTAACAATATGAGCACCACAGAGTACCTTTGCTATAACTGGGAAGCATTTTGTGAGTTTTTGTTTTTGTTTGCCACTCCTCATTCAACGATTCTCTTTTTCCTCCCAAACCTGATTCAAACATAGTTCAGAGCCTCAGCTGATCCACACATTTTTGATTTTCTTGTCAAATTTATTTATTTTTCTTTAATTTTTGGCAATTTTTTAATATTTCAGACATCAGTATGTACAGGTGCACATGCCAGACCATGGCCACAACTGCAGCAGGCGCAGCAGTGATACTTCACATTTCTGAAGCGAAGTGGCTGTCTGCAGTAGCTTTGCTTTGACTCACAATAATGCTTCTTCTATACACATCAATTGACTGTTTTCATTTTTCCAAGGTAGCTTGCTCCAGGACGTGGCCCTCTATGCAAATAGAAGTGTGAAAGGTCTTTAAAGCCACCCCGGCTGAAAATGAACAATTAAAATAAAGTCCACACAGAGTCAATGAGCGTACCGTTGAGCTGGCTGAAAGACCAACAGTGTGGCACAACTTGCAGGACTGCAGACTGAAAACAGACAAGCTGAGCAAGCTTGTACCCTCTTTCAAAGAGAAGTGCCAAAAGTTGACTATGCTGCTGGAAGCAGTTCTTTTCTTGAATAACAACCACCAGAAGGAAGAGGCCTTTTCACATACATACAGGAGGTGAAACCCCTGGAAGAGCAACCGAGGCAGACAAATGATGAAATAATCGACTTCTGTACATCTTTACTTTACTCCAAATCACTAAGATGCTCTTTTCATACCCAGTCATATGACTGACCTGTTATCAGTTAGCCTAATTAACTGCAAAATGTTCTCCCATCTGTTTTTGTTTATTACAAATTCAAATTCTGCCCAAGAACCAACCTTTCTTTGTGATTTGTTGTTGGCATCAGATTCAAAATGAACTAATATGTTTTATGAAATAATAAAATTGTGTACTGAATGTGGCCAAGCCATTCCAGACATGTGTCTGATATCCATCTGCTGGTGTGATTCCTGCCTCACCATAATCAGTGTTGTTCACGTTGCTGTGATGCCACAGCTTTAGGACTTTGTCAATCACGATGTGGTTTCTGGAACAAACAGTAAGCTTTTATTAAATAATTAGAACATTTACTTTGCATTTGCATTATATACAGGATTGGCAATGTTAAGGTTGTCTTTCCATATTTAGCATCATGCTAGTTTGCTAGTGGTAAAGGTACAGTAGAGGTAAATAAAGTAAGCTGTCACATTTGGTATTTTAAAGAAAAATCTAAAAGAGGAAAAAAAACGCTGTGAACCAATTTCTGAAAAGCAAAAAGTGACACCTCACACTCGCTATAGTGAACTATAATTTCCCATCTTCATATTTGAATACTGTCCTAGAAACTTTATCCCCCGGCAGTACTGCTGCTCCACTGACCCTGTGATTGTGAATCAACCCCAGAAACCAGCTGCTATTTATACCCGCTTTTCTTTCTCATTAATGAGACTTCACCTTTGCAGCTACGAATTCCACCTCAAAGGAATTCTTCAATGATGGCAAATTCAATATATACTGTACTCTAAGTAGACATTTTTCTAGTAATATTACTGAAGTTTATCAGATACATTATATCTGTTGGGGGAAAAATAAGTGCGTAAGTGGGAAACAAATAACTTGTGCACTTTTCTATCTTTAACAATTTTTAAGTGAAGGGAAAGAACATCACAAATACGATTGGACCTTTGTATGCACAGGCGGAGGTTTTTAAAAGCAAGCCTTTTCAGATTAGTAAAGTGACTTTAAAATTTTTTGTGTATATCAGAATCAGAACACTTTATTAATCACTAAGGAAATTATGTAAATGCTCACTGTGTAGTCGGCCTTTCATACACACAGCTTACTTGCACTGAAATCGCTCCGTGTGTGAATTAGAGCCTGCCTGCTCTCACAGCAGTTTGTGAATCAGTCATAAAGATGCAGTAGTTAGTTTCCTTTCAGTGATCTTGAATTTGTAAGCAAGTAATTGTTTTAATAGGACGTACATGTGAGAGCAGGTATTTTTTCCAGAGAGAGCTAGGTGGTGTGTGTTTGTGCATATGGACACATCATTGCATGTGAGAGTGGGTAAATACATGTTAAACAATATGAAAAACAATTGCAATTCAATTCAGTTCAATTAAGGGTTGTGATGTTTCACTCACTGACAGGAGGTTGTTGCAACACACATTTGTGAATATGCAAAGTTACACTAAAGTGATTATACACATTTGTAAATCTTATTTTATGTTTGTAGATCATATGGTGGTTATGTGAAGTAATTTCTCTCTACATAATAACACGATCAGCAAACCATTTGGTAGTAGTTTTGGCACTGCGGGCAGGTGTGAAGTCCTGCCAAAGAAGGAAACCAGCATCTCCATAAGGCTCGTCAGCAGATGGAAGCATGAAGCGCTCTAAAATCTCCCAGTGTGTGGCTGCGTTGACTTTGGACTTGATTAAACACACATTACCAAGAACCACTGACAACAACAGATGATACAACAGCCCAAATAACCACAGACTGCACAAACTTCACACTGGACTTCAAGCACCTCATATTCCTCCAGACTCTACAGCCTTGATTTCAATATGAAATTGAAATTTCACTGTCATCTGTAGAGAGGACTTTGGAAAACAGAAAAACAGGTCAGTTCCTCTCAAGGCTGCCATCATCACTGTTGCTTGTGCAACTTTTTCTTCCACACGTTTCCCTTGCAGGCAACCTTCCATTAATATTATTTGATACAGCATTTTGCAAAAAGCCAGCTTTTCAGAAATCACCTTCCCTCACCCTCCTCACTGATGATCGTTATCTGGACAAGTGTTGGATGGTCTTCACCATGACTGAGGTTGGGGGTATTGAACTATACTGTGAGAAATACAGTATTTATAATGTTTTACTAGATACCAGATTTCTGATTTTCATGGACTATAAGCCATAATAATCCAATTTAAATCAAAATGCTTAAAGTTCTTCATTTTACAAATAATTTTAATTTGAATTCTTTTAATGCCCCCAGAATACCACTTGTGATCTTTCAGGATAGCTCCTGGAGAAGACTGCAGTTTACATCAATAGTCAGATGTCACATCTCATTGATGCTAAGGGGAAAAAAACATCAGCAGTGTGAAGCTTTGAGTTTCTGTGCTGCATATGTTGTAGAATTGATGTAAAATTGGCTCCTACAGAGTGTTATTGGTGTCTGAGTTTCTGCATATGTCTCAGAAGCTCATAAAATTACAACAGTTTACATCTGTCTGCACTTGAAAGGAAAAGACTGCATTAATAACTATAAAACATAAATCAGTTGTTAAACTCTTACATATGGAAATAAAACAGTAGAAATCAATAGAGATGCTTTTATCTAATACAGTGTCTGGCTCAGTTAAAGCTAAAAAAGTGCTGTTCATGAAAGGCTCTGCTGATTAAGGCCCCTGTCCACACGTGCGTGTGTGTTTCGGGAAACAGCTTTTTCTCTGCATCCTGGCCTTTCATCCACACATCAGTGAGAACAAAGATTTTTGTAAAACTCCTCTAAGGTTGAAGATTTTTAGAAAGTCCATCTCTGCTTTTAAACTGAGGAAAACAAAGATGTTTGCCTGGCCCTGCTGCATGTGTGCACCTGTTCCTCCTTGTATCGACAGCAGACTTTGCTATTGTTTTTAATCTTTTGATTGGCTAACATTTCTGTACAGTTAGGATTATACCACCACCTTTTGCTCTGGCTTGATAGAATTTTTGGCATTTTCATCTGAATGAAAATAGTTTTCTAAATAAAAGCAGAAATCTCAGTTTTCTAAATATACCCATGTATGTATTGTATAAGTGTGACAGATCTATGAGGTGTTGTTGATTTGTGGTTTTTTCCATATTCACTCATCTTCCACTGAAGTGTTATGGGCACTTCAAGTAGCCTTTGACTTGAGGGGACAGTAAAGTAAATTTGTGTTAAATATCACTCCAGATGTGAGTCTGTGTAAAGTCATGAGACACAGTAAGCACACATTATTGACAACATGCCTCTCTCGCAGACCACCATGATTAAATTATGAAGTATGATGCAATTCTCTGAAAGATTTGCAGTTGTTTGGGTTGCTGGTGTTGCTGAGGAGCATCTGGATTTTGCTTTCAGACACCAGCTACACTGATACATTGATACCTTGATCTGAAGCTCATTACATGATATATATAATGATATAGCAGCTTCAGTGAGAAACAAACCTGCAACACTGATTATGTTAGTGCTTCACCCGAGTTTATAAAGCTCTAACTCCTTATTGCATGACTCTTTGCCAGTATCTAATTAACTGTGAGCAATTACAAGAGCTTTTTACAACATCGACTAGGCTTAATCAGACCATCCATCACTCAGTAGTCGATAACACAGGATCTCTTCCTATAGACAGATCAATATTGTTCAAACATTTGCAATCTGTAATGTTTTACATGACAGTATTAAGTTTTTCATTATACTAACAGATATTTGACAGGGATCATAGCTATCAAACCAACTAACATACTTCTTCTATCAGCTTGTGTCCTTGACTACAGTGACTATCTGAGCACTCACTTCTTTTCTTTGAACTATTCTTTTTCCAGAGTCGATTGATTGTACACTGTACCACTTAAATCACTTAAAACCTTTTATAAATGGTTCTTATGGTTCTACATGACATGAGCAAGGTCTACAAACTTCGAATTACAGCTCATGACTAACTACTAGTTGCAAGGCTTAAGTCTGCCATGAACAGGAAACTGATGAGCAAAAAAGTAGCACCAAAATCGGCACCTTTAAGTGAGTGAAATTTGCAGCTGTCCACATGGTCAAGACAAATGCATACTGGAGAAAAGTTTTATGCCCAGAGTTATGTTTGGAGGAGTGAAGGTGAGGCTTTCAAACCTAAGACCAGTGTACCAGCTGTCGAGCATGGTGGCAGTAGCATCATGCACTGGGGCTGTTTAATTGCCAGAGGTATGGATAGAATAATGAAAAAGTTGGAGGGTTACCTCCAAATTCTTCAACTTCCCTTCAAATCAACAGCTAGACAGTTGAAACTTGGATACAACTGGTTGTTCAACCAGGTCAATGATCTCAAACACACATCAGAACTGGTTTTGGAATGGATAAAGCATGCTAGCGTTAAGCTTTCCCAAAGCCCTGACCTCAACTCTATTGAAAATTTGCATTATTATTAACCATGTCTTTAGCAGGAAACTAACCAGTCTAAATTAAATCTACCATATATATATAATATTCAATCCAAACTTGTTGATTGCTACCAATAGTGTCTGGTCGTGGTGCAACTTGCTAAGGGATATTTAGCAATGTCTCATTATTGCTGGTGTATGTATATTTTATTCCTTTTTTTTTAATCAGTGTGGATTAGAGAATAAATTTAAACTTATCCACTCAATTATTATTTTTTTAGACCTTAAAGGTGTATGCTCTACAATCATTCTACCTTGGAAGAAGAAGAGTTCAAAGAAATGATTAAAAGCCCAAAATTACCATGAACTTCATGTCCACGATGAGGGTGTGTAAACACCTGAAGTGTATTTGTTGGCCTACAATTCGACAGCTAACTCGTTAAGTACTGAAAGCCTACTGGTTTGCTTGAGATGACAAAGGGAACTCATGTGAAATAATCTTCTTGTCAGAAAAATACTGTGCTCTTCAAGTCCTTCACTGGAGACAAGGACAGACGCTGCAGGATCAATACAGAGGCAGAGCAGAGAGATGGAGGTCAAGACTGAGAAGGAAAATAATGGGCCTCGGAGAGATAAACACAGTGAGAACAATCTGAGAACTCCGGGGGAATTTCCTTCCGTTTCATGCTCTCTAAATTGCACCCCTGTCTCCTACCAACTCTTAAGGCACCTCATTATGAAATCCACCTGGGAGCTCTCTTGACTGTTCCTAACCTCGTGTGTTCACTGACAGTGCACATCATGCTATGGTATCCTCCTAGGAGAGTTAGAAGAAATCTACTAAAAATCTGCACCACAGCACACAAGGGCTCCTTCTGAAAATTAGCAGTCATACAGTACAGCCTCATTCCCGTGGGAGAGGTCTACTCGGTACGGCAAATTCTGTTGCTCAAAATAAACAATATTTTTTCCCACAAAGTATACCCACATATTGAATCTGAAATATGTGCACACAAAATTATTCCGCAAGCAAGCTAGCAGAAAAGTCAGAGACAAGTAAGAGATAAATGGATAGAACATCTAACTAAACTAAAAGTGTATGCATAGTGTTGCTTAAAGGTTACTTGAATTCATATAGCAAAAGAAAGAGAGGTTACAAACCACTGCACTACACTTTTAGCTTTAAAACCTCCTCATCCCGTTCCACTATCTCAGAGTTTCCCTCTGTGGCTGCTGAGCGTGGTTGGAGGTGCGATAATGGCCCACAGCCAGGAGGCAAGTCACACACTAACACCCCAGTCCTGCTTCTTCCTAATGTATGAGGGCAAGTGAACAGGCATGAAGTATTCTTGGTGTGCAGGTGGGCAATCTATCTTTATTATAATACCACACACCAGCGAAGGGAGTCCACAGGTTTAAAAAAGAAACTGCAATTATTGTCATTCGCCCACGGTGCTAAATTTGATTTCCAGTGTGACCGTTTCCTTGCAAACATTTATAGCAACTGCATGAAGTTTTCCTGGTAGCCAATTTCAGAGCCTGCAGCAGATCATTTTTGTGTTGCACTGAATGGACAAATGTACGCACCATAAAGGGAAGAATAAAACAGCAAAAGAACAACTTAAAGCAACTTCAGCTGCATCGATTTACCACCAAGGATTAGCATAGTGTGTGTGTGTGTGTGTGTGTGTGTGTGTGTGTGTGTGTGTGTGTGTGTGTGTGTGTGTGTGTGTGTGGATATTCATTGGGGTGCAAGCAATCTTTTCCCAGCTTCTGCTGTCTCATCCACATTTGGGGCACCGTGGGGATCACTGTGACAGTGTAAACCTGATCTAGCCACCAGTGTCAGCGCTGGCATGAATAATTCACAGTGTTCAGGGTGACGTGCTACTGCAAATGGCAGACACACGCTGGAATGGATGCTGGGTTGCCCTTGATGTTTCTCTCCAGGTTGTCACAAATAGTTTTGGTGCTGAACCATCCTTTTCCACCTCCTCCAAGTCCACACGCTCACTGCTTGTTATCAGCAAAAGGACTCGATTCAGTGACTGCACAGTGCCATCTGTTGATCAAAATCAACGCCGAGCATCCACACAAGCCTGTTTTAATTAATGCTTGTGCCATGCCAAGGTTGTTCTTCACTGTTACATGCTCCCCGCTGGCGTGTGGACACACTCAAGAGACCGATTCATTGCATTCAAACAACTTCTACACACCAGTAATCCTCTGTAAAATGTGACGTGTTTGTTTTTTAATGATGTGTGCATTTTTGTGCTTCAGCTCAGTTTTTGTGGAGGCTTATGTTGATGAGAAATGTTTCGACAAAATGAAAAATAAGAGAATAATAATAAAAAGTGATCTTTAAAGATTTCTTTAAAGTGGTTTTGTGTTACTTTTAGTTTAGTGTACTAAGCCTACCTTTCTACAGGCAGATATCTCTAAATTGCATATTGCCATGATATGATGTATGTATGGATTTCACAGTAACTGGTAATTCACACAAAATTGGGAATAGTTCAGGTTAATAATGCACATAAGTGCTGTCAGATGATCGGTGTTATGGTTCCACTGTGACGTTGGACAGTCAGCCGATCAATGCAAAAGGTAAACGTTAATTCAGTTTTTTTCTGCTGTATGAGTATACAAATTAAGCAACTTGTGGATTTGTGTTCCAGATATCATTAAACCTTTCATCCCCTACTTACTTGTTAATGGTTTTTCAACTTTTTCATTTACAGTTTAATTATATTTTGTACTGCCAGCAGCTTTTTAGATGAGGGTCTTTTCCTCAAATGGCGATGGCTATATAAATATCTTACAAATTCCCAAACTACAACTATCCCCAAACGAAATAAATTAACTCTGGGAGGAGTTGTGGGTTTGATACTGCACAGCTTCCAGCCAGAATCCTAGACCATGTCTGACAGATCATACTGGGGAACATGTGACTCACTGGCACCTCGACTCCAACCTTTGTGGGTCTTGGACTGTGGTTTTGAGTTTTGAGATGTTTAGTTTCTCTAGTTTTGTATTTTTCATCAATCTTATTCTGTAATGTTGTTTGCTGTTCTCTTTATATTGGGGTTTGCTTTCCTTACCTCAGTGATCTGTGCCTTTAGTTCTTTGACAGTTTTAGTTGTTAGTTTGTGTATTTCCTGCCTCTCTCAGTCCTGTCACCGTCTCCGTCTGTTTACCTTTTGTCTTTGTGTAAAGTCTGCATTTCTGCTCTGTTACTTCCTGTTTAGTTGTGATAGTCTCTTCTTCTGTGTGCGTTGTGTTCACTTTCCAGCTCTCCCAAGTTGAACAGTTTTGTTCTTTTTGACAATCTTGTCACGGCTGCAAACACCCCTGCACCCGGTGGACCTTTCCCTACCACACGTTTCACTTCTAGTCAACTTTCCATTAATATTTTCAGCAGTCAACTTCTGTGGCTTCAATGCATTGTTCCCCAATGACAGCTGTGTGTACTGAACTATAGTGATACAAGGTATTTACACTGTCTGAATAGTAATTTACTCACACTGGAAATTAAACATTTTAATAATTTAAGATACAGGATTTCAGATTTTCATTAACTGTAAGCTGTTATTACCAAAGTTAAAACAAAAAACAAAAGGTAAAGGAAAGTTTACTTTTTTAATTAGAAATCTATTTTGGATGCACTAGTGTTTGGATTTTGCACACTAATGCTGGAACAATCTTCAAAGTAAAAAACTTTGAAGATTGTCAAAATGATGTTAAATATGCAGAAAATCAGGCTGCAGCCATCAGGAGGTCACTGATCAAACCTCTTTTAGATATTACCAGATATGGCTGCCGTTTTTTGGTAAATTAGGAAAGTAGGTGGAAAGTATAAGAACAACCAGGTTAAAGAAAAAGGAGGGATATTGATCTTTGGAAATATAAATCAAACTCAGATGTGTGCAAACATGACTAAGGACTTTATTAACCAAATCATTTTCCCCATAATATCCACAAATAAAAGTGATCTCTTTATATATATTCACATTGTATAATTTCATAGTGTGACAAAAATTCTCTTTCTCTGTCTCTTCTTTTTTTTTGGGATGTCCAGCCATTCCTATTAATTGTCATTGGATCAGTCGCCATGCAGTCGTCAGAAAGGTTGAAAAACATTACGATTGGTCAGCATTGGCGGTCACGTCTGGGGTCTCTCCTCTTCTCCTCTCCTCTCCTTGTAGTGCTAAAAACCCCCTCAGTTTCCCAACCACAGATTTCATCACACTGCGACAATAAAACAAAAATAAATTAAGAAAGCAACGTTCTCCTGCAGAGTCCTCCTCCCTGTCCCTTCTTCTTTTTTAAATATTTTCTGTTTTATATAATAATAGTAATAATAATAATGACTATAATTGTCCTTGATATAAATTCAATAGTATTTTTTTCTCTTTCTCAAATTTTAAATAAATCATTTTGGCAATCCTCATATTTTGTCACTTTAGAATAAAAGAATATTCAAGTAGAAAATAAAAACTGTGAGAGAAAATTTCATCAGAAGAGGAGCGAGGCGTGAGAGAATGAAAGGTGTGAAAGCAACAGAGAAGAGCGAGAGAGGAAACAAAGAAAAGAATGAAAGAAAGAAAGACAGACTCAAAGAAAAGCATCCACTTCAGACGCATGTCAGAAACAGCTCTATATACAACAATTTCTGTTGTGGAAAACTGTCCGTCCTGTGCCTTTCGTCTGCCTCTTGTCCTTCCTCCTCCAGTGTGTCTGCAGTAGTCCTGTTGTCTGAAGCAGTCCGCTGTGTCCCAGTGTTATACCAGAGTGTAAGACTTGGCATAGGGGTTGTTGCTCTGTTTCAGGTGTCCTCTGGAGTCCAGCAGTGACTCCTGGGAGGTGCTAAGCTTGGCAGCCTGTGCTTGGGCTAGATCTCCTGAGGAAGGGACCTCTCCCCGGACCTCACCACGGGCCTCTCCCCTCTCCCGGACATCCCTGTGTGGGAGGGTGGAAGCAGTTCCTGGCTGCCACTGCTGAACCTCCCTGGGTGAGGGCACTTCCATAGGGGTGGGTTCCATGGGAGGTGGCCTCTTCAGGGTACGGCTCCTCTGGGGCTCCAGGCAGGTCTGACCCATGGCTCCTCCGCCTCCTCTTGTTTCCCCTGTAGCACCGGCACCACTTCCACTTGCTCCAGCACCACCTCCACTGCTGCTGCTGCCACTACTGCTGCTGACGCCCCCACCTCGGGCTGGAAGAGGCACGCCGCGGTTCAACAGGAAGTCCATACGGAGGTAAGGCGGCAAGTGGACCAGCTCTCCTCCTGGGAGGTGACACACAGGAGACAAGCAAAAAGACTAAAAATGCTGTCAGCTTCTAAGGTGTTTGTGAAACTAACTAATGTCCCACTCATAGAGGTCTAAAGACCAGTTGGAGACTGCATGGCAACCACTGGTTAATGAGAAACCACAGCAGGAGGATGCTTGCTAATACTATAAAGTGGTCACAAAGAAGTATGCAGCGCTACACCCAAACCTCCTTGAGGTTGCTTGGTTGCTTGCAGATTGCTGCAGTTGCCCACAGTTTGTACTGAAGACACTGACATGTCTGGAAAACACTTTCATCAATTACTCACCAAGCAGTAATGAAGAAGTGAGGACTGCAATGGAGTTGCACCTTTTGAATCATGTTGGTTTCAGTGCTGAGGCTGTGACCAATTTCACCCAGAAAACTTCAGCAACTACTCACCATCTGTTTTGGGGAATGCATATTCTTCTCTAGAGACCGGAGGTTGCCAGTGGGGTTACCAACCTTGGGTAGCTTTCTTTTTCTCTGCCCATGATGGAAATATCTGTCTTTTCTATCTCTAGCTGCTAAATGCTCAATTACATAGATTCTAACGGTTTTGGGGGGCGAGACAGTTTATAATGGGTGTCAGGATGTTTTTTTTAAATCATTTAGCTTCTGTGTCTGGAGGAAATGCTAAGACCAGTGGGACTAATGAGTAGTTATGTTATGCACCATAAACCAAAGCAATGAGGTGAAAGCCATTAAAATGCTCTGCAGAGCTACTGGCAATAGAGTCGGGTGATAATTCTCCTTGGCTTCTTCGTCACTTACAAGATTACACGCGGTCATTTGCTGATTTGCTGAAGATATCGATTTGGGAAGCATTATTTATTGTCAGCTATCAGGGGTATTTAAATCAATCTAAGTCACTGCTTCAGTGAGGAGGAAATAAAGAAATCTTTGAGATATCATTTAACATAACCTGATTTTAAGAGATGCCTCTGCTTGCCCTGAAACAGTGAAGCTACTTTCTGGGCTCCCTGCTTGTTCTTCCTTCCCCTCAGTTTAAATTAATTGCACAGAGCCGGAAAAGAAATCTATATTTAATTCACATTCACGCCGATACATTTTCTCACCTTGGGCCCCTCTCGGGATTATGATTCACGACTATTATTTTAATGTAATACCAATCTTCGCTATGTGTGAATCAATTTAATTTAAGAGTTGGTATTGGGAAAAGAGTGCAGGAGATAATGTAATAGGAAAGTGAATATTACAGTGTTAACTTTGCCATCATTGTCAGGGATGGATGCAGTGATGCAGTGGCTCTCTCCTCTTAAAGCGATGAAGCTGAGTGATGGCCTTTGTCTCTGCCACCGGTATATATGTATGACATTCATTCATTTGTCAATTTGCACTTTTCTCTCAGTGTTTCACTGCAGGAATGAGAAGAACCTTCAAAGGCCCGTGGACACATAAAGCAGGTCAGATTTAATATCTTGACCGAGTGATAAACTTTGACTAAATGCTGTCCCGTCAATTGTTAAATAATCCTCTGAGGTGTTGGATTAGGAGAGGCGCTTTGACTTCAGCGAGTTTACTGCTATTGTATCCATTCTACTGAGTGGATTACATGTTTAACACAGCAAACAAGCCAATCTCAAAAGAGCGTCAGGTTACCAGATTGGGTGCTCTGCGGCGAGATTGAACACTTGATGAGCTGAGCAGCACCTGCACTGTTTCATTAGTCATGGAGCGTTTATGTTTCACGGGAGCAGGGATCAACATTTCAACACGTGTACAATTTAACGCTAAAATAACATTTTCAACGCATGCTCTCTCTCTCCCACGCACACTGACACACTCACATGTACTCGGCCCACACATGCACAGAAGTATACGCTATATGTAGACCCACACTTCCTGCCTGCACAGCATTAGCCGAGGTCATGTTTGCACTTTCAGCCCAACGTGACCTTGGAGAATGGATTTCTGGGTTCACGGGGAGAATGAATAATTTACTGTGTTTCATAACAAGCCCTATTAGTGCCACCAAAGATGATGAATGAGTAGGAGTGTTAATTGAATTAAATATAGATTTAAGTGATTCCGTGGGGGCTCATTAGAAATGTGGTTTGAAAATTCATCAGCCAGTAAATTTCCGATCGTTCAGTAATGGGGCATTATGTGTAGCCACGATACAACCACAGCTCTCTGCCAAACACATTAATCTGTGCAAGTGTCTGTTGCCTTATCGCTGTAGTCTTCTGCAAAGGATATTATGTGTGTCGTTAAGGAAGAGCTACGCACAAAATATTTACAAGCTGATTGTGCGACGATTGCTGCTCATGGCCCCGTAAATCCAGAGGATTTGTTGCAAAGGCCCAGTGGAGAGCTGCACCTTTGACCCCTGCATGGACAGGTTAGGTGAGCTCATGTCACTCAGGTGTAATAGAGACAAATATAGGGTTGAAGTCAGGTCATTTACCCACAGTCAAGCAAAACAACCTCCACACTGGGTCTGTATTTTTTAGAATTTACAAGTGTGGAGATGTTTTAAATGAGCTGTCTGGCATTTTGGGAAAGTCACTCTCTTCTAAGAGCTTGTTGGAAAGATCGATACTGCTGTCACATCTGTATGGCTACACCTGCAGAAGCAAGCATGACATGGCATTAAAAATGTCTTTTAAGAAGTTTAATACGGCAGCGGTCCTGGGCAAGTGCACACCATAAGTGATGAACTACGCCTATCATCCAGTTTCCATGCTCACCTGTGCTTTGGATAGCACTATTTCCCTGTAATTGGACTTCTGTTGGTCTTTGAAAACATTTAAACTCTCATTCAAGAGGCTTTTTCAGTCCCAGGTAACTGGCCAGGAAGGTCTTCTGGGGACTTTCTCCTTTTGGAGATGATCCTGAGGGGGACACGTCATCACAAATAAAAGAGGGTCCATTCCCTTCTTTTTTCAAGCTCTCAGGACTACCGTGACCTGGGTGACAGAGATCCTGCATCCACATATTCAACAGTAATATGCATACAATGTTTCTAAATAATTTTGGCCAGATTGGTTAATGTTTTGCGTCTCTCTCTCTCTGTACTCTACATGACAACTTACTAATAAATAGAGCTTTGATAAATCTTTATTAACTGTAAACTTCCAGAAAACCATGTAGTCATTTTATAGTCCATTAACTGCAAAGGCAGCAAAATTCACAATGCTTATACAGCTAAAAAAGCTGTACCTACCAGACCTGGTGTCAATTACTGATGTAAATGACACCAGGGTCTCAGCACTCCGCACTCCCACACCAGCCTGAAAAGAGTCTGGTATCACACTGACAGGTCTCCAGTGTGGCGGTAAAGAGCCGTTTTGTGCCGAGTGACAATAGGCAATAGAGATTAGGTTGACTGATAGCCTTTAGCCGACCTCTCTCTCCGCTAAACTGGTGATACGAGTCCGCCGTGCTGTGCATAAATGTTACAAACATAATGAAGCCTAAGAAGCCTCAACCCAGTCAGGTCAAACTGAAGATTCTGGGATGCTTATTGTTGAGAAACAAAAAAACAACAACACAGACCTAAATTTCCAAACACCTTCAACTCTGCTAAATATCTGTGGCCCCAGAGATCAGAGGGGATGACAAAAGAGCTGTGAATATGTGTGTGTGTGTTTTTGAATGTCTGCGCTTCTGTGTGTGGCCAGCAGCTTTGCAGTGGGACTGCCAGATCTTGTAACCGAGCTGCAAATCTCCCAGGAGGAGCAGAGGGTCACGTAAGGTAAGACTACAACCCGAGAGGAGAGAGCACAGCACAGCAGGTCTACCTCAAATTGCAGAAGTAATGAAAAACTTTGGAGTCACAGTTTAAAAAAAACATACGTATCAATTACTAGTAAAACGTTTTTTTGTTTTCTAACAATGACGAGCTTCCCCGGGGTTCAGCAGGGAAAACTGCGTATTGGAATTCTTCTTGTTGCTTTGTTAAGGGCCTAAAAGTTGCCAAAACAAGGAGCTACTCTCCCAGGAGGCCTGTATAGCAACAAACTAACACCTTTTAAAGAGCTCTGTACTGGTTTAATGAGACAATACCTTAGCACCAGCTGGGTGAAGACTAAGGGGATGCATCCTTAGGATGGGAAGCTGATGGCAGCTGAATTAAAGCAGAGGGTGGCCGTAAGTGAACTGACAGGCTTCCGCAGAATAATATGTGGTCATTTACAAAACAGCTTAAAAACCAAAGAGACCAAAGGCACTGGTTTTGTTGAAAGACTAGAGAGGTTAGAGAAAATCTTTAATGTAACGTGATTTAGCTGCTCTGTTGGCTGCAACAGGAGAACGAAAATCTTTCCAGGACATGTTTGCTCACATTGTTGGTGAAGAAGTAGCTCAAATTTTCCTGTGCGAACCACACAGGTGAGAAAGGTGCACATGAAAGCAAATGGATCTCTGCAACATCTGTTAAGCTATGTTCAGCTAAGCAACCCAGTCAGTCTCAAGCATGTGGCATAAATGATTGCAGCTGCCCACATTTTTTGTCTTAGATTTCTGGTTAAATTCTCTCAACTAGTTTTCTTAATGAAGAAGACGAATATAGAAGCTTTTCTGTACATCTAAATGCAGTTTACTGTCAGAAAGGGTGGTTCAGCTACGAACTGTGTGTACGCTGGGCGTGACAAACACCACATCCTCACCAGGTCTGTGCGCTTTGGGCACGGCCATGTTCATGACCCTGCTGACGTCCTGAGGTTTGGGCGGAGAAGCGGTAAAGCGGCAGATGCCCGACTCGGACGGTGTGCTAGAGGTCAGGCTGTCGGTGTAGTCGTTGGTCCCTGCTGTCATCTGTTCAGATGAGGTGTCAGAGATGAAGCACTCGGTGATGGTGAACTTGGCATGGCGGAGCTGTTCCTCCATCTTGGCATGCTCATAGGCTCTGGCCAGCTCCTCGTAGGTGGAGGAGGCACTCTCTGTTGATACCATGCTGCTCCGTGCGCGATCTGAGGGTCACAAGTCACACATCGTATAGCACGTGCTTAGTTATTGTAAAGAATGGTGTATTATGAAAAGCTACGGTTTATCATATATGTGGATTATTGCCGTATTTCCTGTGCTTTTCAGGTTTATTTATTATTTAATGTGTTTTAAATATAAAAAATGCGTGGGTTCAAGTTGGACTTATACCCTGCAATCTTCAGCCAAGAGTACGCCCCAAAACTGCAGTTTGGAAAAAAAAACTACAGCCCAAATGATTTGGATTGCAGAGAAAAGCCAACGTGATATTCATGCTGACTCTTCACACTTGAACATCTCCCAACAGCAACATGATTTCTGTCACCTCCTCCAACTTTAAACCCTGAATTCTACCAAGAGCTACATATGAGTCCATGTTGTTTCTGGACAGCACTGCTCTACCTGTATCCTGTGAGGGGCTGACACTGTAGCTGTCGCTCTCTTTGTCCACAGATCCAGTGGCACGCGGAGTGGGGAGTCTCCAGTCAGTGGTCAGGGTGTGTGAGGAGCTGGTGGGGTGTGGCCGGTTCAGAGTCCACTGGCTGGCGTATCGGCTCCGTGCTGCGGCAGGACCAGCTTTGGCAGTGCGTCTGGCAGTGGGATCTAAGTAAGGACAGAGGGGGTCGCACTGTTAATGAACACAGGTAATAATTTTCAAACCACCAAAGTCCTCTGACACAACAAAAGGCATATTTTTTAGTTTAACTATTAGTTATCTAATAAATAATTATTAAATGACATAGATAGATCTATTTAGTCCTAGCAACCATTGCAGAGTCCACCACACATGACAGGCACGAGACAAATGGATGCGAACAAAAAAACATATTTTTTCATAACTGTGCAGGGATTTGAAAAGTGAATATGTACGTTTCCTGCTGGGCTTTCATGTAAAGCTACAATTATTCTCTCTAAGAGAACTGAACATTACACTCAATCCAATCATCTCGTTGCAGACAGACACACAAACCGTCACCTGTCACCCTGACCCAGACAGACTACTGGTCTATTCACTGCTGGGCAGATTCAGTCTTTAAAAAAGGCCTGGATTGGATCTGTGCAGAGAAGAATAGTGCTGGTAATTGTAGTAGGTCAGGCTGTAATTTTATCTGTGCGGATGGGGGGATAAATGATGGAGGTGTTTGGCCAGCAGCAGGGAGGGGAAAAAAAAGCAGAGTCAGCATCTGGGTTCATGCCCCACCGGACAAATTAAACGACCCAATCGTGTGGCTGTTTGATTAAAAATGACTGCAAATGCGTGTGTTTGACTGTGATGAATATTGGGCTCGTGCCCATGTTTTCAATTTTATGTGAGCACAGATATGCTGTTGTTCTGTTTATGTCTTGTTTATGTGTTGGCAGATATCAAGTAAACCTAAAAAGCACATGTTAATGAAAATTAAGAACTTTTCTGATGAATTACAGTCATATTTTTTACAGTCAAGAAACCAGCTGCTGTACTTTTGGAGAGGGAAGTTATCTCACTCTGTCAGTTCAGCACCTTGAGTCTTCTACTATAAAGTCTGTGGTTTAGCATTGTCTTGCTGTCCTTCCCTGAAAAAATGTCTTTCCCTATACTCATCATGTTACTGGCCTGTTGTCAGTTAACAAAATTAGTAGCAAAATAGTCCTCCACTTGTTTCTGTTTAGAACCACTTTAATTTCCAGCCTTTTCTTGCCCACAGCCCAACATTTCTGAGACATCAAATTCAAAATGAGCAGATATTTTTTATGAAATAATAAAACGTCTCAGTTTCAACGTCTTTTATGTTTTCTGTGTTCTGTTGTGTGTGAGACTTGCAAATCATTCCATTTAGTTTTTATTTACATTTCAAACAGCCTGTTGTAAAATGAATAATTTAAAGTTTAAGCCATTTAATTAGGACAAACTGAACTGCGTGACTCGGTGTTACAAATACCACAATATATTGTTAGGTGAATCCATCTGCAGCTGTCTGCACAAAATCACTTTGGTACATCACTAAGTGTGTGCATTGAGGTCTGCGTGTGTACTCGGGTCCAGCTGGCCAGTTGGAGCACAGCAGTCAGATGGGAATATGTCAAGAAAAGGCAGGGAGATAACAGCTCTTCATCACTTCTGCTTCAGTGGGGCTCAAACACCAGAAGCCCAGCTGTTGTGCTTTGTCATCTCACTGCTGAAAGGTGGTACAATACTCCACGTGAGCTGCCTACTGTTAAACTCAGACCAGCTGGGAAACCCATTTGCTTTGCATGTACTGTACTTCAAAGCGATTTGCACTGAAAAGCTTTTACTGTTTGTGTTTTATGGTGTAAGATGAAGCTGCAGAACAACCAAATAAAACAATGTTACTGCTTTATCCACAAGACAGTATTCAACGGTATGCAAGAAGCACAGCACAGCACTTGCAGTAGTATTAGTATTATTAGTAGAAGAGGAAATAAATGTTGAGCACTGACGGTGGTGGGACTCACTGGTTCCAGGCCTAGCATCGGACACATCCACCAGTGGTCCAGTGGCCTGTGACAGAGACTGGTAGTGGACTGTGTGGGTCACTGTGGAGGACTTCTGTTTATTGGTCTCCCCAAAGTCATTGTCTGTCAGCAGCACGGTAGACCTGTCATCTGCAAAACGGAGGAAAAGACTTTAAATATCGTCCATATTTTACACTTAGACACACAAGTCTGACTTTGAGGGCCTTACCGATTGTCTCCATGGTGTCTCTCTCCTCGATGAGGAGCTGTGCTCTGGGGATGTCGATGTGCATTCTTAGCGTTTGCTGCTGCTTGTTCACTGTGTCAGGGGTCCGGGTGTTCTTACTGAGGAGATTAATAGGAAAAAAAATCCTTACTTTTCAGCTCTGACTTTGCACTATATTGCAGAAATGCTAATTCAATTTAATTTAAGCTGATAAGTAGCTGTAAGAAAGCAGGAGGGACAGTGTGAATGCAATATATTTGATTTTTACTGATGGGCACTGTAACTCCGGGCTACACAGTGATTTATGTTCCCCGCTCAAAGGAAAGCTGTGTGCATAAATTAAAATTAGGAACACATACCTCATCAGCATTTCTGCCAGGCTTTTGGCATCTGTGAAGTCAGCAAAGAGGCAGTTAATATACTGTAATAGCACTGTCCTTGTTGATAATCCACAACAGCGCTAAGAGTCTACAATCACTGACAACAACTCTTACAGAAAGGCGCCAGGTGCAAAATACTCACAGAGGCAATTTCTTCATTTTAAAGGCAAACTAAGCCTAAAGTTTTACATTTAAGATTAATTACACAACACATTTTTGTCCGAGTGCTTATCTGTGTAATGGAGATCAGGTTTGCATGTTGGGTTTATAGACCAGATTTACACTTCACACTGTAAACAGAATGCAAATTCATACAAATTATAAAAGCAACACAACTTAATCTACAACCCACCTCTGAGTCTTTTGAGCCTCTGCTCCCGCCTTCTCCTCTTTAGCACCATGAGCATAATAAAAACCAGCACAGCCACCACAAGAATAGAGGTGATGGTCACCACCATCTTCAGACCTCCACTGCCTGACATGTTGTCTGAGATGGGATCTCCTGTTTTCAGCAGAGGAGGGATGGTGCCTTGAAAGGAGGGTGAAAAAACGTTTGTTAACATTTTCAAATACTTTACTTTTGAATCTTCAAAAACATTTAATATTCTACAACAACAAAGTGCCGTTGATGGTTTCCTGCAAGACAAACACTGAAGATAAGCTTTTATGCAACACAGTTAAAAAATATAGGGATGATAAGATGCTGATTCTCTCTTAGGATGCTGCTTTTCCACGTGCATGTTCTTTATTGGGATGTCACAAAGGATTCAGCTGAACCCCAAGAGAAGACTCGAGTACACACGACCAGTCGGTGGATTTAAACCTGGTTAACATGGTTGCAAACCTTTGCACACTTTTTAACTTGCAAAAATATATGTATTTGTGACATTTTGGTGCTGTTTTAAACAGCATGCACATTGGCAACATTGGATCAGCTTGTCCATTTCCTGTCTATGTTTGTGAAGTAGCTTTTTTCATCTGGTCTTAATTTATTAGTTAAACTATTTTCTTCCTGGTCACAAAACCTTTTCAGTTCAATTCAATTTATTTTTATTTATATAGCACCAAATCACAACAACAGTCCCTTCCCGGTGCTTTATATTGTAAGGTAGAGACCTTACAATAATACAGAAAACCCCAACAATCAAATGACTGCTTTGATTAAGCACTTAGCAACAGTGGGAAGGAAAAACTCCCTTTCAACAGGAAAAAATCTCTGGCAAAACCAGCCTCAGGGAGGGGCAGCCATCTGCCATAGCTGGTGGGGGGATGATGGGGAACCAGGTTTGTAGCAAACTGAATATGTAGTGTTAAGTCTGCAGGACTGCTTCTCGGCATCTGCATTAAGCTGTAGATCCACTCTCACACTCACAATAGCATCCACACACACTTGTGTCCCATACACACTCACTCTCATACATGCATGCACGCACACATAACACCCTTACAGGCAGCTTACACATCTCAGCAAAGCTCTTCAAAGGAAATAAGTTAACAGTCTGGAGAGCACAGTGCTTACAAGTTCCTATCCTTCTTCACAGATCCTTTGTGCATGACTGACACAATCTGTAGCCCAAGGCAAATAGAGCGACGCCACGGCCCATGGAGAATCAGAAGACCATCCCCATTCTCTTACTGAGCCTTGTTCAAAGGCTGATAAAACAGTGGGACAGACAATCTAAATAAAAAATACATTCTCGACTGTAGGCAGAAGTGCAGAATGGCACTTTATGGTGTAACGCCGACTCTGTGAGCAGCAAACAGCACCAGAGTATTTAACAGAAGCTTTACTGAACAGACCTCTCAAGTCTGAGAAGCAACGGAAGGATCACACTTTTGCTGTAGTGTTTCCTCGGCTCAGAACAGCCTTCGATTCAAGTCTTCCTTTAACAGTTTGACCCTTCTTAACAGCTAATATATTTTGATTCTTATTATGAGCTATTTTTGTGTATTTTTTATGTAGGATACCTTGTTATTCGTTTGAAATTTTTCTGCTCTTTGGAAATATTCTTCAAACTCTGGAACACTCTACAGTTTTCTGTATAAATAAACAATTACTATTATTATTACTGTTAATTGCAATCATTGTAAATACACTATACGGACAACGGTACGGGACCACACCTCTAAATCTTTTAATTTTGATGTTTTTATTGCCACAGCTGTATAAAATCAACCACCAAGCCATACGGCAGGGGTGGGCAACTCCAGGCCTCGAGGGCTGGTGTCCTGCAGGTTTTAGATATCACCCTGGGTCAAAACACCTGAATCACATGATTACTTCGTTACCAAGCCTCTGGAAAACTTTAGGACATGTTGAGGAGGTCATTTAGCCATTTGAATCAACTGTGTTGGATCAAGGACACACCAGCCCTCGAGGCCTGGAGTTGCCCACCCTGCCAAATGGCCTGCCTAGGTCGTTCTAAAGAGCTCACTGGAATCGAGTGAGGTACTGTAACAGGATGCCACCATTGCAACAAGTTAGTTTCTGGAATTTCTCCATTCCTAGATATTACATGATCAATTATAAGTGGTTTTATTGCAACGTGGAAGTGTTTAGCAACCAAATCAACTCAACCCTGTAGTGTTGATAGTGTTTAAGACTCTCCAGCGCTCTGCTGACAAGTTCCAAATCTGGCATTAACATCTAAGTATATGTTTGTCCATATACTGTAGTCTTGGGCTCAGACTGGTTTCTTGCAATAGAATGACAGGGTTAAACATTTCCCAACAGACCTTCATTTTAGTAAGAGCCCAATTTTGCTAATAACATTTCTTCCATCTACTTTTCACATTTTTAGTATTTCTTTAAACATTTTTATGATCTCTTGAGTCATCCATGATTCATCCAAAGATCCGTAACATGCAAACTGTTAAAATCCAAACTCACTTCCGTCAGCATTCAGAGTAGCAAAGGTGATCCTCTTCTCTGCTGAGCCGGCGCTGTTGGTGACCTTCATCTGCAGTTCATACCACGTCGCCTCCTGCAAGTCGTACAGGATGTAGCTCTTGGTCAGCGATGTGCGCTGGGCTGTGGTCCAGGTGCCTGAGTCCACTGCTCGGTACTCCAGTATAAAGGAGGTGATTGGACAGCCTCCGTTATTCCAGCCAGCCAGGTTGAGCCTGGCCCTCGTGGAGTTGATGCTGGTGAAGAGTTCATGTTCTTTGGCAAATTGAGGTTCTGAAGAGAATACAGAAAGAAAGTTATAACTTTTGCAAGTAAATACCAACTGACCTTGAAAAACAATGTCAGTATCAGTGATTGAAATCAAAGTAGCTTAAGTATTATTTTAGATATAGGTTACCACTATTTAGTAGGTATCTGTGTCTGCCCGATTCACCCACACAGTCATGTATGGGTGCACCAAGCTCGCCACTGAAGCTAGCTAGCATTAGCTGCTAGATGTCACCATCTTGTCCAAATATGGCTTCCCTCATCTAAGCTCATAAATCCTCTCTCTGTGGGAAAACTGTAACAACTATTCTGCCTTGACTGCAGAGCACATAACAAATTTATTAAACCACCTGTCACAAATAAAACAATAAACACAAATATCAAAAACTTGTTTAAAACTAAAAATTATAAGTAAATAACTTTCATTTGGTCATGTGATCCTCTATTTCTGCATTTTTGTAAAATAGAAAAAAATCACAGAAAACAACAATAATTATATTTTAGCATTAAAAAAGTTCTCATTAAAGAGCTTGCACCTAACTGGTGCATTAATCATTGCAGTAACATTAAAAAATATGTTATTAATTACCAGTACTGCTAATTTAGGGTGGGTATGGCATAAAATTTGTTGTATAGGGGTAGGGTATATTATTTATTTTAAAAGCACCCTTTCCTGGTCAACTATACCCAATGTTGTAGCACTGCTGTTCGCATATTAATACTTGTTAGTATAATAATAATAATAAAAATAATAAGGTTTAAAAAAAAAAAAGTACTCCACACCTTTCCCATGAGTCTTAGCTTCAATGATCTCACTGATGCGCCCTGGTCCCACTGCATTCTGGGCTGTCAGAGTGAATTTGTACCACGTGCCACACTTCAGGTTCTCCAGGCGGTATGAACGCTCGCTGGGGCTGATGGGAAAACTGCCCCACTGCTCACTGTTATCTTCTGAGTACTGCAGAATGTAACCTGCGAGGAGGAGAAAGAGGTATGAATGAAGACATGACACAGTATATCTGGAGTGAGCTGAGTCCGAATACATTTGATATTTTTCCAGTAATACATAGTAAGCTCGTGTTACTACCTTTTTAATATATTTATGGCTCCACAGTTAATTATTGGATGTAAGAAAGTATTTTGTTTACAGAGACAAACATTTGTAGCCTTTAATTCACCAGAATGTTTTCTGGTCCTGCATTTATCATCAAAAGAAAACTCTCAATAATGCTTAGACAGAGGCTTATTCTGGAAATTCCTGGAACAATTTCGGAAAATGTTATGACATGGAAGAACTTAAACATCTAGAAAGGATCTCAACTATGAATCAAGGCAAACAGGTCCAACTATTTCAGATAAATCTGGCACGTATCGGCTAGGAAGCTGAAAAATTAAATCACAATTTGTTTCTAGGTTTTGTGGTCACAGGTTGAGGAAAAATAGACCAACCGCTCATCACAGGATCCCAAGAAAAGGCTGCATGCTAGCCTACAAACAGACATCAGTAAACTTGCAGTAGATGTGTGTATTTTGGTGATGGCTGTTGCTTTGTGCAGGAAAGCAAAGCAAATATCACAGAGAAGGTATCGTAGACAGCTTCTTTAACGGCTCCAGCTCTGAGCACAGGAGCCCCTCGATTATGTGCAATGATAAATCACTACAACTAGTCTCAGTGTGATTACACTTTCTTTAAGATGGAGCGCTTTAATCTTCACTTAAAAGGACCTAATCTTCCCCGCTGCTTTTTAATCTGGCTTTTAGGACTCCAGTATTGTGCTGCACCAGCAGATAATGAGACACGAGCAGCAGAAATGGGGGTCAGGCCACAGTTTGTGTGTGGTAGTGGTGGTGGTGGGGGTAATTGTTGTTATATAAAGGTGTATGTTGTTGACCGTCCACTTCCTTGTACTGTTTGTTGTCTGTGCACATGTTATGTTCTGTGGATGTTGGACACCCTCACCTCTGATCGAACTCCCTCCGTTGTCTCCTGGTATCCATGACAATGTGATCGATGTGGTGGTGGTCTTGGTCACTGTGAGGCGTGGCTGATCAGGTGGTACTGTGGATATGAGGACAAACAAAGGTCAATGCTCGGTTAGTCGCTTGGATTAAAGTGTCTCATGGTTCACTTGACCCAAGTAAAAAGTCAGTTTACTCTATAACTAAAATGGTGTTCACTGTAATTAGGAAATACTTAACAAAATGTAAACAAAACAAATAAAAAAATTAATTTAACAGTGATGTGGCCGCTAGTCATTTCATTGGTTACACCTCACTAGTACTGGGTTGGGCTCCTTGCTGCCTTTAGAACGGCAGTAATTCTTCGTGACACAGATTCACAGATTTTGGTTTACATTGATATGACAGCGTTAAACAGTTGCTGCAGATTTATTGGCTGCACTTCCATGAGTCCATGAATCTCCTGTTTCACCAGATCCCGAAGGTGCTCTGTTTGACTGAGAGCTGGTGACTGTGGAGGCCGTTTGAGTACAGTGAGCTCACTGTAATATTCAAGAAACCAGTTTGAGATGATCTGAATTACAGCCTCAGTTTCCTGATCTTAGCTGGCAGCAGTGGCACGACTGTATACGTTGTTCAGAGTCACTTAAATCTCCTTTCTCCCCCGTTCTGATGCTTGGTTTGGTCTTGACCATGTCTATACGCCTAAACCCTGAGCACTGAGTTTGTGCCGTGTGATTGGCTGATTAGACATTTGTATTAATGAGCAGCTGAACAGGTGTACCTCACCCAAATGCCAGTGAGTGTGTATATAAAAGGTAGAAAATAAATACTTCTTACCTTGCACCTGCAAATTGAGTGTGATCTCATCTGACCCCCAGTTGTTGCTGGCCACACAGCTGTAGTTCCCAGAATCCTCTGCTTTCACTGTACGGATGAGGAAGCTGCCATTGCCGTAGACAATACGACGACCATCCACCAGGACGGGTGTAGGTGTCCCATTGGTGCTGGAAAAAGGCATGAAAATAATCTATCTGTATCCTGCTGACCAGTACTACATGCTTGTTTGTGTGTGTGTGTGAGACCTACTTTCCCTTGAGCCACTTGATGGTGGGAGGAGGGTCTCCAACCGCCCTGCATGGTAAAACAATGTCCTTCATCCAAGGAGTGGTCACTGTCCCATTAAACGTCAGGATCCTAGCTGGAGCTAAAAGCAGCACAAAAATAAGTTACTGTTCCTGTCTTCTTATAAGTTTATGCTCTGTGTGATTAAAGCACCACTATTAAAGGAACCATTCAATTCCACTTAAAGAAATAATTCGTGGGAAAATTCCTACATGACACAAAAAAGGCCAGTTTAGTTAGGATTTTGTACCTTTGGCCAGAGGCTGCACTGTGATCTTCTCACTGTTGTTGCCGTGACCTGCAGCAGTCACAGCCACCACCCAGATACTGTACTGTCTCGTCAGAACCAAGTTTGGGATCCTGTAGATGTATGCATCTGGAGAAGCCTCAAACTCACTCATCACCTGTGAAGCGAAGGGACGGAAAGGATTAATGTATCACTGGGCAGCATCAGCATGAGAAAGTGCAGAGAGGCTTGTGAGGAAGACTGAAGAAGACCATGAAAATCTTGTGGTATACAAATGCTATTACCATCGGATGCAGGTTGGAGCAGAAGACGATGTATTTCCTGATGATGCCATTGAGTTTGAGCGGAGGCAGCCAGGACACGTAGACTTCTGAGCCACTGGAGGCCGCGGCCTTCACTCCTGCTGGAGGCCCAGGAACTGCAGAGGAACAACACAGTGCCATTTACACTGAAGCATTTTCCAGGAGCAACTAAACTATAGTCAACGGGGAGTTATCTGGTATTTCTTATACCATCCTCTTTGGTGCGGACGTAGATCTGTTCACTGCGGACACCATCTCCAGCATTTGTGAAGGCTAACACCTGGATGCTGTAGTTGGTGTACTTTTCCAAACCATCGAGCTCCAGAGAAGGCTGACTGGTGGTCATATTTCTGATTTCTCCCAGTTCTGACACAAAAAAAGAAACATGTTAATAAGTCTGAATGTATAAACTGCGGCAGAGTAGAGCAAGAGCAGTTAATTCAGCTCTGAAAAGTTGCAAAACTATCCCTCTCCACATGTGATAAAACTTAGATAAAGTATTTTAACCCGACAAAACTTTATTATATTATTACTCGGATTTTTACTCTGCTCTCATCTTCTCTTCCCTCTCTTCTTATGTCCTGTCACTCAGAGCTGAAGCAATGAGGCTCGCTGGAATTATTGCACTGTGAATTATTGATGGCGCCCGGCCAGACTGCAGGTTTGCTCACTGCTATACTGCTATATATTCACAGGAAATACAACCACAAATCTTCCCTCTGTGAACTGCAGGCTTCGCGTTTCTACTGCTGGTTAGCATTCGTGAGCAATCAGGATGTAGTGTAACGCACCGCTGATTGTCCAAAAGTCACATGCTGGTCACAAAATATGAAAAATATAAAACATGTAAGTACGTTTATAATCCCAAGGAGATAAAACTGCATGAGACGTAAAAAAAAACATTATTATTAATGCAACAAGGTGGCTGGAAATTATATTTAAACCTTTAAAAATGGGTAAAAATTAGCTCATCGTTCTGCTGCTAACCACAAACAGGATGAGTCAGAGACAAAGCACCATGAGTGTTGAATAAGTGATAACTGTCCTATACACACACACACACACACACACTGAAACAGCTTCAAAACACCATTTTACATCATATTGTTGCACCATGACAAAACCACAGCGCCACCTAGTGCCTGAGTAAGCAAGCAACAGCAATGAAATAAAGACAGGGACCAAAGGATTGGCCTAAGTGGCAACTAAAAGGTGTGTGTGTGTGTGTGTGTGTGTGTGTGTATGCTTGTACCTCCGTCAGGCAGGTTGGCCCAGTAGATGACTCTGTAGCCCTGCAGGTTCCCGTTCAGAGCCTCCCTGGGCAGAGGTATCCAGGAGAGTGAAATGACCTCTGGAGACTTGGCCACTGCCAGAACATTTTCAGGAGGCCGAGACGGCACTATCAGAGACAAGGGAGACAAAAAAGTATTGAAGTGGAAGCATAATGGAGTCTTTTTAAGGCAAAGTACCCTCATCTAGGATATTAAACAAGTATCCAAAAATGAATCACACAAATACCTCCTGCCACCAAATATTAAGTCAAAACCTCCATTTATAAATCATTTTATTTTACAACTATGATTATTTTAAAACGAGGGAAGTTTATGATATATATTTGCATCCTGCAGTGATTCTGATATGTTAAATGTATTATTATGTTGACTAAATCATATTCTAACATTAAATACTGAATGTATTCTTTCATTCTGGAAAAGAGATGTGTTTTGAGAGACAAAATAAAAGGTTTTAAATAAGAACAAACACTTTATTTTTCTTCTTAAGTTTGTATATCCTTCTATGTTAGAGCCCCAGACAGAAGAGAAGCTTACTGTTTGATGTAATGCAGTTCAAAATATGCCCAGTAGATGGAAACCTTTTCACAAGAATAGCTTTAAGGTTTTGAGCCCCTGCTCATTTAAAAAGGCTTGACGTGAGAGGAATCTGAGAATATGCTGATCCAGTTCAAAATATCCAAAACTGCTTCTAGTCTTCAGTTACAAATACAGAATAACTAAAATACATTATTATGCTACAAACTACTCTAACTGCTAAAGCGCAACATTTTCAGTATGGCTGCATGGAAATGCACCAGGTAAGAGGAGCCCACATCCCCTGCTTACCATCCTCCAGTGTCTTAGTGACCACTTGCTGTGAAGACGGCCCGGTGCCTGCTCTGTTTGCAGCCTGCACCACCACACTGTACTGGGTGAATTTCTTCAGGTTGTCCAGCACGATGCTCTCTGTGGTATCGCCCGTGCTGTCCACACTGATAATGGTAAACTGGTGGCTCCCACCGGGGCTGTACTCCCTGTAGCCCACCTGGTAGCCACGGATCACACCGTTCTGCAGGTGTTTCTGTGGAGGCTGCGAGGAGAATCAGGAAGCTCAGACTTACTCAGATTCTTACTATTGGGTAATTCTGAAATACCTTATGGCTAATTGTGTTTTATATTTGAAATAATTACATTAATACTTTGTCTTCTGTCAGTCCATACATACCACAGATTTTAATCAATGCAGCTGAATACACTTAATTACTGTGTTAATTTCATTGTTAAATTCAAGATATAATTTTTACTTTATTGCAGTTTGTTTAAATTCCTGAAAAACACACAAAAAATAAATAAATAAATAAATAGAATGGCAATTTTTGCTACATATCCAGGATGCAAATCAGTATTTGGTCTGTATTTGGCAAAATTTGGCTGTAAATGAAAAGACTGTCTAGTGTTTATTCTCAATGACTAATGAGATGCATGAGAATAGTCCCTGTGTATGAATGGCTCAGCTCATAAAGCGGCACTTAAAAACTTTCAAACAGCACCTTCCAGGAAACTTTGATGCTCTGTGGGGAGGTGGGCTCTAGAGTGACATCTTGTGGAGGGCCATCAGGAGCTGCAAATGAAGCACATCATTTAACGTTATTAAACACCGCCGGGTATAATGCGGGGAAAGATGATTCACTGTGAAATTTCATTTGTTTTCAATCTCGTTCAGCTACACTAGATGGTGCTGTTGAGCTAAGATTGCGTGTCCCTCGATGCGCTTGCTGATTCATGACCCCAGCAGGTTTCACCTTAACTTAATAATAATTAAAAAAAAGAAAAAAAACCTTGTAATATCACCAACTTTAACCTTAAATAATGTGAGGAATGATATATGAATTTTAGCACTTTATTTTAGCAATGAATCTGATAAAATGTGCCATTTTAATGGGCTGGAATGCCTGAGGGAGGATCATTATAGGCAATAGAGGGTAAGTGAACACTGATAGAGATGACTAAAAGCAACGGTGGACTGAGCTGTTTCTCAAGATATAAAAAACGACGATGACCTGCATTTAAAGCAACTGCAAAATAATTACGTGCACGACGACTCAACAGGTTTGCGAGGACGGAGGAAACAGGCTCTAAATTATACAGAATATCACTCCCCCAAACTGAAGCTCACTGACCTGCTTCATCAGTAGTGATGGTGAGCTCATTGCTGGGGTTGCTGTTGCCGATAACGTTCTTGGCAACCATGCGGATGTTGTAAGTGGAGGAAGGGTGGAGGTCGATAATAGTGGCCTGGTTGAGCTGTGGCGAGACATCTTTGGTTACCTGGGCTGATAGCCATGACGCTAGAAGAAAGAAAACACGAGGGTGAACACACACTGTCAAACAATCGATAAAGGTTTTGCTCTTTTATTAATTCTGGATTGTTGTTTTTTTTTTATTTTGACTCGTGATAGTTACATCGCTCCCCTCTCCTCGCGTCTACCTGATTTGTTCTTGCACTCAATATCGTATCCTGTGATCGGGCTATTTCCATCGAAGCCCATAGTCCAGCGGAGCGCTATGGTTCGATCTTTGACATCCCTAATCTCCACCTCGGGAGGGTCAGGAGGTTCTGTGGAGCAGTAAGTTTGAGAGAGAAGGAGATACAAAATATCTCAAACACCAATAAATCACTCAAAACTTTTTCCTGAAACCAATCCACTGACACAAAAAAAGCTGAGGTGAGTTGAAGCTCACCTTGCACTGTCAGCTGTATGATGCCTCGGTCCTCGCCGAAGGAGTTGATGGCATGACAGGAGAAAAACCCAGAGTCCTCGCGAAGAGTAGGCATAATCTACAGAGAAACACACCAAACTCGAGGCTTTCAAGTGTGCAGAGCTTTGCTATCAGGTAGGAATCTAAAACACTGTTTCATCCTGAGTGAGTTTAAAAGACAGCAGGGCACTGAACTCATCTCCAGCACTTTCATCTTTTAATTTGCGATAAACTAGAGAGAGGCTGGACCTCCACTCGATTATCTCTTGACGTACATTGCTTCAATTTACTGCATTACATTTGTACTTGTTCATAATGTGTATTAACCATTAAATTTAATTGGAAAATACCTCCTTAATAATTAATAATTCATACTCAAAGATTAATACAATGAGAATGTCTTTTAGCCTGAGTTTTCCTCTGCCCTGCCTCCCCTACTCCTCCCTTTCTGCTTTCCATCTGTCCGTACAGATAAAATGACTGAAGGTTGGCGTGCTCCCCGAAGATTTGAAATGCGTTTCGATTTACAGTGAAACCGAGCACTTACCACGAGCGTTGAGATGACTTCGTCGGCCACCTCTTTGACAGTGACCACATATCTGCTGGTCTCGGGGTTGATAATGCGCTCTTCTTTCTCCCAGCGCACCATGATGGGTTTCTCTCCGTGAGCTATGCAGCTCATCCTCTTCTCCTCACCCTGCGTGGCAAGAGTGGTGTTCGGGTAGGAGGTGATCATGGCTGGTACTGCACGGAGAGTTGGGTGGGTAATGAGTAAAAGTGAAAAGAAAACAATATGGTTTACTGTATTTATTTGTTCTTGAACTCCACTACAGTAGCTTTGCATGATTCTCTGAAACAAGCTGTTTTAGCGCCTCTCCTTTTAAGGCCAACCTCCCTTTGAGCAAATTTTCAGAACAAGAGTTAAACTTCAAGTAGACAGGATTACCCTGCTCACAGCCACACCCACATAATTGAGATGACCATATTAGGGATATCCCCTCTCTTTGTCATCATATCGAGCGAAGAGTAGAAAAAACTCCACTACATACACAAAGCTGACACACACAAATGTATCTACCTATATACAGAAAAAGGAAGGAAATTTGTTTTGGGGTGACTATTTCTTTGTTGCAAATAAATCCTATATTGTTGGAAAGCCTCTTTATTTCCCTTTAAATATCACCTATGTAAGGAAAATGCATTTGTGGGTTGAGCAGCAGAGTTGAGTAGGAGGGTTGGGCCCATGAAAAATTTGCCAAATATTCTCTGTCAATTCCAAACAGCTTATTTTGCTATTGACTCTTGTTTGGGGTCATTTATTTATTTAGAAACAATACATATTTTAAATGTAACAATTTATTTATTAATTTAACAAACAGGTGCCTTTGTAGCATGCATATACGCAGCCACAGCAACCTGGAACGTCTTCTCAATTCCCAAATATTGAGGTAGTCTCTGATAAACCCGGCTCTGTGGGGGTTGAGCACTGTCATCTCAGACGGTGGAGATTTGGGATTGCCTGGAGTCTAACCCCAACAACTGTGAACACTTCTGAGTTCCATCTCACTGCAGTGGTTCCTCAGATTTCAATCATCCGATCCAATGAACAAGACCGAACCAGAGTCAATAGTTCTTCATGGGCGCAACCCAACTGCTCAACTCTGCTGCTCAACCCACAAATATGGCACCATTTGAGGGGAAATAAAGTATAAGATTTATTCCCAAATACAAATTTCCTGACTGTTAGTGCTAGGTTTCTCTATATGTGGATGTGACTTAATGCTTAATGTGTATGTGCCACTTTGGAATCACTACCTTCACATTTTAGCATAGAGTTTTACATCAAATTAAAATATATCAATATGTATTTCCCAGAACATGGCACACTCTACTGTGTTTCTTGTCTAATGCTGAGAAAACTCTATTTCTGCTTTTTTGTGACAATTATGACAACCACTTAAACACTCCAGGGACCGCCACGAACTCCTGTTTGAGTCTGCCTGTCTCTCCCAGTACTTAGAAGACTGAAAAGGAGCCTTTCAGGTAAGCCAGCGCCTGCTTTGATAAAGACAGTGAAGGGTAACGTGCTCCTTTCTGAAGATGAGGTAGAGGAATGGAGGAAGGAGAAAAAAGCAGTGACTCCTGACTGAACTCCCTTCGGTCTGAGAGTGGAGTCGGTCTGGCTCTACACCGTAACCGCACACCAGGCTCATTAGCAGCACATCTAGCCCATGTGCGAGTGTGTCGTTCAGCAGAATGAGTATCTGTTGTGAACGTCTCTCACCCACAATCTCTACTCACACTATTCTCGTACTCACACTCTCTTTTATTCCATCTTTTTCTCCCTTCTTACACGAAGCTGTCTCCTGATCGTAACACTCGCAGAGACTTTCAGGTGCTATTCACACCATAATGATCTCTAAGGTGTGAAGCTCCTGAATTGGATTACACCATATTAGCTCCTGCAGTCTGAGCAGACTGAATGAATATGTTAATCTCCATCGAAGAGAGCATTATCTCAATTATTATTATACACTTTGCAATTCAAGTAAAACAATTCAGAGGATCCGACTGCTGTCAGTAGTGTTAGACAGCACATCGAAATCAGCAGCAGAATATGGTTATGGGAATCACTCCTATTAGAAAAGCTGTAATTACAGACGATACTGAATCTTAAAATGTATCTAAGCAGACAAGTATGAGCCACAGATTTCAACAAATGACAATAAATAATACATCAAATAATGTTTGCCACATGTAAATAATGTTTTATGAAGGTTTTTTTAAGTTTTATATTTAAATTGTATTCACAAGAGCATTAGAATAAATTGTAAAAGCATATTAAGGACATTCATTTAAATCTTGATTTCCACTTGGGATTATGCGTGTCCTTACCTGCTAATTGTCACCCTAGCTTTCTCTAGTCTACAGTGCTGTGCAAAAGTCTTGAGCCATCCCTCATTTCCTTATATTTTACTAGGGACATGGAAAATGGGACATGGGTTCAGCCACTGAAATGTGCAACCATACATAAGAAAGAGTTTGTACGATTCTAACCAGATTCCAACTCAATATTTGTTATGTCCGCCTTTATTCTTCAACACAACCTGAACTCTCTTAACTAACCTTTCTTGTCATTTCTTCAAGTAGTCTTCAGGAATAGTTCTCCAGGTTTCTTGAAGGACATTCAAAGTTCTTTTTCGGATGTTGTCTGCCTTTTCCCCCATCCCCACTCAATATGGTCCCACACTGCTTCAATAATGTTGAGGTCCGGGCTCTGGGGAGGCCAATCCATGACACTGTCAGTCATGGATTGGCCTCCACACACGTGTGTGTAGAAACAACAGCCTTGCCTTTTTTTATGCTTGAATGATTTATAGGTCAGTCTTAAGTGGCTAAGAAAGCAAACAAAACAAAAACATTCCTCTGAAACTGGTCAGGTACAAGGACTGGACTGGACAGAGCGGGAAAAACAGCAAATGTCCAAAGTAAAGCTTTGAAAGAACTTCAGACAGCCTTGAGAGCTATTGCTCAAGACAAGAAAGTCTGGCTCCCTGAAAGCAAAATATAAAGAAATGAGGGCCGATTTAAGACTTTTGTACGATATCGTATCTGCTTTTTAATAATGGGCAGGTTTGGGGTTGTAATAGGCTGAAAGAGGTTACAAAATGATGCAAAACTGAGATTTGCTTTAGACTCATTGTCATTTTAAGATTAATTAGTGGAGCAGCTTTCGTCGGTTAATCAGCTACAAAGGATTCTGTCAAAAAGACAAATCTCCAAGTCTTGTTTTTATTAGGAAAACACATTTGTACTATATGCGCTATGCATTTTGAGGTGTTTGCACGCAGTGGTGAGGACTGTGTGACTGAATAGGACAGTAACGGCAGCTACATGTGGCAGATGCTTTTGTAGCAGCGCTCCGAGGCCTTCGCTTCCAAGAAGGGAAGCGATACGTGTGTTTGACTCAGTGCGCGAGTGTCTGTACACTCCTGAACAACGTGCACGTGTGCGCGTATGTATGAATATGTGTGCGCACGAGAGCAGATGTGTCTGGGGGAGCTAAGTGGGCGAGCGCAGAGAGCAGAAAAGACTTGTGCTCATGACACATCTCAGCCACAGTACACGATGGAGGAGAGAGAGCGAGCGTGTACCCCTGCAGCGCTAACTATGATCCCTCGCTCTCTCCCTCGCTCTCTCCCTCGCCCTCTCGCTCCATCTCCCTCCTCAGGCTCCCACCAGGACAGTGATGATTTAATGATGAGAGAGACCACTTTGATTATTCATACACAGCAGACAAGT
This sequence comes from Perissodus microlepis, assembly GCF_051167445.1. Taxonomy (NCBI): domain Eukaryota; kingdom Metazoa; phylum Chordata; class Actinopteri; order Cichliformes; family Cichlidae; genus Perissodus; species Perissodus microlepis. The sequence continues at coordinate 24,229,826 of NC_140474.1, forward strand.
CCGCTGGCCGTGCTGTTGTCTCACACAGGCGTACACGAACCTCAGATATGCACAGGCGCACACACATACTCACACTCATATACAGCAACGTTGGCCTTGCACACATGCACAGTGCATCTACACGCAATAGGCATGCATGTACACAAACAAATCCAAAGTAAAACACAGAGAGCACTGTAGAAACAGACCTGTTACCCACCCTCACCCACCAGCACACACGCGCACACAAACACACAGCATTCCTGTGGTTGAACCAGCATTTGTAGCTAACTTTGTAATCATTTATTTTGGCTGCACACAGTACGCTTTGATTATACTTGGAGTGCCAGGAAGGTTAGACAATCACAAGCCATTTAAAGTACTTGAAAACATAATTAATCATTTATTATCCCACACTTGTGTGAATGGCTATTTGCATGATGGCATTTGAATTACTCTGATGTGTTGAAACGTCACGCAGGCTGAAAAATGCTGCAGATTATTTTTTGCTCAGTTGTTATTCATCATTTCGGTGGCATGCGTGAAGGTGTCGCTACACCGGATACCACAAGTATCAAGGCCTCACCAGCGTTGGATTTTTAAGGTGAGTTCAGGCTTACACACACGCCATTAGCTCTGTGAGGATGTTTGATGAGTTAAATGATAACAACAGCACACTAATGTGTCAAAATAACAATGTTATAATAGTATTGGATGAATAAAAACCTTGACCTGATGATGGCAAAGGGTGTTATCAAGTTTATAATACAATTTTTCCTTTTAAAATTAGAGGAACAGAATACTAACACTGCCATCCTGCTCAGGATCTCTGCTTCTAGTGTGGCTAAAACAACCTGTAAATTCCCTCTAGAGGGAAAACTAAATTGTGTGCCTTATCTTTTAATTAGCTGAAACATGTCTTTGAAACATCTGTATATCTGTGATCATTTGCCATCTGCCAAAAACATCAGACTTATATCTCTGTCTTTCGTTTTTGATGCTCTACATTCAAATCAAGAGACTCGACAAGCACGTCCGCACACAAGCACGGATCCCGCGTACAGTAACCTCCCCCCACACACAAACAAACAAACACTTACACACAGACTCTTTCAACATGTTCCTCTGTCTTTTTTCCCTCCCTCACAGCACATTTTCATCTTTGAAGCAGCCAGCAAAAATCAAAAGGGGGTTGATACTCGTGCGCGTTTGTGTGTGCCTGCGCGGACGTGCACGCTCGGGTCTGTGCGCTATTGTGCGTGTCAGACTTGGGACTGCCGACGTTTAAACCTCATCCCTTATTCACTTGGAGCCCCTCCCTCTCCCTCGCTCCCAGCGCCATCATTCCCGTACCCACTGCCCCCGCGCAGGAAACTGCTGATTTATTTTGCATAGCAACTATGAATTTTAAGTGAGTCCTATAAACAGAGTCTCCTCAGCCCCATCTCTAAATGTTATTGCTCCTTAACAGGGGCTATTTTCTCCATCTAAATCGGAGGCCTCGGCGAGTTAACATCAACAGGGATCATGTTTGCTCATGAAAAGAACTCTAGAAAGGGCGCAGAATGACTGTGAAATCACGTGTGCACGACTGTATTCATCATTTACGGTTGTACCTACGAGCGCATGCTTGACTGCTGAAGTGCTCCTGTGCCCCTGACTGCACATATGAATACCTCTCTGTGCACATTGAGGTATTCAAGCTGGTTTTGACCTTGTATACAAACACGTGTGAATGAAACATGCGGAGTACAATGCAGTACCTAAAATGTTCTACATCTTCTCGGCTGTGCTTCAGTGGCCCGAGCAGAGGTAAGGCCTTCTCCTCATCTGATCTCTATGCATCTACCGTGCAGCACTTGCACGGCCCCGAGCTAAACCTATTCTTTTTGATGGCCTGTAATTGCTCAGTTGATGTATATTTTTTAATATCCAGCAATATTACAGGGGGCCTGGTAATAAAACACGGACGGGTAGAGGAGAAAGCGTGAGTGCGAAGAGGGGGAGACAGGAGAGGAGGAGAAAGCTGAGGTGGTCGAGAAGGGAGTAAAAGAGAGGGAACAAAGACAACAGAAAGGAAGAGGAGGACTTAACAGAGGAATGCAAAGATTTATACCCTTTCAAAGCTTTTTGCCACATGGTCAAATTCCCTTAGATTAGAAGAGGTGTATAAAAGGTGAACACTATTTACTTAATAAACATTAACCATGTGTCCGAAACTAAAATGTCATGGTCTCGTGTCTTTGCCCCTGTGTTTTGAGCTTTGACATTTTGGTTCTGTTTATCCTCATATTTTTTGTAATGTGTGCTTTGTCCGTTGTCTGTTTTTTTATTCTCGGTTTCAGTTCTGCCTCCTTTTGTAATTTGTAATTATAGTCAGGGGTGCACATAAGTGCGCATTCGCTGTCAAAATAAAAAAAACGCACCAGATAAGAAGTTGCAACGCGCGTTTGTGTACATAAGATTTTCTGGAGGAGGACAGACATTTGTTTAGAACGTTTAAAGATGTCGAAGAAGCAAACTCAACTTAAACAACTTTAAGCAATTAGACTTTGGTGTTCCTCCACCTCCAAAGAAATGTCAGAAGGAGTCCGAACCGCAAAAGAAGTGCGTATTCTCGGAAAAGTGGTTGCAGGAGGTGAGCTGGCTTCAAACAAATAATGAATGCACAGATGTGGTGAAAATCCCACTCTGGCGGACAAAAACAGTGCCTTTTATATGTACGCAAACGGCGTTGCAACTTCTTATCTGGTGTGCGTCTTTTGTTTTGACAGCGAATGCGGGACTGCGGACCACTTATGTGCACCCCTGACATAAGTTATTATTTATGCTAGTGAGTTCCAACGTGTGTGCTGGGGTCCCCTGCTGGGCTGCAACGGAACTACAGGTGGGCTGCAGTAATAGAAGAAATTCAGTTTAGAGTTAATCATCATGTAGCGTAACATATCATACTATCGATATAAATGAATGAAACAAATGATATAAATTTAGTTTGTGATGATATTCATTACTCTGACCTTAATTTACTGGTCATGTCCCAGTGGCAGGTGGGTCACACATTGGCCTTAACACTTTGCACATGATTAGATGGCATTAGCAATTCGTAGCCCGCAGCCTGTGTTCTTAGGAGATACCTTGCTTTCTCTTGTATTTTGGGTATTAGGGTGAATATTAAAAGGTAAGCTCAATGGGATTTTCTGTTTTTTTTATTTAGTTAATGTTTTTTTTTTTAATTTAACTTAGTTTGTTTAGTTTGTTTAATCAAAAAGTTGGTAGTATCCATGATATTATAGGTGAAAAATTTATGCTAATGCTATATGCTATTTAGAGAGCCAGTCATGCTAACCTTTAGTAGCTGGAAATCACAAAAACAACTGCTTAATATTTAATCCTGTGCTTTCATTTTTATTTTTACTAATTTGGTTTTTAAAAAGGATTACTAAAAAAAATAAACACTACTTTTTAAACTTTTTCAGTGTCACTGCAGCCCTGTGTATATACAGCACCAAAAGAACAAACAAGTTTGAGGAGCAGGTTAAAAATAACTAGTAAATTTAAAATGTTTCTTTTTTTCTTGTACTTACACTCATAGACTTAACACAAAATTCAATTACACAGACCAACTGATAACACTTGGAGCATCTCTGCACAAAACGGACATAATTAGACTTATAAATGTATAAATTTAAAAACCAAAGAACAGCAAAAATATGTAAAATAGATCTTTTGCTATATAACTTGTATATTCATTAGATTAACACTATTTGGTGTGTTATTCAGTCTCTCACTGCTGAATGTGTAAGACGAAACAATGGGCTGAGAGTGCAAATAAAGCAGAGAAACATGCAGACTGCACTACCCTTGAGCCCACGTCAGCTACTAATTGAGGTATTGATGGATTTAAATGAAGCAGAAATGCACTCAAGAGTTCTAACCTCTCATAAAAGGCACACATACACCTCCACACACACACACAACTGTATCCTCTCCATACAAGCACAATGCAAACGATGTGTTTTACATGAATACACAAACTCTAAAATATTCCTGCAGCGTGTACAAAAACATATACAATGTATGCCAAGAAAAAAAATTATACACCACTCAGGCAACTTTAGTTCAGCTTTACAGAAAGCATCTGGAGTACAACAAGAACAAGCTGGGGTTTAAAATGTGAAATCTGATCTCTTGATGAGTGTTCGGCATGGGGCTGAGCCAATGGTAGCAGGGGAAGCTAAGTATGATCAGAGGCCCAAAAGAACATATCACATTTTCCTCTAATGTGAAGTATTCTAACTGTGAAGATGACACATCAGTGCTAACTGAATCACAAATGACTAAGAAGGTTTGGAATAACTCTATAAAAGAAAAAGAAAGAAGTGTGTTCATATTTGATCTACTTCGATGATCCCATACAGACGTGGCATCAATATAGTAACTGTGGGACAGAAATGTCTAGCCAAGTCAAGTCATCTTTAATCATATAGCACATTTAAAAGACATCAAGTGTTGGCCAAAGTGCTGAACTGAGGGATAACATAATAAAAAGAATTAAATAGATAAGATGAAAACATTATAGAAAACATTGTAAGACATCCATATATGTTTGTAAAAAATATGTGTACATGCAAATATGCACATACATATACAAAAATGTACACATTCACACACAAGCACACATACGTGATCATTAAATACATGTATACGCATGCAAACATCATCCAATGAGGTAAAAGACCAGAATAGCTAAAACAGAATAAAAGGTGTCAGAGAGATTGGAAAGCCTTGGAAAATAGGTAGGTCTTCAGATTCGATTTGAAGACTTCCGAGGACTGTTCCAGAGCCTCGGGGCGGCAATGGAGAAAGCCCTGCCACCTCTAAGATCATTTAGAAAAAAATGTCTGGAGTGAAAAGTGTATCACTCACTTATATACAGAATATACCATCCTGTATATAACATGAACTGATCATGGATAAAACAAAATATGACCGTGATCTTAAACATCTTATACTTAATTTTTCTTTTTTCAAATCTCGACTATGATAGAAAATGTTGGACTATGACGATTGGTAGCACTGATCTTTCTTTATGTTTGCCTGCACATTTTCTGAAGAGAAGTGTAAGCTCGGAAGATCTGCGGAACACCTACAGAACAAATGAAAAGTTCTCAATGTTCTCAAATATTACTAAAGTTCATGAACGTGAGAATCAATGGCATGTAATACAAAGGAGGGGGGGGGGGTTGTCCATTAACTAGCAATCGTTATTGACTGAAATAAAGTTGCTTGCTCTGTACAAAATCATGCGGAGCCCGCAGGCAGCTATAGAGAATATAAAAATGATATTTCAAGGCCATTTTACTACATTGAGTGTAAGAAATACTATTACATGCCTGCAGCCTCCATTGTAGGCTGCCTTAACCATAAATCTCCAATTCAGTTTTATCGAATCGCCTTCTTTCTCTCCATACTACAACTGTCTCTTTGTAATTTTATAGCAAAGTTTTAAAAAATTACTTTACAAGCACCTAAGAATTTTTTTTGGCAATATGCAGGCAGGATTTTCCCATGTTTTACACTGTACAATCCAAGCAGGGGCATTTTATGTTAGCATAGATATCGTATTACATTATATGAATTATACAAGTGCAGGTTAATTAACTCAGTCACTTTACCTGCAAGTTGCACAAAACAGCAAGGCAGTAAAAACTGGATGTTTAGTCATTTCTCATGTAAAATCCCGCAAGCGTTATCGGCTGAGCCGGTGTATATGTTTTTTTGTTTTTTGTAGCACAGATGTTTCTGAATGACCTGAGAAATATTAAAGGGATATTTTAGGAATAGAGTACAGCCAGCATTGCTACTTCAGCACTACGGACAGCGGCATGGACTGCAGACACAGCAAGGCAGGCCATTGATTGCAGTGGCTGATTGTATCTTAGCCTAATAGCAGAAAGAACTGTGATAGATGCAGGTGACTTTATAGTTCGGTAATGCAGATTATCGACAGCACGGCCTCAAGAGGACCTGAGTGTTTGTGTTTGCTGGAGAGCGTGACAGAACCTGGGGAGGAGAAGGTATTCTAGTAATCTCAGCCAAAGTTATTTATAAACCAGTCATCTTTGTTGCTTTTACAGCTGCTCGAATGTTTGATATTTTCTAATAAGTTGCATATGTTGTCGCATGAGGAGTGAGGAAGACTCATTTTGGTTACTTTGGGTGGAAAGAAGCATCTTTAGAGCACAAATCCCTGAACATCTTTCCAACTAAAGATGTGCAGGTGCAGTGCACTTGGTGCTTTAGGGAGAAAAATTATCTTATCAGCACCACAGACCGGCCTATCGTGTGTGTATGTGGCTTCAAAAATTCACCCAACTATGTTGAGAATATATAACTCGCGCTTTAAAGGAATAGAACATGTTTCTGTTCATTTAAAGCAGAAGAACATGTTTTCATATAAATAATAAAAGCTGTAAATCATGTTACGGTTACAGTTCATGTTAATGAAACTACTAGTTGTGAGAAGCAAGCGTACATTATTCAGTAGTGAAGTTATTAGAATTCCCTTTGATAGAGCCCAGTGCAACATGAAACTGAAGCCTCCAGCAACAGCAGAGTGCATTCAATAGGTCAAGCCTCTCTCACGCACACACATATACACAACTCTCTCACACTGCTGTGGCAGCTAGTGCAGCTGAATATTAGGATCAATGAAAGTGAAACTATGCAAGCAGTTTCTGTTCACTCCTCACACGACTCCATTTCCTACTAGAATACAAAATGCACACCAATAACACAGCATAAACAGTCCACTGCTGTTTCCTGTCGAGTAGAGGTATGGGTTATTGATTGTTCATGTCCTCCACAAATAACATACATACACTCACCGGACACTTTGTTACATACACCTCTTCAGCTGCTTGTTAACACAAATATTTAACCAGCCAGTCTCATGGGGTAAACTTAATGCATTTAGTCATGTAGACGTGGTCAAGATGACCTGCTGAAGTTCAAACTGAGCATCAGAATCTGATGACTCTTGTTTTCTGCTGCAACATTTGGACTGTAGGGTCAAATGTTGGAGTAAACAACATGAAAGCTTGGGCCTATCCTGCTTTGTATGAGTGGTTTAGGCTGCTGATATAATAGTGTCGGGTATATTTCCTTGGCACACTTTGGTCCCATTGCCACCAACTGAGCATTGTTGGAACAGAGCAGCCTACCCGAGTATTGCTGCTGAGCATGTCTGTCTCTTTATGACCACAGTGTACCCATCTTCTGATGCCTTTTTCTGGTATTATAACGAGCCATGTCACAAAGCTCAAATCATCTCGAACTGGTTTCTTGTGCATGACAATGAGTTCACTGTGTTCAGATGACGAGCATGATGATGTGCAGGGTATCGTCACTCATTTCTAGAATCGGTTCGATTCCGATTCACAAGGTCCCATATCGATTCGATCCACGATTCGATTTGATTCAATTTGAATCGAATTGATTCAATTTGAATCGGGAAATTTTGCCTCAGACAGTCAGAAATATTATAATTCAGATCATGCATCAGTACATTTCTATATTTTTATATCTATAAAAAGAAATCTGACACTTGCGAGACTTTATCAAAGGTGTAAGCATCACAGCAGATGCCTTCGTGTCAAAGTAGCTGAGGAAAAAACACAGAAAAACATGAAGGTGATTTTCCTGGCCTGGGATTTTATAAAAATATTCTGCAGTAGATCAAAAACGAAACAAAACCGTTAATGAACATATGAACATTACCTGATGCTGCTGACGTGAAGCAGAGCAAAGTTACAGCGGTTTTATTAGAGACACGGCTGAGCGTTTTGCAATTTTGCATAATTTTAAAAAGTTTAAATTTGTTCAGTATTGAACGGCAGAAATGAGGCTTTCTTTTTGGAAGTAACTAAAAGGGGAAAAAAAAAACAGCGGCCGACAGCGCTGTAAGAACGGTAGACTTGTGTGTAACAAGCAAGCGAATAATGCAGAAAAAAGATTTTTAGACGGGAAACTGTTCTTGAAGTACAGAGAGATAGAGAGAGAGAGAGAGCGAGAGAGCTGTGCATGTAGTGTGATTTTATCAAGGTGGCAGCAAAACAATAAGAGGGAATTCATGACGATGTTTATGTGAAGCGTAGTTTGCTGCTTCTTTTGCTGCTGGTTCAGTCAATATTGTTTGGAGAGAGATAAAACCTGCAGGTTCAGAATCAGGGCAAAAATGGCGCAAACACACAGCTCAGAATCAGCGAGCTGTCGGCTTTCAGCTCGTGTCCGTGTCCGTGCCATCGGGTGAGAAAGGCGACATCTCACTGATTCTGATTCGTCGGCGGGTCCGCGCTTTGTGTTTACGTCTTTGTGCAGAATCCGTGTTCCTGCTCTCAGTTACTGTTTTAGATGTTTGGTGGTTGTTGAAATTTTGTGAGGTTAAACCTGAGATTCTGGTATTTCGGGCAAAATAAATTTATATTAAAAAATCGATTCAGGATTTTAATGAATCGATATCACGTTATCCAAGCGAGGATCGATTTTAATCGATAAATCGATAATCAAAACCCACCCCTAATAAGGAAGACCAAAGGGTGGACTGATACTAAAGCAATGTGGCAGTGTGTGGAAAATGCACTTTACATGTTCTAGCATGTAAATAAGCTGCATGTGTGCACACCAGCATGTTTGATTCGGCCAATAAACTCTATCACTCCCTTCTGCACACCTCACATACACCTAGGAGCTCTGACTTAGAGTGGGGATTGATGAGAATGATCATTGAGGAGTCACCCAGAAAAGCGCACCAATATCTTCTCTGCTGCTGCACATTATCTTAGTGAACTCCTGCGAGAAGACCTCACAAAGGGATTAAAAGTTGACTAAAACAAGATGAGAGAAAAAGAGAAGATCTGCATTGCTGTTGCATTCAACAACAGCACAGATTAAATTATTGAGCTATATTATCTTATTCTAACGTCTTTAGCATTCTCTGTGACCCTGAGGAGCACATATGGGTGGATTTTAACAGATACACTGAAAGCATAATATAAAGAAAATGCAGGCCCGATTTATTTCCTGTATTTTTTTAGTTAATGGTTAAAGCATACTGTGTGCCGTAAGAACTTGTTCACTTATCATTTTCTTCAGTTGAAATACATGAAAATCAATGTTTGGAGTTTGATATGCTACTGAGAGTTGAGCCTGCAGTAGCTGCAGCTGCAGTGTTTGCTCTCTGCGTGGTAGAAAATAGAAGAAAAAAGGTTGGCACAGCCATAGGTCAACTTGCTGCATAGCAACTGGGTGCCACAGTCAGCAAACTGACCTAAGAAAACACAGAGTTTGTTCCTCTCTGAGCTTGCTGTTTCAGTGCTGACAGCTTCTCAGCCTTGTACACTGCGAGGCTTAATTACAGTGACACATGAATAGCCACGATGTGCCCGCTGATATTAATGATAGAACATACAGATTCACCCAGAAGGCGGGTTCTGCACAAATTATTTATACACAGAGAGGTCAGAGGTCAGAGTATGATAGAGAACATTTTGAACACCTGACCTTTATCCTGTCAGACTAAATTAAATATTAAATTGAGCTGGAGTCACAGTCTTGTTTATGTACACCCAAGAAGAAAACAGAGGATGAGACGGAGAAAGAAAGAGTGCTGCCCGTCAGCAGGGAACCTCATGCTCGAGTTTGATAACAGTAGCAGAGGGAAAATAATCCCCACTTGCATCTAAGTACCACTCCTAGCACGTTAGGGGAGCTACATGCTAATGCTCGTGGAAGCAGGACACCAGCAGTCATGGACATTAAACTAAGACACGTTCACGTGGAGGTGTGAGGTATAACTGATGTATATAGAAAAATGTTCTCTTCATGATCTGTTCGTTCATAAGCTGTACAGCTTAACTCCTGAAAATAATGGGAGCCAATTCAGCCTACTGCTCCTTCAGCCCAGACAGCGAAACAGAAATTGATTACAGCTGCATCAGATGTGGATTCTTACTTTTGACTGTGAGGTACATGGACTTGCTGACATCTGCTCCCACGTCGTTGCTGACTTTACACAGGTAGAAGCCGCTGTCGTCCTCCAGCACGTGTTTGATAAGCAGCGAACCGTTGCTCAGCAGCTGGATACGAGAGCCGGTGTTCAGAGGGATGGGCTGAAACTGGGGGACGCCGGCGCCTAGTGCGAGCAGGTAGAGATGAGCCAAAAAAGACAAAATCAGGAGCTGTTTTAAATCAGAAAAGAGGCATTCAGATTTATTTATACGACTCATTCAGTGCACCACGACACAGAGAAAAATACACATATACGAAGATAAATAGCATTACAGTACTTAACAGTAAGAGGACCTAGAATGTGTGTGTCCATGTGCATTCACTTGACCACGCATCTGTGTTTACAGATTTGATGACAAAGCCTGTCAGATTCAGCAAGGATTGTAAACATGTTTCTTAACACCAGGCCTAAATCCTTAAATCGCCAAACAGCTGCTGAGCAGAGCGAAACAGGCCGAGCTGCTGGTGTGATGCAATCAGAACAGACATAATGCTCATGTTTAACAAGAAGGCAGATTGGTGCAGAGGAACAACGGGGAGAAGGAGAGCAGGGGGGCCTTATATTGGAACTAGCCTTCGATGCAGAGTCAGGCTGATTTCTCCGCTGAAGTTAGAAGAGGATTTTCTCCTTTTTTCTTTTTGTTCTTGTGTTTCAAACTCTGGATTTAGTCTTTGCTCTTGTGTTTGCTGAATTCACCAAAAGAATAACACAGAAATGTCCTTAGAAACACATTTCTGGCCAGTCTGAAAGACAAGGACACACTAATCCTGAAGCAGTGGGTTCGATGCTTTGCGCCGTTCTTTATCTGTAAAAGTCAAATATGACTGACATTTGAAATTCATTCTTAAAATTTTTCAAAATAACTGGACAAAATCTGTCCGGTACCTGTCTGAAGTCTGGTAACAGATGGGTAGGAAACTGTCTCTGTCTTTTAAATAGAAAATTATATAATCAGTCTCTTTTTACTGTTATACAATACAGTATCTCTTCCTGAACTGGCAGCCCTTAAGTCTCTAAGAAATGTCACCAACACTGAATTATAAGGTTCATATCTTTAACTAGTCTTGCTCATGTAGCATTAAACGCATGCAAAGTGAGCCAGACGTTGCATAAGCTTGTGTTAAAGTTAGCGTGTACAGATTAGACCATTTAGGGAGCTGTGGGTATTTGCTGTTTAATTAAAATGCAGTCAAGTGGCCGTGGCTAGAGAAGGGTCAAGTGGTGACTTTGTTCCTGCTCCCCTGGCTCTTAGAGAGGCAGAGGGAGGTAGAGGTGTTCTTCCTTGAATTATGGATTCTGCATATCCAAATAGTGCTAGTCGTTATGTTAATAGCAGTTGACCTTTACTTACTGTTCCATATCTCTCGGAGACACTCATCTGGCTCTTAGCTATTACTGTTGCAGTAAAAGCATGCCAGGCAGCTATTCTCTGGACAAACTGCAGTCTGGCTAACAACAAATTAGGCATTAGCGAGCTAAACTGCCTGCCCTGGATAAGTTGATTTTCATTGTCCCTTTGCTCTGACAGCTATCCTGTAGAGAAACAGGAAGTGTGTGAAATGCTGAGGTAAAAAGGTCCCAGAAACCAAAAAATAGGACTGACTGGTAGTCTGGCTTAAGCGAACCTGACCAATAAGCTAGCTTCAAACACTACAAGTGAGTAGACACATGCTGAGCTCAGGCCGATCCCTCCGTACATACTGATCAGGCCTGGTCAGACACTGCTAATCAGGCATAGACATGCACACGAGCACAGATAAATCCCATCAAAGGGTGAAAAACAGATCTGATTCTTTCATTCCTTTGATCGTGGCACCGAGCACGCAGACACACACATGCGCACGCTCTGCTCCTCGTTGGCTGTTGTGTTTCTCTTGGTGAAGCTTTCATCCGAGGTTATATGGATGATGGAGCAAACATCTGGGGCCCCTTTCTTCATCTGCCGTGCTCAAGTGGCTAAACTCACCTGCTGCCTTGCTGCCTGTCTGTCTGCTTCAGTCTGTTCTTGTCTTTTTCTCTCTGATAATTTTCTAACGATGCAGGTGGGAACCGTGAAAACTAACAGCCCTAAATTGAAGTGATGTGTGTGTTTGTATGTCCTGCGCATTCATAGACATGTATGCCAGCCGCAGGTAAAGAAAGTAGCAAGCAGAGTGATTTCTCCCTGTTTTGACTGATGTTTGCACCTCTTTTCACATGTTCAAGAATCTTCCCTTTACATTCACTTCATTTAATGTACCTTTGGAGTGTTCCCAAACGATGGTAGGTGGTGGATAACCTTCAGCGGAGCAGTTAAGAGTCACAGTTTTGCCATAGATCCCATCTTGATCCTCAGGCTGAACCACAAACTGAGGAGGCACTGTACACAGCAACAAACACAACAAACAGCAACACTTCATGGTGTTTCCCAGCTGATTTTACTGATAGATGGAAGATGGATGCTGTCTTACCCCTAACGATCAGCTGACTCTGGTGCTCCACAACAGCAGCTTCATTGCGGGCGATGCACGTGTAGTTGCCGTTGTGGTCGGGTGTTAGGTTGGAGATCCTCAGCGAGCTGGTAAAGTCTATGTTGTCCACAGTCACGCCCAAGCTGGCGGGGATCGGCCGCCCGTCCTTCTGCCACGTAATGTCCAGCGGTCGGTCACCCGACATGACCACGCAGGGGATGAAGACGCGTTGGCCGATGGTGAAACGCTGAAACTCGAAGGGCTGGATGTAGGGAGGGACTGCAGGTGGAGGGATAAAAATCTAAATGATAACAAGTCTTCAAAAATCATCTGAACTCCCTGGATTCTGTTAAAGTTGCTGTGTCCCTTATTGAGACTAACCCTAAAAGCATCACTCTCTCTCTCTGTTAAGAAAACAAGAGGTCACTGAAAGAACATAAAAGACTTGAATAGCAAAACATGCTGCAATAATTCGTTGTCATTCCCAGGCTGGAACATTTTGTCCTCAGAGTGCATAGAAAGAGAGAAAGAAAATAAATAATAATAACTTTCAAGGTGACTTGTTGTGATGCTTTAGAAAAAGAAACCTTAACAAACCTGAGCATTTTTCCTTTATCTATAAATGATCATATATCAAGCCACTAACCTACACCTACGTGCATTAACATCTAGCTGCAACAACACTATCAAATTATAGCACAAAAATCATGATTACAGGAAATATTTATACTTGCATTTATATTACAATATAAAGAATTAACAACTTTAAACTAAACAGAGGCTACATCCCTTGCACCACCTCAGTCTTCAATGCACCTGTCTTGAATAACTGAAATTCAGAAACAAAGTCAATCTATCTGCACGATATAATCACAGTTACAATATGATCTATTCAAATTGACTGCGCTATATTCTCTGGGAAATCTCCAGCCATCACACAAGTCATCTGCGCGAGCGTCCATTCAGTTCAAATAACACTGAAATAAGCAGCACTTTAGCCGCTTATTTAATTCACAACAAAGTGGAGATAATGGACTCCAGGGATCCCCAAAGACACTTCGGCATTTTAAGCATGAGCAGAGTAAATTAACAAATGCACTCCCTCACTATAGCACCGCTGGGAAGGGTTGCTTTATATCATCACTCTCTCTTTCTCACTCTCTTTCTTCCTCCGTTTCCCTCGCTCCGTGGGAAAGTGTATTATAGTGAAAACAACATTACATACTGTGCAGAGGGAAGGAAATGAGACATAATGGGGAAGCCCGTTTTTTTAGTATAATCTATTACAGTTGTAAGATCTCAGTGGAGATCAGTCAGTCAGCCCTGTAATATCAGCTGCCATCTTCACTTCTTCTTCATAAGCCAGACTAATGTACCCAGGAATATCAGGTAGATTAATTAATTTAGTCCGGAGAGATCTATTTATATTGTTGCGTCTGGATGGGAGGAGAAGAGCGAGCCGAAACCTTTTTTCACCACTGTATCACACAAAGTTGGAACTGTGACAGTTTCCCACAAAACCTATGGAGGAATATGCCTATGCCTTTTGGCTAAATGTGACGTGTGAAGATCAATACCACACATGCAATACTATACAGGTAATGGCACATTTTTTAGCTCAGATTGTTAATATTAAATAGATGTAATACTACATATTAATTGTTGAGCTGCAGAGGGAAGTGTCGGTAGGTAGAGTTTATTACTTTCAATGAAGTTAGGTCAGTTTTTCCAATATTTATGCCGGACTTGCTTTTAAATGTTTGTTAATTTGTGAATTGATGAATTGTAGTAAGAAAGTGCTTTGAGTGTCCAAACTGAGTGAAAAAGCGCTACATAGGTAGCGGTCCATTTTACCATGAAGAGGTAGAGAAATATCTATGTTTATAGGACGTTATCATCATCCTGGTACCCTTGACAGAAGGTCAGTAGTTGCTTTTGGATTATTGCAGAAAATAAGTGTAAATGCATGAGTACTTAGTGACCTTTTTATGTTTTAGAAATGCAAATTTCTAAAGCATGTGTTAACAATAGACCATTCGATCAAAAACCAAGAACACAGACTTAAAGAGAAGGGAGCTCGAAGGGCAAAGTGATGCTTTATTTCTGTAGCATTAACTTTGTTTGTCTCCAAGCACTTTTTTTCCTCAATGTGACTGTGGCATTAGCTAATTCCAGTAATGATCTGTGTGGTGTGTTTTGGAGCATTTAGATATGATTTGCAGTAGGCACATAAATGGTTTTCAAATCCACATAGAAACCAGATTAACATATCACAACATAGTACCAGCATACTTAAGGTGCTGAACAATCTTGCTAGTATTTGCTGATAACTTGATAAACATGGCTATCTTTTGTTCCAAGAAAAAACAAGATCATATGAAGTTAAACACTAAATACTATAAAATGTCAGTTTGCTAATTAATGACCACCCTTTATATACAGTCTACGCACTAATAATCACAGAACTGGTTTACCAAATAGATTTAATAACAGTATGTCACCAATAACAAATTATAAAGCACATGCAACGTATTTTTAGCGGCATCAACGTTCTCATTTCTTATGCAGGGCATCCTAATAGTAGTCATGGCGATTCACTTAACTTTGTTCATGTTACAGCCTTAATATAAAACGGGTTAAATTCATTATTCACCTCAAAATTCAACACACAATACCCCAAAAAGACAAAATTAAAAAGAGTTTGCTTATTTATACCTACATTTCTATATCTACTCCATACTGGTACTCAGGTTGTTGCACTCTATTTATCTGTATAACTCAGGGGTGGGCAATCTCAGTCCATGACGGCCGGTGTCCCTGCAGGTTTTAGATGTGTCCTCAAACCAACACAGCTGATTTAAATGGCTAAATTAGCTCCTCAACATGTCCTGAAGTTCTCCAGAGGCCTGGTAACGAACTAATCATGTGATTCAGGTGTGTTGACCCAAGGTGAGATCTAAAACCTGCAGGACACCGGCCCTCGTGGACTGAGATTGCCCACCCCTGGTATAACTTATTACTTGTTATTCTATTTTCTTTTTATTCTGTTTCTTTCACTCTGGGACTGTGTGCACGTAATTTCGTTCCACCTCATGTAAACATGTGATGCGAATGACTATAAAAGAATCCTTGCATCCTTGAAATTCTTGCAATTTTGTTAAAAAAAAAAAAAAAGAATAATTACAAAATGTGAAACAAGTAAACTGCTGTAAATATGTACTGCACCTTTCTAATGACTTTATGTCAAAGAGTAATCAGAGTAAGAATAACACATCAAGGTTGCCAACGCCAACTTGGTGAGCTGCAGTTTCATTGGACTTACCTCTCACTCGGACGTGGACGCTCTGGGAGTCCATCTTGTTGGGCTGAACCATCACCTTGCAGTTATACTCGCCGGCATCCACCTGCTGCACGTTACTAAGCTTCAGCGTGCCGTTGTTCTCGAACGCTCGCTGCCTGTGGTTGAAAGGTAGCAGCGCAGAGTTCTTGTACCACTTTATGGAATAGTAAGGGTAGCCAATGACGCGACAGTGAACGAAGGCATCCCGTCCAGCGATTGCGGTGATGTTTTTCATTGGACGAATGCTGGCTCGGCCTAAAAAGGCACAGAGATTAAAAATTTAAGATTTTAAGGACAGCGGTATTCACAGAAAATCACAACAACAGTGTGAATGAGTGTGGTTTGCTTTATTATGGTGTTTTTACAAATAGACTCGTGACTCGTTAAACGTATTCAGGATTTCAACATGAAAGTGTTTCCCCTCACAGCTCCACAAGTCCTACCAGGCACCAAGTACTCACAGGAGAAGTGAAAGGAAGCTGCTGTTTGAAGCTTTTGTTTAACTACAAGAAATAAGGCAGAACTCTAAGTAGAAGGCGGTGAAATGACAAGCAGATTAAAGTGCGCTAACTATATGAAGGAAAAGAGAGCATTAAAATAACACTGTACTATGCGTGCTTATAACTCGGCTGTAATACATTCTGTTTCCCATCAAATGTTATATATGCCGAGCCTCATTCTGTGTCTCATAAAATGGAAACGGAGTAGTTGCTTTAGCATCTGATCGAGAAGAGTCGAATTGGCTGCTTGAGTAAATACACACAGACACACATGACTCGCACACACAAGCACACCGGGGGATAAATGTATTCAAACAGAAGAAATGCATTTTTCTTCTGGCTATTTACAAACCATATCCAGATACGCTTACGAGCAGCAAACCAGCATAATTCATTTGACCTAAAATGCAAGCGTGTTGGAAAAGCACAGTAACAATTTGGAGAGAAAATTACAAAGCAACAATTTTAGAAAAGTATACGTGGTTTAGGATTAAGAGACAGTAACAGGAAAACAAAACTGAGGCAAAATCAGTCGCTGGAGAGCAACTTAAAAGGAGATGTAAGTGTGAATAAAGATTTCAAATTAAAAATAAAATAATAGCAAAGAAAAAAACAAACACCAAATTTTAAGAACAAGTTTTTCGCAGATAAATTCCAGATCCAAACAACAAGCAGCTCTCACATACGACACAGAGACAGACACATAGAGAGACAGACAGGTATGTGTATTTGTTCTTGGAGGAGCTGATTTGACAAGCACCTCTTACGTTTATTCGAGCCTGGTGGTACACGACCCCGGCCGAGTTGCTGCACGTGCACCGATACACCCCGCCGTCTTGCACCTGGGTGTGCGTGACATTGAGCTGGCTGACCACGTGGCCCTCGTGGGTCTCGTAGTGGCCCAGGTGGTGGTGGCTGTCTTTGATGACGGGATCGTCGTCCAGCGACCAGGTGCACCTCGGAGGCGGGGTGCCCTTGACGTTGCAGACCAGGAACACGGGCTCGTTCGGGTTCACCACCTTCTCGCTGAAGGAGGACAAGATTTTCGGAGTACCATCTGTGACAGAAGACAAAAGTGGAACGTGGTGGTGAATAAAAGAGAGGCTGAGTCACACAGAAGTACTACGTTTAAAAGTGAGAGCGGTTTAGTGAATAATGTCATCATAAATTATGTATTTTGGGGGTAGTTTGTTGTTTTAACCCTGTAACGCCAAGTGTATCATATTTGATATATGAGATTTTGAGACCTCAACATCATCGGTGTGAAAAACCTAATGTCTACAATCAGACACACGCAATACTACTGTGAGTAATAAAATAACAAAAACGCCAGATGTAGCAAAAATGACTGAACAAATGGAGATTCATGTATGCAAATTGCTATTTAGTTTTTTAAAAACTCATGAATCAGGCTTTAGAGGATTGACAAACAAAGCTGAAACGTGCACATGTGGAAAAAGGGAAAAGGAAATGCGTTATAATGTCGATCCCTGACAGGATTCAAACCAGTCACAGATGAAATCGTGCATGTTAGGTCACCGTGACACACCTGTCTTCAATATATTTTTGTAGTTTAAAGGGCAACCGTTTAAAAACTGAATATACCTGCTGATATCTCATTTTATAATCTCGGTAGTTTTGGACACAATAACAGCTTCACTTATGTGTTTCATAGTTCATCAAACAACGGCGATAAGGCATATGTAAAAAGGCTGACTCCAAGTGTGGGAGAGTGGGGAAGAAATGCTAGACTTTAAACAATTCCCAGGCAGAAACAGGATGATTACTGATCTTTTCTCACGTACCACTCAAATTAAACATTTGTGCTGACTAATTAGCCGAGCCAGTGAGTTTGTGTTGGGCACAAATCACAGTGAGCCAGTTTGATTCCTTTCTCACTGCTCACTAAAATGGCCGTGAGAAATACATATATATAGATTTGAAAAATTATTTGAATGAACATCAAAATGTCGAGTGATTTTCAACTAGTGCTTTGAGACACAAAGGGAAGCTCCTAAATATCACTGAACTCTGTTGCACCAGCTGTGTAATGAATCCAATATGTATATTTCTTGAGCTTTGCAAACTAACTAAGCTAATGTGCCTATTGGGGTTTTGCAGACATGTGATTGCTAACCACATGGTGTTAACCTGTCCACCTATAACAATAATGATGGTGACAATGTAGGGCCGAGCAAATAAAGCCCCAGTGACACAGTTGTGTGCTCCCCACTGGCTAGCAAAGCTAGTCTGCTAGCTACCAAAATGGTTTGGTAGCTAGCACCCCTCTCAGGTGTTGACCATGCCAGCATGTCTACAAGCTACTCTCTGAGTGGTGGCAAAACTGGAAAGTGAGAAAAAAAACAAATAGTTTGCCTTCCGTGCAAAAGTTACGGCTTTTGAAATCTGGATGCAAATTTTGTTAGCACTTGGCTGTGCTAACAATCCACATCTTTCTTGCAAACTCCTGGTAACTGCAGCGATCTTCTAAAAATCAAGGCAATCATAAAGATGGCTTTGTGGCACAGCACACTTTGTGATCAATTTCACCAAGTGACTGCCAGCAACCTCCAGGTGCCACTCACTAACCAGCCGGTAATTACACATTTTTCCACTTTTGGGCAAGTGATGTAAAATCTTTGTTATCTGATACAGCTTCTACTGAAATCCTGCATGAAAAACAGGTAAATTTTTTTTCTGTCATTTACACATTAGTCAAAAAAAAACATTTATATCCTGTATTGTCTACATCCTACTCTTTGTAATATCCAGACGCAGTATACATTTGTTGTTGGAGACAAATCTTTTTTTTCTTTAGAAGAAAACGTTTTTGTTAATAAAACAGTGATAGAAAGCAGCAAAAGGAAAGGAAAAAAATCATGTCTTTCTGAGAAGACTTTGCCATTTTTTCATTAAGAACATAGATCCATGAGCTTTTCTACCAGACACAGAGAGCTGTCGGCTTTTCAAATGTCTGTGTCTGCCTGCTGCTGCTGCTGCTGCTCTCTGATAATCTAGGTGTATTCCACATGATTATAGATTATCAATATCTTCTTTTTACAGCTCCCTGGCCACAGGAGACAGTTGCCTAAGCAACGCTTCCAAGGTAAGCTAATGGATTAAAGAGTGTGTGCATGTATTTTTGTATGTGTTTGTGAAGTGTGGGGCAATCATTCTAGTGGTGGCAGAGAATCGCAGCAGCATGCCATTAACACATAAACCTTATTGATCTTCAAGGCGTGAATCTGTTTGTGCTAACTCACTGAATATGTATAGGACAGCTGCTACTGTGTAGCGTTTTGGTCAGTATTTGTGTGTTTGGATACCTTTGCACCAGTGATGCCATTTTACCTTCAAGGATAACCTGAACAAAGTCCTGTGCAGACATCTTGCCCTTCCTGGCGAAGCACTGGTAAGCCCCGCCGTCACTTTTCGACATTCCTTCCATCATGAGGTTCTCCCGGTTTAGCCCAATGAAGCGAACATTGTTGCCAGGGTAGATGATCTCTCCGTTGCGATACCATGACAGCTCGTATTCATCTGAGCCGCTCACGCTACAGGACAGAGACACCTTGCTACCCACGCTGCCCTTCACCTTTCGAGGGCTGACCACTACTTTCAAGGGTTCTGTGGACACAGAAATCAAAGAGATGTTTAAGAAAAAAAATTGGGTAGTAAATATAATAATGAGGTACAGTATGATTATCATTTGATTCTCATCAATGCAGTACATCACTGGATCAAACAAAACAAGCAAGGTGTCACTTGTTATCACTAAACACAGCCCCCAGTGGTGCTGCTGGTGCAGGAGTCAGTTACTGGCAAATCATTTCAATCTCACACACACGTATTTACTGTTGTAGCTTCATAATCCTTAATTACCTCCAACAAGGAGGTTGCGTTTTTGGTAGCGTTTGCCTGTGTGTGTCATTTGTTCTGTCTGTAAACACCAAGGTGAAAAAGTTTTAAATGAATTCTGATAAAACTTTGTAGGGTGTAGAGTGGGGTCATGTTAACAATCCTTTAAAATTCAGCTTACATCCACCGATGTCTTCAAGGTCAACTCAATGATTTATTATTGAAAACTGACAAAAAGCCTCATACCTTAGAAACTACAAATATTACAAATGTGGTGTGTGTTGTCAGCATATAGAAAGTTCTATAAAGAAAGAACGATTTAAAATCATGTCGCATTTGACCTCTGACCTTCTTCAAGGTCAGCAGATTCCTCTGAAGGCTGTGTAGCGCTATTTAAATCTATGTTTCTTACTGACATTGCTTGTATTGACAACATATAAGCATACGGGGAATCACATATGTGGATTCTAGTCTACAAAGTACATTTAAAAAGAGCAAAGAAAAGAAAATTAATATATATAAAATATAATGGTATATTCTTACAAGTAAATACTGCCCAGAGAGTGAGCTGCCACGGTGGAGGTATGTGCTCTCTGAGTACTTCTTGTTTAGTTTATATGTTCATTTTACTCATATGAACCAAACTAACCATCCACGCTCTAACAAGTGCCAAGGCTGTTTTTTTCCCACTCATTTCACTTCATTACTCTAATACAGCAGTTTCGGCTACCCACAACATAGAAGAACCCCTGAATTTTATAAAGCACTTACGTTTGACATACAGGCGACCCATGACCTCCGCGGTGCCATAGCTGTTCCACACCTCACAGACATATGTTCCCGAGTCACTGGGCTGTGTGCTCTCTATCAGCAACCCCGAGGTTGTCTGGTGAATGCGACTGTCGAGCTCCAAGGGGCTGTTGTCCTTCAGCCAGCGGTATTTGGGCATTGGGTAGCCTGAAGCCTTGCATGGCAGCTCCACCCGATGATTAATCATCACCTCTCGGTGGTCAAAGCCATCCAAGATGACTGGCTCAGCATTGGTGGGGTCTGGAAGGAGCAGAGAATTTAGTGTTAATTAGTGGTGAGCGTTGCCAGCCGCTCGACAGTCTAATCCAATATTGATTCTTCGGGTCAACATTCAGTTCTACATACTGTATATTTTGTTACGTGGTGGAAAAGAGAGAAAGAGACTTGCTTCTGTAATTTACTGCAGTTTCACTGTCTCCTACAACCAAATTCAGACATACTAAATAAATGAAGAATATAAATGTGCATTTCATGCTAAATGACTTCTTTTTATCAAACTCTACTGCAATTTTATAAGAAGCTCTTTGCTGATACCTCCTGGTTTGTTTACTTTTATCTAACATCTGACACAATGACGATGAAAAAGACAGAATAGGTCACTGCATAACTCAGTTTTGTCTGCAACACACCATATGTGGAGATGCAGCTTCTTTATCTTATGACATTTTAAAATGCCCAACCCAACTCTAAATTGTTAATGTAGGGATGATCCCAGTATCAAATATGAAAAGCGCATATATATTTGTAACTTCTGACTAAGTGTTATCTTTAAAAGCAGTACTGACCCGACACAATGAGACGTGCACTGTTGCTCTGGCGAGTTTCACCGGTGTAGCGGTGACGCGTGGTGCAGCGATAGTTATTCAGGCCATCCTCAGGCAGGACGTCCAAAATATACAAGGCTCCCGTGGATGTGATGAGATATCTTTGTCCTGGAGAAGATAAGAAAGAAAGCAGTTGTGTGGTTGTCTTATAGCATCACAACAGCTTTTACAATATAAAGAAAATGCATTCACTCCAGCACCACTGAGAGATTTTCTCTCTTCCTCCATAGGGTGCTAATGAATTTCTAATGTCACAGATGTCACATATAAATACACACCACAAGAAATATCATCTTAAATGATGCTGTAACTGCTATAAATATTGAATTAATCATGTACAAAATATACAAATTAAAAACTCAGTCCACATATTGTGTTTATTATACAAGTCCTTAACCTTTAACAGCTTTTATTGTCTTGTCTTTGTGCTGTTGCACTAGCCTCACTGGCGCCATAGTCTGTTACAGAAAACCAATCCCTCTTATGCTGTCACAGGCAGTTCTGTAAGTACGGTAATATTATGTTAATTCTGCAGATCAAACGAGGTTGAGTGGGGTTGTCACCTTCCATAAGGAAAGAAACCTTCCTCACAGCCATCACGTGGATGCCCACAGTCCCATGGGAGCAGATTGACGTCAAAACTGATTGAAAAAGCAATTTACAGGATATTGTCTTCTCTGTGCAGTGGTGGGTATGCTACGACAGAGATAGCACAGGAAGCCTTTCGGGCTAGAGAGAGTCCTACAACAGCAATAGGTGATGACGACCGGGTCGAGAAGAAAAATATCGTACTGTGCCATCACGGGGTTGCAAAGCTGCAGCAGTACCCGTTCGATTTTTTTAAATCCTTTTTGGCACTCTAGTCTACTTTTTTTTTCTCCACATAAATATAAGATATAAAGTGAACCCAAATAGAACTATAAGCTATACTTAGAGTCCAAAAAAAAGTATTTGGCATTTTTGTTTGTTAGCCAGATCAAGCTTTAATTTGAACATATACTTGATATTACTGCACAAAAAATGAATTTATGAAATTCCCCATGGTGCACAAATTGCAGCACCATTTAAAAGTACAATCCCAATTCTTAAAAAGTAGGAACGCTGTGTATATAAGAAGAAATAAAATAAAAAAACAAAACAAAATGCAATTCTTTGAAAATCTTACAAACCCATATTTTATTCACAGTAGAGCATATAAAATATATCAAATCTTTAAATGGAGTCAGTGCACAATTTTAGGGAAAATGATGTGCTCATTTTAAATTTGATGGCAGCCACGTGTATAGAAAGTTGGGACAGAGCCGTGTTTACGACTGTGCGGCATCAACAATGAGGAGTCCACCTGCTGGACCAATGGGAGATGGGAATGTTGTTTGATAGAGGATTCTAGCTGCTGAACAGTCCTGGGTCTTCTTTGTTGTATTTTTAATTTCATGATGCTCCAGACAGTTTCAAATGGTGACCGCCTGGACTGCAGACAGTGCAGTTCAGCTGTGATTTAGCATTGTCTTACTGAAATATGCAAGGCCTTCTCTGAAGAAGACGTCATCTGGATGGGAGCATTTGTTGCTCTAAAACCTGTATGTATATTTCAAGATTGATGCTGCCTTTTCCAGATGTTCAAGCTGCCAATTTAAAAAGAACTAATTCACACTAACACCATTAGAGATGCAGGCTTCTGGACTGAATGCTGATAACAAGCAGAATCGTCCCTCTCCTCTGTCTGGGTGACATGACAACTATGTTTCCCAAAACTAATTTTGATTTTTCTGACCAGTAACAGCGCTCCCCATTGGCTCAGTCCATTTTAAATGAACTTTGGCCCAAAGAGGAGGCCAGCATTTCTGTTCACTTACAGCTCATTTTCAGACAGACTTCTAACCTGCATTTCTGAATGGCACCGTGAACTTTCTGGAAGACTCATGACTGTTTTAATGCAATGCGGCATTGAAGACTTGACTTTTGGGTTTTCTCCAGATTCTTTAAAACTTTTAATCAAATTATATACTGCAGATGATAGAAGATATTCAAAGAGCAAAGGTTTCTGGTCAGCTGCTGTTTGCTTGCTGTTAGTTGTACCACAAAAAAGCTCAAACCAACCTCAAAGCCTGTTTCATTGAGAGCTGTCAGTTACTGCTGACTGTAATGACGCTGTGTGTATGACTAGTAAAAAGATTTTTAAAAATTAATTAAAACAGTGGGATTAAATACCAAAGGCACTTGGTTAGCTAACATCAACATTTCATTCAAAAACACAAAAGGAACTTTGCACAGATAAAAACAGATAATGGGCTCAGCAGAAGTCTTCTGACAGCTAAATCATTTGCATGGTAAAGAGAAGTCCCTACACCACCGCACAGCAGGTAAAGCATTCTCTCCAGGACGCAGATGTAAGCACATGTTTCCTAGTTAAAGATCAAATAACAACTTCATGACAAGAAACTCAGAGGATTCTGCACTAGATGTAAACCCCTGCTAAACCAATAAAACAACAGAAAAAAGCTAAAAGTTGACACATGTAGAGTGGTGGTAAATGAACTGAAAAAAAAAATCATGCTAAGAGGACATTGTGGACAAGATAACAGTGCATACTCAAAAACATGGTTGTGCACTGGAATTTATTTGTCACTGAATGTGCCGAAGCGTTTATGGCCTGGAGTGTGTACTCTGTGTCATCACCTGACTGTGCAAATATTTGGCTATCTGCTTGTGAAGCAAGATTTCGACAATAACAAGGTTATAATATGTTAATGTGCAGCTATTTTTAAGAGTGACATGTTTCATGAGGGATTTTTTTCCTCAAGGAAGTTTCTTTTTTTCCCCCTGTATGTGTAGTTTGGTTAAAAATAAGCACAACGTTCATGTGCAGCAACAAGAAAAACATAGATTGACAGATAAACTGTATCAGAAAAAATGAAAGTCAGTGGCTTGGATATGAATGTACAAGCCACAGTACATTCTTCCATCATTATCAAAAGGAAGAGAAACCTCCAATTACACCAAGTGGTTTAAGTCTGGATTACTCTGATTCAAGCTGAGTAGTGTCAACTGAAACTAAACTAAAAACTAAAATTAGACATCAAAAAAAATATGTTGTTAACTAAAATAAAAACAAGACCTTTAAAAATGGTATGCCCATACAATGATGATTGAAAAGACAAACTAACACTGAAACTAATAAAACCTTAAGAAAACTAAACATTTAAACAACTTAAAAAATGAATGAGATAAAAGTAAAAACAAATTAGAAGACAGAAAAATATAACAACTTACAGTAAGATCTGTACACCCTCCTATTTTCTTAAGGCATACTGTAGTTTTTTTCATTTTTAATATATGTTTTGCATTATTTCCTGAATGCATTTGACTGTTTTTATTAGCGAAACATTTCTCTGCATATTTAATTTGCATTACATATGATATCTAAAGGAGACCAGCAGTGGTTAACTCATATAAACTGAAAGGGAGGAGCTGTGGGTCTATTGTTAAACAGAGACTTAACATCCTATTAACTATATCTATTAACGTCCTTTAAAAAAAAAAAAATCAATAAAAAGAACAAACAAACCAAAAAACTAAGGATTGTAATGTTTTTCCTTTTTTAAAAAAATAGTTCCTGAGTGAAGAATTTTAATATTTATTATTGCGTTTAGGTCAAAATGCCCAAACAGATTTCAAAATCCGAGTAGGTGCAAAGGTTTCTTTTTCCTATGTAGGTTTGTAAATTAGATGTGACGTCCCTCGCCTAACAACATCCCCCAGAAAATCAGAGAAAATTATAGAAAAAAATTGTATGTCACAATGTAATCCCGATCGCTCTCCTACATTTGGTGCAGTGGTTGGCCGCAGTGCCACGATGAGCTACAGTGTTACCAGACAGAAGCAATTAGCTACAAAAACAGTGAGTGGGGAGGTGGTGAGCGAACTTAACCTAATCTTAGATTATACACTAATGCTAACATCAAACCGCTACATGTTTTAATATTCCACCGGAGACTAATATGTATGAAGGAAGCAAAGCGTGCTTAATATGCTTACATCTTATATGCATTTTAGATGTTTGCACAGGCAGAGGAAAATCAACCTTGTGGGGTAAAAGCAAACAGGAGGAATACAGAGAGAGGCGAGAGAAGCAAAACAAAACTGCTCAGCTATTGTAAGCATTGACCTAGATAGAACCGACAACAGATTCCACGGATTTGATGTCCTGAAGGGGTTTCGCGGGTTTTACATACAGGGCTGTTAGATGGGCAACCAGCAAGTGGAATCTATAAAGAGAGCGAGAGAGGGTGTGACTGTGTGTGTGTGTGGATGCCGGCAGCCATGCATGCACGCCAGCGAGCAAGACAATTGGTAAAAGGAAATCTTCTCAGAGGTCGAGGAGGCCAGATGCGAGAAAAACAACGCTGTTTTTCATCATCGCCTTCTCTTTTCAGCTACATTTTCACTGGTTTTGTACGCAGCTGTAGCGGCAGAGGCAGTTCTCATTTATCTGATGTGTGTACCTTTACTTCACATACCGATCACTTTTTGTTGGCTGCTTTTAATGAAAATATATGTAAGAGTGTACTTGTAAAATCCTAGAAACCATATTACAACAATGCAGCAGCAAAAACTCAATTCAAACATCTCCTCCAAAGCTGTCCACCACACACACACACACACACACACACTGCCTCCTTCCCTTTTTCCCTCTCCTCCCTTCTGGCTTCTCCATTTTGATTCTGTACTGGTCGTCTGAAATCTCACTGTGGAATCCATCTTGAGTGAGGCAAAATGGTATTTCACTCCAGCCGCTGTGAGCTGCTGCAATTTTCTCTTCAAGCACCTCTATGCTCCTGCAATGCCTTTTAAGACGTCAGAGCTCAGTTATTGTGTTATGACAGAATGAAGGGGACACTACAGTAGGGAGGGGATTCAGAATGAGAGCTATTGTATTGAATTGTACTGCACTGTATTGTATTTCTTCTCCACAACCCGCTCCTCTTTAATTCGCTCGCAGCGTTGGCTTTTAGGAGTAATTTCTGTTCAACATCAGCAAGAAATTACGTCCGTTTAAAAGTTAAATGTGAAAATTGTAAACTGGTGAAGATGTAGTGTATAGCACATAAACTGCTATGGGTTAATTGAGTGAGAGCGACCGAGGCCTCGGCTGCAAGATGCATTAAAAAAAATTCGGTGGAGATTTGGGTGTTATTGTCAGAGAGTGGAGTCTTTCTCTCCATTCATTTGCAGGCACTGCTACTGTAAAGTAAAAAGAGCTCCACTCCACCAGACACACTTTATCTAATCATCCCCACTTTGCCAGAGACAGAATCTAATAGGAACAGCGGGCTCTCACTCTCAGCAGGCTAAATAAGCCTCGACGTACAGATGAACTAGTGTCACAGCATCCTCGCTGCCAACAGACGCTCTGAAGTTGCTGCGATTTAAATGAGAGCCAAGTCGGTCAGATCTTAGCTGACAATCTGCATTTCAGTGACAAGCCACCAGCGTTTTTACGCGCCAATCAACATCAGCGGACCAGTGTGAACAGAAGTGGCTGAGATAACCGACGTGCTGCCAATAAAACCCTGCTAATGTCGCACTGATGTTGATACTACATTATGTATATGACGCTGCTTGAGTGTGAAAGGTTAATAATGTTTAGTAAAGGGTGTTCGCTTCCATAAAGATTGCGCCGGTGAGTCAGTGTTGTTATTGTTTAAAGAGGAAGGTGGGACCGGCTCTGAGTAAACTGTGAGTCAGACACAGCGAGGAGGGACCCAGTTCTAGTCGGGTCAGCAGAGACGCAGAGATGATAAATGAGCTTATGAATGTTCTGGGTCTGTGTGGTACCTTCATGGCCCACTTCAACTCTCCTGTGTCACTTTTCAGACATTAAATTAAAATTAAAACATCTGTCTCATCAAAGCCTTACAGTGCGCCACACGTGTTCGAAAAGATGCAGTCAAACGCTCCTCTTTCCTTTAACGCGGTTTACTTTGTTTCTTAGAGCAGATACTGTGGTACAATCTTGTGCCACTGCAACAGAAAAACATTACGGCGAATATAATGCATTGACTCCAGTGGTGGTGAGAAGCGAGAGTTGCATTCTGAGACTAATTTCAGAGTCGGGGTTATGCTGCATCGGGAAACAAGTCGCAGGGGGGCCAGACGTTGGATCAGAGCTTTAATCTAAGCTGATTGAGGTCAGACCGCAGGACTGAACTTTCCACCGCAGAGCTCCTCGGGGCAGCACGGCTACACAAACAGAAACTGAAATCAGTGCTGTGACCATCCTGCAGGAAACCAGGAAAATATTTGTTGTTAATCTGCTTCTCGGACTATCTGGCTACTAATGAACTGTATAACAGCCGTGCTTTGAAACTGTTACAGATTCACTAAACTAAACTGAAACCCTCAAATGAAACTGAATATGAGAATAAGAATAAATGTATGTTACCTGAAAAGGGACAAACAGTAATCATGATTCATATATTGTGCATATGACACCAAATAGGCTCCTCTACTGTGAGGAGTAGCAGTAAGTACATTACAGCATGAGTTATGTGGGTTACTACAGGCTGCATAATCTGGTGGAAGTGAAAGGAATTAAGTGAATTAGTCCTCTGGAGGTATAGTGTGTAGTGAGGCGTAATTCACTGAGCTCAACCAAAAGTGAAGTGTAAAAACAAAAAAAACCCACACTACCTTAACCGTACATTCAGTTAAAACAAACTGTGATGCATTTGTCCGGTTTGGGTGAGAAAGCTGACCTTCAAATCCTGCTGCTGACTAAATTACCAGTCTATTATGGTCAATATGGAAAATATGTTGAGTTCCAACTGATCCCTATGGTGCTTGTGGTTTGCGTTAGAGATGGGTAGCTCGATCCAAGGATCGATAGTATCCATACCAACGCTGGTATTGGTATAGGAATGATACTAGCGCGATAGAGGATAGAAACGATCAATCATAAGTATGTAGCCCGCTGGATTGTGTTTTTGAAAATGAAAAAACTCTAACACTGCACTTTTACATTCCAGGTCTCCAAAAAACCCAGTTTAAAAATACTGAAAAAATGAATGGTGTGTTTTGTTGTGTTAACTAATTGCTTTCAGAGCCATACTAACATTTTCAACACTAGTTTTGAGAGCAACTAAAACAGCATAACTACTACCAAGTTTGTTTGCTGTTTCTGAACTGTTCAGATAACAGTCAATCTTTGTAAGTCATGGTAACCATGGGGATAGATACATGGATAAAGCCGCCTCCACACCTGTAGAGTCTTGCTTGTCATGGGTCGCGTTGAAGCTGATGGTTGGCCGCCCGCAGACCTACTAGCCTCCAGTTGTGGTCACTCGCATTTACTTCATATTCATCTCACCAAGTTCTTGGCATCGTCTAGTCTATATTTCTAACATTATGTCATACAAACCGAAGGCCACACACAGGAAATGGTTTGCTGACAGCTGGCCACTAGTGAACATTCGAGCGTCCGGATGGCATATCTCAATAAACAGTATTATTTTGTATTATTGGTACTTGCTTTAATTGCACAAAAGTTAAGAAAAGTTTAACTTTTGGGACTACTTTGCATTGCCAGACTTTTTCTTCATGTTTTTCATGCCTGCAGTTGCTCAAAGTCATCAAATGTCATTGACTTTCTATGGCACTCATCACTGTAAATCAATTCCTGTGTGGACACAGAAATACCACAACATTCCATCACATATGTTGTGGAAAAGACTCCATCCAGTTGTATCTGTAACCTCCGTGTATATTTTCCATCTTATGTCTTATGAGTCACAGCAAAACAAAAGTCCAACCTTAAAACTTGCGGTTAAGTAGGCAGTGTGTAATGGTGGGGGAAAACAAAGAAAATGGGTTTTTGAATAAAAGTCTAAGAGAAAACAGTTATAAAATACACGATGTGCAGTGGATTTGTCTCAAGGCTGGAAAACTGAAGACAAAAATCAATTCTACATCATATTTCTTATGAGGTAGCAGTTAAAATATAAAGCTGCTTTTATAGTGCTATCACCTGGCCAATCAGTGTGGGGTGTTTTTTTCCATGGCAGAAGAAAATTGCTCAAAAAGCTCAAAACAATTGTTTAGAGGGGGGGGGAAAGCAAGAATGCAGACTTTCAGTGGATGAAAAGCAAATGCAAATACTGAAGCTAACACTAAAATCAGGACAAATCTTCAGCACCTGTAAAAGTCACCTATAAAAATGTCTTTCTCTCGATGCACCTGCAGTGTGAAAAGATTCAAGGAATACAAGTAAATGACAGAGCTGCCATTGAAGCCCGAGTGAAGAAAGCATCCTTGATTCAGTCAAAAGTTTTGGCATCAGAGCTGGAATACTAAGAGACTCTCTGTCTCTTATTCAGCCTCAAAAACCTCTGTGTTCCTGTTTGGCTCATTCTACTTCCTCTCCTGCTTCTTCACTCTCTAGCGCTTGGTCTCTCTCTTTCTCCTCCTCTCCTGGCTCTCCCTCTGTGTGCTGAATGCTAAAACAGTGGCTGGCTGTGTCAGAACACTGCAATGAAACCTGCAGTCTCAAACGCCCACATCAAGAAAACACCTACCTTTACCAAGACACTGACCTACAAAAGCTTTTACATATTTAAATTGCTAAACGTCCATTAAGAGGTGAACATTTGTTTTGCATGTTTGGAATAATATTTGAGAATAAAATCATGTATTTTTTATCAGATCATTCATAGAATAAATACGAATAATTATATCAATCATGTGCCAAAAGAATAACTCATACACCAAAACATTAACAAGAAATGTGCCAAAGTGTCACAATGTATATTTTCTGCATCTAGTGTTGCAGCTACAACAAAACACCATTAACATCATTAAAAGCTAATGTGGGTGCAATAACACTAAAATACTATATGTTATCATTTTTCTTTAGTTTTTGAAAAAAATATTTCCAAATTGAAGACAGTTACAGAGTGAAATGCAGTGACTTTTAGTGCCATACCAACATTGTTGTGAATTAAACATGGCTTTTCATTTATCATGAATAATTTGCACATCATAATTCATGCAAAAAATGTCCAACTGTCACAAGACGAACAATTCATATTTAATAAACAACAGAACGAGTGAAGGATGTCACTTTAATAAATCATGTACTCTTGTGCACCCCGTTTCAGCGTGGTGCTCAGGTCTCGGTACTGGTCAGACTGCTTTTGTAGTGTGAGGTACAGTATCAGCTAGTAGACAGAATATCTAGTGAGCAGAAGCTGTAGCCTGTTTCCAGAAGAGTTAGGACACTTTATAAAAAATGAATGAAAACAGAAGGCTGTGATTTGCAAATCATTTAAAGTCTATGTTTAATTATAAAAAAAAAAAAAAAAAAAGACTAATCAGTCTTTTTCTGGAATAGACGCTCAGTTTGAATTTGATGGTAGTAACACTTTCAAAGAACAGATGGGGAAGTTTACTGTGTTGCATTTTATACAGCTTTTATTTATTTTAACTTGCATCTCTTAACGCACCAACAAACTTTACCTTTAGACTGAAGAGTTCTTAAGCCCATGCAGAGATTTCTACCACGCAATCACAACCGGGTTTTTCTTTTATGCTGGAGATATTTCATAAGGCTATTTTGTATCACAGATGCTGTAATCTGTATGACTCAGCCTTTGTGACTCAGCATCTTTTTTTCACACCAATCATTATGGGGTAACAATTCTCCAATTTCAAGGTTTTCTTTCTGTTTTCAATTTTTGGGGGTGGGGGTCTGAGAGAGTAACTTAACGGTAAGTGGATCATGAACTAAAAAGTAATGAAATCCATCACTGTGATGTATTTCCAGTTTACTTTTTAACAGTGATGGGAATAACGGCGTTACAAGTAACTAACAGTCCGTTGCTATTTTTCAACAAACAGACGGTTGAAACTGTGTTCAGCTTACCACATCTTATATCAGTTGCACGGAAGTAGCTGTAAGTAATCTGGGCACTACAGCTTTAAGCAGCTGCGCGCGCTCCCGTGTGGACAATCACTTTTTGGCAGACGATCACTTTTTGGCACACCTGGAGCTAAGGGGGCAAAAAAATCGCATGAGTGCTGCTGTTTGACTGAGGAAGAATAAAGTAGTCGTGGTAAGACCACTTAAAGACAAAGCAACAAGGTGATTTATACCAGTTTTTAAATTGTGTTGATAGGCCACGTAAAACCAGAGTCATGATAAACAATATATATGCGGCGTTTTCCTAGTTTTGTCACGTTTACTGTCTAAGGACAGCGCTAGCAAGCACTCTCTGCTTATGAGCAAAAAAAGGAAAAACGAGTGACTGCGAGAGAGAGAGAGAGACTGTAGAAAAAGAGAGAGCGAGTTTTGAGATGTTGAGAGATTTGTGACGTTTAGCATGTTTGGAGTGTGTAGTTAATGTGTTGTCTTGTGTAATTAGTGTGTAGTGTTGTGGATAGTTTTGTGTTGTGTCTCAGAACAATGAGGCGACTGCTGTCTCCAGGTAGAAAAAGGAGTGACACACCTGCTGCTGTCAGACCTGCAGGTATCAGGCTGTGATGTTCTCCTTTTTAGTGGACAGAGTTTTTTTTTTTTTGGAGTGGCACAAATAATTTGTGTGGCATCTTATTTAATGCAGAACAGCTGATAGTTCTGTAAATAGTTTGAATGGTTATTTAAAAAATCAAGGTAAAAGGTAAATGGATGCAAATAACTTTGTTGTTTGCAAAACTTGTGCATAGGATTTTAAAATTGACAATTTATATTTGCATTTAAAGTTATGCAATATGATTCATTAAACATGTTTGTGGTTGTTACAGTACAAAATTCTACTCTTATTTTATGTTTTTTGTCTGATTTTAGATCAATTGTGTTAATACAGTGTGTCAAAATGAAAACATAGCTGTAAATTCAGACACGTGAGGTTGTGCTGAAAAGGATGATACCAAACAGGGTATTTAAAGGTGTTTTTAAAGGTGAAATGTGGAGGGAAAATCAAAAGTAGTTAAAAATGGCCAATTATACCCTGGACCCCAGAGGGTTAAACGTTTTTTTAAAGTAACGCAATAGTTACTTTTCAAGTAATTAATTACTTTTAGAATATTGTAACTCAGTTACTAACTCAGTTACTTTTTCAAATAAGTTACTAGTAACTATAATTAATTACTTTTTCAAAGTAACTTGCCCAACACTGCTCTTTAAAGACTACAACAGTCACCAGACTAGTGTGCTTTACCGGGCACTAACTACCACAAGTAGTAACCATCAGTGACCACAGACGTTCCTACTATCCTACTCAATTTTTTGGTTTGTAAAAAGTCACATTCTTACTCTCAACCCCTAAGATGCAGATACTTATTCAGGACCAAGCTTCACACTGCGGGTACCCTTTTAGTGTCATTTTACAAAGTACAGGTTAGACAAAGAGTTTAACGTGAGTACCTCAATATCTGAAATGCAAACTGTAGGCAAAAGTGCTCTGCTGGAAATGTTGCTGGAGCAGGACACATTTAAGAAACTTGTTGCAGATGTGAAAAGTTTGCCTTTTAACATGTGCTTTCCATTATGAAAAATGTGTGATTATTTAAACACATTCAGTCACAAAGAAAACTGTTACTGTTTCAGTATTACTACAGGAAACGTACTTATTTAAAGTCCAAAGCCACATACAGTATAGTATTATATTACAGTGATGGCGCAAGAACTGGTTTGTGACAGGTGGGCACCTTTGTACAAGAATGCATGGGGAGAGAATTAATTCTACATTAATGTATAGCACCTTGCTGAGCTAGGCTACCAGCATACACTTAGGCAGACACATATCACAGAAACTGCTGAAAAAGAGAGTCAGGACTCCAAGGTTAAAGAGTCTGGTGGGTGCTGATGTCTTTGATGATGTTAGCGATCCAGTAATCGCTGTTGAAGCCCAGAGCTATTAAACAGCAGGTTGATAAGCAAGTCTGTGTATTGAAGAACGTCAGGACAGCAGCAGGTTTAAGGAGATATTTCAGCAATGAAGGAGAATAGACATATTTACCAGTCTTTTCCAGAGACAATAACCACAAGTACAAAATGAGTCGTGTTTTTCAATTCGCCTGCTTCATTATGCTCTACTGTAATATGTGATGGAATTTTCATTTAATATTACTGATCTTTAAACCAGGTATCAAATAAATATTCCTAGCTAGATATGCATCAATTGCAATTTTCTTGGCTGATTTGGATTCCTGATACTTCGTAAGTGTGACGTGCTAATGAGAAATGACGATTCTAGTTTTTCTCTGACAGCATATACAATCAGAAATGAACTTCTCTTCAAAACAAAGTTTTATCTTTACATTAAATTAAATTAAACTTTAAAATTTCTCCCCAAACTGTAGTTACAGGTAAGTTACAGGATGTTCTTTAACTTAAATAAGTGAAAATAAAGTGTTATATTATTAGAAAGAGGTACAAATAATTAACTGAAAATAAATTACTTATACACCCAACTTCACCTTACCAAACAAAAGCAAGTGTAACATATTTGTATAACAAAAGAAATATCATCTTTAAACCATTATAACTGAGGCAGCTAGCTTTTGGCTTGCTGTGATTAGCTTTAGCCACTTTGCTAGCTTCTTTAAATTTTCAACGTTTAGCAGGGTGAGGGTGATTTAAAGTGTCTGATTAGGTGTTTTGTTTACATTTTTTCCTGCTGGTCTCCCCTGGTTCTACATGGGCGCTCTTTACTTCAGAGTAAAGATCTTCCATGCTAATAACATGTTAGCATGTAGCTAATAGTACATGTCCACATGACTATTTACCTGCACTGCTGCGTGCATGCTGTGCAGACATGAAATGGACTGACTTATAATCAAACATACATGATCAAACATTCCCCAGCTGGTCACCAGTTATGGCTAAGAACTCTGAAAATCGGCCTCTATATCTGTATCTAACTCAAACAGTTTCATGAGAAAGCAAAAAAGAAGGAATAAGCTAATAAAAAAACACAGTAATCAAATTAAAGTAAAAAAAATTACACAGTAATCAACGCTTCCTTATACCCTGCTGCACGACCAAGTGTTGGTTTCAGAAAGACATAATTACAAACTGATACCTTCTTTTTCTCTTAAACATCAAATCTGTTATAATACATTTTTCTGGACAAACATTCGAGTTCCACATGTCAGACGTTAGTCTGTTTTCCCAGGGTGGTGCTCTGTTAACCTGTGAGATCAGTATCCCTCACTCAAAGTTTTTCTGCATGATAGTTTAGGATAATGGATCATTTCATT
Source organism: Perissodus microlepis (assembly GCF_051167445.1). Taxonomy (NCBI): domain Eukaryota; kingdom Metazoa; phylum Chordata; class Actinopteri; order Cichliformes; family Cichlidae; genus Perissodus; species Perissodus microlepis. The sequence goes on from NC_140474.1 coordinate 24,264,913, forward strand.
TTAGAGAAAATTGGTCCATTGCATATTGTGCGTTGTATTAATCTTGCTGTATCACGTTGAGCATTGCTCTAAGCCAGGCAGCAATAAACGGTGAAAAGTTGTGGTGACACAACGTTGGACAGAGTGAACTCATCTGAAAAACAACCTTTCCTATGAAGCTCATGTTCATTTGTGGAAAAGATCCCAGCTCATATTACACCATGTTTATCTTTCTACCTCTGTGCTTTGTCTGCTTCATCTTAGTAGATGCCACAGCCAAATGGCCTGCGGCCTAATCTCATCATTTACCTCTAGTGTACTCTTACAACACCACAGAGCATTGTAGTTAAAAAGAAGATTTCTTTAAACCACAGCAAGAGGAACTGTTGTCAACTGTTGCTCTTTGTGTTGGGCTCCATGTCTGTAAAATGATACTCACAGATGGATTGTAAAATGAGTAATTAAATCTAGCCTTCTATTTCCACCATGCTGGAGAGGGGATGTTGGCTTGGGGGCTGCTTGGGTGCGTGTGTGTACGCGCATCCAACATGTGTAGCAGTCTGCCATCATAACCTAATTATTGCAGCAGCTTAACAACAGCAATTAGCACATTTCCATCAGACGACACTAATTTGTGAATTCCATTCCAGCGCCATTCAGGACCGGCTGAGAGAGAGACTTAATTCACTGTTGAGCTACTAGCGATGCTAAATCCATATCTATAGAGCTGTGAAAATTGCTTATGGTAATTGCAGTTATTTTAAAACTAGGCTAACACTTTAATGACATTTCTAATTTTAATCAGTTATTTTCTGTATAGTCCACATTGAACGTCTTCTCACCCCAGGGAAACCCATGTTTCCTCATCTGACTTCCCAATAAAATGCCTCTTCCCAAGAGCTTCCTAAGATGAAGAATATTGTTTTATCTAACAACAGATTTCCAGTGCCACATACTAGGAAATGTACATAGACCATGATTATTTAAAATTAACACTAAACCCACAAATGTCAAAGTTGTTTTAGCTCAATTTTTGGCTTCCTCCAACTCCAACAAGGTGCTTGATGGAGGAGAAAACAGCAGCGACTGTAAACTATAAAGAACAATGGTGAACGACCCTTAAATACTTTGCAGAGTTGAGGGGATCTACCGACAACTGATATTAATCACGACTAACAATCATTTTGGCAACATTAAAAATCAACATCTGATAGTGAATTATTTTGTTTTCTTGATAACACACCTCTACATGTAGCTGCAGCTATACTTAATGGTTAAAGAAACTGGATGTTTCTCAGTTTTCTAAGTCAGAGCTTTCTTTTAAGGATGCACAACCATCAGTCAAAAAATATTTCGAGGTGAACAGCTCCAGCAGTCTTTGTGCATACAACTGCCTCAGAATAACAATCCCCCACCCTTCCTCCACATCCCCCTGAATCCCCCATCTCCCTGTCTTTCTCCACCCTCTGCCCCCCCTCCTCCCTTACATCCTACGCAGAGATGCATGTTGAGTGATAGGCCTGTGGATGAGTCTGGACAGTGCGTCTGAGGCCCTGGTTTTTAATAGGGTTCTGTTCCCAGTAATTATGCTGACACAATTTGATCAGCGCGGGGCTAAGTATCTTCATCTGAGGGAGATCGGGGGGAATTAACGCTGATGTAATAAGTACAATTTGTCACTATTAAGACAGAGGTGTTGACAGGCACTGGTGTTGTCAGGGCAACTGATGGTGCTCCCTTGCTACAGTATGTATTCTGCTGCATCCGGCAAGCAGAGCTGTCAGGCCTCCTCAGTAATCGATTTCTGGGGTTGCTTTGCACAGGCAAAAGCATGCAACTATGCCATATATACAGCGCGTATGCATATAATAAATAGACATAGTGCACCTGGATGTGATGGAGTGTTTCAATATGGCATTAACTCGATGAACAGATAAGTAGCACAAGCTAAAATATTTGCAAGAAAACCACAAGAAAAATATGCATTATGCTTATTAGCTGCAGTACATTAATGTCACGCCAGTCCAGCGATTAGATGGTGAAAACATACAAACCTGATCATAACAAAGACACAACTGAAAGACTCACTGTCCTTACATCGGGTCTGCTGGGTAGGAAGAGGAAGAAATGTACTAAAGACACAGGGTTCAACCCTTGCTACTTGCAGGGGAGAAAACCAAAGCCAAGGTCATGACCCTCTAATCCATCTCACTGAGCTTTTTTTTTTTTTTTTTTAAAGGAGCACACATTAGCAATTTGTTCAAAATGTACTTACACAGAGAAAGCTAAAGTGCTTTAATGAGGTCTAAGCCTCTGCTGGTGACCAGTCATCTGAGTTCAGCGAGCTGTGAAACGCCAGCAGCAGGCAATAGAAAAACTGGAACTAGCATTGGAACTAATTCACAGTATTTGGGGTTTAGTCCCAGTGATAAAAATAAAAGCTGTAGTAGATCCATTGATGTCAGTTTCAAGATCTGCGATACATATCAACAGGTCCTCCAACAAAAATCTGTGGAAGACTGTAGAGGCTGCAGCAGCTACCAGCAGCAGCACCCACATGCATGTATGGTATGTGGTTATGTTAGCTTACTATGACGCAATCCACACACAACTGCTCATTTTCTATATCAAAACACTGCACTGACATTACAAAATGTGATCACAATTTCTACTTTGCTCATTTAGAGCACTCACTAAGGCGGTTAATGCCACATGAGCGGAGCTGCCGGGGCTGCGGTGCTGCACAGACTGCAGTTTATTGTACTATGATGACATTAATAGCTATTTCAGCATACCTGACATCCCAGTTCAGTTGGAGCTTCAGCTGTGACTTGACTTCCCTCAAGAGCAGCTCAACTTTTAAAATAAAATGTGTACTCAGAGACTGTCAGACTTTAGCGTGTACCCTGGAGAAACATTAGGGCAATATGACAAGTCACCTGATCCTACCGGCACAAATATTAAGTTGTGCCGTTGGTTTAGCCTCTGTTACGTCTTCAGTACCATGAAGTGCCCGCAAGAACAGCATATAAATCTCTATATTGACTGTTTCACTAAGAAAAGACTTGCTATCAAAAAGTATTGACAACATTTGTCATAAATTAGGCGAAGACTGGAAAATATATCATTATCAATGGCTATCCTTTTAAGAGCTTTCTGAAAAGGTCAGCACATATGCAGTGTAAGGTCCATAATAGCTGTGATATAAACTGATGTTGCACTGTTTTGCGGTGTGCCATTTTAGCATGATGACCCACTCCATAGGTAAACCTTGTTAATAAAAACACATAAAGCTGCTAAACGCGATTTCATTCACACAAAAAACCCATTTACATGAATACCTGGACAAACCATACAGAGCAATAACACAATGAAGCAATATAAATAAAAATTTAGGCTAAGTCTGGCCTAAAGAACATGGCAAGTGGAAATAAACCCGCATAACTACATCTCACCCTTTTGACAGATATGGCCCTTAGCAAAATTATAATGCCGGAGCTTTGATATTAAGCAACAGGAGCAACCACAGAATACATTTCACAATTCAGCGCTGTTGTTCTTTATGAGAAATGGCTCAATGAAGCATGTAAAAGGGTCAGAAACATGCCCCGGATTACATTCTTGCCTCAGGCCCCAATTTACCTGAGCGAGCAGGTCGCAGTCATGTTCGGAAGAGGGAAGAGTGGCGTAGGAACGAGTACACGTGTGCCTGTTATATTACATGCAAGCACTAATAAAAGTCAGTGTGTGCAGATAAGGGATTCCAGTATAGACATTTTTTTTAAAGTATCTGAAGAACAGAGAACAGCAGGTGTATTAGAGAGCCAAGAAAATGATGGTGCACGACACACAGGATTTCAATCCAGCTTCACGTCGTGTAGTCCGAGGTGTGTTATTGTAGTCTGACCAAAATTCAGACCCCTTTCACAGACGAGCACCTTCTGTGTGTTTCCAGCTGCAAAAATAAGCAATTTAATTTCAATGTATAAAGTGTATTTCTTCTATTTATACATACACTCACTTGCCACTTTATTAGGAACACCTTGCTAGTACCAAGCTAACTCCCATAATTCTCAATGGTACAGATTCAACAAGGTGCTGGAAACATTTCCCAGACATTTAGGTCCGTACTAAAGATGGCATCGCGCAGTTCCTGCAGATATGTCAGCTGCACATCCATGATGACAATCTCTCGTTCCATCACATCCCAGAGGTGCTCTATTGGGACCTGGTGACTGTGGAGGCTATTTGAGTAAAGTGAATCTTCAAGAAACAAGTTTGAGATTTTTTTTCTCAATATGTGTTAATACACCATTAGTTTTTATTAATCTCTGACTCTCTTCCACAGCGTGTCTTCATCTTCCCTCATCCCTCAGCCATTCACAGCACATGTGTTCCTCCCTGAGCCTGGCTCTACTGAGGGTTTCTTCCTCTTAAAAGGGAGTTTTCCTTTCCACTGTCACCAAAGCACATGCTCATGAGGGGGCCATGTAATTGCTGACGTTTTTCTTTGTTTTCTCTGTGTTATTGAAGGGGCTTTACTTATAATATAATGTACCTTGAGGAAACTGTTGTTGTTATTTGGTGCTATAAAATATGACGTGCAGGATGGATCCATGCTTTCATGTAGTTTATGCCAAAGTGTAGCCCTACCATCTCAGTGTAGCAGCAGGAATTTAGACTCATCAGACCAGGCAACATTTGTTTCAATCTTTTATTATCCAATTCTGGTGAACCTGTGTGAATTGTAGCCTCGGTTTCCTGTTCTTAGCTGATAGGAGAGGCAACTGATGTGATGTTCTGCTGCTGTAGCCCATCTGTTTCATGGTTTGATGTGTTATGTGTTCAGACATGCTCTTCTGCGTATCTTGGTTGTAACCAGTGCTTAACTGAGTTACTGTCTTTTATGCAGTCTGGCCATTTTCGTCTGATCTCAGAAATTAACAAGGCATTTTTTTTCCCAGAGAACTGTTGCTCACTGGATATTTTCTCTTTTTCAGACTATTTTCTGTTAGCCCATGCAACATTCAGTCACTTAACTCACCTTTCTTCCAATTCAGCTCAACTCAACTTTATTTATATAGCGCCAAATCACAACTACAGTTATGCTTTATATTGTAAGGTAGACCCTACACTAATAAATAGAGAGAGAAATCCAACAATCTAATGACCCCCTATGAGCAAGCACTTTGGCATCGGTGGGAAGGAAAAACTTAACAGGAAGAGAAATCCAGAAGATTAAGGCTCAGGGATAGGTATTAATCTGCCGTGACCACTTGGGGTGAGGGGAGGAAGACAGGGCAGGACTTCCTCATTCTGATGCTCATTTTGAACTTCAGAGGGTCTTCTTGACCATGTCTTCATGCGTAAATGACTTGAGTTGCTGCCATGTGATTGGCTGAGTATATATGATGTTTAAGAACAGTCGAGCAGGTGTGCCTGTTCTGTGGCCAGACAGTGTTATTAAATTACATTTATTAACTATATAAACACATATTATTTTTTCAAATGAAGAGAGCAGTGAAATTAATGGTTGCTATTAACCGGCTCACTGTGATTCTTCTTGAGTAGAACCAAGCCATTGTTGATGTTATCAAAAACACCATCTGTCTGCTGTGAGAGAAAAAAAAGGCTCTCAGGAACGATAACCTCTTCGATCCTAACAGGTGCAAAAACAAAACTAAGAGGAGGGTCACATACTTGTCAGTCAGGCACTCTGCGCACACCCACACAGTCCTCAGACAAGTTGTAATCAGCTACAATAGATGAAGACACCTGTGTGGGTGGACCAAAGGTGTGCAGGGCCTTTGATATGAGCATCTAATGAAGCTGCCTGTTTCTAACCTCTATTTGATGTCTCTGCTGTTAACTGACTATAAAATACCAGGTGGTAAACTAAACCAAACCGTTAAACTTAAAGGCACACACAGCTTTTTAGTTATAACTGATGATCATATTTTTCTGTTCTGACTGCACCGTATGCTTTACACTGAAAGACAAGTCGTGGAGGCCTGCTATTTAGTGCCAGCTAAGGGTTTAAATCTGATGAGATCACCTGAGAAATGTTATTACGTAACTAAAAAACAAGCTTAATTTGCCCATTGTCTTTTCAAGGAAATTAGCAAAGATACTGGAAAAGCTTTTGTTAAAGATCTATCTGTATTAACTCTGACTTTAAAGTTTGAAAAAGAACATTTTCCATTATATAAAAGGTAATAATTTTTTGGTTAGCTTTGTCATCCATCTGTCTAAGTGACAACTCTTAAAATTACATAAAGAAGGCAAGGTTCAGTTTTAATATCACATCCACCTTTTTCACTCTCTCTTGTGTCTCATCTCTTCCTCATGCCCTCGGTCTCTTTATTCAAAAGTTTTCAGCTTTGAAATTTTAATGCAGTTTTTCTGTGAACTTCAGCAGAGACTTCACTCTGTCCATTTTGTTCACCAAACACACTGAAAGGCTGCGCTTCTGAGACAGCATAGGGCCTTTCTTTGTGCTTTGAGTAAAGTGCTTTGTGTCTGGTAGACTCAGGCTTTTGCCAAAGAGATGCATGTCAAAATGAAGAAAAACAGAAACCTCTGAAGCCCTTTTCAGATGTGGCATAAGTAACACTGCGGACTTCATCAATCTGTCATTCAGACATGTTTTACTTTTGCATACATATATTATTCTTCATTGCTTTGTTCAGTGATTCCCACAACACTGATGGAGCGCACCAAATTACACACAGGATATTATTTACTTTGTGCAAAATATGTCATCAAGTGATGAGTCAGAGCTTTCCTACAGGCTCTGTTTTGATAGATTGACAATTAAAGAAAACACGTACTACACGAAGTGACTCAAACACATTCATATGCACTTTGGGAAACTTGAGTAAAATGATTATACTATACTATACGATTATACTATTATGAAAGTTTAGCTCATGAACTGTCTGCGCATGAGAGGTCATCTGTCTGAATTGAAGTACACATTGTCATTTGTAGTTGCTCTCAGTGTAAAGAATGATAAATTGGAAGTACTTAATGAAGCTGCTGCTATTGTGCCAAATAGCAGCAGCAAATGCAAATGCACACAACTTTTATTCTGGGGAAGTTTAAGCAGGTATATAAAGGCTGAGGTATGTAATAAACTCAGAAGAAGTAGCTGGAAGCTACAGTGACAGCTTTAGTTTTCATCATAGTAAAAACTATTTCAAAGTGAGTGAAAAAATGTGAGAGGAACTTTCTGGAGGTCTGTGAAATTAAGTTGGAGTAACCAGAGAGAGCCAACGCAGCCAGAAAGGCCCAGAAGTTGGATTCAAACCCAGGAACTTTTGGTGCATAGGAACAGACTACTGACTTCCCAAATGCCTCTACTTTGCAATAATACCAATTACAGTGGATGGTGGAATATCAAAACAGTGGTGACCTCTTATAGCACAACTCCCAAATTCAGTCAGTTTTTTAGAACGACTTATTTTTTTCACATCATGGGTGCTTAATTTTATACAGCAATGGAAATGTGATTGAAACACTTGAAATGAAAGATTAGGTGTGCTTTTGTAGTGTATGTGTTGCAGGCATTAAACACAGTTCCCAGTTGACTTACATAGCTTCAGATTTATGCTATACAAAGAATCTGCAATCATGCTGCGGAGAAAGACTGAAAGCCAGTGTTTGATACCACTGTTATGCTCCTCTGCAACCCCTATTCGCTTTGTGCTTCAATTTAAGGCCACCCGGCTGCCACACACTAACGAGAGTTAGCTCAGTCACAGTAAACACCTTAACCATTACTCAAACACCAAAAAAAACCCTCTGATGTTTAGTCTCCACAGAAATATTTAAATAGTCCACAATGTCCCGGACAAGCCCCCATTTATGTTACCAAAAGTTGCAACACAGATGTGAAGACTGACACCAGAGTTTTAAGAAGCATGGGATTTATTTAACATGTTTATTTAACAGTTGCAACCCAGTGAGCATTTGGGAGACATCACTTCTTGCCCTAAGTCCACCTGAGACATGCCTTTATCCAGACCTCACCTGGGGTAGACTCAAACACTCCCAATGCAAAGAGAATAGGGTTTGCTGTAGTTAGTAGGAATTGTCTACAAACTACAAAAATGTTCCCTTTGCATTATTATTATATACAAAATTTGCTGAAAATATCCCGTCTTTAGTGATCTGAGTAACTCATAGAAGACACACCAAGTCTTAGTCCTGTGTATGTCTATCAATTAATATTATAATGTGAAATTGGGTTTTTGCTGTGTTAAAAATAATACATAAATGTTACTAGGTCTAGCAAGACTAGCATTAGTTTCGAATGTTTTACAGCAAAGCAATTAAGGTGCCAAAATAAGGTTCAAATTCTGAGACTGTGTTGAGATGAGATTTCAGAGTGATGTGTGCATCTGTCAAAGGACTGAACTCACACCAGAAACCTCCCCTGTTCTCTTTGCTGTTCTCTCTTGAGTGAAACCCAGGGTCTCAAATAATGTACATACTCATATAAAAACAGGGATAATTACTGAATCATGTACAACTCCTCTTTTCCTCCATACCACTTCAAGGGATAATTAACCCCGGTTTGCCCCGCTGCTCTGAAATATCATTGATGTGGCCCTGCATCCCTCTGTGAAGGAGACTGACTCTGGTCACTAAAGATTCCTGTCAAGTCACGTTGTCATTCGAGGGTGACATAAAAGACATAAAAGTGACGTGTGACATTAACCAAAGGTCGCATGTAGACTTCTTCCACAGTCAGAATGACTCAGAGCCTCAAAGGGATATGTGTTATCATCCAATCGTGTGGACAAGGGTAAGCCAAACAGGAAGTGATACACTCTGAGCTGTGTGGCTCGCCTTCTCGATTGGACAGTGTTGTGACATAATCGCCTCTGGCAGCTCAAATCTGGATTTTGGGTACCAGGACTCGTGTTGATGAAAAAAGTTGTTTTATTTGACAAGAGGCTTGTTAGCAGTCAGAAACGTGTCTTTATCTGGGAAACGAGACAAGGAAAAGACGCATTAAACTGCGTCGTCTGCATATGAAATCTGATAGGGCGTCTGTTAATTTAGTGCTTCTCATTTATGGCACACACAAATGTACGAGCACATTTGCTTGATATGTTGTGATGTACAATATTTAGGCATTGTCTTGGCAGGCATTTTCCATGTGTGTGTGTGTGTGTGGTTGTGTGTGTTTGTTTGCATGCTTAAGGCTCAGTCAGCAATTCCACATCGTGCTGTCCAGCTGACGTCAGGAGGGCAAGAGCTACTGAGCCAACCAGCCAGGCAACCCCCATGCACTGCCCTCTGAGAGCTTTCGACCTATGCGCCCACATAGATCTCTCTTTCTGCTCACTGCCTTGTTTTCCTATATTCTGATATTAGCTGCTTTCCTCTGTCTCTTTCTCTTTGTCTCCTTCCATCTTATCTTTTCCTACTCTTTCATCACCTCTGCCTCGCTGCTCATTCCTACCTCCACTTCTTCGTTGCAAAAATCAGTTGTGTCTTATTTTCCTACATTATATGCACTTGTCATTCTCGGTGCGCCATCCTCTCGGTTCTCTTGTCATTCTCCCCCTACTTCTTCCTCTTTCACTCCATCTCTCCTCATCTGTCTACATCCCTTACTCCTCTCTCTCTCCCTCTCCAAGCACCCCTTCCTCTTTCCTTCCTCCCGTTTTGAAAGCAAACACTGCCTTTCCTTGTCCGCGGTCAAAGACTCTCCTCTGTCCTCTAACCACCGTTTTGGAGAGTCACTGCAGGCTTGCCACTCAGTATGCACAGTGGCCACGTGGCCCGACAATGGCTCATTTCAACCTCAATTTCCCCCGAAATGAATGGGAGCCCACCCCGGTGCACGCGGCATGCCTTTTAATTGGCCCAAGTTAGATTCAAACCATTAAACCACTGATGTCGACACATCTTCGCCGCGCCCATTTGCCCCCCACCCCGTAGCCCCATTCACACACACACACATGCACGCACAAGCACACACACACTCTTTCCCTCTTAGGCTGCCAGAACATAAACGTCTTATCTCTCGGTCCCAACCGAGCACAGACGCCATGAATATTCAGCAGCTTCCATCTCCGTTTCAACACACAGACACACACACTAAAGCAGGGAAAAAAACACACAAACACATATGTACATACACATAGACAGGGTCTTTGTCCTGCACACAGTATTTCAAAATGGGCATTGTTTACGCTTTGCTGAGTTTAGCTCGTTTGTCTCTTTCCCCTCATTTGCTACAGTGTGAACGCTGCATATCTGGGGGATATTGATTAGAAGCCAAAGGAGAACCACCAATGCAGATATTAGCCCTTTGTGTGGACACCAAATCAACATTTTTCACTTTAGAGTTTGTATAAGACTTACCTGCTTCCAGGGAAGGAAAGCATGGCAGGAAGATAGACAGACAGAGAGGGTAAGAGAGAGAAAGGTTTAGATCTGTGCTCTGCAGTATCAAAATGCAGCATGACCATATAGTTTCAAGCATTTTTATGCTATATATTGGCAAATCAGTTATATAATTTTCTGCTGAACAGGACGGTAATCATGTGATCAACACCTATCAGCACTAATTAAGCTAATTCCAAAGAATTCAACCCTTGGCAGGGAGATCACAAAACAATTTGTTCTTCAGCGCATCTGAAAACAAATAATGGAATCAGAATATGAACTGAAAGATTAACAATGACAAATTCATTAAAAAAAAGAAAAGGACACACAAAGGTCTGCCTGTGGTGGCTTTGCCAGAAACAAGCGCGCTCAAAGAATATTATCTCTTGCTATCGGTCAGTCATTAAATAAAGAGCAGATTAATCGGGGAGGGCCCCGTGGCATTGGGTACAAACCCTCATCTAATCAGAGGAAAGGCTGGGAACCAGGTGTGCTTCATCTCTCTGAAACACAGACTGAACTCAGCCGAGGAGCCCAGCCCCACTCCAACACCCCTTTGAAATATTTCACTCCAAATTCACAATAGCCCAATCCCCCCATGGATGTTGTCAAAGATGAAAGAGCTAGCGTGCACTGGTGCTCTGTCCGCACTGCTCTCGCTTTCTCTCTCTGCTCATTCTCTCTGGAATAGAGAGAGAAAAAAGAAAGTGAATACTCAAGTAGCTCCTGCACTCTTCAACCATTTTACACTACCTGCTTTGATCTCCTTACAGCATGCCGCTGTCATAGTAACAGATCAAAATCTCAGTGTCTTTGTATTAGAAGCTTTTCTCCCTCTTTTGCCTTAGCTTGACTCGCATGCATTTATTTACTTGTCTAAACCATCCCTCTTTTCGCTCTTTCTCCCTCTGTGTCTCTCTGCCTCTCTTACCCTCCAGTTGCTAGGAGGGTTTTCCTCCTCGTTTAGCTCGTTAGTGTGTGGCGGTAGCCGGCAGGATCAATTATGGGGGAATGTGAGCTTGCGTCTCGGTATCATTACCCAGCAAAAACTATATTAGTTCAGTCTGAGGGGAACACATGGGCAGTAGACAGCCTGATTATTATACCAGCCTGCCAGCCAGCCAGCTACTGTGTCTGTTCTTTGGCAGCCTCTGCTACTGATCTCCAGCCGTACTGGCCTTGCTCACTCCTCTGTTCTCTTCTGAGCTAGACAGGATACCATGCTCACTTTGATCACAATCAAAAATTACTTCAATTGACCACAAAAGCGCGACAGTAGTATTCAGAAATAGACTTAATGCGAACTGGCGTTTCTGTCAGTGGAGCTGCTGATGTCTCGACACTGTATGCTCGGGTTGGGCCGATGGACAAAGTGATCGGCAATAGCTCATCAGTCAAGGCAATTTTTTTTTAGCTAATTTTCCTGCTGCTGCTTTAACGCTATTATGAGATGGATAATTAATTGAAGCGTCCTCGCAAAAGTTCATGCTTGGACTTTTGCATGCTTTCAAACAAATGTGTGTGCGCATGTGGTGGCCACACTGATCCATCAAAAACTGAAGGAGGATATTTCTCACTATTGGTTGGAATTTTTAAATTAGAGCTTAACGTGACGATGCACTTGCAGAGACACTTGCTCATCTCGCCTCCTTAACTTTCTCTTTCTTTTTGACAGTTATACATGCCACAGTGCGTGGGGACAACACGATGAAGAGTGAGATAAGTGATCTAATTTGCAGACATAAAACCAGACTGGACAAGATAATAAAACCATAGGGTCTATATTTGTTTGGTTTATTTAAAGCCAGCATATGTTATGAATTACAGAGCTAAAATTACTGCTGTTTATGTGAATCTGTAAATGTCAAAAAAGGGATATATGCACATATTTATTGTTGGGTCTGTGAAACTTATTCTCGTTAACGACAAAAACAAGACGAACATCTTTTACTTGCTAGCAAGGGAGGCCCCAGCCGGTGTCTCAGAAAGCACTTTGAATCCTACCGCAATGACCCCAACACGGCCTCCGCTTGCTGCCTTTTATTGGGAAAACAGTTCACACAATACACATCACAGCGAAGCAACGCCCACCATAAAACCCCCCAAATGGTTCTAAGACAAGGCACTATGTGTGTGTATGTGTAAACATCTGTATGCATCTGCTGTTTCTAACAACATCCTGGTCATAAAGAGGGTAACCTCCCCCAAACCCAATGTATGGTTCACCATGCATAACACAGTGAAGCCATACAAAGGGCAGGAAGCTTACCAAACATCAAACAGAATCTTCACAAGGGATGTGTAATAATCCTCCCCCAGCACAGAGTGGCTGGAGAGGTGGTCAGGGACAAAGGAATGTCTTGATCCTATAGATTGAACTAAGACCTTACAAATTTAAGAAGCATAATGACAAACATTCAACAATTAGACTTAACATTTATGTTCAGCGGTCAGTAAGCTACAGTATATATTCAGTATACACTTAATATAAATCCAAAAAAAGAGTCATTCAAAAGCATTTTAAAGCCTTTCGTCTTTGTTATATGAAGTGAATTAACTGTATTTTTTTGTCGAAGAAGGAACCATCCATCAGGTAAATCACGTGATGCAATCAAATTTCCTGTGGACCGTTAAGTGACCTTGTTTTTCTCAGCTGCTGCATTCAAGAAGTCAGGAATGACCTTTCAGACTCAAATGCACATGGAGTATGTCATATCACCAAATTCACGCTGAACTGGGGAAAATGGGGTTAAATGCTGGGCCATTCAAACTGTATTAAAAATAAAATCCATATTTTGTCAGAGCATTTAAAGGTCACGTGTATGTGTCTGTAATCTCAGTGCAAGAAGCTGTTTAAATAAGGATTTTTAAAGGTTAATTGTTCCTATAATGATGGTTTAATGTGTTGGTGTATTATCAGAGATATGTGTAAATAAACTGTACCTCTTTAGGTTACACCTTAATAACAGGGGTACTCACGTTAACACAGAATTTAGCTGTACGGTTTAAATAAGTAAAAAATTAAAAAAGTGAACATGACTGTTTCCTGTAGTAAAGCGTAACTTCACTGAAACACATTTTCGAAACCTTTCAAATGAAGACGGTGAAACACATTCAGGATTGATTTAATGAGTTTTGATCCCTCCCCTGTCTGCTGTTTATCTCTGATGATCTCTCTCACGTCGCTCTCTTCCTCCATCTCAGTAACTTAAATCTGTTTTCTCTTGCTTTGTACTGCTTTCTTCGTCTTTGCCCGCCCAAATCCCCTTTGTTCCAGGCCCCATCACTCTGCTTCTCTGTCCCCATTTCAGTCTCCATTTCTATTTATTTCTCTCACTCTTTTCGTCACCCTCTCGCCTCTCCCTCAGAGAGCAGACTTTAGGGAGTAATCCAGCCTCCCAGACAGCTGCACATCACCAGCTGTCTGAGAAAGCTGCACCCGCGCTCTCTCTCTCCTCTTCCTCTGTCTGCTTCTCTTCCTCCTTCCTTGCCTGCCCCCCCTCTGCCTCTCCTGGCTCATCTGAGTGTACAGATTGGGCACGGCCAGATGCAGCCCGTCACCGATGTCAGATTGTGACACAAATTACCTCTATTTGATCGGTAATGGAAGCCATTTAGTGTCAACGAATGCTTCAGTACTACACATGAAGAGGAGGATTTTACTTCAGTCTAAACTATCATCTCATAGAGAGAAAATATGTGATTTAATATACATTATATGGCATTCAGAATATTTTTTAATGCATAAATGGAATTGGTAATGTATGGATAATCATAATTTATCATCTTACTATTGTGGCTGCAGACTAAACTGTACATTTTGTGTTTTATGTTTATGTTTATGTTTATGTTTTATGTACAGGTCCACACCTTTCATTCAACTCTAATTTAAATATGTGGGAAGAACATATAACAGGACTACTAAACTGTATTACATTATCAGATCATTATGCTGTATATTTACAGTACAGCTATTATTCAAAACTTTTCCTGTCTCAAAATGGGCCTTCGGATGGTAGCTACACACTACACTAAACGTGATTGGCCTGATGGCAATCGACGATGGACTCTGTGTTACTGTACAGAGGAGTATGCATTTCTATTGTTATTTCAACTCATTTCATAAATTTAAAAAAGTGTATTACATGACTGACTATGTGAACTCCCACCGCCAAAAAGGAAAACAAAAAAAGTTCAAAGAAATATGTTTGGTGATTTTCCATTAGGTTTTTAAGATTCAGGATCATGTTATTGTATTTATGGATTTGGAGACTGCACAATGAAATAAGAGCTGTAGCACTTTGTGCCACCAAAGGATGAATATGGTAAAAAGGAAAGACGGTGCTCCAAAATCTGGTGGTAGAGCAGTGAACCGCTTCCCAGATAGCAGCAGGCTGTGGGACTGGGGTTTAATAACCACTTGATCACTGATTTTTACTTTCCACAATAATTAGTTAACATAACAAAACACACCTTTCAGCTTTTCATGAATTTGGAACCTGGGTTTGCTTGGATCCATTTAAATATGCCTGTCTCTAAAGGGTCAACTTCTGTTGTTTAAATGAACTATAAATAAGACAGACGTGACAGTCAACACAAAAAGGTTCAGACATTTTTCACAGTGCATGTTTGAGGTGTGTTTTTTATTTCTAAAAAATAATTAATTTGACATAATTACCTGGACTACATACTGAACTTAGAGGACAGAAAGGATCGATCCGATACCAATGCAGGCTTTGGTAATACATAGGACAGTTTTCACAACATTAACATGCACAGTAAGTGTTTTTCAGTCAAAGTGTGTTTTCATTGTTTTAATCAATAATGAAGTCACACTGCAGGAACTATATTCAGTCACGTTCATGTTTACTCTTCCAACCACCATGCTGCACTTCCTTGTTTGGGCCAACTGAGAAATTTTATAGCAAAGTAAAGGCTGACTGGTTTCTGCTGTTGGCTGATTTGCTCTATGCCGCAGTTTTGCTTTTTTCTTCTTCTTCTTTTTTTGTTTGTTTGTTTGTTTGGTCAGTTTACCTTTTGTGGAGAGTTAAATCAATATGCAACACCTCGAGTTATGTGTTTAGAAATGCATCCAGCAGGCCTTTTAAATAACATAGAAATACAGTCACTGTCTTAACTGTTATTTCTGTTTTGATTTGAATATTTCCATCACTGTCTTTACTGAGATTCGGGTAAAATGAGGTTAGTCAGCTCTCTCTGTCTCTGGTGCAAAAACTGCTGACCCCCTGAAGTGTTTTGTACTGGCTTCATAATGCTTCATTTAATGTTTGGGATCATCTGGGTTATGAGTGAACAATGGACAGTTGTTTCATGGGAAGGGATTACAGGGGACCACATGTCCACCAAAACAATAACCTCAACAAATGATCATGAAAATCTCTCCAATAGTGTACAGCATGTGTTGCAGATTAAAGCCCTTTACATGGCATACTTTAGTCCCATGTAAACAGGATGAGCAAAATGTAATCTGGAATAATTACCTTGGTGTCTTCTATATTTTTTTCTTTCAGATTCCTTAACTTTCGCATATATATAATAAGTTCAATAATTTAACACATAGTCAGATAAGTCACAGGGCTATAATATAAAAGAAAATGTACACAGAAGACCTTTCAGTTCACATTATCCTTGCATAACTGTCCGGCAGGCCTGTGCACCGTGTCTGTCAATATCACATAGTTTATGCATTTCCCACATGAGTGCAGAGTGGACAGAGGAATGGGAAGGGGGCTGATGAGGTAAGAGCTGTGGCTCATGAGCAAGACAGAAATCTTGGTGCACAGTAAAGACTCCAAATCACACTACAAAAATCTTGGCTCGAATTTCAGTGATGGAGTCGATGGGACACAGTGGATGGGAATGATTAGAGATTGTACTTAAGAAACATTGCATTACTTAAAGATTGGTTTCTAAAGTAGCTGAAAGCACAGTTGCACTAAGGATAAAAGTTCAGCGCAGCAGAAAAACATTTCAGCTACATTATAAAACAAAATGAAATTTGTGATCAGCAGCATCACAGAAGGTCCAGTTTATTTGCTTTTCTTTCATATTAAGGAATAAAACTGCCTCAGACGCACAGGCCTACAGACCGGCCAGCAGCTCCCAGTAACCACTATGGAAAAAATTTACATTTTAATGGGGGCTGTGCGAGAAAATAAAATGAAATAAAAAAGAAAACACAGTTACAGTCAATTATTCCTATAATTAATTTGTACTGAAATCAAATCAGATTAATATTTTTCTATTGCAAACAATAAATCAGAATTACATTTAAGTTTTATTTTGGGATTTAACACAAACCTAACAATAATCTATAAGAATTATCACTCAGCTCTGGATATCTGCTTAGATTCTTGGAACATTTTGACCTTTTTTTTGCCATTTTCTGCAGAAATCTTGTTCGGTCAAGCGTGCTGCCACACGTACGCAACAACAAAGTTAGCAACTTTTGAAGCATTAAGCAGGTGAAGTGCAGCATTGAGCAGCACTAGATTACTGCTTTAAGAATCCCTTTAAGGAATGCATTGATTAAAGTGTCAATATGACCATGCAGTTTAAGAGGAAGTGCAGCACACAAGTACATTAGTAGGAAATGTATAACCACAGGCTGAAGCTTGATTCGGCTGTGTTTTGATAGCACAGTGTTAATTTGTATTGATGACATTATACTATCCTGAAACATTTACTTACAGTATCTTGAGAGATATTACAAGATAGAAAACGATACATGGTTAGTTTACTTGCCAGTGATGCTGAAAAGTTGCTGAAGTTGATCATCTCTGTACAGGCTGTCAGTGCTGATTAGTCAAATATGATGTAACTCTGATGTTTTCTCCCAAATCTAAGCTGGTTCATTCTCATATTGTCCCCCTCTCTCATTCTCGGTCTCTCTCACACACACATACACACACACAGCGGGGATTAGTCACTTCTCAGCGGAAACTTAAACAGACAGTCAACCACTTAACCTGCCTAATAGGAGTGATTTCCAGTGTAAGATTTCATTTAGCAACTGATGACAAGCTTTGCATTACTCCTCCCAACAGAAATAAGGAAGATAGAGACATTGTTGCCACAGAAACCTGGAACGAGACACTCCAGCATTTGCATAGAGCTTAATTTGATCTACTTGAGATTGCAACCTCCTTCCACTTGATGTAATTAAACCAAGAGATGTGACTAATTAAGTTGACGGTGAGAAACGAGAACACGGCAAAGGCGGCTGATGTACCGGCAGACGATAGTAAATATTGACAAGGGACGTTGATTGGGAGCGAACAGTATTACTGGGTGAGGACTGTAGCAATGTCAGGATAGTCATCATACACACAGATAATGTGAATGTCGTGTTGCGCACTGTCCACGTTTGTGTAAATGCCGCGTGCGTGAGCAAATTATTACTAAAAACAGAATGCGATGATTTGCAAATCTCATAAACCCATAAAAACTCATTTTGAATTTGATGACAGCAGCAGGTCTCAAAAAAAGTTGGGACTGAGCAGCGAAAGGCTGGAAAAGTAAATGGTACTAAAAGAAACAGCTGGAGATGCATAATGCAACTAATTAGGTTAAAAGACTACAGATCTGTAACATGATGGGTATAAAGAAATTCTTAGAGAGGGAGAGCTTCACAGAGGTAAAGATGAGCAGAGGTTCACCACAGAGTAAAAGAGTAAAAACTTTAAATATCTCATCAGCTGCAGTGCATCATATCATCAAAAGATTCAGATAATCTGGAGAAATCTCTGTGTGCAAAGGACAAGGCTGAAAATCAATACCGGATGCTGATGATTATGTGATGGAAATCATTGCATGGTTTCAGGAACGCTTCCAGAATTCGCTGTCTGAACACAGTTCAAAATTAAATCCATAAATACAGGTTAAAGTTCTGAAATTGGCAGCTTGAACATGTGGAAAGGCACCATCGCTGTAGAAAGGTAAATACAAGTTTATATACAGGTATTAGAGCAACATGTGCTCCGATCCAAATTACAATTTTCAGGGAAGGCCTTGCATATTTACAACAGCATGAATTCATAGGAGAAGAGTTCGGATGCTGAATTGGCTGTAAGTCCTGACATATGAAGCCACAGTAAAGACTGGAAATCACACTACACTATGATTGTGTGTTATCTAACATTCACCTCATAAAACCCAAATCTGCTATTATGTAAATGGCTCCAACAAAGAACGAGGGCTCACAACGAGGCCGAATCTGCTAAATCACACTAGGACATGCATGTAGCTCGAAGACGCTGTTATGACTGACTGAAAAGCTCCTGGCTGGGCAGTTTGTTAGTTTAGGGATGCAGTTATCTCCCCCTAACAAGTGCAGCACAGAAATAAGATGGGAACAGCTCCATACCATGGTTAAATGTGACACATTCTGATTGATGTCACTGATTGAACCTGCTAGAGCAGGGACGTCATATTCATTTTACACCACAGGCCACATATAGGCCATTTTGATTTAAAGTGGGCCAGACCAGTGAAATTCTCCTTTGTGTCAGTTTAAAGAAGTTTAACTACACATTTAGTCCCTGAGAGACTTTAATAAAGGATAATAAGTGCAATTTCAATAACACATCTCGGTAGTAAATAAAAGAAATCTATCAAAACGACTCTTTGGGCTTAAATTGTATGAAATAAATGTGTAAAGTTACAGAAAATGTTCTGCTAGCACATTGGCCAGACTGTCCTGTAATTATAAGACAGAATGTTTTTGTTAATTTCTCTGAAAATGTCCTTTTATTTAGAAAAAAAAAAACACAGGACAGAACTTTTATATCATTTAATGGTATCTCTTGGTTAATAACTATGGTGTAGTATGAAAGGTCACGGTGAAGGTCTTTATCAAGCTATAAAACTTGAAATGTTTTATAATGTGAGAATTCTGTTCACATTTTCTAAAGCCATCCAATGGGCTGGATTGGTGTCTTTGCCGGCCCATTCAGGCCCTCTGGCCTTATGTTTGACACACCCCGCGTTAGAGGATCCTCAAACGTCACACATGCACACGTGTAATCAAAGCGCATGTATATCTCATTGACAAGAATAAGCATGCATTGTACTTTTGCATGCCTTACATTTGGTCTCATATGAGCACACTGTATGCCTTTAAATGAGAGTCTCTGAACCTGTTGCACACACTCATATGCCCGTACGAGCGGCCTGCTTATTACTGTAACATTTGGCAGATGTGTTTCCCCAGATGAAATTCTTGGGCCAATCTGTGCAGAGCCCAGAGGCCTCGTTCACTTCATTTAGAGCTTTTATGATGCTGCAGCAGACGGAGAGACTTTAAAAGTACATAAAGGAACAGATGTTAATATGAGCGTTGCTGGTCTGCTCCAGCATGTTCTCCCTTTCTGGCTGTATCTATTTGTTTATCAACCTTCATGTGACGTTGATCGCATTCGTGTACAGCGATGTTTTCCGGAGACTCAAAAAAAAAAAAAAAACCCTCACTAATTTATATTAATACTGCCTCTTTCAAATGAATTCAAGTGCATTATACACATGTACATTAGATATAATCGCTGAATGTGATTCATTGAGCTTCAATGGAACCACTCAGCAAAGCAGAGCAGGCAGCACCCACGCACACTTTTACCTTTAATTGAATTTTAATCTGTGTTTGCGGTCACAAATCATGCAGCGCGGGGTAATTATTTATTAACGATAATGTTATTGGATTTACATGGAAATGCCAAGCCAGCAAACTGAACTTGTGGTGTGGTCATGAGCAGACAGTGTAATCAGCAGATGCTGCTGGCTGGGCAGTGGCTTTTGTTTCTACGGTAGCTGACAAAGAGGGTTTCTCGTGTGCAGCGAGCAGATACAAGACAATGGCAACCCTGCCTCCATGCTGCCCGTCTTCCTGTGATACATGTCTGTTTTTCTCTGTGTCTGCATCTCTCTGCCACCCCCTTGCTGCTCTCTCCCTCTCCGTGTCCTCCAGTGGTCTCATTAGGGCGGGACTGTGAAGGGAAGGTGAGATGGTTACTGTGACAACAGCAGAGAATGACGGACAGAGTGGCAGAGAGCACCGCGCGTGTGTGCTTGTGTGTGTGCAGACGTGTATGTGTGTGTTTACAAGAAGCCTTTCAACAGTATCCATTACCATTTTAATACGTGCATTGTGCAGCATATGCCTTGCAAGCTGGTCTAGCTCAGTGGTGAAAGTTATTTATTTGGTCTAAGAGAAAAAGAAAGAAGAAAAGAGAAGGGTGCGGTATTGCCACCAAAAGTAAACAACAAAACACCATTGCATAATTGAGTAGGCCATCCATTAAAATCCTTATCTATTTCAGGGGAATTAGAATCTGCTCACTGCTCCACAGTGCCAGGAAATGATGGGCAGCACTGAGGGGCAGAGCTAAGATTAGACTGGAGTGATTGACAGGTTGATAGAGCCAACTGGAAGCCTGCCATTCCACCCTTAAGATAGTCTCCTTACAGTAATGAAGCAGAGTGAACCAGCTCAACATGAGGGCATAAGCAGCCAAGGAGATAATGAGGAAGTTGAGGACATTTTGTGCAATCCTTCAATCTTATGTCTGTCTCACTTGGTCTAGGTCGCAGGAATTGCAATAAACAAGAGGAATGTCATTGGAGCCTCGAGACTGTGATGTCGACCTCTGACCTCAGCCTCGAGTCTCTTCGCTTGTGTGGAAAAATGAACACGCGACACACAGAAAGAAAAAAAAACAATAAAACCAAAGAAAGATGGTCTTCGCCATCTTCAGAAGTTGAAGAGACAGAGAAAACAACACAGTGGGGGGTGCGAAGTGTATCCATGTCTGCTGCCTCCTGTGGTGTGGGTGACCTTTCCGAGACCACATAGCTCTGCAAGACTCTGATAAGACCAGCTGGGAGGTGACAAAATGCCCTTGTGGTAGAAACAATACCCACGAACACCGGGGTAAAACACACACAGGGGCAACCAGCTGTCCCAGAAGTATAGTTTGACTGAGGTCACCGGTTCTCTTTCCTTTTCTGCAGAGTCTGTTTAAGGTCAAACATGGCAGCGGAGATAGAGCTGCCACTGGATACTTTATGTCTTAAAACAATGCTAAGATGCTATGCAGACAGGTACCGACTCCTTTCCTCTCATAATGATGCATTACTAATTGCTGAAACCTGGGTTAAAGGTTTCCACAAATAAAAACAGAAAGCATGCGCAGTCATCAATCAAGATGTTCACTTTGTCCAAATAAATATCATCTGCTCCTAGACATGATGTATAATTTCTGCCATTAAACTGTGTATAATACAGTGAAAAGGTATTTGCCGCTTTCCTGATGTCTTTTTCTTTTTTTTGATATTTCTCACACTTATATATGACAAATTTTAATATTAGACAAAAATAATTCAAGTAAATTCAGAATGTAGTTTATAAATGATAATTTCATTCATTAAAAGGAATAAGCTATCCAAACCTACCTGGTCCTATGTGAAAAAATAATTGCCGCACAATCATTAATTAACTGTGATTAACCACATTTTATTTTTGGATAGCTGAATTCAATTTCATGAGCCACACCCAGGCTCAGGCTAAAAGATCTCAAAAAGCAACACATCATGCCCTGATGTAAAGAAACAGCTGAGCAACAAAGCCATTGACCTCTGTCAGTCTGTAAAGCCATTTTAAAGGCTTTGGGATTCAATGAACCACCTTCCCAAAAGTGGCCGACTTACCAAAATTACTCCAAGAGCAGATGGATGGCCCGTCCAAGATGTTAGGCCAGTTATGATCAGAGTTGATGATTCAACAATAAGAAAGAGACAAAAATGGGCAAAAATGGGAGAGTTCCAAGGAGAAAACCACTGCTGGCCAAAAACAGTACAAAGGCTTGTCTCACATTTGACAAAAAACATCTTGATGATCCCTAAGATGTCCGAGAAAATATTTGTGGACTGATGAGACAAAAGCTGAACTTTTTAGATGGTTTGAGTCCTGTTGCATTTTGCATAAAACTAACACAGCATTTCATAAAAAGAAAATCATACCAGCAGTCAGATATGGTGGTTGTAGTATGATGGTCTGGGAGCTGATTTTGCTGCTTTAGAACCAGAAATGTCCCACGATCAGTTCATCCCCTGAAGCACACTTGAGTTATGTAGCAGGACAATGATCCAAAACACACCAGCAAGTCTGCCCCTGAATTGCTCACAAAACAGATATTTTAGGTTTTGGAGTGGGAGAGTTAAATTCTAGACTTAAATCAGACTCAGATTCTTTGGCATGACCTTAAATGGACTGTTTATGGACTAAAGCCCTTGAATATTTCTGAATTAAAACAATTCTGTGAAGAACAGTGGGCCAAAATTCATCCAGTGAGGTGAAAGATTCATTGCCGGTTATCAAACGCTTGATTACAGTTCATGCTGCCAAGGGTTGTGCAACCAGTTATTAGGTTTAGGAGGCAATCGCTTTTTCACATAGGGCCAGGTAGGTTTGGATAGCTTTTTTCCCTTAATGATCAAAATCATCATTTAAAAACTGCATTGAGCAATTACTCGGGTTATCTTTGTCTAATATTTAAATTCGTTTGACGACCTGAAACATCCAAGTGTGACAAATGTGCAAACATTTAAGAAATCAGGAAGGGGGCAAATACTTTTTCACAGCACTGTATTGGTGGATACACACACACTGAACAAGGGCAGAAAATTTTAAATTAATTCCTGAGAAATGAGAATCTGGTGTGATAAGATGGCCCCAAGTAAAAGCCAAAAAGCATTTGGAGGACTTTGCTAAAAGAAATGTCCTTTTCAACATTAATTAGCTTTAGAGAATCCAACAAGAGTCAGAGAGAGTGAGAGGAGGAATGTGGAAAATGAAAGATGAAAGGGAAAGATGAGAAGGCTGGTGTGTCTGCAATAAATGGAGCAGAATATGTAAAAGCACAGCTTGTGTGACACACTGACATGCTACGCTTCCTTTTAAGCTCTTCTGGTTTAGATACCTTCTGAACCAGGTGCACCCAAAAATGTAGCACATATGTGAACACTGTAACACACACGTGCGAGCACTGACCTTGTCTCTAGACTCTCTGAAGTCCAGAGAAGGTAACAGACTCAAATTGAATGAATGTATCCTGGCCACACATGCTGTCAGACCTACCGCTGTTGCCTCAAGAGATGGGTCTGGCCCAAATGACCAGACACACATAAAGCAACCCAAATTGAAGCAGTAGTAATCTGATTATGTAGCAGCTGTCGCAGAGTGCCATGATTTCTGTGTTCAGTGTGAACACTGTAACACACATGCACGCTTCACTACACACAGTTGCGCCGGTAGGAACCACGTACAGTGCAAGCATATAAGCATGTGTCCAAATAAATACTGTACACCCACATGGACAAATACAACTGCTCTCTTTTAAAATTTACAGTAGCTACAGGACCACACACATCAACAGTTCTGATGCCTGTGATTACAGAGTTAAGACAACCAAATTCAAGAAAGAGTAAAACAATAGACGGCATTTAAGGCATCAAATGGAAATAGTTTGTTACTCAGATCTTCCACTGAATGTAAGTTACTGAAATAAAGCATGTAGATGGTAACTGCAGGTCAGACAAACTGAAAACTAACAAAGCTGCACAAGAATAACTAAGAATAACTAAAGCAGAGAAAAAATAAAAAATGAAATGTGATCAGCGACTTGTTCCAAATCCTTTCTACACTGATTGCACTTTATAGAAAAATGCAGCAGAACTTTGTCAATAAGGATGAAACAGACTGCAGGGCTGGTCTCTTCTATTTGAATAAACAGGCACACACACTCAGAAGCAGAGCCACCAGTCTATTTCTTCCCAGGCTCTTTTATCTCATCACTTCTTCAAATTTCTTCCCATATCTGAGTTAATGGGAAAAAATGGAAATGTGCCTGTCAGTCAGAGAGCCGTCGTGCTGATATCAAGAGCGAGGCTTCCCTTACCGCACTGATAAAAACACATGATGAGACAAAGCGACTGTCAGCTGGTCAGTCTGCGGATGCAAGTCAATCAGTCAGTCAGTAGAGTGGGTCAGTCAGTTAATTAGTGAGTCAGTAGACCAGCCATGTGGCTGTATTAGTTAGTGAGCCAGCCGGCCAGCCAGTCAGTAAGTCTCTGCTTAAGTCAGTCATTTAGATGGCCAGCCAGACAGTCAATTAGAGTCAATATGTTAATCAGTGACTGCTGTCAGTCAGCCAGTCGGCGTGATAATGATGAACCACCAGCTCATGAAGGATAATGACAGCCAGTCTCACTCAGCCAGATGTTTCTTTATAGCTTGTTTTAATGTGATAACATGTGAACAGATCCAGCCCACTGAAACTGTCAACTGGGAATAAAGCTAGAAAGGCTGACAGATAAATAATCCCGTTTTACCTATAAAAACAAAACAAAACAAAAAAAGATTTACACTGAAAGGATAGAGGAAGAAATCTGGCTTGACCCTGTTAACACAGGAGCTAAAAGTCACCATTCCCCCTGCAAGCCAGACTAACAGATCAAGAATTAGCAAGCAGATGGAAACAGTTTGCTCTTGTCTAGTGTGAGTGTTTTCTGTTACAGCGGGGGGAGGAGGGAAGGTGCAGGGACAGACTGCATAATGCTGAGAAAGAGAGAGGAGAGTGGCAATGCGAGGGAGGCCTCTCTGATCACATCCACGCTGCACATCAAAAATCAGAGGAGGAAAACGCTCACTTTCATCATCTGAGAACCGTTTGCTGAGGGGAATTGCAGTTTGTCGTTGTCTTTGACTACGACTGGGAAATCGTGTCTGTCGCGTTCGTGTGTGTGCCTGTGTGTTTGCGTGCATGTGTATGGTTGTTCATGTAGGTGTGCGTCTACGCCTGTGTGTGTGTGTGTTTAAGATGACACAGGGGGTGGTCGCACTTACAAACAGAATGGCATATGGTGCCTTGCTTTTTGGCAATCACGAGTGACAAGTGAGGAGGGGAATCAACAGTCAATGCCGGGTGTGCCGAGGGGTCGCGGGTAGCAATGGGAGGGCCTTGCTTAATGATCTCATCTGCGTTTGTGTACTTGAGTGTGTCTGTGTCTGTGTGTGCGTGTCTGTGCTTAGCCCTAGGCAATACAGTGCTCCTTTATGTAGATGAATGTGGAACAGGTCTCGCCATTTAACAGTGTTATATAAATACATTATAACAATACTGAGCAGGAGCTCAGCACAGAGCGGCTCTCAACGCAATGTCAACAGTTGCCTCAGGGCACGTTTTTCTTCCTTACTGCGTTCAGCTCGCAAGATGAAAATCTTTCACACAGGCTCACAACCCCTCACCCTCTCCATCTTCCACTGCCACCCTAACACGCAAACACCCTCCTTCCTACGGTGCTAATTGTGGGTCCCATAAGGACGCAATGTGCGGGAGGGGCCCTGGGAGATTTGTCCAATTTGTTGGCTGGTGTCTTCTGGGTTACGAAATGATTGACTAACGAGCACCATGCTCCTCATCGAGCCAATTCACCCTGTTAGTTACCGTTTGTCATTTGTGTCTAATTAAGATTTGAATTGTCTCCAGCAAATCCTGGAACAGACGCAAATATAAATTTGGGTTTCTACCAAGCGTGAAAATGCAAAAGGTGACAATCACTGATTTGTCTTACACCTGGGTGTCTTATGGTGTGATTCAACAAGGTGAATTCCCCAGTCTAATGCTACAAGAAGCTCTGTTTTGCATCAGCCCCCACCCCCATTGCAAATAAGAGCGTTCAACCTTGCAGTCCAGCTAGTCTACTCGGACAGCTGGGCCGCCATATTTAATGTAGCACATGTCAACGTCAGCTTTAAAAAATGGACCAAAAAAGGATTTTCTTTAAAAGTTGGACAGGTGAGATTTTATTTTGATAATGCTGATAATACTATTAACTTTTTAACTGCTGGGAAACATACATGTGTTAAAATGTGCTTCTAGCAGAAACCACAGTAAAAGCTTCTCGGTATTTGCTATGAACTCCTGCATCAGGCTCATTATTCTTCTCTGGGTCTCATCCACAGTGTGTTTTTTGTCCCGTCTTCCTCACCTTACCCTGTACCAGTCAGAGCAGATGGCTGCCCCTCCCTGAGCCTGGTTCTACCAAATATCTCTTCCTGCTAAACAGTAGTTTTTCCTTCCCACTGTCACCAAGTGCTTGCTTAAAGGGGATCATCTGATTGTTGAGGTTTACTTTGCATTGTAGTTTTTTTTTTTATCTCACAACATAAACCACCCTGAGGCAACTGTTATAGGGATTTGGTGCTATATAAATAAAATTTAATTTCATTTAACTGCACTGAGGTTGGCAAAAACTATAATCTTTAAACCTGGCTCAGCTTTTGCTGCAACACAGCAACTGTAGATTAAGGGAACCATCTTGGCTTTAAAGGTGGTCTATAGTCAAACTTTCCAAGGTTTCCTGTGTGTTAAATGTTAAAAAGTGGCAGTAACTTCCCAGCACTGCAGCTGGACCCTAACTACTGACTGTATTCTCCTCTGGACACAAATGATGGTGAGCAGCAGCACATCTGCATTTAAAGTAAAGAGACAAAAGGATAGCTCTGAAAAAAGCTATGTTTGTGAGGTATTTTGTGGAAAACGGTTTAGAGATTTTATCCAACTGCGGGGTTGTCTATTAACTCGTTAGAAAAATACAGGACCTTTAATTAGCATGGACTATAACCCTCTGTTCGGTCCAGCAGGGTTCTGTAATGCACAGAGAATTATATTAGCTAGCGTTAGCGGAATGACAGCTATTGTGAACCGTGATGTGCATGGCCGCCATGCTGATTGCTGCCTAACTGTACATGGCCCAAGCCTCCTGGATAATAGGAGACTATTTTTAGAACAGCGGAGAGAGGGAAGTGGGAGAGGGACCGAGAGAACATATAGGGCTGAAATAGAGAGGGAGAAAAGGAGGTGAGAGAGAAAAGGGAGATTGCATTGACAATCATGCAACACTGAAGTAGCGCGGAGAAGACAGGAAAATGTTATGGGCAACCAAGCAACTAATAAGCTTGAACCTCAGCACTATGCATAATGCGACAGCTCATTACCGCCCAATTAGGCATTACAATGCCTTGCTTACTGAGGTTTATTGATGCAAATCAACCAGGAAAAGATACCCCGGTGCCAAAAAAACAGGAGGTGAAATTGGATGAGAATTTGTCGAAAGTACAGGCTCTGTGGCAGTTCAATCAATTTACAAAGTCTCTGTGGGGGAGGTCATCCAAATTAGAATGTGATTCTGACAATATGGAGCTGATTTTTTTCATCATCTCATTATCAAACCGCTGAGGTTTTCTGTGATATTATGATGACCCTTTTCACGGCATACAGCCACGCACTCGGTCTCCAATAATGTAATTAATTACACCATCTGTCTGGTACGCAATTACTTGGCATGCAACACCCCTCTTCAGATGTAAAAATATCTTAACACAGTTACAAATCATGTCACTCCTTCTCAAATGTTCCCAAACATGCATGCACAAACCCACCCTTGGAGGGACATGGAGAAGCTGAATGTTCCCTCCTACAGGTCTGCAGAAAGCCACCAGGATGCTTTAATTTCTTTATTTTCTTCTGGACTTCTAATTCCCCTCCTCCCATATGCCGCCTACATGGATTATCACATGCTACTAAACTCAGTCGGGATCTGGCATGAGGTAATTACTTTAATACTGTGTCGGGAGGGGGGCGGTGGGGGATGTTACGTACTGATAAGCTGCGTCCCTGTTAAAGTTTTCTAATGTGTTGCCACTCAAATATGGCAAAAACATGGTTGAGTCAAGACTTCATATGTAGTTGGTGCAATGCAACTGGTCAGGTCAGTGGTTCTCAGATTAGTGCCTGGGAACCCCATTTCCAACGGGTGTGCAAAATAGTAAAATAATTTTCTACAAATGACATGTTTTCGATATTAAACGTTTTCAGATCATTTAAGGTTGTTGCAAATGTTTCTTTCCAGTAAGGGCTCATTGGCTTTAAGCATGTGCAAACTGAGACATATTTTCATTTGGAGGTTTTTACTCATGAGCCTACAGCTGCATTTGGTTCTAGGCTGGTTTATCGTAGCTGTATAAGGTGTAGAGTATCAACTGTAGAAGAGTAAATACACCAATGTGGGAACAAAAGGAGATTGAATGATACATGATAGGTTTTAATTCATGTAATATGTATATTTTGATGTTCCAGCCAGATCCAAAAAGCCAGGTGTTTTCCATCAACTCCTTTTTAAATTAAGAAATTTTGCATCTGTGTTGGCTTGTCCACGTTGCTCCCTGCTGATGTGTGGTCTCAACACAAACTGCAACTGTCTGCATTTAAATAATTTAACAGTCAATTACTCCAGTCATGTTTATGAGAGTGCAATAATACAGTTGTTTAAACGGAGCGGTCGCATTCACTCTCACTAAAGCTAGCTGTGGAGGGATCTGGCTGTCTTTACTACATCATTTCGAGGGGAGGGAGACAAAGCAAGAAAAAAAAAACAGTCTCCATTTTGTTTCTTTCCCAAGGACAGAGAGGAAGGAAGACACTTGCACAGAAATTCTCCCCAAATACGTCCAGTTCAATGAGAGATTTTGCCAGTCTGTCACACACATACATGCACACGCTGCACATAGGCAGTAATAAGCACAGACATTTAATATCCACACTGACAAAGAAAGCACAAACACACACACAAACACACACACACACACACACTCTGCCTGGGCCGACTAATATTCACGCGTGTCAGGTGGAACGGTCCATTCAGGGTGAGAACAGAGGGGTGCGTGTGTGTGCACAGGTCCTGCCTGGTAGCGTTTAATGGACCAGTGGTGTAGTCCGATAAAGGGCAGCCATCTATCTGCACCCACCCAGTCAACTCTGACACTGTTTCCACGGAAACGCCACCCGCGGGAGCCAGAAAGGGAGGGTGAGACCTTGAGGGAGCATATTCTCCTGTGCTGTCAGACTGCCAGGAGGAAGGAGACCAGGGATGGAGTGATAGAGGGACGGAGGAGTGGAGGGAGAGCAGAAGGAGAGACAGAGGAGGGGTGCACCAGCCGCCTCACAGGGGTTAACTTTAATCAGACCTGACACACACACACCCCAGGAAAAAAGAGTGACAAATGCAACCAGAATCACATACTTACACAGATACACTTGCACAGAGAGAGGCGTCACACAGAGCCTGTGTTCATAAATGGCATATGGCAGACATAGAGCATCCATATGTATGTGCGTGTGCATGTTCCT
Source organism: Perissodus microlepis (assembly GCF_051167445.1). Lineage (NCBI taxonomy): Eukaryota > Metazoa > Chordata > Actinopteri > Cichliformes > Cichlidae > Perissodus > Perissodus microlepis. The sequence continues at coordinate 24,294,558 of NC_140474.1, forward strand.
GCAGATGAGTACACTGCGAAATGTGCAGCTAATAGAAAAGCAACACTTCCTGTTTCATTGTGAGATCGTTCTCTATCACTTCTCCGCACTTTGTGAGTGACAGAAAAAGCCTCCGATTCAAAGGAGTGAGATAGCATTGCCGTCCCATAGCCAGGTCAGTGTCATCTCCAATTATATCACAAATTAACAACTTTATCATTCATCACGTGAGTTGTGTCAGGTAATTTGTGCAGCCTGATTCACTTCCAAAGTATAGACAAAGTGTCAAACCTCAATATGTGTTTGCAGAAACCAAAAGATGGCTATAAAATACAAGCTAACAAAACTACCACTATAGCTTCTTTGAAACATTGCCTCATCCTGCTTTAGAGAAACTTTAACCCCTCAGAAAAGTGATATGTTGTAACTACATTTTCCAGGTAGTAGATTATCAAATGAAATTTGCTTCCTTTTAGAGCTTCTGTAATAAATTAGCCAGAAGGATATAATAACAGGTTTGGCACAAACTGCATGTAATGCAAACAAGAAATAATAAATACCTAAGAAACGATCAATGGTAGATGTTTTAGATGAAACTGTTTCATACTTATTTATGCAAATTGTTCATGTTAAATAAGACTGGAATGTCAATCCACTTCTTCTAATATTTTGAACCATGATTTAATCAATAATAAAGGTCATGATCTACTCAGTCATTACCAGCACTTACGAAAGTTAACAATAATAATAATAAAGAACAAAAATCTGCTAATGGAAAAAATGCACACTTTTGTTTAGCCTATTGTGATCTCATTACTTTACATGCTTTAGTGCAGTTTTCTGTTAAACAGCAAATTTGCCATTCTAAAGTCATTATCATCATTACTACAAATCCACACTACATAAAAACCAGTCTACACAGCACTAAACTACAGTGAACCACACTGTCCCACAGCCGCTAGCACCAATTAGAAGGTGTAATCTCTGCACATCTATCTGCCAGGAGGCCTGGGCACAAACACTGAGAAAAGAGAAAGCGGGAGAGGAGGAGGAGGAGAAAATAACCATTATTATTAGCAGGGCTGTCTGTACTGAAGGCCTGATCACCTTCTTTGCACACGCTCAGATTTCTGGGCTTTCTGCAGTCTGAGGACACACACATACCTCCTGTTAGGAAAGCTATTGTTGTAGACTTTTCCATAATACATCCTCATATCCCTCAACAACAAAATGCCACTAGTGCTGATGAATCTTAAAATGACATACGGGACGTGAGGGTGGGCAGATTTGTTGGTCTAGTGCCTCTGTGAGACAGATGGTGAAAAAGACTCTGTGCCAGGAAGCCTTTAGGAGTCAGGTGAGGTAATACAAAGAGTTCACATTTACTGGATGTAGAAGCACACGAGTCTTGGGTTCACGTCCTGTTTGTAGCTGTTATTTAAAGGCAGTTTTATTTAGTATTATCATTATTATTATTACATTTAAGCACCTTCCAGAAACTAAATCACACACCAGAAGCTTGTCTAACATTTGTATGGGTTTCCTGATAAGGCGTGGCGGTGGCCACACAACTAACCATCTGGAAAATTCTAAGATTTTACATGCAATTGTTCACACAACCACAAGAGGCTATGTGGGCATCTGCCGTTTTAACCCCCTTATGAAAAGAACAGTGTTTTTTTTTCTGGTGAAGTTGGGCAGCTTTTGGCAAACTGTAATTGAGTTGTAAAAAAGCAGGATTTTTTTTGTTTTTTATATCCTTCTGTGTAATGCCGTCATCCTCCTTCTGCTCGTCTGCTGATTACAGTCTGTGTAGTGTCTAGCAGTGTAACACTGACTTAATGTTATTTTGGCTGAGCAGAGCCACTGCAGCGACCCAAATGTCCATATACTATAATCTAATCTAAGATGATTCTGGCTCCGGATTGGCTAATCCAACACCACTCTTCCTAATCTGATGTCTAATAGATGACATCTGGACAAGATGACATAAAATAGAAAAAAAAAAAAAAAACACAGGAGGCAATCTGAGTGACTTGTTTGTGAACAATAATCCCGCCTGTACAGTATGTTTAATCACTTAAGCATTAGTTTAGCTACATGTTTACCACAAAGAGAGACAGACAAACATCTTTTCTTTGAGTCAAAGCTTACAATGACACTCTGATATCGACCTTTTAATGTTGTGCTTTCAACCAAAATCCAATCACATGATTTTATTTCACTTTTATTGAAACATTTTAAACTGATAACTGAACCGGTTACACACTTTAGCTCAGAGTTTTAGAAGTAAATAATGAAACGGTAAATAATAAAATACCTAATAAATAGTTAAAACGAGCTCGTCACGCTCACCTTTTTCTAGACTGCATGTGTCTTCCCTGCATTCACACCTCTCCCTAAAAAGAAATGAATAAGTACAGAGTCTATTTCTGCTGGTGTCAACACGTTCCTTTGAGTGTATAATGGATCAAATCATCAATAATCAATTGAATCTGTCACCTAGCGGAGGGAGCCCCCCTCGCTCTGACTGCCCATTTTTCTTCTGTCCACTCTGGAGGTGTGATACAAACCCTGAGTGGATGTTCTGTGTCTTTTTCCAAGCTGCGGGAGACCTTCTCAAAGAGCATAGCAACAGACCTGTCTACCCTGTAAAAATAGGATTGGCTTCTGTGAAGCCGACTCGACGCCACAGATACAACACACACACACTTCACTTCATTGATTATGCGCCCAAGCCCCCTCAGAGCCCAGCTTTACAAGCGATGTCTTCCCCTCTTCGCCTTGCTCGCTCTCCTTATAGCCCACATTTTCATCCTCTCGCTCAGATTTTGAGTCATTTACCTGCAACTGCATCAATATTTTAACCTTTCTGGATGCGGAGACTTCCATTATTTTTTCCTTTTGTATATTTCTATTGTTTCCTCTGGATAATGAAATGTTAATGTTACATGGGAATGAGAGACAGACTATAAACACACAGCGAAGACAAAACAGTGGGAGCCATGTTGCAGAAACTGTGAAAACTGAGGCCATCTTCATAGGTGGATTCTTTCTATTTAAATGTACACTTTATTGTATGCAGTAAGACAAATGCTGCTAACGTTATTAACTAATTTGACAATAATACATTTTTTGAAATCAACAGATATCATGAAAAAAGCTAAACCAGTTTCATCTTTATAAGTTTAAGCTGCGCTGTGGTTTAGAGATGGCTTATAGCACATTAGTGATCATTTTTGATTCATTTTAGGCGTTCCTCGCCGTCTACAGTGCTGGTGCTGTGAAGAAACAAAGCTACACCATATTGCACCAAAGGACTCTCCCAATTTCTGTTAAATTGAGCAATTATTAACTTGGAGGCAAAATATTATTTACATCCTGTTACTTGTTGCTTATTCATCGTCAGATTGAGCCGCTACAGATATGGTGGCTCTAAATTTTAGGCGGTACATCAAGTGATTTTCACAAATTATGCCAGAAAAGGGGAAAAATATGTAAACATTTCATACCCGAGAGTGTTTCATCCCATTATTTAGATATTATAGGCCTCTGCGAATCAGGGTCTGCACACTGTAGCATACAGATATTTCACACCAGCTTTCAGCAGCTGTCTATTAGAGTCCGATAACGCAGAGAGAGGTATAAAATGCAGGTGCCGGGGCAGCGGAGTCTGAGCAAACAAATACTCTAAGAGGTTGGGCAGATGTATTGAAAGCTGTTGAGTGATGTGTTTTTTCTTTATTGCAGTGCACACTGTTGACCGAGACAGAAGGAAACAAGGATATGGAGCAAAGAGAGAAAAAGGGAGACGAAGTGTTTTAGCTTGGCCACAATGTGTTCATGAGGGTGTTACCCAGAAAAAGACCAGACTGCACTGTATACGTGGATCACAGATTATGGCTTTGACAACACCTTCCTTCTTTTATTTTAATTTTTTTTCTTGAGTAGAATATTAAAAATGTATTGGTTTAAGAAGATTTCCAATAATCAAAAGCAAATTAAACCTAATCTCTGATTTCAGAGTTTTTGAAATGCGCACATTATCTTTAAATGTGCTCTCTTTTCAAACAATATGCTCTCATTAATGGTTTCTCGCTACATCTATTTGGGAAACTCAGATTATGGGTTATCCTGGATTATGCAAAGGACCCTATGCACAAACACTTATCAGTTTCATTTCTTTGTCCTCCCAATGATATTCATGCCAAATCCCACAGCGCCATATCTTTGCTCACAGCTGGCAAGTGTAACTAAAGGATTATGCAAGCAGCTTCTACAAGCAAATAGATTTCTCTCTACTTCAGAGGAAACTGCTAGTTATGCAGCGCCTATCTGTCCGCCAGGCATGCACAAAAACATGTCTCCCCTTTTTCATTTTTTTCCCACTTGTTTTAACAGAGGGAGATGGAGAGAGGGGAGAAGAGCAGGAACGGGAAAGTAAACAAAACGAGCATTGAACCAGAAGGCTGTTCGCGTATAGGCACAGCCATTTTGTATTGTACGGCTGGCTGTACCGTAAACCACAGGCGTGCACACCTTTGGATTTAATGGAATATGGCTGCTAAAACAATAGAAGGCTGAACTTTGCGCGAACTGGATTTGCATTAAAGCACATGATTAGACAAGGCGCTGCCTCCGCCTAACAAGCCAATTAACATATGCCACTGGATAAACACTGATTGTCCACTTAGCTTCTCAGACTGAGCCCCAGCTCATGACTGATGCCTCGTAGCGGCAGCGCTGTTGGAAACATACGACACGAGGCTCCAGCTATTTGCTGTATGCAAATATTTGGAAGGTTTATTTCCCCATAAAGCTCTCGGCTCAACTCTAGCCTATGACGGCAATTTCTGATTGTCTGCATGGCCTCCCCACCGTCCCTGGGGGAAATGTGTATTAATTAGCATCGATCTGGAGGAAGAAAACACAGAGCAGATTGGGGCAGGTCCAAGGCCATCACAGATGCAGAGGCTTACTTGAAATAAGGCATTGTACATTTTAAGCAGCTAGCTGTCATCCCCACCCAAAGCAGAGCACAATAAGTGAAACATTAATGTTATTGTGTGCTATATTAACTCAATCAACAATATACACCTTTTTTAACCTAGATATCGGTGAGCATGTTTTGTGGAGACATCCAGACTTTTTGTGCCTCCCTCAAGCACTTTCTAATATACTGTAAATACAGTCAGAGTGCTGACCTCAGCTCCATCAGCTTTTGGACCATTTTTCTTCGATAATGTCCTAAAAGCCATAATGTAAATGTTTCTCGATCAGCAGCAATCAAATGCCCCGAGATGCATTCCATATCTTCTTGCTGAGGAGGCAAGGCCTCTTTGAGCCATTAGACTCCAAACAGCTGTGAAGGCCTCGTTATGTGCACAGCAGTGTATCACTGGACTCTCACAGAGAGCTCTGATATCTAATTTATTTTTTAAAGATGCATCTATCAGATGATGTGCAGCAAACTCAGTTTAGGATTATGCTACTCTTTTTTTTTTCCTTTTCCTCCTCGCTTCCTTTGTCTGTCTCCGTCTTCAAAATCTGTGCGTGAACACATTTTGTTCTTTTAATCTAAACTCTGCAAAGGTTCAGTCACGGCCATTTTCACTGATTATATCTGAGCTTCTTTTGAAAATAAAGCTCTTATATTATGGTAATCAGTCAGGGGACAACAGGAGCAAAGAGCTGTAAATCACTGACAAGCCTTATAGATACAGCAATAAATCATAAAGCAAAGGAAATAATAAAACACTTACCTTTTGAACCTATTTAAAGCTGAAATTCATTAACCGTGAATTAAGAGAAATTCATCTGTTTTGATAACCGATGCATCATTTATCAAAACGCATGACAAGCGACTGCAAACGATCTTGACACTTAGGCTTTCTCGGTTGTGCAGATTCTTTATTGCTTCTTAAATTAAACCTTAAAGTAAAGTGCACATCTTTGAGTTTTAGACAGTTGGATGGATAAAAACAATATTTGAATTAGAGATGGCACGATACCACTTTTTTATGTCCGATACCGATACCGATATCATAAATTTGGATATCTGCCGATACCGATATGAATCCGATATAGTGTATTTTTTAATCAATAAAACGTTTTTTTAATATCTTGCTGCATTTTGTATAAGTTTATACTCAAGTTTAAATAAATAACAACACTAAAGCTATTCTGTTATACCTGTATGTAAAACAAAAAAACACTGCACCCAAAATATTTCATAGTTCAGCAACACTGATCAATCTAATAAACTTAAACCTACTCCATCCTCCCTATTCTGGTATTTTAAAGAGTACTTAGCAGAAATATTAAGCAACCTAACTAATAGGGTTGCAAGCTCCCAGCAAAAAAAAATAGGGAACCAACCCCCCACCCTCCACCTCATGATGCTTAATCGATGTAATCAAATTTAATTTAATGCAGGGGGAAAAATGCACAGAAATAAATTATTTTTCAAGAATAATTAAATAGATTCAACATCTTTCTTCAACAGAATTGCAGACTGCACAGATGGTACCTTCCCAAAGGAAATAATACTATAGCTTACTAGGCTATATTAGACTTAACAGTTACTATATACAGTAATGGACTACTATATATTTTACATCAGATTAAAACTTTGGGTGTAAGATTCAGATAATTATTTATTAAAAGCTAGACATTTTAAATGAGAATAAGAAAGAAAAGTATGTCTGTGTGCCCCCTTTTCCCTGTTCATGCCCTATCGGCCCCCCTGGCTAAACTTTGCTAGATCCGCCCCTGCACAGTTACCAGCCTTCAGCTACGTAGAAAAAGATCCTGGTGTAGAAAGTAATATTAAATAAATTCTAACAACAGCTTATCAAGCTTAATAGTGCTGCTGTTGTTCAACCGCTGGTTTCCTCTTTCTGGTGAGAAGTGGGCCAAAAACTAAGAAGAGAGACGGACTCGCGACAGAAAAGCCGATCAGCTGATCATTAAGCAGTTTCATGATTGAAGTAGCAGCAGGAGAGAGAGAGAGAGAGAGAGAGGGGGGCAGTCGCTCCATATATCGGTTGTTAAGCTTAACGTGGGAATGCTTTACAAACATTCAGAGATGAACTTACACACTTGCTTTACTTCTCTCTGGGAAAACTTCCTCGGAGATGAAATGCCGGATTGCTAGCAAGGCTACAAATACACACAGCCGCTCTATCACGTGATGCATACTGCTGCAACGTGCTAGGTTATGAGCCGAGTTACACCTTGTAGCAAGTTTTGTGAGGTGCTTTTTTGATATTTAATGGATCGGATTACATTTTTTATTTCTCGCCGATATCCGATCCAGTAATTTGGGTCAGTATCGGACCGATACCGATACATAATATCGGATCGGTCCATCTCTAATTTGAATAGACCGGTGTTTGGGACTTTGGTCTTAGGGGCATTATAATAATTTATGCACTGGCCTTATATGGGGAAACATAGCTACTGCCTCTAAATATATATGAGATTTCTCAGTCAGAGTAGTTGGATAAACTTAAATGTTACATTGTTAAACAATTTCCAAAGCTCCTTTTCAGAGAACGTGGAGTTTTTTTGGCTGGATGGCGGTACTGTGCTACTATTAATACAACTATTCTGTCTCAGCCAGCTGCAAAAAAGAAACCCAAGAACCATTTTATCTACAGTATGTTTCCATTTTTCAGAGACAAAAGACAAAGGAAAGGAAAGGAAAGTTTGCTGGAAGAAATAGACAACAATTACACTTGCCCTAGGAGGCCGAGGGAACCTGACCACGTTGCTATGGAAACTCAAGTACAGCAGAAAGTAACACGAAAATCAATTCAGATTGAGCTTATCTCTCCTCTCTCTCTTTCCTTTCTCATTTCGCAAGGGCTACAAAGCATGCTTCCACTCTGAATCACATTTTTAACTATTGCTGGGCTTATGCAGCACTAATCAGAACAAACACAAAGACTTTCCTTCCATTCGACCCTTAAATGGGAGGGAAAAAAAATGTGGATTATAGGATCCAGAAAAATGCTTCTTCAAACGCACACCTTAGAAACTGTATGAAAGAAAGATGCAGACGTGAATGTGCTGCGACACAACACAAATCACCCTCTGTCTCAGGCGCTCATTCTTGTGCTTTCTTTCCTTTCTCTCCATCCTCTTCACTCGCTCCCTCAAAGGGGCAACAGCAGCTGTACGCAGGTGATAAGCGTGTGCGGCGATGGGCGCTCGGCTGTGATAGGCTGGCTCAACTCCTACGCTGATGTGAAGATTACAGGCTGCGTCTGTCAAAAGGCCACTCTGCCCGTGGTTGTCACCTCGTGACGTCACTGCTGCAAATGACAGTTTGACTGGCCACATACACGCACAGCGCCATTAATGCTTCAGTACGACGCGTCCTCTCAGGTTTAAGAACCTCTTGTACAAGAAGTCCCCCACATATCTCGAAATCATTAATTCAGTGCAGTAATATCACAGGAAGCTTAATTATAAATGTTTTTGTCTGCTTTTAATCGCACACAGACACACAGCTAGCACACAGTGAGGACATAGCAGACCCGCTGTTTTCACCACAGACACTTAGCAGCAGTCCACCGGGAGTTTGGGTGTTTGGATCTTAGTCACTGGCTGCACAATGGCAAGGTGAGGTCAAAGACGGGCCATGAGTATACCGAGTGTGTGATTGTCTGTGTGTGTCTAAGTGTTGTTCTCAAGGCTCATGCCAAAGAAGAGGCAAGAGGAAAGAAAACGAGCCTTGAAGAAAAATAATGATGCTTGATGCCTCATACATCAAGGAAAAGATGGAGGGTCACCTTGCTGTGAAGTCAGCTGGTCATTTACTTGTGATGGATTCAATCTGGAGAGCGATTTGTCCATTTGTCACCGGTGAAGTCAACTCAAACTTGCACGATGCGCTAAAACTGTGCAGTAATTGGACATTTCAGGTGTTCGGGGAATGGCTAAAACAAAGCTGTATCAGAACAAAAGTGACCAGTTATAGCTGCTTGGCACCAAAGAGAACATTAAAAAAAGAACAGTACAGCGACTAACAGTGATAAAAATGACGATAGTATATTTGTTGCACTAGTCCCAAACAATGATTAATGATCAAGCCACCAATCAGCTCAATCGGGTTCATTTTCTTGTATTATTTGGCAAAAGAGTTTAAAGTTTGCGCTTTTAAAATATTCTGATGATATTAGCAGGCTTCACCAGGTCACTGTATTAAGGGTTTGGGGTAGGATTAGTTTCACATCTTCACCTGTATTGGGGAAAATGGAAATCCTATAACAGAAAAAGTCTGGGGCTAAAATGCATGCAACAACATGTAATAGTTTCTAAAACTATGTTTGTTTAGCGCGTGGCAAAAATGCATCCTAACACTAGCCCAGGTGAACGTGAACAGGTCAACGCTTGAGGAGACACAGCAAAGAAAAGAAAAAGAAGTCTAGTCAAATTTGATCGACCCGAGAGGGAAATTCTGCCTCCCAGACACTGATTCTTATTTTCCATAATGCAACTCAATGGCAATCCTGCCTGGTCAGTGCACGTGTCTTTCAAGTCCCAAGCATTTTACAGAGGCTGTCCGGTAACATTTGTAGCAACTAAACCTGAGCTGAGATAACACGGAGAGCTCCGTAACTCGGGAAGATGCAGTAGTGTTTTCACAAGCTATAGCTGGATGTTAAGACGAACTTATACATCCACAAAGTGTTTGGTTGTGAAATTAGATCCCTCTCTCCGACTCTCTGATTGGTGTCCACTGCAGGTGTTCTGAAACCATGATCATGTCTAATCAGTGTTACAGATGCCCAGCATGGGGCCCACGGGCTCCCAGGCACTGTGTGAAAGTTTAAAGAGGCTCAATGTGATTTACTGTATTTTTACAGATTTACCACCCTGGGAGAAGAATAAGAGCACGTATTAATCCTTGATTGGATGGAAGATGAGAGAGAGAGAGAAAAAATTGGAGTGAAAAATCCCTATTAGGTCAGCAGAGTAATTTGAGTTATTAAGTGCCTTTTTTACTCTAATCAGTCACTTAAGATGGGATCAGACACTGCTGCATTATGGGATGTGACTGAGCACACCAGTTTGTCTCAATTTATCCCAGTGCTTCAGCTGGGAACATATGGACACATTCCTCCGTGAACCCCACCACCTGTCATGCATGACACATGCAGACACATGCATGAGCACAGGGTGCTTGCACCTACGCAGCCATTTCATTCAGCAGCCCACATACAGGAGAGTTTATAAACAGAAATTAATTGCTTGTTCCGGCTGTAATTAGCTCACACCATGCTTATTACTAATCTGTGTTTTGGCCCGACGCCAGGCTAGTTCTGGCCCGGATCCAGTCCATTTTCAGCAGAGCGTTGCTCTACGGTAATCCAAAAGCTCAGACAGGATGGACCTTTTCCTCTAGATGAGCTTCTTTCAACCATAAAACTTAAATTTCTAACTTTTCTCTGGAAAAAAAGCTAAATTATTTACATCTTTCTATTTCTGTCTTATTTGTTAAGGTAATAAGACAATGTGTATAAGATCAACAGTAACTTCAAATTGCATGTCATCTTGATAGTCTACACTTTCTTTCCGTAACACAAATTTCCTAAAATGAGATCACTGCACTCGCAGCACACTCTTCCAAATCAGCGCTTATCTAAGCTTCTGTCTTCAGGCCAAGTCAAAAACAAAGCGGCATCCCCCATAGCCAAATTGCCTATTAAAGATGAGAGCATGTTCAGTCTCCCATTGCGCCTAGCCATCACCACCCTAATCATTCTCAGCCTAAACAGCCTAATGGCTGCCATATTGCTACTGTTTATTAGTAAACACTGATGGAAGAGTGCCCGCCTCAACAGTTGTTGATTTTGTCTATCCGTATGGAGTATCAGCTGGGAATCACAGCCACCGTGCCAGAACGTTGCCTGCTGTTCAGTCCCCCATCACTAAATAGATTGCTTTATTGTTTTATGTGCATAGCGATTATGTCAGTAGACGGTTTAATATAAAACATGAACATCAGTGAAACAGTTGCTCAACAGATGAACTAAAAAAAAAGAAAAAGGAAAAGAGAGGACATGAAAGGAACTTTTTTTAAGAATTGCATTGTGTTTCTGTGAGAATGTACGAGTCTGTGCATCAGCTCCAGAGCTGGATTCTTCAAAGATCACCTTAGGTTTAAGATGCTTTTGGGAAGCCCAGTCCAAGATTGATTTCCCTCCATCTCAGTCTCAGTAACCCTTGTATCGATCCTTATCAAATATGTATCACGTCCTCAAGCCCTCACCACAACTAAGATGGAGACTTCAAACAGTGGAAGCTCAAAGAGAAAGTCAGAGGGGAGCGAGGTTTTATTTATCTCTCCTCTGTGCTGAAGGAAGATCTGAATCGAAATAATAATGTAAAAAGCGTAAAAATGTTCCTGAACCATCCAAAAACCGCTGCTTATTAAAGAACCTTCAAGATGAAAATGTGATCCCAGCTATTTTAAAGCCTCAAACATCAAAGCTTTCAAAATAACACGGTGTGAATGCCACCCAACAGCGAGCTAAGAAAAGGCAACAGTGAGATGACTGCGCGCACAATGCGTGTACACAAGAAAACATCTCCGCTCTAACCTCACTTCTTGCTAAAAGGGTCTTGTCTCGTCCTGTTCCAATTCCCCAAACTCCCCTTCACGCAGCACTCATAAGTTGCAAATGCACAAAATGCATCCTTCAGTTCGCGTTCCCATAATTCTCTGTGGCAGCAGAGTGATTAATGCACACAACTATTGATTTTGCTTTTTTTATTACGAGAGAGCGGCCTTAGCCCACCAACCCAAAACACTCCTTATGTGACAACATCACAAGCTGCACACACAACAAATATGTGCTGTTAAAAATAGAAATAGTTACTCAGAAGCAGCACATTTACAGAGAAACATACTATAGAAACAAAAAGCACCCCATCTCCTTTAGAGTCAGTGTGTGTGTGTGTGTGTGTGTGTGTGTGTGTGTGTGTGTGTGTGTGTGTGTGTGTGTGTACATGTTTAGACGTCCTTGTTGAGGACAGAAAATTGGCTTGGCACTATACTTGTGGGGACCAGCAGTCACTTATGGGGACAAAATGCCCGTCCCAACGAGTTTAAAGGCATTTTTAAGGCTCAAAATGTGGTTTTAGTGTCAGGGTTACAATTAGGTTATCATTAGGTTTAGGCTGAGGTTTAGGGTTAGGCATCCATTTTTAATGGTTAGGGTTAGGGTAAGCGGCTAGGGAAAGCATTATGTCAATTAGATGTCTTCACTAAGATATGAAAACAAGAGCGTGTGTGTGTGTGGACTGGGAAAAGGGGTGCAGTGAAAGACAAGGGTCAGCATTTCACTAACTGCTGATCTGTGTGGGAGGAGGGGGGGAGCAAAATGATAGGCGGTGTTGTTTTCATAGGGTTTCACTGCAGAATGGGTGGAGTGTGGTGCAAACACACACATACACACACAGCCATGCACCCACTAACATACACACAGGCACATATATGTGCTGATATGCACACATGCTCATAATAATATCTTGAGCTTTCTCTGAATTCCAGTCATCGCACTCTTGTGCTTGACCCATTTTCAAGCCCCCCCCCCAAACAACAAGATCAACAAACCCTGCTCGTGTGGGGAGGAAGAAACAGAAATTTGAAAGAGACTGAAAGTGAGAACGAGTGAAGAAAGCTTTAAAGACGAAGACAGAGGGACGAGATCATGTGGCGAATGTGATGCAGTCTCTTGTTTACCAAAGAAAAAGCCTCACCCACACGTCTCTCTAGCCCTTCCTTCTCACTCTTTTGTTTCCCCAACTCTCCCCTCACTTCCTTTCTTCTAATCTGTCCTCTCCTTCTCGACATTTCATTGCATCTTATTCCCTCACAAACTCATTCCTAGCACTGTGCCCTCCTTTCAAGGTTGGCCTGACTTTGGGCGTGTTGAATTTACAGCCCCATCTCTGCCTGCCTTCTCAGTGCCCTCACTGCCAATCTCAGTGAAAAATGGAGACGGTGGCACATCACTGGCATGATAAAAGTCCTGCAACAGTGATCACGTAAACCAAATACCTACAGTAGCCCCTTTGAAGACATCCTTTACATTCCCGCAACTGGGCCGCTGGCTGGTTAAGGCTGTGATTCTATTAGGAAGCAAACTGTTTAATTAGCCCCTATAAGCACTCACAAGGAAGAGAGACGAGTGAGCAGAATGCAAGAAGCCAACACGCATGTGACTGAAAAATGTAACCAGATTTTTTTTTTTGTCCCCTTCGCCGATGCTCTGAGTATTGGATGGAGTTATTTGCATAAAGCAAATAAAAAAAATAGCATTTTCCATGCAGGAGGAAATTGACTGGGGCACTGTGCCAAGCAGGTTATGCAACGAGATGAGAGGAAAAGAAAGAAGTCCGACAGTCAAGGCCGGTGGAGGAGGATGGAAGAGAAGAGAAGAGAAGAGAAGAGAAGAGAAGTATTTTCCTCAGTCAAACATAAACATAAAAAAATGTCAACATCTGATTTTATCATTATGGATAAACACCATATTACAATATATTATGTATAGTGTATACAAACCAAAAAAACTCTCTCTTTAAAACGTGCGCGGTATGATCCAGTGATACAGGATATGTTTGTAGTTCTATTTTGCAATTAATAAACAGTTAATAAATATTAGAATTATTTAGTTTATCACAATATAATTTGCAAACAAAATCAAAACAAGCAAAAAATGTGATATTTGTTAATAAATGAAGTATGCAGACATGTTTTTGGTTAAAAAAAATATTACTGAATAGTAAAAATATATTTATACAAAGATTTGGCCAAATCTAGACGACAGACAAGTGCTGTACTCTTATAGTATTTATGCACTGTCCAAATTTTATTCAAACATCGGAGAAGAAAAGTTATGGTGGACAAGTTATGGTGTGCTGCCATCTTGGTGGACAGCCAAGATGGCAGCACACCCTGGAAGTAGGCACCCTGGAAGTAGGCAGGACCTGTGGAGTCTCTTCCTTCCTTCCTTCCTTCCTTCCTTCCTTCCTTCCTTCCTTCGCACTCTAAGCCTGTGTCTTACTGTATCGCACAATAAACCTTCCTGTCGTTCATCTCTAACCTAATCTCCTGCCTGAAAAGACGAGAGGCATGCGTTTTCTTTCCCTGAAGGAGGCCGTATCTCCTTGTGACGGGGAGATATGGCCTCCTTCTTCTTTTCCTGTCCTCTCCCCATCCTACTTGACCTCTCTTCACCTTTCCCCTCTTTACCAGCTGTCCCCCAGGGCGTTTCTGCAGGTCATCGGTCTGGCTTACACGTCGTTATCTTAGGCTGTGTCAGGTTTCCTCCCGGATTAGTATGTGATGTACAGGTGTACAGGTTTAGTTTCTCTTAGCCTAAGTACATTACAGCACTGGGCCTGATAGGTCTCGTCAAATGAATCATATCACCACATCTTCATTTTGATTTTAATAGTTAGAAATCAAAGCTACAAATCCCCAGCGATTTAAAAGACAACGATATGAGGCTGACTATTACAAATGATGAGATGGTTGATAAGTGTCGTCAGTGGTCAGTGACAGCTGAGCCTAGTTCTTCCAGAAGTTTCATCCTGTTAAAAGAGAGTTTTTTCTTCCCACTATTGCCAAGTGCTTGATCAAACATTTCCCTTCTTAAACTCATTTTGTCATTTTGTCAAGTATTTTCATGTTATTTTTATTTTAGATGCATAGCACTTTCACCAACAGCTGTTTTTTTTTATGTGCTATACAGGGAGTGCAGAATTATTAGGCAAATGAGTATTTTGTCCACATCATCCTCTTCATGCATGTTGTCTTACTCCAAGCTGTATAGGCTCGAAAGCCTACTACCAATTAAGCATATTAGGTGATGTGCATCTCTGTAATGAGAAGGGGTGTGGTCTAATGACATCAACACCCTATATCAGGTGTGCATAATTATTAGGCAACATCCTTTCCTTTGGCAAAATGGGTCAAAAGAAGGACTTGACAGGCTCAGAAAAGTCAAAAATAGTGAGATATCTTGCAGAGGGATGCAGCAGTCTCAAAATTGCAAAGCTTCTGAAGCGTGATCATCGAACAATCAAGCGTTTCATTCAAAATAGTCAACAGGGTCGCAAGAAGCGTGTGGAAAAACCAAGGCGCAAAATAACTGCCCATGAACTGAGAAAAGTCAAGCGTGCAGCTGCCAAGATGCCACTTGCCACCAGTTTGGCCATATTTCAGAGCTGCAACATCACTGGAGTGCCCAAAAGCATAAGGTGTGCAATACTCAGAGACATGGCCAAGGTAAGAAAGGCTGAAAGACGACCACCACTGAACAAGACACACAAGCTGAAACGTCAAGACTGGGCCAAGAAATATCTCAAGACTGATTTTTCTAAGGTTTTATGGACTGATGAAATGAGAGTGAGTCTTGATGGGCCAGATGGATGGGCCCGTGGCTGGATTGGTAAAGGGCAGAGAGCTCCAGTCCGACTCAGACGCCAGCAAGGTGGAGGTGGAGTACTGGTTTGGGCTGGTATCATCAAAGATGAGCTTCTGGGGCCTTTTCGGGTTGAGGATGGAGTCAAGCTCAACTCCCAGTCCTACTGCCAGTTTCTGGAAGACACCTTCTTCAAGCAGTGGTACAGGAAGAAGTCTGCATCCTTCAAGAAAAACATGATTTTCATGCAGGACAATGCTCCATCACACGCGTCCAAGTACTCCACAGCGTGGCTGGCAAGAAAGGGTATAAAAGAAGAAAAACTAATGACATGGCCACCTTGTTCACCTGATCTGAACCCCATTGAGAACCTGTGGTCCATCATCAAATGTGAGATTTACAAGGAGGGAAAACAGTACACCTCTCTGAACAGTGTCTGGGAGGCTGTGGTTGCTGCTGCACGCAATGTTGATGGTGAACAGATCAAAACACTGACAGAATCCATGGATGGCAGGCTTTTGAGTGTCCTTGCAAAGAAAGGTGGCTATATTGGTCGCTGATTTGTTTTTGTTTTGTTTTTGAATGTCAGAAATGTATATTTGTGAATGTGGAGATGTTATATTGGTTTCACTGGTAAAAATAAATGATTGAAATGGGTATATATTTGTTTTTTGTTAAGTTGCCTAATAATTATGCACAGTAATAGTCACCTGCACACACAGATATCCCCCTAAAATAGCTAAAACTAAAAACAAACTAAAAACTACTTCCAAAAACATTCAGCTTTGATATTAATGAGTTTTTTGGGTTCATTGAGAACATGGTTGTTGTTCAATAATAAAATTATTCCTCAAAAATACAACTTGCCTAATAATTCTGCACTCCCTGTAGATTAAACTTGATTTGGCACAATCTTTAAAAAGAAAGATTCTGATGCTTTTTGGGACAACATCCTAGACCAAGATAGGCAGCAATCTGACATTAATGAGAAATACAAGTCAAATTATAATTTATTAACCTAAAGAAAGGGTCCAATTACATAATCTAAACACTCACATCTAGGCACTACGCCGAAAATTCTGCTCTTTCAGTTTCAAACTTTGATGCCTCTACTTGCAAAACAAAAGTTAAACCCTGAGAGCTATCTTGTGTGCATCCTTTCTTACCAACAGCATGATAACTTTGGGCTAATGTTCCCTCTTCATCTATAGAGCGCAAGAACAGTCAATAAGAAGTTGGTCTGTACACGGTAGGCACAAGAGGAACTAATCTAAGACTTGACAGATTTCAGCTCACGGCTGACGATGCAAGCAGAGGGCGAATTTGTGCTCAAATTGCACAACATACGTAACTATGAGCATCCTAGAGACGAGCACAAGGTCTCTGACACGACATGTTCTCTGCAGCTCATTCGGCGTTTAAGCACTGGTTTTGCAGAAGCTCTTGTCTGAAACCAAGGCCGCCCAGCTCATTAAGCTGCCTCATATCATGAATGATAGGAGACAAAAGGCAGGTAGATAGAAAACACAGAGACACACACTATCCCTTTTCAAAAAGCACGGGCACTTGACATGCAAACACACCGGGGTGTGTAAAAAAAAAAGAAAAGCTCTGCATTTACATGAATGTGTGCACACAGGTAGTAAGACAACAGGAGCGCACACGTGCATTCAAATAAAGGTCCATCATATAAAATCCTGGCAGGACCACAGTAGGACACAGCTCAACTCCTCCCCTCCCTACTCTACCTTCCTTCCTTTCATATTTTTTTACCCCTTTCATCTCTGTATTAGCTCTGTCAATTGTTTATCAAAAGCGGCGAGGAGGCGATCGGAGCCGGCCATTTGAAAGCTCGTGCTGCAAGATCCATTTTAAAATTCATGACGGGTTAATGGTATGTTAGTGGCAACATTAGGACCCGGTGAGCTTGCATCATGCTCATTCACATTGAAAACAGGCCGCTTCAAATGACTACTAAGCAGTCCTCGTTCTGAAAGGTAATTCATATTGTAATTAACTTTTCAATCACAGCTGATTAATTAAGACAAGCTCTAGTCTGTAATTATGCATCTATTTTTGACCCTAATGTGAATCACTGGATATTCCACAGATGTCAGCAGCTGCGATTTGAGCCAGTTTCCTCTCTGCGACTTAGAGATCTCAAAAGGCAAAAACTCACACCTGAACATTTTAAGCAGCGAGCACATTGTTGGTATCAGCTTAGATGTTTCAGAGCCGCAGGTCTTTATCACCATGATCTGCCACAATGTTTTAACCATTTTGATTATTTCAGCCTCTATTCAGAGAAATATCTTATAAAAGATGTGTCTTTCTTCTAATTCTGATGCACCGTGCAAAGGTAGAGAAGTGCACTTGATGTTACCGCTCCCAACAAAAACCTGAGATTAATAATTCAGTGAGGCGGTGGGATAGCTTTATTTTGTGTCCTCTGAGACTAAATCGTCTTTTATGTAAAACTGAATAAAAGAAAGGAAAGGGCTGTGGAAAAAAAAAAAGTCGGAAAACTAGGCTGGGCCAGACTGCATCCCTCTGCCATTGTCAAGCCCGGTTGGTATCCTTATGGTGTCTCTCACTCACTCTTGTTCTTTGCTCACGCACAAACACGAGCACACAACACACACACACACACACCTCCTAACCCTCCTAGAGTAAACATACCCTCTCCATAACAGTGCGCGGTGAATCCGCTCATGCATCAGAATCTACCATCAAATATTTATCATCGAGCAGCAGTGATTTTGACCGTGTGCTCATGCTTTTGACAGCACTCGCCTGCTGCAATACTTATTGGGGTAAACACAGACAATCCGATATCGTTGTTCTTTTGAACACTCGTGAAAGAACTCAAAAGAACACCAAGTGTACAATATAATCCATCAAAACTTCACTGCATATTCTATAGGCCGTCTGGCCTGCGGTAAAAAGCACAGACATCACTGTGGACTGTATGAGAGCTGATTTGGAAAAATAACTGGCAGACATTGCATTTTAATTTGCAGAAATGGCACAAATACTACTCCTGGTCTATACACGGAGAGGTGTTCTTCATGTATTTTCTAATTCAGGTCAACAAACTTTTGTTTTTGATCTAGAGAACACACGTAAAAGTATTTCATTTGCATGGACGCTTTTGTTTTTTCAGTCACACTTAAGATAAACATCATCTCTGGGTCTTGTCTACATGATTCATTTCATTTGCGGAACCTAATCATATCTGCATGCTGCGTATTTGCTCGCTCTCCGTGACATTAGGCAATGTCTTCAACCAGCAGCTTGCAGCGAGTAACTCGAGTAACCTCGAGTAAATAAGTCGCTGGCATGGATCAGAAGACACATCTTCATGCTTGAGCACACACATTTAAAATGCCACCAAAACACCGTCCCAGATTCTGCCTTCAGTCAAATGACATCAAGTGCTCACTTACAGGTCCCTGAACGCCACAGTATGAAGCAAAATCAGCCAGCGGGCA
This sequence comes from Perissodus microlepis, assembly GCF_051167445.1. NCBI lineage: Eukaryota > Metazoa > Chordata > Actinopteri > Cichliformes > Cichlidae > Perissodus > Perissodus microlepis. The sequence goes on from NC_140474.1 coordinate 24,313,471, forward strand.
GTACATGGAGCAATCAAAGAGATAAGCATCCCATTTAACCTGAGTAAAAATTCAAGCTACAGAACGTTCTGGTGTGTTGCGCTATCACGCTGTGCCACTGGATTCAAATAAGGAGGGTAAACTAGGTCATTGGTATGTAATGCTATGTAAACTGTCCCACTTTACCCCTTGCTGGACTCAAAATGGCGTTGGCTGAGGTGGAGTGTGTACAAGAAAGAGAAGCCCAGTGATTCAATGTGACAGTTATCAACATCCTCTGGCTAGTGAGAGGACATAGCTGTATAGAGCTGCAGAGCCCCAGTAATGGCAGACTCAGCCAGTAAACAGGTAAGAAGATGACTCACAGCTAAACAGAACACAGCGTCCAAAGAGCACAGAGCAGAGTAAGTGGAAGGCAACTGGGCATAAACAGCAAAAAAAAAAAAAAAAAAAAGGACACAACTCTCAGAAATTACCGGCATGGCCACTAAAAGTCTTTTTTTAGTACATACCTTGCACAAAGTTACAAATGTGGTCGGTCATTTTAGCATCAATGTTTGCTTTTTACCTTCAGATATACACATTAAGTTCAATTATCACCATGTTGTGAACATGGAGGCTTTGCGTGCTAAAAGCTCTATATTTGAAGTTTTTCTCCTACCTGAGCTGAGCGACACGGTGTCTTTCTCCCATGATACGACAGTGACGTAGGCCTCCACAGAAGCAGGAATAATGCACTTGAACACGGCTACACTCCCTCTCATAGCCTTCTGGTCAGCCACTCTGACTGTGTAGGGTTCCCGTGATACTATTGAACAATAAAAAAACAGAATTAAAAGGCATGTCTCATTTACAGGGCAAAAAAATGACATTATTATGCATTTTTTTAAAGACATATAGGGTGAAGCAAACTGGGTCTGCCATCAAAGAAAGCATCAGAGTTCAGATCTATGGTATAAAATTGCAAAGAAGGGGACACTTTCCATGGTAGTGGAATGTGTAGCTTAAAGTAGAGACACAAGTTTCACCTAAAAAAACTTAACTACAAAACTGGTGCATGTTATAGCATGAACTTCTAATCTTATCTGTGTTTCAGAGAACACAGTCCACAGCAGGTATCAACCACCTTACACAACTCCTTGTAGCTATGTAGGAACAGATCAACGGAGGTGAATAACATGGGCTATTCAGACCCCCAGCCTCCGTCAGAATGCTGCTGAAGTTCTACTAGAGGTGGGACGCACTTCCTCAGTATACATTTAGGCATGGCTGGACTAATTGGCATCCTCCACTCACCATTAGTTATTGCTGAGCTCCTCTCTTCCCCTGATTGTTCAACACATTTGGCCAAAAGTCTACTGATACAGTTACAAAACTGATCATTGACCTGTGCCCTAGGGTGTCCTGGTTAACATTCTTATGCGTGAAAGTGGTGTTATTTATGGACAAATATTTCAATGCCAGAACAGTGCTTGGATTCAGATCATTCAGATTTTTCTTCCCAGTCGCTTCCCTCCAGTTTTACTGTCATTGCCCAGATGAGCACTGAAGTCCCCCAGTAGGACAATGGTGTCTCCAACTTGGGTCACTTCCATCATCCTACTCAGGGACTCCAAGAAACTACCAGAAACTCAGAGCTGTTATTTTGTGCTTTACAGTCAGGATCTCTTTTTTTGACACTAGGGAAAACCCCAGTTTTCAGGCACTAAGCTTGGATGATACAAGTATGCCCACCTCTGTCCGACACTGCCCTGTCCAATCACTGAGGGCAATAGCAGATTGGACTAACGTCCAGCCTTCTCCAGTAGACTGCTTCCAAAAGCTGTGCATTGAAGTCCAACATTATCAGGCCAGTTTCTCCTAATCTAAAGCGCTACCTTAGGTTTCTTCCCAAAGAGAGAAGTGACCTTGCATGTCCTGAGAACAACTTGGGATTGGACCATCAAGGGGGGTTCTGCCTGGCAACTGTCTGATCTATACCTACAGAGCAATCATTAGTTGCTCTAAGCCTTTAAGCAGCATTGTTGTAAGATTTTGGACCTTTGCTGGACTTAACCACTAAACCAGCGGTCCCCAACCCCCGGGCCTCGGACCGGTATCGGTCCGTGAGTCGTTTGGTACCGGGCCGCGAGAGTTGAGGCTCAGGTGTGAAAAATATGGTTTTCAGGGTTTTTATCGGTTTTCAGCGTTATTTTGTTATCGTTTTTATCGTTAACTCGGTTTTCCTGGGTCTTTTCACATGTGTTATGAATAAATCTTCTTTTTTTCGGTACCGGTACTAGTTTTATTTTGTTGTATTTATCCGCGACACCTTAAAGGTCGGTCCGTGAAAATATTGTCGGGCATAAACCGGTCCGTGGCGCAAAAAAAGGTTGGGGACCGCTGCACTAAACTACAAAAAAATAACACTATCAGTACTACAAGTGTTGTACACTCAGTCTGTTAAATTCATACCCATGCAAGTTCCCCATCATCACAATAACAACAAGTCCTTCAAACCCTTATCTGGACACTCACCGGCTTTGATGTGGACATCCTGACTCCTAATCTTGCCAGAAGGGTTCTCGGCAGTGCAGTAGTACGTGTTGTCATGGATCAGCTTGCTAAAGCTGGATGGCAGGAAGTTAAAGATCTGGAGGGTTCCATTGGGGTGAACGTGACGGATGCTGGGGACATCGTAGATCTCCTCGCCGGTAGCCAGATACCACCGCAACGAGGCAGGCGGCGCACCCCCAGCAGGACAGGGCACAGAGGTCCCTGTGGTGCTGGCAAATACTACCTCTTGCAGAGATGCATTGACAAAGTATAAGCTGGAATGTAGGTCTTCACTGAAAACTGGAAAAGAAAAAGAAAAAAAATAGGAGAACATCACAATCTGTGGTTTTTATTTATCAGTCTTTCATTTTTAAATTTTGCAGTAATTATTGCTGAAAGCACCACCTTAACATAAGTTGATAAATAAGCTCCTGATATTAAGCTCTTGATATTTAAGTATCAATTTAAAATAGTTAAGATGAAGAAGATTGAATCAGTATTTGTTAAAAATCTCTGACTCCAAGTGTTGCTTATTCATTGCTCATGATCAGCAGTTATGGATTCATCAGTGTATTCCCATCCCTGGGATTTTGGGAACATTAAATTAACATAAACTCCCATCAATTATGAAATAAGGTCCACGGCCGTGATTATGTTCATGCTTCAGTTTAAACTGGCATCACTGTAAAGAGAATGGCATTAAATGTAGTTAGTGCAGGAGCATTCTCAAGAGGATAGGAGGGTAATAAATGTCAATGTTGGATCAATTAGCTGCATATAAATCTACAGCTGTTTGATTTCAGAGTGAAGAAGCCAAGGCAGCAGATGTCTACGATCGGAGGTTCTGTGAAAAGACAGTTTGTTTGTATTTCAGGCAAAAATACAGCATTTGTGTGTGTATGCCTTGTCGCCTCAGCCTGGTGGCAAAGCTCTGCAGTAAATGGCTTACAGTGGCACTGGCAGCTGGCTTGGACCCTCTCTGGGGAGAAAACATTTTAGCACTTCATAAATTCCTAACAAGGTTTCAAATTGCAGACATTTCCATCCTTTTCTCTGCTCCAGTAGCTCTGAACTAGCAATGAGACACTCCACTGACCTGCACATGTACACATGCAAAACACTCATTTGAAGATTAGGAATTCAACACACAAAAATTATTATGGAGGTAAGGATCACTGCTGGAGCCTTTCTCCCGAGAAAGGAATATGCAGATATATTGAAAAGTTGGACAGAGACCTATATTTTCAATGTTATATAAACTACACTACACCACTACACTAAAAAAAACTATACAGACATTTCATTTAAATGTTTTGACTCTAGTTCAGGGCATTTGCTACATTAAGCTTAGATAAAACAGTGTTCTGTATATTGCCCCCCCCCCCCACTACAGTATTTTCTTATAAATGCATTTTTTCTTACAAAATAATTTAAATAATATTATATTATAAGGGGTAAATGGTGCTTCTGCAAATAGACAGCAAGTGAAAGAGTTTTTTTCCCCCAGGAATATGAATAAATGGCGAAAATAACCTTATCTTTTATGTTAGCTTAAATTAGTGCTATAAAGGCTAATGCTAATTTAAAATAAAATACAAAATAAACAAGCTAACACTGATATTAGTAGCATTCAAACCCGCAAAAAACTATGTCAAAAAAGTGCACTCATTTTAGATGTATTTGAAACTTCTACATTAAAATGTTTAGCGCTAACAAAGTTAGTTGTTTTTTGTTGTTTTTTTTAGCTAGCTAGAAACCCACAAATGGGATGGTAGCTGTTTATTCTTCCTGTATTAAAACACACTGGTGACATTTGTTTAAAAAACAGAATCATATCAATTGTTATGTCAAATTAAACAATGCTGTTTTTTCTACTGAGACTGTAATATCACAGGTATCACTGCAATATCTCACCATGCCTGCCTGGTCTCCCTGTTGGCAAGAATGCAGCCTAAATTTTCTTACCAAAAAGGAGCAAAGTGCCTTATATGGCTTGCATTATAGTTTTTAGGGGGCTCTAATCACCTTTGTGAGGAAAAATGTAAGACACAATAAAATAATATATTTATAGAAAACACATTTTTGATGCTGTAATTATGGTTTTTAACATGTCAGCTGTGACTCAGACTGTAGTACAGCCCACAAGTAGCAAGTATCAATCAATCAATGTCTGCATCCCTTTTTTTATACAATACGTGACTCTGCTTGCTGCCTGTCTGCAATATGTTATCTGCCTGTCCTAGAACATGCCCATATGCATACATGCAAAATATTTTCTGCAGATTCATTTGTTTAAAGGGATGATAAGATGTTTACACAACTCATTATGTTTCTCAGATATGTGAAAAAATAGGTATTTGTTAAATATAGCGTATTATATAGTTTATATCTTATAATATATATTGCATATACAGTTTCTTCAACAATATATAAAGCAGATTGTGTAAATGTCACATATGCGTTTATAGAAAGACTGACTTTTTAAGAGTGGGTGGTCCAAATAAAATTTCTGCAATGTGCACTATATATGCTCCCAGCAGAGAAACTTTCATATACCTGTACAGTCTCTAACATCAAAAAGTTTTAGCCAATTTAAATATTTTAAGACGCTGTGGGATTGTGCGCCGGGTTCTCGATGGGTCTGTGGCACCGGCTAAGATGAAAATAATACATCAAAGTCATATTAAATTCTGATTCATTCTCTTTTTCCAGCTGGCACTGGGAGTATCAATCTTCTCACTGCTCTGTTGATAATACAGATCGGAGGTGGTGGTGGTGGTAGTAGTTTTTTTTTTGGGGGGGGGGGTTCAGCCTCACCTGATGGTGCTCAAGGTTAGTGAGAAGGAGAAGACACTTTAAAATCACTCGTGTCAAGATATTTTAAACATACTGCTTTGATTCGTTTTCATCCAGCAGAGAATTTCCCTCGTGTGAAATCCAAAATATACAGCTGATTATGCTAAAGACAGTTTGTGTTGTGAATGAGGTGTGTGTATACATGTAGTAAAACGTTATATTTTGTAAACTTCAATTGATTTGATTTGGGGAAGTAAGTGAAGAAAGTTTGTCAATTTTATTTAAACGAAATTAAAAAATACACATAATATTTTTTCTTAATTTAGAAAAACAAATCCAGTTACAAACAGCTAGCACACTTCAAAGTTTTCCGATCAAATTATTCAAGTGAAGTTAATTGACTCTTGAAGATGTTACAATAGAAAATGTCTCGAGAGAAGATAGATTAAAGAAGTGTGCGGCTGCTTGAAAAGCTTCTATTCTTCGCGAGCATCAGAGAAATTGGATTAGGATTTATGCCACGGCTGTTTTGATATTCGCCTATTTCACATTTAAAAGTAGGTGAGAGCTATTCAATTTAGACTGGCTGAGTGAGATTGATTTAATTTAACAAAGAAATGGACTCTGGTGAAAGTGCGCATATCGCTGCACTGCTCGTTTTCCTAATTGACTAAACTCAGGAGCCAGACCGCAAAATGGTGTGATGACGCATGTACATCACTCCCCTCGACCTCACAAAGAGCAGCAAGTCATGCCCCAACAAATGGCCTCAGGGTCCAACCACTTACTACATTGCCCGGGAGGAAATCAGTAATTGGCATAATTTTTCATGAGCTCAACTGTAAAAGGTGAAATAAATGACACTGTTCAATAATGCATTATATGCATCTATAATTGACTATGATTTTTTTTTCGGGATCTTCAGAGGGACAGGAGGAATGAGGAAAGCTGTTTTATGTAAACCTTAACTATCACGAGAACTTTTTTAATATTTACCCTCTTTTAAATGTAAGCTTTTTATTCACTAATCTGGTGCTTACTGTCGTAGTTTTGAGTGCTATTCTTGCAGTTTCCTATAGCTAGCTCAAACCCATTATTGCACAGATTGTATTTTGTTTACACGTTGCACTTCTGTAATTCCCACTGTTTATGCAACTGGCTTAGGAAGCAATGAGACAGATATTGGAGCAATAATGTTAAAAACTATCATTATTTACTATTTTTTAAGACTTTCAAAGCTATAAAGAAATCTCTACAGGGCTGAAGTGTATGTGTATGAAGTGTTTGTGTGTGGATAGCGTTATAAGCATGTAAGAATATATAAGAACGTATATAAACACATCAAACGCGACTATATCACCAAAAATAAATAAATGCATATTAAATCACACTATTACTTACATCAGCGGTCCCCAACGCCCAGGCCACGGACCGGTAATGGTCCGTGAGTCGTTTGGTACCGGGCCACGAGAGTTGAGGCTTGGGTGTAAAATTTATGGGTTTCGGGGTTTTTATCGGTTTTTATCGGGGTTTTTTTTTTTTTATCATTTTTATCGTTAACTCGGTTTCCCTGGGTCTTTTCCCGTGTGTTATGAATAAATCTTCTTCTTTTTTGGTAGTGGTGCTGGTTTTCTTTTTTTGTATTTATCCACAAACCCTTAAAGGCCGGTCCGTGAAAATATTGTTGGACATAAACCGGTCCATGGCGCAAAAACGGTTGACTTACATGGAATAATATTATCATTCATTTTATTACATCTGGAGATGTGTTTGTGATTCTGATTCATAAAAGCCCAATAGAGGCTCTCCTTTTAGCTCTGCTTTGGTCTCCACCCGCTCCTGCTAAATGCTACACTAAGTTCACCAGCTAGATGCCAGCTGTCTCCATCTTTTGTTTGGTTATGAACCAATATGTATACATATTTTTTCCCCTTAGAAGAGCTTTCTTGTAAAACTAAAGAGGCGTGAAGAGTGAACAGAAGTTATCCATCATAAAACAATAAGATGAAAGATACAACAGTGGTGTGTAGCGACAGGTGATCATTTTTGGAGAGTTTATTACTAAAAAAATTGACCCATTGACCATATAAAAATATTCCTTAGAGCACCATTTTGTATTGTGTTATACTGTGTCCTCGTTCTATAGTGTTTTATATGTGCATTATACACATAAAAACATCACGTAAAAGTTTAAAGGTTTTTATTGGGAAGGTAAGATATGGGAAAATTAGCTCTCTGTTTATTGCCATCTGCTTTAATGGGACGACAAAGGTAGGTAGTGTGTCTGTTGTTAGACTGCCACACAGATATTTAAACATAACTATACAGTCATTTGTTGCAGAGCTGTTGTAATCTATTGTCTGTTTAATGTTATAACTGAAAAACTATTAGAAAAATCTGTTTATTGCGTGTTTGACCTTTTGATGATCTGTTTCAGAGAAGCTGTAACATTCCTACAGAATTACTGTATATACAGCAAACAACACCTATTATGAACCATAGCTGTGCTCCTTTCCACAGCATAACTGATCGGCTGACAGGCTGTTACCATCCACAGCAGAGCCAAGTAAACAGTGAATCAGTGTTAATGCAAGATAATAAAGATTAGTATACATGGTTGATTCCACAGGTCCTGAAGTCCTTGACTCGCCGCTTAATTACTTTTTCAGCCTGACACATGCTCAAAACATGCTACAGTCACTTAGAGTTTGTGTGATGTTTTCCTCTCTCGTGTGTCCTTGCAAGTTAAGATGAATGGTCCCGGTGCCACATGGGACTTCTCATCCCACACCAACATATTCCATCTTTTATGCAGCTGCTAGCTTTTTTGTCATGAACTCTCTGTGACATGTGAAGAAGAGAGAACAGCAGAAAGCAAACAAGAAGGGGCAAAAAGAGAATCAGAGAGGTAGTGGGATTGATTCAGCTTCCCATATTTCAGGGGGCACTTGTGTTGCATCTGTTGAGCGAGCAGATCCATTGTCTGAGTTGTCAACGCCACCGCAGCATGGGGACTCTGCACTGCATGGTAGCGTGGCACCGGGTACCTCATAGTGACAATGTGACAGCAGGAACCTTGGGTAATTAAAGCAGCTCTGTGCTCTGTGCCCTCAGGGCATGTCTGCCTGGGATGTGGAGATCATACCTGGCTCACTCACATTCAACACTAACAGCTGAAGCAATTTTCAACCTTAACAAATTCCTGCTCTGTGCATTTATGGATAGTAGTATTAGTGTGATGTAGGCAGCGCTCGAGCATGTGATCAAGCTTTATTCCCAGCAGCTAAAAATAGGGCCTTGACCTGTGGGTGACCCAAATTTGAAATACACTGTACAGGTACACTGTATTTCATTTAATCTGATTACCATGGATGAAAATCATATTTCACCAAAGTAAGTTTTTTTTCTTTATATCAGTCTACGAACTTGAAAGCAATATGTGTAGAGCTATGTATAGAGCTAGGAGCTCTGATACAGGGAGATGATAACCAGCCAGGGCCAGGGAGTCCACTGTGAGTAAGCATTCCCACTGATCTGATCTGCCCAGAGGCAATACACCATGCATGGAAGTTAAATGACTGTATTCCAATTTGCTCTCATGAATATTAAGCAGGGCTGTGACAGAAAGGGCTGGCTGTACGCAAGCTGCTGATCCACACCGACAGATCAGTCCTCTGATGTCTAGGAGGGGCGGGCAACTCTAAAAACGAGGCCCCCACAGCAGATGAGCCTCCTCCTCCTCCTCCCTGGTCTATTTTCATGTCTTAAATGGGCCAGAGTGGCTGGCTGTCTCATCAAGGGAAAGCCAGAGACCCTGGACTGGTTCTCAGTTAGTATAACTAAGCAATAAAGACGTTGATGTCTAAATTATGCTGCTGCTACTGCTGATGATGATGAGTGCAAGTGAATCTGATGAGGGATTATACCGTAGCAAACTATAGCAGCTCCCTCTGCTGCTGCTGCTGATGAATAAAAACCTCCACTGGTAGAAATCTAATATTGCTATGTAATATAACAAGCGCACTAGAAGGTGGAGGGAAACCAAGGTCTGTAATAAAGTAAACAAAAAAGCACTGCTTTGAAATTGTTGCATATATCCACTGCAGATTTACAAGGAGTTGGATTTTACTATGTGAACCTGGAAAACGCTGCTACTGAACCGCAGCAGCTTCTCCAATTAGACCAAACTTATTACAGATGATTTAAGATTTCAACACCTGCAGTTTTACCTATTAATTAAAATAATTTTCTAATTTTACTAAGACCTGAGGAGAGCAGCACTGCACTGTTGCCTCTCCTCAACCCAATTAACATGAATAAAAACCGTGTATTTATAGAAAGCTAATGCTAATCCTTTTGACAAACAGGCACAGGATTGTTTGTTATAAATATATTTTAGGGGTGATTTATTCCCACAGGGTGCAACATTGATGGTGTGCTGTATAAAGTAATCCAGCACTGCTAAAAAGAAGCATTTAGTAATGTATTTACTGTATAAACCAATAAATTTTTTGTATGTTACATAAAATAATCAGAGGACTATCCCGTGAACTCCACAGTGGGGGTTGAGTTGTTATCTTTTAATTTTAATAAGTTTGCCAGGTGAAAGTTGATTGAGAGGAGCGAAGATACAGTTTATTTTTATACACCGATTAATAATGTAAATGCTTTTATTTGTGTGAAGGAAACATCAAATGGAAGGAACCAAGTAACAATCAAAGCAGCACATAATCTAGCGAGGGTCTCATTTAATCACTGATTTATTATCTCTGCATACTCACCACATACATACAGGCATGCTGGATGCCTTTTACATTTAAAACGATGTTACCTTTTTAAATGTAAAAGAAAATGTATCAATAAATCATTTTTTATTTATTTATTAATAGCAGTTCATCTATTTTAGCTAGCTAGAAAACTTTGATTAATTGGTGCTACGTAGCGCTCTGCTAGGATTAGCTAGGCTAATTCTAAGCTAAAAAATAATTATTATTATTTTGGTCCCAGTCTGTTTCAATGTTTCCTACACATACACCATGTATATAGTTCCACTCACATATGTATACATATACACCGTTTTTTTATTTTATTCTATTTATTTATTTATTTATTTTCCGCCTTCGTTGTATATTGGTTTCTCTTCTTACTTTAGCACCTTTGTGGTTCAGCTACCCAATTTCGCTGTGCAAGAAACTGCACAATGACAATAAAAAAAGCTCTAAGTCTCTAAGTCTAAGTCTCAAATTCCAGTCAGGACAGCTGTTGCTGCTTTTTCGGAGCATTTTTGGTGGAAGTTTAAAAAGTTTTAACTCCAGTATTGGTGAGTGAAATTATTCTACTTTGTTAGTCTAGAACTTAGCACCAGTTAGCAGGTATCTGTTTTTGTGATGTTTATGGATGTAGCTTGCTAACCCAACTTGCTAATTTGAATAATAACTCCATCCTATAATCTAAATACAATAACTTCTCACTCGTGCTACTACACATATGTAATGTGCTCACTTATAAGATACCGGTAGCATTGTTCTGCTTGCCTAGAGTCATGGTAAAAAGAAAGTAGACCATCTGTCAATATTAAGGTTTATATTGTAGAACAGTTTGGTATACAAAGGAGTTTGTGAGCAATTCAAAGACTGCAAGGCGCCCAGGCTCTGTGGCTGCAGAATAAGCCGCAGTCATCTCCAGCAGCTCTGTGGAGCTTTTCTATAAACACAACACTGTGCATTACGGTCAGAAATCTCCACTTTGGTCTCATTTGTCTAAAGGACATTGTTACACAGGTCTTGTGAGCTTGTTGCAACTTTCTTAGCTGTGCCGTCATGTCCTTTTCAGTGACAGTGTCTTCTCCTGCCTTCACCCTTCCAAACAAGCCAAACCTGTTCATTCTTTTTTTAATTGTACTGTCATGAACTTTTAACATTTAACATGCTAACTGAGGGCTGTAAAGTCTGAGATGTAGCACTGAAGGATTTGTTGCAGTTTCTCGGCTTCTCATTGCTCAGTCTGACCTTGTGGTGAATTTGCTGGGAAATTGACTCCTGAGAAGACCGGTAACTGTCTTGAATGTTCACTGTAGAATGATGGACTTCAGACTGTTTGAAAATGGCCTTATAGCCCTTCCCAGATTAATAGACGGCAGCGGTTGCTTCGTCTAAAATAGTTACTGATGTCTTTCCTCTGTGGCATCATGTTAACACACACCTGAATGCTCCGGACCATCAAACTGCCAAACCTTCTGTCTCATAGAGGGCCTCCCATGCTCTGATGATCAGTTAATCAAGTCCATTTGACTAGCAGGACCTGGCTTCTACTTACCCTCTTAATTCTTGTGGATGCCACAAGGTTGTACTTAGTTTTTCACACACTTTGTCTACATTTTGGCTTAATTTTTGTTAAATAAATAATGACGCAGTGTAAGATCTGAGGTACTGAGGTTGTATTTTCCTAATTGCAAGATCGGCTGTGGCCAAGATTATTATGTTTGATACATAAAAATTTAGAATTTAAAGAGGATGTGCTTTCTTTTTACCATAACTGTATATTTTCTGCCACAGTTTTTATTCAAATAATACATCGCTAAATCAGTAACCCATTCTCTTAAGAAACATATGCAAATACATCCTTTAAAGAAGTAAGTCCAGCTTCATCGAAGAGTCTGCGTTGCTATGGCTCTATATTTATAATGATGACTTTATAGAACAGTCAGGCCCAGGTTTGTCAGAAATAGACATCATAATCTTCTGTCCTTTAAGACTGTCTGTATGTATTCAACAGGTTTGATTGAGCCTTCACTGGATATAATCAAATCACCTCCAAAATAATCTAATGGTCAACATACACTGCCTTTCTTGATAACATGATTAAGCAGCAACATTCTCACTGAACAGATGCTTTTTCAGTCTACCAGAGGCCCAACCTCAGTTAGATAAGCAGATAACACACATACTGGACAAGCAACCTTATTATGTCACCCAGCATTAAGTCTAAGGGCCTTCACAAAAGTTGCTGCTGTTGGATTTATCATAACTGCTGTCCACCTGGATGGTACCTAGGGAGCTCCATGGTGGTTTCATAGGGGTATATGAGAAGCTTCTGAAGAGGCTGACCTGACACAGATAGCCTTTGGCCCTCAGGCTTTGTTATTTTATCTGTGCCAGCTAAATCTGTTAGGTAGCCATGGCACACCTGTGCAAAATATGCAGAGGAAACTTTTTCTGTTTACTTAGAAGTCAAAGCAAACACCTGATTTCACAACACAAGCATCGGCAAACTCACATAACCAACTCGATTTACGTACAGAGGAGGTGCAACAGAGATAGTTAAATCCAGACCACAGAAAACTGATTGTCGATATTAGCTCTGAGGAAATAATGCAGGTTCTGGGTGTCTAAACATAGCCAGAAGGAAGCAGCAATGAGCAAACTTTGTTCCGCAGGAGTTGACACTGAAAGGAAAAACAAATTAAACTTGTTGCCAGCGAACACGATTTGCAGATATCTTCACCATCAGCATTTGGATGTTTGTTTGCTAACGCGACGCCCATGCTCAGTATCACATATGCTTTTTTTGGTTTCTTCCTGTTCTGTCAGCCTTTTTCTGTGTTTTTAAATGAGCTATTGGTTTGAATTGCACTATCATTTTAAGCCCGCCTTGTTCTTCCAGCTGATTGCAGCGTCCTTATTAGCTTTTTTGCGACCCTCCTGAACTCGATTTTGAGAAGTGCTTTACACTTGTGATTTTATTGCTGCCAATACTGCACAGGTAATAATACAATTATTGCCTCGGTTACCCTTTTAAGATACATACCACTGTCCCTGTTTTGTCCAAGAAATTTCTGTGACCAGCAGCTGGTAGAGTGTGTTAATGTTGATGTCACAGCAGCTGGCTGCTCTCATCCTGTTAGCTCTGCCTGCCATTATCAGGCCCTCCAACCGCCACCACCTCCTCCCCCTCCAAAGCTGCTGTGATTGCTGCTGCGTGCCGTACTCATTTTAATACTCCAGACTCATTTGACCGTCTTTATGGACTTATCATATTAAACATTTATCACAGCCATTTCCCTAAATCAAGCATGTTTATTCAACACTTAGGGGACCACAGCCGGGATCCTTTCAGCACCCCCACCCCCGGCATACTCACACACACTCACACACACACACACACACACACACACACACACACACACACACACACATCTTTATTTTCTCCTTTTCCTTGTTTCTCTCCGTTCCTCCTCTACTCTTCCTCAGCCCCCCTGGCTTGCTTTATTACAGTCCTCGTTTCCCTCTGTGCGCCTGCCTGAATAAAATGAGAGGCAGTTTTGTACAGTTTCTTCCCTTCTCCTTTCCGGTCATCCTTTCCTCCAGTGGCTAGGACACGAGGGGAATTGTGCTGTGCGAAGCCGAGCAGCCAAGCAGACACAAATGTATTCTGAGCATTTAGTCCTTTGAATGAATCGAGTTTTAATTTAATCATCTGATCAAACACTAATTAGCATAATCACTTGTGGGGATGGATGGTCTAGATAGAGACACAGAGCAATACATAATAGACCTCGTCTATGTGTTGCTAAATGTCTGCGGGACGCTTAAAAACACATACAGTATATAAATGTTACAAGCTTCTAGGGACCCGTGTGGGGCTTTGCCCAAATTACCTCCTCTTGCACGAACGATAGAGGCAAGTCTCTATTTTCTTCAACAGCACAGCCCCAGCAAAGTGATATATTCACTGCTACACTACCCTACAATCAAATGCACTGAAGCCAGGCCCCGCGTCCTCTTATTTGATCTTGGACAAGATGGCTTACTGCAGCATCACACCTTGGCCTGAGCAAAGGAGGTCTGGGAATTCTAGGAATACCACAAACTGCTAAGATTATTGACAATGCACTCAGTCTCACACCGGGCCGAGGGATCGATGAGTGGCCAGAAGGACATAAATCAGACTCCTGTGGATCCACTCCATGTCACACACTAACCCACCCACCCCACTTCCCAATTAAACTCACGTACGCACTGGTTTGCATGCACACAGGAACACACACTCCGTAAAGCCTCCCGACACATTATATATATACTTCACATAAACACCAGGAAATACAGCACTACCTTCCACATCTCATACACACACACACACACACACACAGGCATATTCTCACACACCTTACAAACAAGATGACAGCGCTTTAAAAATGGCCAGCTAAAAATAACCGCCACTAACTTGGTCTTAAATCTTAGCATCTGTGCCAGGTTTAAAAATAAGGAGCAGTGTCAAGAAACCAAGCTGGACCCATTTGTCTTTCTGTCACTCCGTCTATCCAGCTTTGCCTGCTCCGTTATCCCATAGCCTACTTTAATATTCGGACAACGGAGCATGAGACACTGGGACAGACTTGATGATGAAATATCTCCAGGAAATGCATTTTTGAATAAACTGACTGAGATGCAGATTTGAATATACAAGGAGGGTCCATGAAAAGCCAAGCTCAGAGGCATCACTGGAAAGAAAGAGACAGGCTGGCAGACAGTTGGTGAGCCACAATACATCAGGCATGCATCATGCTAAGGACAAAGTCACGCGAATCAATTCAGCCTTGAGTCGAGTTCAATTCCTGGACCTGGTATGTGGACGACTGGATTAACAGGCAGTATTTATGAGGTGCAGTATGATTGTTTGTCTCTAGGGGTGATGGATAGCAAACTCGTCGCACCTTCAACACCTGTCTTCCACAATGGGCAAAAACTGTGGTGGGATACTCACCACAAATGAGCCTGCAGAGACACACACACACACACACACCGATGAGACCCAAAAGGGACTACTGGTGTGCGTGCACATATAATCTATATTTTATGAAAAGCTCATGCATGTTTTTATATTTGACACAAGCATTAAATAACATTTCTCTGTCCTGTTTGGAAAAGGGGAATCAAAACTGGATTGAATTTCACAAAACCAAATTTCTTCTTGCAAAACAGCAGCACACAAAAACTGCAAATAGAGAAACAAGGTTTTACTTCTAATGAACTCATTTTGGGGGGGATATTGTCACAAAGGCTCATGCAACCTTGTAACAATATAATCTCATGTTTAGAATCATTTCTATTTAAAGCAAACATCTGATTGGAAGCAGATCGCAAACTAAAGCAAGTTAGCAAAGCTAATTTACAACACTTTAAACCCAAAAAAGATACAAAAGTCATTGAGAAGATTGAGTAGTTTAATTAAATTGTGCTACTAACACTTTGGGTTTGATGAGACACATTTTGTTCATTTTTGAATAAACTATACTTCAATAACTTGAAGCTTTTTGAGAATTTTTTTGTGAACTATAGACTAAACCAGTTCCTGACTAACATTTGGAGACCTCACTGCAACTATGAAAAAGAAATAAATGAAATAACATTTTATTTTTTTTATATGTAGTTGCCTGGTGAGTGTGTTGAAATTTGTTTTTTTTGTTTTATACACTTTCATTTTTGACCAATTGCAATTAGGTGTGCAACCAACTTGTCACCCAGGGGTTGATTGTGCAACAACCTTCTAACTATTTTGGATTGTAAGGTTATTGCAGAGGTCACCTGGTGGGAGCCAACCTGTCTGCAAACAATCGCAGTGTGACTGCAACCACTCCCAGACAGATTGATGAAGGTTTTCAGATAACTTCTGTGAGATTGCCAACACGTTGCAGTCATCTGAGTCAGGACCCGTCTCTTTCTAATTGGCTTTCTACTTAACTTATCTGGTTGCTAACTAATTTTATTCTGGTTATAGTCCTTTATAAAAGTGAGGTTGCTGAGTGCCTGTGTCATTTTGCACTTAAATTGCCATCTTGCAGAAACTATGTCACTATTTATGGAGGAATTTCTGAATTTCAAATCAGACGGAAACTGACTTGCAACAGATCTGCAAGTTTTCATCATTAATCGCCACATTATCTCAGACAGATCTCACAAACTTGCCAGCTTAACCTCATTCAGTCAAACTGAGAGCAGACAGACTCTGTAATATGCCATTTTATCCCACCAAAATCACTCTGAAGACAGCAGCTGACTGCGAGTGCACACAAACCCGCTCAAAGGCAATGATATGGCAAGCTATTTTTCAATATCGTTGGTCTGACGTCACTGTTACATAATTTAAATCAGCTTCCTCAAATGTTTGAGTGCTTTTAACTTATTTGGGCAAAGAGAGCGGGCCACAGTGTACTGTTGTATCAACACATATTTATTCATTCAGTATCTTCTGCCTGTGCTGATCATGTCACAGTTGGTTAACTTGTCATATCCAGACTGATAATGTACAGTACAGTACGATACAGAGTACTGATAAAATGATAAAGTTGACTATGTAACAGGTTTTGTTGGTGTGTTTGTAACTGGGATTAACCAAACTCCAGTTAATATACAAATTTTTGATTGAATGCTGTTGTAGGTTGCGTATAGGACCTTGTTTCATTCTTGATGATCCACATGTTTGATTTGGGAAAGATTTTACACTTTATACCTCTCCTGATGCAACCCTGCAGATATATCCAGGTTTGGAACTGAAACTGGGAGTACACTGGCTCGAGACCCCCTGTTATGGTGTATGGTTTGGAGACAGTGACACTAACAAAAAGACAAAAGGCCAAGCTGGAGGTGGCAGAGTTGAAGATGTTTAGACTTGACCAGGATGGACAGAATTACAAATGAGTACATCAGAGGGACAGCTCAGGTCAATCATTTTGGAAACAAACTTTTGACCTTGAAAAAGTTTTATTAAATCAGAATTAGCACCTTGCAGTAGATCTTCACGTTTCAGGTTTTGCATCAAGAAGAGAGGTCTGTAGGTCTGCGGGTCTGTTATTGAGACACTCACTGGGTCTTTTGTCATAAGTGGGCGTGTTCCAAACTACTTTGAAACTAAAATCAACAGAAAACCACTTCTGCACAGGAGAGCAGAAGTGGTTCACTGGTCTTTTTTAAACTGTCAAATAAAGAGTCTACACCAGTTCCCCCACTACAGTACCTGTGCAGTGTAGCCCAGTAATATAACATGTCACTTTGACAGGTGCTGAGTGAATTAAAAACATCCTCTCTACTGAGAACCCTCTCTGAGAGGGAAACCCCCGCCAGATGTACTACAGCCTCACTTTGCACGCATGATCAAACACCTACATCTGGGTGCTGAGGGCTTTTCTGCTCTTCCCCGCAGATGGTAAATGATATCGTTAACATTTTAATGCAAGAGACATTTACACGCGGGCTTGCGCAATTACACCTCCGATTCAGTGGAATCCTGTCAGACACAGTGTGATCGGTAATTAGATTTTACATTGGGTGAAATGCAGCACACACACATAAGCACGCGCGCACATGCACGAGTCACCAAAGCTTGCTCCTAATTAGGGAGCTAGACAGGCTTGAGGAGGTATGGTACAGTAGAGTAGCCCTCATTATACAGCTGGGATGTATGAACTAGGGGATATCTATTATGATCACACATCAGGGTATCCATTACCCAACATTAGCACCTCTTTCAACTGGAATCGCGCGCAGAGTTCAAAATGTAACCCAACAAACCTTCACACAACTCAGACAAGTGAGGAAGAGTTAAGTGGGTTTGTAAACTTAATTTAGCCCATTAGATATTCAGATCAGAGTGAGACTGCACAAGATGATCTATCACTTGACTATAAGCTGGGTGCTTTCATGGGGTAATTTGATTTCAAGAGCTATGATACTGCTTGTGCAACCAAATCCTAATTGGTAATTAGTAAACAGACTACTAGTCGTGAGTGCAACAATAAGGGTGGTCAGGTTTCTCTCCATTTGCTTTACAGACCCGGCCGCTGGGAGGCCGCTGATCTTTAGACATTTTTACAGAGGCATCTCCGACAAAAGGAGGCTCTCGTCACTGCACTGGCTTTATCGCCTTCATGTAGATTTATTACCACACAAACACTCGTCCCACCTTCTATTTGCAGCCAAGTTCAATCTATCCATCCACCCCAGTCTCCGCAGCATTTCCATCCAGTGTTGCAGGTTGCTAATAATGTGGGGTCATGTAAAATTGGCAGGCTAACTGATGTTGGCAGCTATTTACTGTACTGTAAGCTACACTGGGATGGATGCTCTGGAAGAGCTTCCTCATTTCCGTGTGTGTGTGTGTGTGTGTGTGTTAGAGTGTGTGTGTGTGTGTGTAGTCCGCGAAAGGTCACAGCTAATTGAGATCAAAATTTGATTGCATGATTTCCTGACCTCTACATAATAGTTCGTTTATTGAAGAAATACGAGATAAGTCCTTTTTAAGTCACGAGCGTCGGGTTAAGCCGCGTGCATGTCTACAAATCATCGCAGTCTTGGTGGGGACTCTGTGAGAAGCCTTGTCTCATTACATCTTTGCAACGAGAATTTGAATAGGCCAGTTTAGCTTGCTGTAGTTTTGCCCAGAGGCAACTTTCAGGCAGAGATTTTTAATGGTTCCTCTCCTGTACTGATGACTGAATTTATAGATGCTACTTTGATAGGTGCAGGAAATAGCAAGAGCATAAAGTCTTAAACGGAATACAAAAAGTAATTGTGCCTCTTGGCTGGTGAATGTGTCAGACTTAACATTTTAATTTTCATAAAAAGAGTAATAAGGACCGGGGTTGTCTTTTGCTTCCTTTTGATAATAAACAATCAATTGCAAAGATAAGGAAAGCAATTAAAATGTGACATTTTTGAGCATTGTGTGGTTGCGAATCTGTTTCCCTTTCTTTAATTGAGTTCATTAAGCTGATATCCAGTGAATGTACGCAAAGAACACAGAGAACCCAGAAGCGCTGTGAGGCGCTCGGTTATAATATGGTTGCTTATAACACCTGTGGACACAATGATGTAACGAGATGTGATTAGCTTTGGGTCGGGAGCTTCCAGGTCAGCCCGGTTTGCAGACAAACTCACAGTTCCCATCAGGAATAGTCTAATATTTCCACAGGTGTGCCATTTTTTTATTTTTTAAAAAGGTTTCCAGTTTGTGAAGAATTATTAAACCCAACTTAGTGAATAAAATCATCCGGTTATCCAATGTTATGAACGGGAATTCTGAACTGCATGGTATTTTCTTTGCACAACACCACATCATATGGCTTTCTTTCCCCCCCCATACGGTGAAGAGTGAATGGGTGAACGTTTTAGGACGCAGCCCCTAACACCCATTAAGGAGGTTACCATAGAGACAGGCCAGTGTGCACATGATAGGCCTAACTCTGAAACAGCAAGAACTGTCTGGAATCCAATCTCCGTGCTGGCTTCCATCTACAAGGTCATTCATTCATTCTGACAATGACTACTCAGCCGATGAACACCTCATTTTCATGATAATCAACCATATATATATATATATATATATATATAGCCAGGGTCTTGTACATAATGGGAAAATCAAATATAAATAATAGAAAAAGGTAAAGATACTTTAAAATTCACTTATACACACATATTATATATATATTTGTGTGCGTGCATGTGGGTGTGTAATGATTGCAGTGCAAATAACAAGCACAAAAAGTGTAACATCTGCACTCAAGGCTGTCTATTGCTTAATCCCTATCAGTTGCCTCAGGCCTCCTCAATAATCCCTTAAGCAATAAACGGACACAATCTTGCATGGCAGTTGATCTAATGTCAGAGTCAGATGATTATGATTAATGAGGATTCCTTATTGTTCCTTTATGAGTTTCAGCACAAGCTGGGCTGAGGGAGATACCATTTTATATGGAGTCAATGTCAATAAACGGCACCGACGGAGGGTTGCCTCAGCACCGAAAACGCGTTGGCACAGAAGCAAAAATCCATTTCGAAGCTTTATTTTATCATTCCGGCCAGAGGGGGGAAAATCCATTTTGGGGGCATACTATAATATATCACAGCCCCTTGATGCGGTTGAAAGTATTCATACCTGTAAATCCCCACTTCCCCAATTTTTCTTTTGTGAATTCTCTTTTTTTTCCATACAAAAGCAACCGACCACTGATTTTTTTTTTTCAATCCCCATCTTGTCACCCTGATGTCTCCCAGACATGTTTCCATTTTCTTTCCTTCTCCTTCTTCAACTCTCCCTTTTTCTTCCCCTGTTTTCGTACACACCCAGTCGGCCATAATCCCTCCCTGTAGAAGGGACTCTGGCCAATAAGTGAACGCAATAAACTGTATCAATTTTCCACCATTGATTTTATATATATGCATATATACGCACTGTGAGAGCGTGCAAATATACCTGCATGGTGTCTCGCATGTGTGCAATGGCACAAATGCATGCAACTGCACTTGTGTACACGAAAAACACCGACAAGATGCACGACCAGGTCTGCACGTCTCAATTCCAGCATTTGAATGGAAAAAATGCATTTCACACTCTTTTCACGAGTAAATTTGTGAAGTACTTTTGCATTTGCAGACAAAAAAAAAAATACAAAAATGACCCGTGGACTGTGTTTCATCCAAAAACATTACACCTGTACTGTTCATTACATTCGTTGCATGAACATTTTGTACTAATGGTGCACGCTTTCTCTCTGCTAACTACATTTTAAGGTAAATAAACAAAAAGCTGAGCTCACATTTGTAACAAAACTGGTTTTGCAGGTGCTGCGAACACCCTGCTCAAGCCAGAAATATAATTTCATTTTTTTAATTTAAAAAAAAAACCCCAAAATGTTAAAATGCAAATACGAATGATTGCCTTTAAAGATCTTTGTATAAACTGGCCTTTTTTTGATGCTTTAGTGTCAATTTAGGCCATTTGAACTTGAAAAATATGCTCTCTGTGGGGGATGGGGAAAGGGTTAAACCAAATGTCCATTATATCAAAGACGTCACTTATTACTAAGGGCCACAGTGAAACAAGGTTGTGACAGGAAAAAATAAGTATCATTTGGTATAAAACAAAAACAAATATTATTAATATGATTCAAATGAAAAACTATTCAAACTTGACATAATATCCAACTATTGCAATTAAACAGACAGGCTACAGGCACACTAACAACATGGTATAGCCGTTTTATTTCTCCTGGTTCAGGGTGTATATCTGAAGGCCAGATATGGGTCTAATGGTTTGTAGGAGAGCTTGAAGGATTTAAAATGCAATTCATGCCTCGCCCGTCTCTCCCCCTCTATCAGGGGTGTCAGCCTTTTGACAAGCATATAAAATCCATTTCATGTGGGTCACAGGTGACCTCCATCCTCCCTCCTCAGTCACTTAGCTGTCTACCAGTGATTTGCCTTCTGCAGTATGTGATGAGCAATAATAATAATAATAATAATAAAAAGATGAGCAGGTGCAACTTACCATTCAAGATGCTCTGGGAAAAGATAAAAGCCAATATCCACATGCCCTGCTCCGTTCAATCCCCCCAAGCTATGCTTTCTCTTCTTCCTCTGACCGGTGCCTCCCTGGGTTTCTCTTCTGTGCGCTTGGGCTAAGGTTAAACATTTGCCACTGTCTTGAAGCAAACCGGTCCAAGTCTCTACTTTTAATATCTCCTTCGTACTTTTTTGTTACACTGATTTGGTTTCTGGGATGTCTCAGAGCATAAATGCGCCTCTGTGATTTTCTTGGGGAGAGCTCTGCTCAGACTCTCCTTCCTGTGCTCCGCGTCTTGCTGCTTGTCCCTGTTATTCAAAAGGATGCTGAAGGGGTGAAGCCCAGGTGTGTGTGTGATGCTGAGTCAGAGCCGGGTTAGAGCGGATCCTGGGAAAAGAAATTAAATCCGAAAACAAGAAACAAACAAACAAAAATTAAAATTTAGAAAAAATGGTTAAACTAAATCTTTAAAAGAAAAATGTCCGGTTTCAGGTTTCCTGAATAAAACACTGGAAGACGGATCATCCTTGAAGGTAAAAATAAATGAATAAATAAAATGTTACAAAATTAAAACAACTAAAAGAGAAAAGAAGCAAAGAGAAGAGAGAGGGCGGTGGCAGAAGAATGAAAAGCAGGTTTTTTGCTCAGACTCCAAAGTCAGATCATCTTCATCGCCTCTGTGCGTCCAGCAAGAGGCGAGCAAGCGCATCTTCCCCGCTGCCGCTCTCTAATCGCACCACACTGACTCTCTGAGCATTACACAGAATAACCCTCTCCCCTGCCCCTGCAGACGCTTTAATTCCTCATTGCCTTAAAGGAGCAGAGGCGGCAGCCGGTCGCTCCTCGGGGCAGGATACTGTTGTGGAGGTGGAAGAGTGTGAGAGCACGCAGCGAGTGGGGCATTTGCATTAAGGAAATGAGCTGCACCTGACGCACCAAGGTACCAAGGATTTTTACGCACGGGGTTGTATCAGCTCAAACAGAAAGCGCTGTCTGCTGGCGTGCAGGTGTACGCGGAACACGCCGCTGTGCCCCAGATCTGGCTTGAATTTAGTTCCTAATGTTTTTCTTTCGTGTGTGAAAACAGAAGCGAGCTCCCCCGTAATAATGGAAATCTACAAGGACACCCAGTGACGCGTATTTTCTGTTGTTTAAGTAGAAAATGTAGTTGTTGTTTTCTTTTAAACTGAATAACAACGTGAACTTGATTGATGAGATTTAATAATCGCATTGAACAGAAGATAGGAGGGAAAGGCAGCCACTCTGTCTGGGGGAAGAAAAGGGGTTAAGATGAAGAGCCCCCCCACCCCGAAGACGCACATACTCACACAGTTTATATCGCCTCCCTCAACCCAATAATCCACCACTCACCACCACCACCAACCCCCACTACCACCACCCCTCCATTTTAATGCCTGCCTTGAAGTCAAGGGTATAGCTGTAGTTGGCTGTGGAAGCCTGTGGGCCTGTCCACAGCGCCGGGTTACACTCAGTGTGATATAACCGCCAGCTCATGCTCTGTCCCACATGACAGAATACATTGCAAGTGAGATTCCAGCTATATACCCCAAGACACTCATTTTGTATGCTCATATCCTTACAAGTCTGAATGTGTACAAAGATAAATAAATAGAAGGTTTCATGGTGAAAGGGTATACTGACTACATTTGTAGCGCTAATAGCCGCCTTTTAAGTTGGTAAAGATGCTGAGCTGAGAGTTCTCGGTTCAGCTATTTTGATCTTTGCATTTTGCTGCTGTCCAGTCTGGTTTGTCCCTGTGTCTAATCTGTCACAGCGTTCTTCCTGTTTCTCTCCACACTCCAGCAGACAAACAGGAGCGTTGCTTGCCTCAAAACTGTTAAAGTAGTACTCAGATATTTGTATTTACTCATGTTTGATTGGTCAGATATTGTCTGGATTTTTTTTTCTACTACTAATGCTACTCCAGAATGTCTGTTTGAATGAGTGATGCCGTTTTACTTTTTGCCTATACGTGCAAGATAAATCCAAACAAGTTTAAGACTGGAGGAAAGGAGAAAGTGCTAGTGTTTCAGGGCAAATGGTTAAAGATCCGGGCTGTCATTTAGAGCTGATTAGGAGCACTGTGCTGGTTTTTTGGCTCTAAATTCTTGGCATGGAAGAACAGCTGAGTTGATTAGCTGCTGCAGAATGTGAGATATGATCATTTGCCGTGCCATATTTTTATCCAAGCTTTGTTTTCGCCTCGCTTGCTGCCCATACTCATTCACAGCAGTCACACTTAAATACTGTAATACACAAACAAGGTTTCATCATCTGTTTCCAATGAGCTATTTTAAAATGAAAGTAAAACACCTTGCTCAAGGGCATCTCTGTAAAGTTCAAGGACTACGCGTTAGTGATGCCGAAGGCAAAGCCCATTCATGCCCTTCAGGTAATCAAATGGAGCAGAACTGCCCGTAGTTTTCCTCGGTTCAGCCTTTTTAGTAATGTTAAAAGAAAGCTTTTCCACAACTAAAGGTGACATCCGCAGCCTGTCAAGACAAACAGTTCTTCGAGAGGGAGGAAAAAAAGGCTTTGACTGTGGGTTCAAGGGATTGAGGGAGGGATCCATGGCATTAGAGACTGCCATCTGACATTTTAGGGGAAACGAAGCATTGGTGTAATCAAAGTCCTTATAACGTCTCTGGTGTAATCTCGCTCAGCAAACAGGATTTTATGAGAAGCTGAAATTAAAACTTTGGCAGTGAAATAGATAAAGCAAAGCTAATCAAAAGGTGATATTTGTTTGCCTTTGAAAACTAACGTTTGGCGTCACAAAGCATGGAATAGAGGCAATGACACAGCCTCACCTCAGCACATAGGTCAGGGACATATGTACTGTGTGTGTACACTATATACACCGTCACACCGCTGTACGCACGCCCCGAATGAGGGCGCTTCCAGTAAAAGCACAATTTCACAAAGTGTGTTTGACAGCAAACAAGCACAGTGTAACATCAACACCGACAACATGACCTCACAACAACCAAATTACAGCCGGTGTGTTTGATGATTCAACTCATATTCATTTCAGCAAAGAACGCTCACATTGCTGGACTGCGATTGAGGAAAAAAGGCTCTAACCTGTATTTATATATAATCCTTTTAATCAATATTGCTCCCAGTAATTACAGTACTTTGTCTATGAGCCATGTTTGATCTCTATATGAGTATGTAATATCTGGTTAGCATGGGTTAAATGCCCTTTTACATTAAAAACCATAATTATAAAATAATTACCTCCCTCCCTTCTATTTAATAAAAAACATGGATGCCGTGAGAGAAGCTTTTATTACCACAAGAAAACAGCATTTAAAAAAAAGTCTAAATTTTAGCATCACTGTACAGAGAAATAAAAATCAATGATATGTTGAAAACACAAAGGTCAGAACTGGACATACATATAGATCAAATGTTGCTGTTGGCACAGCCTTTATTTACACTTATGGAAAACAGGTGCTGCTGTTTATCACTTACAGCAGCTGTACAACTGAACAGGCTACTTGTGATGTGAAAGACAATACCTTGATTTTCACTCTGAACACAAGAGCCACAACCTTGTCACCAGTAGGCTGAGGTATTCAGTGGTAACTCTAACAGATTATATTCAGGCCAGTAGGCAATGATCTATCTATCTATCTATCTATCTATCTATCTATCTATCTATCTATCTATCTATCTATCATGAATGTGAGCATGAATGATTGTCTGTCTCTCTGTGTTACCCTGTAATAGATTGGCGACCTGTCCAGGGTGTAAACCGCTGAAATAGGCTCTGTCCCCGCTGTTTTTTAAGAGATAATTGAAGGATGATCAAACTTTTTAACCATTGAAGTTAAAAGAGATTGAAATATAATAATAGTAATAATATATTTTATTAATAGGCAACTACAATTTAGCGAATGTTTAAAAGCACCTACACGAAGATGCTCCCAGAGTAGAAACATGTGTCTAGAAAGGACTTTGTTATCACAGGAGTAATTAGCTGTTTTTGCACTGCAGGACCGACCTACTAATCAGAGCCTTCTGCTTTTCCGCATCAGCTGCAGTGTCGCAGCTACAGGACTTACATGGATGGAAACATTTTGCAACAGCTTCCACCAAAAATTTCAATTCTGAACAAGCCAAAAGAAAAATATTGGAGAAAACCAAGATGGCTGCTGTTTTTCTACTAGAGGAAAACTGTTTAGTTGTTGAAGCTGATGTCTGAGCAGCAGTTTGCTGTTATTTGTCCTGATTTTGGTATTTTTCAAAAAATGCTTTCAGAGATGAACCAGTCCACTTTAACATCAGCTTGCAAGCCTTTTTTGGGGGGCACTGCAAGGCACCTTCCACAGAACATGCACAAATGTACCAGTCGTATGAAGAGTGAGTGAAGATGAAGCTGTGGTCCAAAGCTTTATTTGGCACTAAGACTGATGTGCTCCCATTGCAAGCTGATACTAAAGTCGTAACCTACAGTCACTCTATAAAACTGTATTAAATGCATGTGTTTGCACTTTTAGAAACACCAATCAGGCTTTTTTGGTTCATCCATCATGTAACTTTATTTGATTTTAGTTCATTTGACAAAATCTCCCAAACCAAAATTATAGGGAGAAAAAGGGCCATTTTCAGCCACAAGGGAAAGAAATCCATATGTCAAATCCAATAACTATATAACAGCATTCAGTGGCTCCACAGCCATGTTTTGGACATGAGCAGAGTGGATTTCGGTGGGGTTTGAGTTCACTGCGTGGGTTGGGGGAGGAGAAGAGAGTTCATTTTAGCCCCCCAGCATGATGCCTAAACAGCAGTAAGTAAATGTGACAATGAAGCCCCCGGGCTGCTGCAGGCAGTCTTGGCCTTGCAGTGCTTGTCTTTGTGCGGGGGTGTTCGCATGTGCCAATGTATCGGTGCGTGCATATAAGGAAGGAAATGGAGCACATGTGAGACAATTCGTGGCACTGCACAGTCAAGGTCGTGACTCCTCTGACTGTGATACTCACACTGGCATGGGATCTGTTGGCGCTCTTTATTTTACTGCCAGCTTCAGCGGGGATGATAAAATTAGATCAAAGATATTAATCAGAGTGGTGGCAGCCACTGTTAAACCAGTGGAAGTTGTATTGTTGTGATTTATCCCATTTGCACTGCACTCATCCCATTTCTCCAAGAACAGATGAATCAGGAACTACGGAAGAGCAAACATTTTAAATTTTGGAACTTAAAGCTTCTGATGAACTCTGCTTCTTATAAATGGATTGTATGTAAATGTATGTGCATGTCGAACTGTCCCATCTGGCTCCATTATTTGTGCTTTAACATACAGTTGTAACACCCATCAGCACTTTGTATTCACCATAAACAGTCCTATAGGACATGGGCTCCTATGTTATTCTATCCTATGTGTTGGTCACTAAAACTGGAAGCTTTTAATGGACAACCTTGTTGATCAAGTCAGTCAGTAATTGCAAAGAAAACTATAATTAAGGTCTCAAACAAAATGATATCATCTTGGGTTAAATGGCTAATGGATTTGTATAGTAGTTTAATGGAGACAGTGGGAAATTAGATTTTAGAGAAAGCAATAGGTTCCCTTCCTAAGCTTCCTTGAGTACTTCACAGCACTTAGAGGACCCACATGACACCTCAAATTCATTTATTCTCTGTTAAGCATTGGTCCAAAATACAGCGTAATGGAGTAAATGTATGATGCAGTTCAAGAATGCACACTTTTTTCCTCTGTTTTTTCATGTAATGTAGAAAAGGTAGTATATACAATATACAGTGCCATGAAAAGGTCTGGGGCTGCTTAACTTCTTCCAGATGTCCAAGTATTAGTTTGTGCCCTAAAGCTGAAGCACACTTGGGTTCTGTAGCAGGACAAACATATAAAACATAACAGCAAGTCCACCTCTTAATGGTGGCCTTGCAAAAAAAAAAGGTTTTGGAGTGGCATAGTCAAAATCTGGACTTAAATCTGATTGAGATTCTTTGGCACGACCTTAAATGGGCTGTTTATGGACTAAAACTCTCTAATGTGCCTGAATTAAAATAATTTTGCAAAGAAGAGTGAGCCAAAGGTCGTCCACAGGGGTGTGAAAGACTCATTGCCAGTTATCAAACACTTGATTGCAGTTCTTGCTGCCTAGAGTAGCAAAACCAGTTATTAGGTTTAGACGGCAATTACTTTTTCTGATACAGTCAGTTAGGTTTAGATAGCTTTTTTCTCTTAATAAATGAAATCATAATTTAAAAACTGCATTTGATATTTATTTTTGTCTGAAATTAAAATTTGTTTGATGAAACATGTAAGTGTGACAAATATGCAAAAACTAAGAAAATCAAGAAGGGGATAAAATAGTTTTCCACGGCACCGTATGCAGTATAAAATTTAAATTACAAATACTAATAAAAATACATCACAAATAATAAGGCGTGAATGTGTAATTTATTTATTTGACGGTAAGACAAAAAGAAAAATGTAAAACAAGTTAAAGAAGGAAATCAGACAAAGTGGGACATAATAAAAGAACCTGAAGCTCATAATGAAGTGAAATATTAACTCCATAATGTTGTAATAGTGAGTAAGTGTAAGTGTCTATAATGTGATGTGCTTGCGATGCAACCAAATAGGTAACCAGCGCTGGGAAGTAACGGAATACATGTGCCAACATTACGTATTTAAAATACAAAATATGAGTAACTGTATTTCGTTACAGTTACTGTTAAAAAAGGTGATAATTAGAATACAGTTACTTTGCTAAAATAAATGGACTACACGGCCGTCTTTTCCTGTTTTATATGTTAGGCTATCCCCTCTCTACTTTTGGTAACTCCATACATTGCCGGAAACCCAAACAAAACACGAAATAAGAGGCTCTAATGTAAGCATCCTGTTAATGTTGGTGGCGTCAGTTACACAATGGCCCGGAGCCAGCACAACAGCAGTGCACGGGCAGGAATGCATTTCTTACTTGGAACTACTGTGACTGTTCAATGCCAGCAACAAGATGCTCTCAGCTCAAAAGACTCCAACTCCAACCCTTAAGAAACATCTGGAAGTAAGTTCTTTTTAAAAACTAACGTTAGCCTACTGCAACTACCTTGTTTTAGTTGTGGTAGCTACCTGGGTTATGTGCCATTTCAGTATCTTCAACGTACTATTGCTGTGTGATTTATTACTATTACTGAAGGCCACTCGCCATCGAGCTAATATTGTTAGCTGCCGTTAGCTGAGGTTAGTTTATAGACTGCAGAATGTTAGACTAAAGCCAGCTAACAATGTTAGCTAGCGTGGCGAGTAGCCTTCAGTAATAGTAGTAAATCACACAACAATAGTACATTATGTAGTTGTAAAACTATGACAATATATTAAGTAATCCAAAGTATTCAGAATACGTTACTAACATTGAGTAACTTAACGGAATATGTTACAAAATACATTTTGGGGCATGTATTCTGTAATCTGTAGTGGAATACATTTTAAAAGTAATCTTCCCAACACTGTAGGTAACAATACACAGTATGCTTCAGTAGCCAGTGTAATTTCCCCATAATCTACATCCAGTCAAGCTCTTTCTGTGATTAACTGAAACATACTCCAATGGTGTTAAAAATTGTCACACCAAAATATCAACACTGACAGGAAGTGGTATATTCTCCTTTAGCTACATTTCCTCCATTCAGCACCTTCCACACACGTGCAAACACACACATACACAACCCCGGCTGTCCCTCTGGTCAACCCTGTCCCTGGCGTGTGTGCAGACAGGCTGGGTAATCCCTCAGGATGGGGTCTCTTGTTTTGACAACGCCTGTGAAGCCCAGCGTCTCTTACAACAAAACACAGACTGGCCTATCATCAGCAAAATGTCAGCCTTCAGCTCACTCCTTTCGCCACCCAAAGGAGGATCGGGTTGCCTTTACACTATGTGACCCATTAACTCAGAATAGAAACATTCTCAGCACCGGTATAATGATCCCTTTTGTTTGCTAAGACAATGACATTGATAAGAGACAAGCCATGCTCGTGGCTCCTTATACAACTGTGTATAAGGTTACAGAGTGGCCAGAGTAGTTCAAGCTGCTATATGTTTACAATCTAGTGGTTCCCCTTGGGATGAACACGATACCTGCGGGTCAGTCAGCATTAGGACACATGCACACTCTTTAAATTAGGGCAGAACTGCTATAACCTGGGAATGTGCCAGCTGCATGAAAGGCATCAGGGTTTGGAAGTCAACATGTCAAAGGAACTATGAGTTTATATGATACAGAAGCTTTCTAGAACTGGATACTTAAATTACGTAAATCGCACGTAATACGTAATTACGTAAATTTATTGTTTTTATGTATTGTTACTGATATATGAACCTATCTCCAAAAGACAATCTTGAAGCATCGCTATGCTATGTTATTATCAGCTGCGTGGTTCGTTTTAAGATGTGTGGGTGAAATTCTAGTATTTTATTTGGGATGTTACTCAGCTCTAATAGACTATGTGCACGTTAGCATATGCTACTTCCGGTGCGGAAACTCCTGTGGGGAGCTTTGTTTCCGGTGTCCTATTCGCGCCCTGTTTACGGTCCAAAACAAGTTAAGCAAATGAATGAATCAAGCAGCGATTTACATTTCTATAGATGTCTTGGCCATTTACCCAATATATCTGTAAATGATGTTCATCGACTTGTCGATATTTTTTCCCCTGCGCCTCAGAGCAAAAGAGAAAAGGGATTCAAATGTTATATTTCTCAGCTGTCCCTCGTTTATCGCAGGTGTTATGTTCTAAAAATAACCAGCGATAGGTGAAATCATGTAGCTAATTTTATTTTTTGACGGTGCAAAACATTTGGTGGACATCGTGGACATACAGTACTGCACTTCAGAGTCACACAGCTAGCGATCGATGCAGCGATTCTGTACTGTACAGGAGAGATGTCACGGAGGACATCGTCTGCAGTGATCAGGACGCAGGACACAATGTGAAGTAAAAAAATCATGCAAACTTGCACTAAAAAATCTGTGAAACAGCGAGGTGAAAGGTGAACCGCGTTATAGCGAGGTACCACTGTAATTTTGAAGGTAAGTCACAACATACCCTTCGTACATACTAATGTATAGAAACCCTTACCAGCAATCATTCATTTTTTGTGTGGCTTTTTTCACGGTTTGTTAACATGCTGTGCAGGTGTGTACTTGACTAGCTGATATCAACATAACGGGGAAACATCTGGTTTGACTATTGTTCACCTGTAGTTTGAATGCTGAACATTTGCCTGTTTAAATCATAATAACTGTCACTATACAGAGATGTGCTTCTGAATGTGGACGATGTGTCTTCTGATTCTGTAATGCAGTTCTGCTTGTGTTGAGTGATGTAAACAACTGATCGATCTAAATTCTTTAGACGTCAAAACTGATCATTAGTTTTTTTATGACACAACAGTGGTGAGTGTTCCCACCTTCTCCTCTTTGTAACTTAACGCGATCTTTCCGTTTTCGAGTTTTGGACATGATTTTGGAGTATATCTTCGCAGTAGTGATTGACCGCAAAGTAAAGCTACCGGAAATGTACAACCCCACATCCGGTCTCAAACCAGGAAGTTAGCATTTTCTCGTGCACAGGGTCTATCAGCAGGTATCTGTGTCCGTGTGACACATCCATACAGTTTATGGCTGTAGCTTGCTAACTAAGTTAGCAATTATCACCAGGTGTTCCAGGTGAGCTAGAATGATCCAGAATGGTGTTCTGGCACCTTTCGTTAATGAGAAATGAAATTGTGAAGGCAGATTCATGCATTTTACTGTCAAATGAGGTTTTTTTTGTGTGCTGAGATACTTGCTCACTATGAAGAAGATAAGTCATTTTATTCGTTCTCATCCGTGCAGTCCATTCATGGTACAGATATAAATAAAGTTGCAGCTGTAGCATTTAGCTAGTGCTGCGGTAGAGGTCAGATAATCAGAGTCATACTGTTTGCGTATTGGTGAATTTTAAATGCAACTTGCAAATACCTCAACACATATAATATTTCCGGGTGATTTACAGCTTTTTGTATTTTTCCGGAGTGAGGTTAATGCGCAACACTGAGAGATGGAGAACGAAGTACGAAAGGAAAGGAAAGAGAGAAAGGTGAGAGCGTTTGGTGGCATTTGATCATTTTTAACATAGACATAGTTTTTAAAAATGTTGAAAACTGGACATTTAAATTGTATATGTGATGTTGTAATGCATTTTTAAACTTTTTCTTTTTATGAGTTTTGAAATCAGGTATATATATGGTGTGTTTCTGAGTTACATTTTTGCAAAACATCTTGCAAAAAAATGTGAAGAATGCTAATGTTCTGTTATTTAGGGATTGCATGAAAATGCCAGACAGTTTAGTGCGTGCTGTGCTGGATATTTTGCAGTGTTGCGACGAAGTTTGCAGCAGTGCACTGTGTTGGCTGGGTGCTGAGCTGTTGTTGTGTTCAGCGTTAGCATTAGATCAAGAGTAGCAGGCACCGTTTTACATTTAAGGTGAGGATACTGATTAGTTTCATTTAGTGAATGAGTAATACTAGTGTTATAGTATCTCTGGCTGGAAATCAGCCATGTAGCTCACTTCAGTTGCTAAATCCAGAAGAGCATCAAAAAAATCTACTGGAGCTGACAAAACAAGTTATTTTCGACAATTTATTTCTAATTAATTCTACACCGCTACAGCAGATCTTAGTGGTCCTTCACATGCTAACCTGAGCATTTTTAACCCCCTATTACTACCAATAACATATTGCTATACCAATTTATAGCCAAGTGTTTAGTTTATGAATTTGACTGACAGATATTTCTTTTTTGGAGGATTAATTTTCTTCTAAAGTAGGACAAGATCTATAAATACCATATGAAACCATGAAACAGGGGATATAGCCAACCTACTACTGTTAACTTACAAAATAATTTTATCAGCACTTTTAAAGCGCAGTCTTTAAACAGATTACTCAAACTGTGGATTGGATTGTATGATTGTATGTATTCACCTGTGAACTCTACATGTGCTTTAAGTGTAGTTTGTTATCTGAGAGCAGAGGCTATCCCTTGGCCCATATTTCCACTCAGCATCTGCATGCTTGATGCCTTTGTTCCCTTCCTACTGCAAACTTTCAAAAACCTGACTATTCTTTTATTCGTTTATCTTAATTGCCAATTCAGATTTAGGCCCTAACTTCAGTCAAATCCAGCCGATGTTACAGGATTTCAGAGGCAGTAATAATGAGCCAAATTCCCCAAATTGTGCGTTTTAACCTAAGTGTGCTGCAACTGACAGCTGAGTGCGCTGCAGCGTATGAAAGCACAGACAAGTCGACAAAACACACGCAAAGTGAGAAAACACCTTTACTAATTTGATAATACACACAGAGCAATTAGGGAAAAAACATGCTTCAATGTGAGAAAACACAATGAAATTCAGACAGACATGTTTCCAGGGGACACTAAAAAGTGACGTACACGCTTGGAAGCGTTTGTTGTTGCTGTGGTGAATAATAAAGTTAATGAAGTCGTCTGTTCAACTGTGCTGTGAGAAAATGAGCTGCTTTTTTTCAGACCACATTTTTCAGATATCGACTGTTAACCCTGCAAGCGTTTCAGGGTCACGTGCTTAAGACTTCGCTTCGACTCTGCAAAACGGACCACAGCACACACAGCAACCTTTTCCCGTCTCCTCCTCAATTCGTAATACCAACACCCCAGCCTGCTACAGCAACCCCAGACAGTTTTCCATTGGTTAGCCCCAAGACACAGAGGAGCATATCTGTAGCCAACCTTGACGTGCTAAACTAGGACGCTGAAGGGGACAGAAATGGGAGGAGAGAGCAGGAGAGTAAGCGAGGGGAGGGGAAGGGAGAGGAGTGGAAGGGGGAACCTAATGAAAACCTGCTGGAGGAGTGGCAGAAATAAGGAAGTGAGGATGGAGAGCTGAGAGGGTTATGGCAAAGAGGGGGACGGAGAAAGGAGCAGTGGAGTGGGAAGGGAGTGAAGGTGGAGAGTGTGAGTAAAGGGAGGGAGAGAATAGGGTGGATTTTTTTTTTTTTGGTGATTTGTACTCCGGCTGCATATGTGCCTGGTCTCCATCTCCTCCATTCTCTGCTTCAAAACTGGAAAAATCAATACGCCCACAGTCTAGTGTATCCCCACAAGAACTGGATCATTAAAAATATATAATCAAACGCCCGCTCGTCATTTTTCATCACCATTACCATCATCACGTATCTGAAGAGCGCACAGATACCAGTATATCACCAACATGGTTGTAACAATTTAATAACCCAATCAATGGCCTTCTAATTATTTCAGTGCCACAGTTAATCGTCCAGTTAAAGCAGTCCTTCAGCCTCGACTCGCGCAGAGAATGGCACACGGAGACAGGCTGCTTGTTAACAAATGCACACAGCAGACCCAAGCAGGGCTGTTGTAATAAGAATATCTGACTTCTCACATTCACAACTCAATCCAACTCAGGGTCGCAGTGTTGCCTAGTAACGATGGCACACTACTGACCTTATCTACGTGGTCATAAAAATGTATGAAGAAGCCCCCCCTCCACGCCTTCAACCTCCTCCCCGCCAGCCTTCGCTCAGTCCTTCCTACAACCACACAACAACCTCAGAGCTCTTATCTCCCCTCTTTTACGAGTAGCAAGTAGCCAGGGGGCGAGCACCCTCTACACTCCCCCTAACCCTGCCGGGGCAGCTCTGCGGTGGGTGTTCTCTGCCCAGGAGCTCCTGTCTCTTTTTATACAGAAAGGGGGGGTTGAGGAACATGAAAACACTTGAGCCTTCACAAAAACACAATGCGCTTGTTTCTGTGCACACTACATGCATGCAGAACACAACAGATACAACGCTGGTGGGCGTGAAGTGGGAGGCTGGAAGGATGCAGATTGCATGCTATGAAACTGATAGATAGCTGTAAGAACAGAGGGACACAGTCAAGCGCAAAGGAGACTGAATACTGCACTGCAAGGTGAGTCGGTGCACCAGCCTTCATAATAATATTCTTTCAGAGTGGATTTTCTCTTCAGCCTACAGTGGGGGGGGGGGAAACAAGAGTGTGATATAAGTGTGGAAGAGTGTGAGAAAATGTGTTTAGTGGGAACAGAAATACAGTATCAGCACCACAAATATAGTTTATTGATGAAAGCAATTTGCCAGTGAGAGATGAGATGCATCTGATCTCTATCCGCTCGTGAGCCCCGAGAGCCGGGTTCAGCTTTTCTAATTGGGTATCGCCTTGGAGACGCCCATCCTAATTAGGAGACAAACTCCAGGTGTTGCACCTGACATCACCTCTGAAAGTCACAGAGGGAGTGTGACACATACTGTATAAACACACACATCTGCTCCATCTGCTGGCTTCACAATCAACGCAGCCAGGCCGGAATATGTCGAGATTCCCGCAGCAAACTTAAAATGGAGAAGGGGAAAGTCTTTTTTATTCGGCTATGGAGGCAGACCATCAAAGTAATTGTTCTTTGTTTTTGGGTTTTTCTTTGGGGGGGGGGGGCACAAGCAAACCTTTATGCTCATGTCTCACCTGAAAGCGATGGCATCTATGGGCAGATTGGAATGGATGGTTGCACATTTCATGCACTATGATAAAATTCCCTGTTAAATTACAGTGAAGTGCTGGAGCTAGATCTGCAAACATACCGTCAGCTGTGCGATTGCCATTTCTTTTTTTTTAATTTAGTGTTCTTCCTCTAATCTCCATAAACAGTATATGACTGCAAAATATAGTGAAGCATTGAATAACTGCAACATTAAAAACATGGTAACAACCGCTGAGGTTCCCTGCGTGTCCTCGTTCACACTGAATTATTATATTCCCTTTCTAAATTATGACATAAGGTGAGCAATTCCCATTGTCTTTAACTGCACAGTCATGATAATCCTGCTTTATACAACATTTAAACAGCCACCCTGAAGATGAACTCTGGGTATGTGGATGGATGTGACTAATCATTTGTGCTCTCATAACTGAAACAACCACCACAACACAATTAACGTTGTAAACATCCACATTCCTGCGAGTGCTGGCACGCCTCTCATTTCTGATTTGAGCTGAACACAAAAAATCGACATAGTTCAGATTGCACACTACCTTTCTTGTTTCTCTGAGGTATCAGTATTTATGGGATTCAACTGTATTCACCAAGACTGCTCACTACTGCGCAGAATTTCCTGTATTTACAGTGTGTGGTGAATAGAGTGAATGATTATAAGAAGAACCACTTCATTAAAGAGATCCCACTAGAGAGGAGAACCCCAACAGCATCTCAGTAATGAGGATGTCCACAGCCTCCCACTGCAGTCCGGCCCACAACTACAGCAACATCTGCTCTGTGGCACCCAACACATCAGGTGGGATCCGCTCTGTTTGAACAAACACAGGAGGCATATGTATGCATATGTACAAGTTAGAGTAACTAGGGAGACTGGTGAGGGTATGAGTAGTGCCTTGAGGCGAGGAGCAGAAGGGTGGCAGGGTTTCTGACACGCCGTGGACTGTTTAGACGCAAGCCTCTATGACTCATCTACGTGTCACTAATGCTTTTCCTATGAATGAACAAACAGATACACTGCGGAGAGGCATCGCTATCACCACAGGGGGAAGAGTAAGTGTGAATAGCCTGTGAGACTAGGATGAGACACCCTTAGTCATACTCCCCCCTGTCTGAGGAGCTAGAGTTGCTGTACAGTTACAAGTAATCGATCTAAAAACAAATGAAACAGATCAAAACCAGCTGTCTTTTATATGGCTGGAATCATACAGTGTGGTGCCAGTGGATGAGCCGTGATGTATCCATGCACCTGTTGTCTGGCACGTCCCTCTCATCTTATGTAGACTCTCCTCATTTGGGCTCATCTCCTGCAGCAGCAGCTGTGAATATGTGCACCTTGTTAGGCGGTTGACAGTTCTGGCAGAAGGAGAGACGGGGAAGTAGCTTGTTATGAAGAACAGGCTAACTATATGTCAATCTCTGCCGTGCAGAGAAGAAACAAAAACAAAGATGTGCAAAAAAATCCTTTTAATCTCAGCCTAAATTAATTCTTAAAGCAAGCTACGTTGTATTTATTTAAATATTTGAATCCACTAAACTAAAAGCTAATTGACCCCAGCCATTTTTTTTGATAATACACTGCACTGCTGATTAGATACCAAAAAATGAGATTTGCCTGAGAAACATGTGGACAGCCTGATTATGATGATCTGCCCCACTGTGATCCCCATTTACCGCTCATCCAGCTCAATCATATCTGTGCTGTAATTACACTGCATTCAAAATGCTAGCAGATTCAGCAAACCTCTGAGCAGCATTATACACTTACAGTGATTGGGCTGTCTGCAGGCCTGATTATTATAGCCCTGCGTGATGCTTTAAAAAAAAATAAAAAGGATGAGAGCTGGGGTCACCGAGAAAGCAGCAGAGCTAATTCGGGACTTCACAGCACAATATTTATTTCTATGATCAACCTGTTTGA
Organism: Perissodus microlepis; assembly: GCF_051167445.1. Taxonomy (NCBI): domain Eukaryota; kingdom Metazoa; phylum Chordata; class Actinopteri; order Cichliformes; family Cichlidae; genus Perissodus; species Perissodus microlepis. The sequence goes on from NC_140474.1 coordinate 24,350,644, forward strand.
TAGACCTGCTCATGCTTTAAAATAATGCACTGCGTCGAATTAGACTGGTAAGAAGAACAAGTGTTCAGATGATATTTTGTGCAGTGTTAATATTTTTACAACATCCTATACTTTCTTACACTGTGGCAGCCGATAGCCAGTAATCTTTAGAAATATTCATTTATTTGATCTTCAAATAGTTTCATTTAAGCTTTTAAACACGTTTCATGCTGCATTGATCTCTTAACAAAAGGAGAACTCACTCATTCACACTCACTTATGTCAAAATTGCCAAAATCCCAAGTTAATTATTAAATCAAACATGTTCAATTTTGAAAGCCTGTAAAAACAGAAAGCACTTTTTTTTATTCCACATGGTTACCATCTACTTACTTTCTTTTTAGATGACTGTGCACTAAATATATTTTCACCTGCTGGTCAGGTAAAATCAGACATTTACATATCTGATGTCAGGCTCGAGGAAAGTTTGACTGCCTGTAAAAAAAGAAAAGAAAAAAAAACCCAGTGAGTTTAAAGCAGATTAATCAATAAGAAAAACATAATTTGCTACAATATAATTTACTTTAGAGAACAAAAATATGAGAATTTAATAAATATATATTAAATTCATTGTGGTAATTAGTTGGCACAATGTTACATTTAGATGTGCATCTGTGCTTAGACGTCGATGTTTGTTGTTGAGGCTGAGGAGGAGGGCTTGCATTTGAGACAATGTGGAGCGGTCTCCTCCTCTCATCAGCTGTAATGATCAGAGCTGTGAGGATTAAGTACCGATGTCCCAGTAAAGGAGCTTTGCAATGCCAAATGTAGGACCACTGGCTCCCTTAAGCTGTCTAATTTGCTCATCCACCAGATGCTGCAGCTCTCTTAGATTGGATTAAAGGCACAAAAAGGGTGTTGAGCGCCTTGCTGTGGGCAAAGGTGGAACTGCAGGGAGAGGCTTTAGAACCAGATTAGAAACATTGAACTGGATATAAGACAGGCACATTATTAAAAATACACTTTATAAAAGTCATGAATGGGTATTTTGCCGTAATTTACATTCTTTGATGAATCACTTTGGGTCTTTTTTGCCAATGAGTCTTTATCTGATGGAACCTGATCTCTAAGAAACTGAAGATTAAATAAAAGGAGTCTTTTTCATTAGATCTGTTTGATCTGATCATCATTACAACTCTTTAGCTAAAACTTTCAATTTGTAATTGGTACACTTTTTAACGTGTTTACAGATGGACAAGTATATGGTGGCTTTAAATGACATAAAGCTCCACTTCTCATTAGAAGACTTCATAAACAAAACCAGGTAGAGAGCCCTAAAAAGTTGTTAAACTCTTCAGTCAAAGGATATATAACATACCTCCTGATTTTCTGCATTAAGGGGTTAGTAGGCTACCAGACAAATGATGCATTAAAGCTTCGTCCTGTTTTTAAAACTCTCAGGGTAAGGAAATACCCCAAGGTCCAGGGAAGAAGAAATAGGAATTGTGCTTAAATGGGTCATTCACAAGACCCAGTGCATGACAAGCAGTCCACCGGAAAGATAAATTTTTGTGGTCACAGTAGTTTCCCACATTATTAAGGCTAATATAACCATAGCGATTAACTTCAATGAGGGTGTGAGACAAGCATGGGTGGGGGACAGGGAAAAGAGCCGAACATGTGACACTACTGTGCACTCATGAGGTATTCAGTGTGAGACACTGGTTGTTTGTGTGTGGAAACAGGCAGCATGGAGAAGACCTGTGACAGCGATCTTGCCTTCCTTTCTTACTTTCTCCTCATACTCTGTCAGTGCCGAACCGAAGCCGTCTCAGGTGAAACATGCAAGTAAAGCTTTCTAACTTGGGGAATGAAGTCTTGCAAAGTTGAAATGCATACACAAAAGTTTTGTTCCCTAATACTGTAGTGAACAGTTCACAAGTTGGTGGGTGGATATATATCAAATTATAACTTGTTTGACAAAGACAGTTTCTGTAGTTTTCCCTGTGTACGCCACCATCATGGGTTTTAAACCAATATTACGTCTTTGCGAGGGCAGACTTTCAGCTTTATTTAAAAGTTGTTGTTTTTTTTTTCAAAAATGTTCCATTGTTTAGGAAATACAGCAGTTTTTATACATTTTCCCCCATTGTAATGGGGACAAACACAATTGGACATTTGATCGACAGGCAGTTTCATTGCCAATTGAGGCCTGTTCCCTCGTTAATTCATGACAAAAGAAGTAGGCATAATGCTCTACGTTTACCCAAAGTATTCACTCACCCATCCAAATCATTCAACTCAGGTGTTCCAATCACTTCCATGGCCACAGGTGTGCAAAATCAAGCACTTAGGCATGCAGACAGCTTCCAGCACGGTACCATGATTGGATGCCACCTGTGCATCAAGTCCAGTTGTGAAATTTCCTCAGTACTAAATATTCCACAGTCAACTATTGGTGGTATTTTAACCACTAAAAGCGAAAGCGTTTGGGAAGCCTAAAGTAGTATAGGCCACGTAAAATCAGAGAGTGGGGTCAGCAGATGCTGAGGTGCATAGTACACAGAAGTTTCTGCAGAGTCAATCACTACAGACATTTAAACTTCATGTGTTCTTTAGAATAAATCAAGAACAGCGCATAGAGAGCTTGATGGAATGGGTTTTCATGGTCAAGGAGCTGCATTCAAGTCGTACATCACTAAGTCCAATGCAAAGTGTGGAATGCAACAGTGTAGAGCACCCCACCACTGGACTCAGATCAGCAGAGACTGGCAATCTGATGGACGAGCATGGGTTTGGCCATTGCCAGGACAACGGTAGTCATCTAACATGGATGAGAGAGTTTGGTGTGGAAGAACTTGAACGGCCTGCACAGAGTCCCAACCTAAAATCAAGAGAACACCTTTGGTATAACGAGCCAGGCCATCTCGCCCAACATCAGTGTCTGACCTCACAAATGCACTAAAGGAAGAATGGTCAAAAATTCCCATAAACACACTCTTAAACCTTGTAGAAAGCCTTCCCAAGAGTTTCAAAGCCATTATAGCTGCAAATGGTAGGCTGACATTATACTAAACGCTATGGATGAAGAATGGGACGTGGCTCAATTTCATATATGTGTGAAGGTAGAAGATGAAACACTTTTGTAATATAGTGCATCTGAACATGATTCAAGTGTTGGATGTGTGTTTCATAGCTTTTAATTGTAATTTAAAATATGGGAAGCCATCATTAGCCTGCAAATAAAAACACAAACCCTAAAACCTAAGAGAGATAGGAAGAACTTCAGGATTGGCCAAATCAACAATAAGGTTCATTCTTAAAAAGAACGAATGCATTGAGTAGCTCAGCAACACTACAAGGCCTGAAAGACCACAGAAGAAAAATAAAGTGAATGATAGGATTATTTCAATGCTTAAGAAAACATCTAACCAACAGGACTTGAAGAGGCAGGCGTCTCAACCAACCAAGAGATGCCCTCATGGACGTAAATACAGAGAGTTTGCATGGCGCAAACCACTGGTTACACTCAGAACAAGATTATACTCAAATCACGCTGCAAAAGCAAACCAAGAGTTTAATGCAAAACTGCAGTTAGTATCCTGAAGGAAATAAATGCTTGGAGTGTGGTGTGCTAATAAAAGATACTGGACATGTTACCATTTATTCAGAGGCTTATAACCACAAATCATTTTGACCATTTTCTCAAGTGTGGTGTTAAAAATACAAAAATAACTAGACATCATGAGTTTTCCAATGCACAAGGCTGAGTACTTACAGGTATTTTTATTGTAGACTTTCAGATATACACATAAGTTAAACAATGGAATTAAGACTTCTAGTGAAAGCCTAGTTTCAGCGTCCTAAATACTGGTATAACTTGAACTGAGTCATCTTTGTAGAATATCTTCACAAAGCCCTTACAAACATGGGTGGAGCAATAAATGAAGATATAAAAATGATGCTGTAAATTCAGACATTACCGACAAGACATTTTATAATAAACCTTTCCATAACTAGGCAGAGGCTCAAGCTGCTAGGAGGAAACAAGAATAGTGTCTTACACAATTAATTTGAACACATAAGACCTTAAAACTCGCAATGACCAACATATGAAAAACTCAATCCATATTCAAAAACAAGGCTTCAGTCTTTGGCCTAAATGCACCTATTGCTCCCCGAGCAGGCAGTGCGCCACAGTTGTGTCTAATGGGAAAAGGTCCGACCACCAGGAACTCACCAACATCACCTCCACTAGGCCTGGCTCCAGGGTGGTGCTCCAGTATCCCATCCCTGGTAAGGTAACTGGGTCTCTGTTGCTCCCTACCTATAACCCATTTACCTTGGGAGACCCTACCAAGGGGAAGTTACCTTTGTAACTCCATGGGTTACTCAGGCACCAACTCATAACATAGCAGAATCTGCATGGGGGGAGAGAGACGAGAATTTTTGAAATCCAGGAAATAAGTTGAGCGAGAAACCACAAGACCAAATAAAACACAAGGTACCATGGCAAAACAGCAGTGGAGTCTAATACAAACGTGCATTAGGATTCACCACAAAGATTACTGAAAATTATAAGCATCTTGTGACCCTTCACACCTTCTCAGAGGTCTGTAAGACAAAGGATTTATTTTAGCGTTATGAGGGTTACACTTTATTGTTTCATTACCATAATGAGTTATTCTGCAGATCCAGCTGCTTCATGTAGGTCATGTTTGAGTCACGAGAAACATGCATGAAACCACCTACAGGCCAGTTTTTCAGAGAACGGTATTATACCTCCTGGGAGATCCCTCAGATATCAGTGTGCAGACACCATAAGGGTCCAGTTGTTAGAATCTAAAGTTAGTGTGTCCCTGATGGAGCGCGGTAAGGAAAGGAGATTTTTATTTCTTGCATTTTTCTCCTCCTTTGAAAGCAATATTCTTATAAACCACCTCCTTACTCACCGCTAAACAGTTTAACACAGCTGAGGTTGCAGCTGAAACTATGTCGCTTGCATGCCATGAGAAAAAAAACACAATTTAAAAGAACATAAACCTGTAATTCTTCTTAGGCCTTAGTCTTACTCACCAGAATTTATAGCTATATACTAAGCAATTTACAGTACTATGCTTTAGAAAATAGTTGGGTTTAAATGGACTAATACTTAGAGCACTGTTCCAGTTAAACACATTCATACAGTGTTGATTACCAAAGGAAAGCTTAAATACTGTATTACACTGCTGTATTACACGGCTGAATGGCTCGTATTCATGCTTGGGAAAGCTTACAGTTTCTCATCCAGGTGATAACCACATTGGTGTAACATTAGGGTAAGTGAACCAGGTTGTAGTACAGGCCCCAGGTGACAGGGACAAACACATAACAAGAAGTTAACCCACATACACTACGTTGAACTAATATGTAAAGTTAACCTTTGTTAAGACACATTTAACTACATAACTGGACACCAGGAGCCAAGATAAAGGGCACAGGTGTTTTATAGTCTGGCCATGATGAGGAAGTTGGTTAGGGGAGGAATCAGAACTGAGGCTGTGTTAACTAATACTAGTCACTACATAAATGTGGAGCTGCACAGCAATCCCAATAACAGGATTTAAAGGGTGTTTAAAATTGGAAAAAAGACACCATAATAACATTTTAAAAGTAGTTTGTACAGTGCACATAAAAGATAAACATAAATCTTTTAGGACAGTTTTTAAGTCCAAATTTGCAGCTTGACCTTGCCTAATTAACAGAATAACAGAATAATTAATCAACAGCCTTCAGACTGTATAGCTTCTGTATAGATAGATAGATAGATAGATAGATAGATAGATAGATAGATAGATAGATAGATAGATAGATAGATTACCACAAAAAGACAACAAAAGGTTTCGGGTAGATGACAGAAAAAAGAATTTGCTTTGATCACATACGTGAAGCAAAATCTGTGGAGCAGTGTGGGGAAATCTAATTACAGTCTTTTAAAAATGGACACATGCCCCCCAGTGCTACCAGTCCGGTTTACAGCAGTCCAAGTTGTGGAAGGAAGTCGTGCATCGTGGAATCACATCACTCAGCCTGATACCAGGAGTAAAGGATGTGGTAAAAACCTACAGCTCGGCAACTGCGCCTTCAAAATAAACCACTATTCGACTGGCTTTGAATTAGATGAGACACAAATGTCTTTACATCTGTCTAATAATAAAAAAAACCCGATTGAGTCGCTATGAATTAAGAGAGACAGAAAACCTTTTGGAGTTGTCTTATCTGGTGTAAAATACAAATCTGGCAAATCAAACACTGCGAATAAGGGAGCGACTGAAAGTAGCTTTTAGAAATGCAAAAATTGCAAAACTCCCATTCATAATTTATCTAACTTTACCTAGCCGTGTTAAACGCCTGTTTTGTGTGGGCGTTACAACAGTTATGTGTGCTTTAATTTGAAAGCAACTGCCGGAAGTTGAGTCTTCTGTTTGGGCTAGCTTGGCGCCGTCGTAAGAGTAGATGGAGGTGAAATTTCTCGCTGGAAATCGATCGACAGCAGACAGTTCACAGTGTCACTCACACCGCGTAAGCATGTCACCATGTACGGTGTCTTTTTGACGGTGAAGCGGGATCGTTTCCATGATGGCGACCACCGCAGTACGGGCCAGTGTGAAAACTTGAGGAGAAAAGTTTGAGCACGGAACAGGAGTCTTTTTCTGAGACTTTCTCTGTTGTTACTAGCGTGATAAAAAACAAAACAAAAAAACCTAACATGGCATACTCAACTTTCGTTTCGTTTGGGGCATTTGCTTTGAGTTTGTACTTCGGCGTGTCCTATTGTTACTTTTCCATACCGCTGAAAATATACCCAGGGAAGTACAACGTCTCATCGGATGTGAATTTGACGTCTCTTCGGAGAGTAGCGTTAAAGTCTGATGGAAGCGGCCTCTCTCTGGCCTCTGATCCCACCGGTACCGTGAACTTTCTGGACATGGTGAATAATTTGCAAGGAGACTCTGGGAGAGGCTACTACATAGAAATGTCAATCGGTACTCCTGGTCAAAAGGTAATGTAGCTCCTGAGCTCCTGTCTGTTTTAACTCTCTGAAATATTTTTTACGTTTCTCATTTAGACTTAAACGCACCACTTGTGTCAGCTTTCCACTTTAATCACTGTATTTGCGCTGTGTTGTGTGTGTGTGGTGTGTTTTTGTGTTTATTTGTTTTTTCCTGGATGCATTTGTAGTGTGTTTACTGTGTATGTGTGAATAGGGGCTGGTCCATCCACCATGTGATCCAGTGGTCAGAAGGTGGGCTGGGTGTGTTTGTTTTGACTCAGGGCCATGGATACCCATCTATACAGCACTGTGTATTTAAATATGCTTTTAAATGTCTGTGTAGGTCATCTTGAACGTTTGAAAAAATAAGGCAACAGACTAGATCTCTATTACCCAAGAGGCTTCTTCATTTCTAAAAAAAAAAAAAAAAAAAAAGAAAAAAGAAGAAGAAGAAGTAGTCAGGTATTTAATCCCCAGTGGAGGGTTGCCCCCTTTGGAAGTGGTCCTCAGGGTCCCTGATCCACTTGGTCATGCGAGTCGTCACATGAGCCAAGGTGGGAAGGGTGAAACTACTGTGAGACTTCACCCCACCACATCTTGTGACCTGTTGAGGTCACCTGGTGCAAGGTGTGAGTGGAGATGAAGCCTTCATCGTAGGTGGATGATAGCTGGTGTCGTAAGCCAGCACCAATGTTCAATCACTGACTCGTTTAACAGCCATATTTTTTTTTCAAGCTATTAAGTCTATACTTCAAAATATGAGGTTTAAATTTACCCCTGCAGCAGAGGGTCATGGGAAGATAAGTATGTCTAGTACATTCTTACTTTTAGGCTCGCCTGGGACCACGGAGGAAGGATAATATAGCTGTGAGGGTGCTTCAGCCTCATTATAGCCTAGGGGTCTGTAGACTAAACCCCCACCACCAACACCAACACTCTTTCTCTGGCTCACATGCACTCACATGATGCTGCCTGCGAGGACCAGTGTTTCTTAGCAGGCAGCTGACAGGGATTACCAGGCTCCCAGGCAGCAGAGAGCACCCCGAGAGTTGTACAAAATAGCACTTGCTCTACAGCAGGGATATTCGTTGGCTGCTATTCTTTTGGTTGCAGAACTTGGAAATGCGTACGTGTAATTTATTAGAACGTCATTTTTATACTGCTTGTTATGTAAAGCGCCTAACAAGATCATATTAATAATTGAGGAGGACTAAATCTGGGTGAGCTGGAGCTCCCGTCACTATTAAAAATACATGAGGCTTTAAGGGTGGCAGCGATTTGCCTTTGTGTTGTAAAGTAGTTGTCTTTGAATTGGAGCTTAAAGCAAAGGTGAATTATCTCATTAGTAAGTTGACCTGTTGCCCCGGGGCATCTCGAGTTAAACAGATCAGAGCTTTTAAGACTCTTGGGCAGCACATCTCAGTTTCTCAGGCTCACAGAGACTTTTCTGCACTACCTGCCATGTCGCTGAGGATAACATTGCAGCACTTGCCAGAGTACATTTCCCACACTTCCTTATTATCAAGTCACAGTGTTGTATGCTTAATGACTTATGTCCTAATAGAAAAGAACACTTTATAGTGTTCCCCAAAGAAGAAAATTCCCCCTTACCCTTATTACTTATCATTATTCAACAGGTAAATGTATAACAACAGATTATCAATCATAAAAGTCAGTCAGTTAAGCAAATGTCATCAATGCATTAGCACTGGAACTAAGATTACTATTCAGTTATATTCAGCATATTGGTATTTTAAATATGTTTCTCTATTGGGAGGAGTATGTATGTGTCAGTGGTGGCTCACCTTTACAAAACAGTAAATCAGAAAGGGCGCAGTCTTTATTATGTTTTTTTATTACAGCTGTGTGTTTCCTACTTTGTCAGAAAACTTTCTGTGCAGAGAACATTCACAAAAAGTTAATGACATGTTTAGGGGTTTGGCTATTGCCATTTAGTTTTTTGTTTCTTTGTTTTTTGTTGAATTGTTCACATTTGGGTGAGATTATGGAGTGTTTTTTTAAGGCTAGCTCGCTTGTTTAGCAGAGTGGATCCATATTGCTGCATCAAGCATTAAAACCACCTGAAAGCTGAACTTGATACAGATACCTGCTAAACAGCCATTTTTATTATTTGTTCGCGTTTAAAGTCGTTCTTGCACAATTTCCAGGATGTTAATATTACGGATGTATGAACATAATTGTAGGCTCAGACTTCTTTAATTGGTTTATGATGCACAGTAAAGATAGAGGAAGCTTCACCTCTTGATCTTCTGGTCTTTTATGTTCCTGTTCTGTCCGTAATTATAGTGAAACCTTGCCAGCAGAGAGCCATCTGCTTTGGTTCAGATTGTTTATGCGGTGGCAAAATGTCGTGTAACTCGATACTATTGAGTTATACTCTCAATATTATTCTAACTAGATGATGATGTGATTACAGGGCCGCAGTGTTCAATGAGGCACTATTCAAATCAGCCACTAATTGCGGCATCTGTTAGCATGTGGCACACACAGGCTGAGTGTTGGCTGGAGAGCCTCACATCTGCTAATTGGTACAAACAGGTAGCAGATGCACGCTGCCTCCATGGAGCTACCGCCAATTAGACAGCGAACGCTCAACTGCAGACTGCCTCAGCAGGGGAAGAGACTTGCCTGAAGCTCTGAAGCTTGACAAAGGGAGGATAGTGTGACTAGTAAAAAGATAGGTGGTGTGGGGATAAGGAACTGCCCTTGCTTTCCCTTCTCGCTATTCTCCTTCACCACAGGATATCAGAATTTTCCAGTCAGGCCTGTTTGACTGGTTCAGGCCTTGTGTGAGTGGCCTGCTGCCATCTGCTAAGGTGGCAGAGGAGTTTTGGATGGCACAGTGACAGTGGTGGGACAGGAGCCAGCGCAATGAGGAGGAACTGATAAGCCCGGCTCAACAGGGGTTTCCCATGGCTGAGTGAACCAGTCGATAACATGTGGTTGATAATTACAGACCTGCTTTCATAAAGGCCAAATGAACCTGAGCACGCCGGTGGGATGTCGGCTACAAGGAAATGATTAAGAAAGTTTGCGCTCATAAGCAAACAGTGTAGCGTAATGGTCAACAAGCGTTTATCTGAAATGTAATTTAAGTAAACTACTGCCCGCTGTTGTGGTGTGCCTTAATGTAAAGGCAAACGCAACGAGGCGACAGTCGATCAGATGTTGAAACCGCTGTTTACATTTGAACATGTCTAATGAGCTGCTCAGTTTTCATAGATTGCCACGAGTCTTTGTTGCTGATTCATCAGGTGGCGTCGGGGCATTAGGTTTATGACCCCCGCCTCGGTGGCGAATGCTTGCCAGCGAGTGTTAACATGGCCACAGCTGAAACATGAAGGTGACAGAAGTCTGCTGTTTATTTGTTCCTGCTCATTGACTTGATGCCTGGAAGACAACTTGATCTCAAGTGCTGTTAACTCGTCCCCACTGTTCACATGACACATACCAAACAACTGGTTAGGTCATACAGTCATGAAAGCAGCTTGAGGCTGTCGTGTTTGACTCTCAGATCACACATTCAGTGAACACTTACGTCCGAGGTGCATTGTTAATGACGAAGACCTTTCACACCAGTTTGTCCAACACTAGAACTGAACCAAAAGTAGTGCCGTTGCAACTTCATGTGTATCATTTCCTCTCGTGTGTGCTGCTAAAATAATGTTTACAGACGTTATTAAAAATGTGTAATTAATTTCAGCTGCAACCAAGCTGCGTTTTCTTCCTCCAGAGAAAATGTCCATTTACGGTCCTATATGAATCTTTCAGATGGGCACGAAACGCCCCTAAAAGAGATATAACCTTCTTTATGTTCGGCTATTTTTATGGCCCATTTCCCTTTCATTGTTTCCTTGAGAACTGTTGTGTAATTTACCTTTTGTGTTTTCATGCTGTGGGGAAATTTCTCACATCTATCTTTCTCCCTTCTCCTCTAATCATATCTGCAAACAAACTTTAATGTCTTTTTAAAGCTTAAAGGCTTGTGAATGCATCCCCCTGTGCTTAGCTGTCATTCTTTTTTTTTTTTCTTTTTTTTTTTTTACCATGTGATTCTGGGGCCATGTAAGTGTGTGTGTGTGTGGGGGGGGGGGGGGGGGGGGGGGGGGTGTAACAGATAGCTGGAGTGATTGTTAAAACAAACTGTGCCTTCTGTTTTCCAGCTGAACATCCTGGTGGATACAGGCAGCAGTAACTTTGCCGTGGCTGCAGCTCCACACCAATTTATTACTCATTACTTCAACACTGCACTGTGAGTGGCTGGAATACTGCCTGCTTGCATTTTGTAATAACTGTAGTATAACATAGTAAATACATTCAGTTTTTGTTATATATAGCTTTGTAACTGTTTACATATTCTGTTTTTTTTCTCCTGCTTTTAGTTCCAGTACCTACCGTTCAACCGGTCGCACTGTAGCTGTAAGGTACACCCAAGGCAACTGGGAAGGTGAGCTGGGAATGGACCGCGTCTCTATTCCCAGAGGCCCAAACGGGACCATCAACATCAACATCGCCTCCATCCTGTCTTCTGATGGCTTCTTCCTCCCTGGGATCAACTGGCAAGGCATCCTGGGATTGGCCTATCCTGTGCTGGCACGGGTACGGGAGATACTCATTTACAAGTTTGCGTAAAGTTATTAAGCAAAGTCATTGATTTCTGCCCAGTGTGACATTAACTAGTAAGAAGCTGTTTTACACTCTAATGAAAACAAAGACGACACTCAAAGGACAGACATTTTGGCACACTCATACGTAAATTGTGAAAAAAGTGGGGATTTGATTTATTTCATTTGTGTTCTGTTCAACCATTTTCTTACACTTGTCCAATTCAGGGTTGTGGGGGCCTGGAGCCACTGTCATAGGGTGAAAGGCGTGGTATACTAGACAGATTGCCAGTCTATCACAGGATTAACACAGAGACACATTCAGGTCTACAGCCGTATAAAAATCGCCAGCTAACCTAACATGTATATCTTTGGACAGCGAGGAAAAACAAAACAAAGTACCAGCTGGTGGATTTGAACCCAGGACCTTCTTGCTGTGAGGCAACAGTGCTACCAAAGCACCACTGAAGTGCCCAATAAAAGCATTGATTACTAAAATAACATAAACTAATTATATTGAGTGAATCCTCTGAGCTTGTCCGGACAGGCAACGTCATTCTCACTTACATGCCTCCCACTCCTCACGTCACATATCAAACACCCTTCCAATTTAGCAGTCTACTTAAGCTGCAAATCCTCTGACTGCTGCCTTGAGTCACTGCTGTTTTAACCCCTGGAACAGCCCCAGCATCCACCTGTGTTCTCCGTGGGATATTTGCTCCTTACTCGTCAATTTCTTGGTGTGTCATATTTGCAGAATGTCGTTTTTGGAGCACAAACACCATATTGAATTCTGTTTCTGTATGAATCATTGCAAAATGATTTGGCTAATTAAAGTGCTGTTTTCCATGTATGTGGAATTAAACACAAACCTAAGGATGAGAGCAGAAGGAGGAAGCAAAACCTGAGAAAATGTGAACATGCAGGTTTCATAAAGGGAATGTGACAGCAATGCATGGCTTCCTGCTCGCCTCCATTTCTGTTAAACCACTGAATAACTTTGCGGTCTAATCTTATCTTAATGTCGTCATCGACCTTTCACATAAAGAAGAAAACTTGTTTGTGATATAATTACAGGAGTGTGTGTTTTTCTTATAAAATGATGGGGTGAGGTTATGTTGTTGCTGTATTTTGTCATCTCTTACTTCCATCTCCCCTTATACCATAGATGTGAATTAATCAGTTTTCTTTTTTCAAAAGAAGAGCTAAATCAAGGTGCTTTACCCAGTGTCAGCTTTTTTTAACAGATTAATCTCGTCTTAAAGGAGCGTTAAAGACGTCAGCGCAAACTGCACAATACGTACCTTCATTCTGCGCTGACTGCAACAACCTTTGGGATCAAATGTCAGTGATTGTGGAGCCGATACGCTTACACTGACCACTTTGTGCTGTTGGTGACTCCTGAGTGCTGAGGTTGAACTTTCTTCCAGGCTGTTTGTCATGCATGACATGGTGACACTGTGGAGGAAAACAGGAGTGAACATATCACAGTCCAAACTGATGATACACCGCTGTCACATAAAAACATATTTCAGCATTTCCATTCAATAGAGCTGATGTTTGAGGTGATTGATTTTCTACGATGTTGTGTGTGAAGCTTTAACAGTCTGTGTAGTTACACAAGCTAAAGGTATAAAACGCAAATGTAAAGGTTTCACTCGATCAACATTATTTAACACCGTCTCGCGTCTCTCCACCAGCCTGACTCGTCTGTGGAGCCCTTCTTCAACTCCGTGGTGAGACAGCTGGGAATTCCTGACGTCTTTTCCCTCCAGATGTGTGGTGCTCGACTGTCAGCCGGCAGCGAAACAGACACTACGGGCGGCAGTCTTGTGAGTAGTCAGAAGTAACACCCCAAGGAGGAGTTTGATTAGATAAAAACATTGGTTTTAAACAGTCTTTATATTTTGGATCTCTGTCTGAGATTTTGATAGCTTGTGTGTGTGACCAGCACCTTTTTATAAACGTCATAGCTGATGTCCTTCATGTCACTGTGTTTCCACATTGGAAGGCCTTTCTACTTTGACTGGAGCTAATTAAGCTAAGATAGCATCCTGCTGAGAGCAAGTCTGTCGCTGTAATACTTTCGACCTTGGTGCCTCGCTCACCGCATCTCCATCATGTGACCCGCTGGTGCAGACAGATGGATAAGATGGCAGGGTGCTTGTGCGTGTATGTGTGTTTATCGACTGTGGTCTGTCAGAGTGTGGGCACAGGGATAAACATTTGCTAGAGTGTATTCTTGTTGGATATTTAATGTGGCACACTTGACCTGGTGATGATTGTGTGGTTTTATCCCTTCACGGTGGTGAAATTTTCTGCCCGAACATCCACTAAGAATGTTTTAGGCCACAAGTCATATGCTAAAAATTAGAGATTCTCACACAAGTCGGATACAACGATGAAGCAACAACATTATATATCAAAGAGGTCAAAGGTCACAGGGATATCACAACGTTCTGTGAAGCACTTCTGACTAATATTGATTAGGATACTGAGGGAGAGACTGTATTTTAAGTAGATCTAATTGTATCGATATTTGTAACAGCTGATTTTAAAAAAGATAAAAAGGGAGACGGTGGAAACACCATAGTTTTTCCACCACATGGCTCTCTGCCACTCCCTCTGTTAGCAACATGTTTTAATGCCACAAACAAAAGCCGAGCAGAGCGTGAATGAGTACATAACTATCATAATGCACAAATAAGTACACATAACAAATGTTAGGGAAATCTGTTGTTTGTGTTTTGAGTGTTTGGAAAAAAAACAATTGGTCGATATGTCAGAATTAGATCACCAAGTATCGGTATTGTATCTGTCTTAAGAATCCTATTCCTATCAGGCTCTAATTTTAAGTTTAGTTAGATACTGAAGTGGTGAAGCTAAACAGATATGTAAACTGCAACTTAGCTGATTTACTGAGGCAAAAAAATAAAAGGCAGTAATTCTGGTTATCTTCTTCTCTTAGATAATGGGTGGGGCTGAACCAAGTCTGTATCGAGGCTCAGTGTGGTACACCCCTATAATAGAAGAGTGGTACTACCAGGTGGAGGTGTTGAAGCTGGAGGTGGGAGACCAGAATCTGAATCTGGACTGCAGAGAGGTAAAACTTCACAGTCTGAATCGCTTCTCTCACCGTCTGATCCTAACTCCACACTGCACTATTTCAAAGTGAACTGTAGCTTTGACTTGGAAGTTGACTCACAGCACTTGATTAACTTGCTGTGTCAAGGTTAAAACACTGAAATGTAAGAGAAGCTGAGTAGGAGTGCTGCAGAGCAGTGTAATCCAGTTTGTCTGCTTGTGAAAGAACTTCCTCATTTTATATTCTTTTGTTTGCTCAAGGTCTTCCATAGGAGCCCGTTGCAGCGAGAACAAACCCTACCGCACGTCACTCTTTCTCTCTTTCTTTCAGTATAACATGGATAAAGCTATAGTCGACAGTGGGACGACTCTGCTGCGACTTCCTGTCAACGTCTTCAATGCATTGGTAGAAGCCATCATACGCAGCTCTCTGGTATGCTGCCTCTGCTCCACAGACAATGATGAAACATGTTGTCAGAGCAAAGATATGCAGGGGAGAATAGCACACACTCACTGTTCAAGGACGTAGTAGCTTTAAGTGGAGGGATCGAGGGTTTTTTTCCTGTTATAAAAATATATGTGTGTGTGTGTGTGCGCTCCATGCCTTTGTTTATTTACCATTAGGCTTTGCACATTTCTCACCTTTTTGTAACTGCACACAAACAGTTCCCAAGGTTAATTTGAACTTGGAGGCAACATTTTCAATTAAAGCAGCCACATCCTTGCAGATGAATACAAAGTAGGAAAATGAAAGCAGAACATCAAAACTTGTTTTGGTGCTATGTTGACCTTCTTTTTCTGTCTTTATCCTTTTTATCCTTCGCACTGTCTCTTTTCTGTCTCTGTCAATTTCTTACTGTGACTCTTATTTTCTTTTTCTCTTTCCTCCTGTGTGTTTGTTTTTTTTTTTGTTTTTTTTTAAATTCAGATCGAGGAGTTTTCTTCAGGGTTCTGGGAAGGCACCAAGTTAGCATGTTGGATGAAGGGAGAGAACCCCTGGAGGTTTTTCCCTAAGCTGTCCATCTACCTGAGGGCCACGAACACCAGCGAGTCGTTCCGCATCACCATTCTGCCTCAGGTGCCAGGCACATATATAATCATATAATCATTATAATCATTCCTTCTCTAGAGCTTTCATCAAACAAAGACAAACTCATCCTCATTTCTTGTCATCTCACAGCTTTACATCCAGCCAATCACGGACGTTGACGGCACGCTGGACTGCTTCCGTTTTGGGGTGTCGTCGTCAACAAATGGCATGGTGATCGGCGCTACTGTTATGGAAGGCTTCTACGTAGTGTTTGACCGCACTCAGCGGAGACTGGGCTTCGCACTCAGCAGCTGTGCAGGTCAGGGTTCATACTGGTGCCACTTACTGCAGTTGTATGTCTGTAAATATTTCGCTTTTTATGAGAAAGCACTTCCTCATAGTTCTGTGGAAAAATGAACTTTGGCCAAGCCTCCCTCCCTAATACTAAAGTACAAAGTTCATTTTTGTTGTGTACTGAGCAAACACTTTTGTAGGCTTAAGGTTGGAGGCTTGTGACAGCATTTAATGTCTAAGCAGGGCAGGTAAAATAAATAAGAAAGTTAAATGCCATTGTTTAAAAAAAAATAAAAAAAATACAAAAATGATGCCTGAGCCTGCCATCGAAGACTACGAGCAGCAGTGTGCTTGATTAAAAAGCTGGGATAAAGTCTGGAGCCTGGCTGTTTAATGCTCTGTATGTGAGAACAAGAATTTCAAGACATCCTGAAGCCAATGTGAAGATTATAAAATAGGAGTGACGTGAGCTCGCTTGCTGCAATGTGTTAATGGTCTGTGTCATTTGGAGGCATGAAAGAGATCATTTATCTAAGCAGGTAAACAAGGCAATAATTGTGCATGAATAATTTCTTCCAGTTCCACCAAATTCTATTCAATTTTATTTTTATGGGCTAAATCACAACAACAGGAACCCTCAAAACGCTTTATATTGTAAGGTAAAGACTCTACAATAATACACCGAAAATCTCAGCAATCAAATGACCCCATTTGAGCAAGCTCTTGGTGACAGTGGCAAGGAAAAACTCCCCTTTAACAGGAAGTAAACGTCAAGCAGAACCAGGAGGGCAGCCATCTGCCATGACCGGTTGGCCAAAGAGGCCATATTTAGCTATTTCTAAATGTTCCTTAAACAAGGAAAAACAGGAATGAAAAATAGATTTTGCACAATTTAAAAGCAGCAGTTGTTCAGTTAAATGTTTAAATGTTTAAAACGTTCATTTGCTCATTGTCAAGATAGCCTCAGCTAGCGCTCAGTCCAGCAAAAGTTCTCTTCACCTGTCTTTCCAGCTTTTCTCAAACATTAGCTCACAGTCACAGGTTAACTCTTTTTATTTGGCACTTGTTAAATTTGTATTGAATGAGAGCGTATGAGTGATGCTAACTTAATGCTGCTTTTTTGGTTTTATGAGATAATGTTATAAGACCTCTCTCATACGTCACTGCAGTGAGCGATGGGGTGGCTCTGTCAGAGATCGAGGGACCCTTCTCTGCAGCGGACGTGGCGGCCGACTGCTCTGGCGGCCCACTGAAGGAGCCTCTTGTGTGGATGATATCTTACGCCCTGATGGCAGTCTGCGCGTTGGCCCTCCTCATCCTGCTGCTCATGCTCATCCTGCCCTGCAGATGCGGAAACCGGAACGGTGAGATCACGGACGAGTCCTCGCTGGTACGACACCGCATCAAATGACTGAGAGGGCAAAGTAGAGCGAACCTGGGGAAGGGACAGTCGGACAGTGAGCAGAGCGCCTCCACGAGAGGCTGCACCGACCAATGACACTCGACTTAGGATTTTTAGACTGGACTCATCAGCTTGGCCCACGGAGGCAGTCGCACAGACAGATCAACTGCCTCTTAAAGGGAAAAATCCCCAAAACAATTCTTTAAAAAAACAGCTGTTGGTGGTGAATTTGTATTTTCTTGTTGGTTTTTTTGTGGTCGTGGCCTCTCTTTGACGATGATAGTTTGCTAATGTTATGCTTATGTTGCCTTAATCCACCTACACAGGCTGGTGGAGGCACTCAAATCATAACGGGGCTTGTTCTAATTAGAACTGCTAAAGGTATTCTGAGAAATCTAGAACTTCAATAACACTAGAAGGTGAACAAAATTATTAAAGCAGTTAATAAGTATACACACACTAACCATCACAGCAGAAATCAAAGAACAGCTCAGCGGTGCAGACAATCACAGCACATCCAGAAGGAAGGATAATAACACTGATATCATCTCCATGCAAAAGGTGTTTTCTAGGTTTCTAAGCCTTATAAACCAAAAGTGCCTTTGTGTTTTTGTGGGGGGGGGTTCAATCTAATGCCAACAACGGGATCTATTTCTTGGATCTATTTTGAAGTTTTCCACTCGTCTGTGGAGTCAAATGATTACCCAGAGATATTACATAAAAAATAAACTAATTAAAGTAAAGCTGCTCACTGGTAATAGGAAGAATATGAAAAGTTACACTCGTGTTTACAGCGCCTGTAGTGCCTTTGTGGTCTCGGCTCTCTGCTAGAACAGTATCAGCAGTTTGGGACTTACTCTGCTGAATTGCACTTCCAAAGTCGATCAAAGTGTTATATAAAACGAAAGATCAATATTTCTCCATCTGTAATGTAGTTTATTATTTTAATGTAGCTATACCCATTCTGTATACCCTCAGCTTTATACTTAAGTCTCTTTGAATGTGATTGTATCATCATCATTATTATTATTATTAATATTGTAATTATAATTATAATTATTCCAGATCTTTGCTTTCTGAGACTAGAATTCAAAGGGTGTTTATACTGCACATTTTATACAAATCATATACAGAAACACTTCAGCATTGATTTCCTTTGTTACTTGTGGGCTTCAGTTAACGTTCTAGCAAAGCAGACATTCCTGTCTGAGATAAAGAATCGACTTATTGAATGTCATTTTGCAGTCTGTTCGCACCAGTGACATAAGGTCCATACACAGTCCACAGAAGATGCTGCGCCACAGTTCAGCCTCATTCAGCTTCCTGTAATCTGACCCAAGCTGCACTAACATGTCTGAAAAAATGTCAATTTGTGAGACTGTTTCACTGAAAGTACACTTGAATCTAAAACTGCTCGCTTATTTATGAGTGTATTTTTTCTGTGCCAAAAATTGTAAACTGTGTTGTAAATAAAACAACTTGTGACAAATCAAAGACATCATCGTTTTTAAATCATTTTTATTTCTTTTTGGATGAGAAATACAACAAAATAAAACGTACTTAAATGTAGCTTATAATAGATAAAGTGATTTCAAAAAGTAACATAAATTATGAAAAAGAAAATGGCAATAATTCAATGTAAGTTTTTCTCTGTATACGTGTCGGGTTGATACTGCTGTAAACAAGTACAAGTCATCTGGTTGTGTTTGAACATTATCTGCATGTAAGTTGATAAAGCTAATAGCAAATATTTTTATGCTAACACAAAAGGTCAAGATGAATATAATTACTTCATAATCATCACAATATTAGAGCTGTAACAGTTATTATCTTGATTAATGGTTAAATGTCTCTCATGTAGTCTTGAGCCGCTCTTCATTTCTGCTTAATTTGCCAAAACACATGTAAACACAAATAGAAATACAGTAGATAAGGCAAAAACAGAGTTTGTACAATTCTAACAAGCTTGAAAGGTAATGTATGTCACCACCTTTACCCGGTTTTAACACCGAGTAAAGACTAGATCTTTTTTTTGGATGTCTTGCTGCTTAAAACCTTTAACAAAAGGCTGTACTTTATTTTCTAAAAAGCTGTGACTGCCTACAGCTGTTTTTCTTTTATTTAAGAAAAAAATAAGAAGCAGTGTCATTGTGGTATTTTAAAAAGCTGTGTCATCAGACTCATGCTCTGGCTTCCTCAAAGTACCCTGCTCAATTCATGACACAAATGTTGAGAACTACGAGTCAAATGTTCAATAAAGCTTAATGCTACTTGATGTCAGTGTTGCTAAGCATACGGCTGAAACGTACACTGATACAAATGATTGATTAGAACAACTTTTAGTTGCCGCTATATGAGCTCATCATTTGCAGAGGGACCTGTTGCTAGTTTAGTCTCTCTGACTGTTTCTGAGAGTAAAGTACACAAGTTTCACGACTCAAGGTGTGCTTGGTAATTTTGATAGCTATTGAAACAGTTGTGGGGCGGAAAGTGGCTTTAAAGAGCCTTCGTGATTTTTGGTGATTAAAGTTCAGTCATTTAGTTGCTTTACTCCAGCCCATTCACTAGCTGAGACCACATCCTCATGTAGGTTTGGTATTTCTAGTAGATAATTGCAGATTGCACGAGCATGAATTGAGGCTGCTGTTTGGGGGAAGGCCTCAGAGGGGACTTCCGGGTTGGGCATATCCCGATGTGCTAATGAGAGGTGAATGAAGTGAAAAAAAAGGAGGAAGTGTGTGGGGTTGTTTATAGACGGAGAGCTGGGAGGGCTGTGAAATTCAGATAAATGAGCCAGTACACACCCAAGAACCCAGCCCCAGATACTGAGAACCACCAATACACCATCGGGTGGGGGCACCAGCCACTGGCAGGGAGTGTGGCTGGGAAATAGGCCCCACACCTGGGGGAGCCTGACATGTTCTGAGAGAGAGAGGTGGAGTCTAAGACCTGACCTGAAACACAGATATTTACTGTGTCACCTTCCCCAAGACCTTCGGTGTCTACATGCAATTTAAAATTGAGAAGTGGGCACCGACACCAGAGGTGAGGCTGAATGAACAGACCCCCCTCTGGACGCTGTTCAGTGTGCCCACCCCCAAGGCCCTATATGTATGTGTCATGAGAATGAAAGTCATGAGAGTGTCTAAGTTGTGGAGGAAAACTAAGGTACAGGCAGCCATGAGGGGAGAGAGAAGGAGGGTCTCACCTGCACCTCAGTGACACACCTGCATCCCAAGCCCCTGTGTGTGTGGAGGGGGGAGGAGCCAGCTTCCTCGCTGACCACCAAGGGCAGCGAGGCGCAGGCTCATACAGCCCGCAGCCCTTGGCTGCAGCACCACCGACGCCCAGGAGCCCAGGGTGACCCGTCCGACCACACCACTCTTTTGTCTCTTTTAGCTAGGTGCTGTTTTTAAGCTTATATGATTCACAACTCAGTCTTCAGTGGCTTAACAAAATAAAAAACATTGCTCTGAAAATGATCAAGTACAAGTAATGGAGTCTAAATGAGTGAAAAAGCAGCCAATGTCCAAAGAAAAACCTTTAAAAACCTTCAGAAGACCTGGAGAACTATTGATCAAGACCACTTTATAAAAAGTAGGAAAGACAAGAAAGTATGCTCACACTTTGGAAGCAAAATATGAAGAAATGAGGAGAGGATCAAGACTTTTGCACAGTACTTTGTTTGAATTTTTGTTCCTTCTTTACAAGAAAAAAAAAAGCTTTGTAATCCTCTGCGGATGATAAAGGCGAAGGATACCAAAGACAATGAAACATAATGTCAGGGCACGGATTAACCTTTTGGCTTGTCAAACACTCGGACAAATACGATTAATCACACACAACACTCATATTAATATCCTAACTTGGCGTCAAGGCCCTGCTGTGATTCAGACATACGGTGTTTATCATTACATCCAGCCTCCAGGTCAAGCTGTACAACTCAGAGCACCAGATGGGTAAACCTTCTTATAACATCTGGTCCTCCAAAGAGATTAAATCAAAAGGTACATAAAGTGCATGAAATCACACAGAGTGAAGTTAAATTTGACTTTTAATCAAAGTCTAATCTTTCTTTATATTTTACACTTGGCCTGTTCATGAGTGCCATTACAAAATCTCAAAACGAATGAACCTTCATCTGACGGTGGATCCAGTCCGGGAAGTATGCGACGTTGCCGTAAACACCCGGTGCATCCTGCCCAGCGTACTGTTCCCCCCAAATGCTGTCACCTATGAGCCACCATACTCCATCCATCAGGGACACCAGAGGGCCGCCGCCGTCAGCCTGAGACACAGTTCAGGAACAAACAAAGGGCAATACTAACTTACAGTGACTTTGAGAGGCTACATGAGGACTTTTGAGGACAGTTTTAGGTCTTTCATGGATTTCTGAGGTCAGTGAAAAAGCTCTAAATCATCCAAATAAAAAGGGGATATAATAGTCAGCTGCCTCCTCTGGGCTCTAACTGTACATTCACTGCTGACTGTATAAGTGGATTGTTAGCAGGCACAAAAACGAACAGTTTATTTAAAACGGTTGCTGCACACAGAACATAGTGCTGGACTTGTTTGAGAGCGCCGCAAAAGCAGTTACATAAGAGCATGAAAATGTTTTGGATTCTTTGATGAACAAAAACTGCTTTTATGCGACGGTCTGTTTGGACTGGCTGAACTGCAAACACTATTGGAGCGCATTGTTCTGAGTCTGCATTCAGAGACTCTATTCCCACTAAAACTGAAGCATTGTAACCTCGAGGTGGGTCACACTGTGGACCTCTGACACTCAAGGACACTACACAGCTAAACTGATTATCATATCCTGGGATATCCTGTTCGTGTAGGCGATGAAACTGTTGCACTCTGCAGCATCTATGAGAGACACCTGAGCCTCCATCGGGTATGGAAAGACAGAGTCTGTCAAAAAAAAATACATAAATGAATATATAAAATAACGTTCAATCACTTGACAATGAGTGCAGGACTTTGATGCCATCTAGTGGTAGTAGGCGGCAATGAGCACCAATACTGATTCACTAACTACAGCTGCCTCACCATTTGCTCTGTGACCAAATCGTGTTATCCAGCACTTGTGATGAGCAGTGACTTTCAGGCCCACGTTTGGGAGGCACACAGGTCCGATGTTCCTGAAGCCTACCGAGGAGTAAACATCTCTGCTGTAACGTGTTTAACACAGGACAAGCTGCTGCTGTTAACAATGGTGTCAATGTGTGCACTCTTACAGCCTCTCTGTACAGACTGCCACTGTGTGAACAGCTTATTCACACTGAGGGTTATACTCAGCTGACAGCTTGCTAGTTTGCTAAATGTAACGCTTACTGAAGTAACAGTCCCAAATGCATCCACTGAGGATGTGCATCTTCCAAAATGTCAACAGGTCTCTGAAACCCTTCAACAAAAGTTATTTAAAACTTCTATGGATGCACTTTTAACAAGAACGCCTTATTCTAAAATATATGGTGCCATGACTGGCTAACAATGCCTGGTTATTAAGACTTCTGGTTGAGATTAAGGAACTGGGGGGAAAGACAACTGATTAAAACGTGTTAATATGGGATTAACTTTGCTGAGTCCAGCTTAGATTTATGCAGTAAATCTGTGGCTGTAAATCTGTATAAGACAAGATAAGATATACTTTACTTATCCCAAAGTGGGAATGCAGCAACTCAAGATTAGAAACAGCCTAAAAGTAGAATGAATATAAACACAAGCACAATAACATAATATACAATCTGGCAAAACAGAGATATCAAGATAAAACTACTATAAAGAAGCTAAACAGACTCATTGGCCACTTTATTAGGTACACATTTCAGCTGCTTCTTAAAGCAAATATCTGAATCATGTGATGTATATGGCTCATGTGACAGCAACCCAATGCATTTAGGCATGCAAACGTGACAGGGTGCTGAGGTTTGAACTGAACGGAGAATGGGGATTTAATAGGTGATTTAAGGGACTTTGCACACGAGAGTTAACTCATATTACTCGTTACAATCAAATTATGCAGAAGAGCATCTCTGAATGTGCAGCATATCGAACCTTGAAGCAGACGGGCTACAGCAGCAGAGGGTCACACGGTCAGCTATTGACAGGAAACTGAGGCTACAGTTTGCACCTGCTCAACAAAATCAGGCAGTAGAAATGTTGCATGGTCTGATGTGAGCCAACATTCAAATAGCAGGTTCAGATATTTTCCTTTAAACCAGGGGTATTAAACATGAGGCCCAGGGACCAGATTTGGCCCAGCATTGACCTCAATCTGGCCTGCTGGATGGCGTTGGGAAAAGGAGGACATAAATGTGGGAATTTTAACTGTATTTTCACAAGTTTTACAGCTTTAATAAAAAACAGTACACCAAAGTAATTAACTAATTGATTTCTGCAACTTTATACATTTATTCTTACAATTTAAACCCATGCTGACAGATTTTTTTTTTAGTTTAGTAAAGCAGCATTTCTTCACCATGTAAGAAAAACTGAGAAATAATGTTGAAATCACTCTTTTTTGTCCTATATTAGGGTCTCTCATTTATTAAATGTGTAGGTAAAATTTTTAAACTTACAGAAATCAGATAAGATGAAAGTGGGCTGTATGTGGGCCGCAATATAAAAGACTGGTTTCTTGAACATGGCAGTGAGTTCACTGAACTCAAATGATCTCCACAGTCACCACATCTCAGTCCATATTAAATAATAATTAATAATTAATAACTTCAATTAACTAAAAGGTGGTTATAATAATGTAATGAAGGGCACCTGTCATGTCCAAAGGTTGGGAGAGCTGGCTGTTGTAGCCCTCATGAGTTATAATGCGATGCACCGAGTAAGCAGGGTTAAACAGAGGGCCTAATGGGTCCACTATCCCAGCATACTGCCCAGTCTGCAGGACTGGTGGCCCTGCAAAGGTGTTGGGTGAGCAGCAGAGATTTGATTAATGCTGGATCAAACCACGGTTACTGAAGGGTGGTGAAGGTGAAGGTGGAGGACTCACCAGGTCACACACTGAGCAGCAGTGACTATCCAGTAGGGGGAGATGATGGTTCCTCCACAGCGGTGAGAACCGGCAACCTGGAGGCTGACTTGCCAGGGTACAGCCCCAAGGGAGGCCAGCTGTCCTGCAGAGGCCCTGCTGGAGTTCACCCTGCTTCCTCAGTCTGAAAAAGGAGGCTGCTGTTAGAGCATTCTACAGCTACAGGCTTTCAGAGAGACAAAACTAATTTAAAAAAACTTTAAATGTTGGAAAACATCAATAACACACTGAAAAAAACCAGCTATCCTCGACTATGGAAACAACTCCCAGATTGGATTCAGGAGACAGACAACCTCCCGCTTTTAATATTAGGCTACAAATTTTCTTTTTGATATGCTGGATGCACTCCACTATTACATTAAATCATTAGTAATTAGCAACTTTTGGTTCTCGCTATACTTTGCCTGTCTTGTCTCTCTCTGCTCTCTTCTCTTTTGCCTTATCCCCAAACTGAGCCTCATTTTGCCGGAGGTTTCTTCCTGCTAACAGTGAGTTTTTCGTTCCCACTGTCGCTCTCACTGAGGTTTGATATTGTAGAGACCCTACACTATTAGAAAGAAACCTCAGCTAACACACCGCTTTCTGTGATCCAGCACATGGTGACAGTGGAGGAAAAACTTGTCACAAGTGGAAAGTGGGTGAAGAGGCAGCCAGTTGAGAGTGAAGCACACAAAGGACTGGCAGTTAACAAGGGAAGATAAATGCTTCAGTCTACATATTATCTCATTATCTCATCATGAGGAATATGGATGATTCCAGAAAAAACAAACCTATAAAAGCATCAAACTGTTCCGTTGTATAAACTCTGACCTTGTTTTCAAAGATTGGAAATCCAGATGAACAGAGTTAACTTTCTGGGATTCTCTCACCTTCTTTTATTGAGCATGCATCAAGATAACAACTAATGAGGCTACCTGGGAACAGGTCAGCAGCACCATTGGGTGTAAACAGAGCTTCACCACTCTGTGAAGAAGTATGGTTTTAGAGGATTTTGGGGGGATTTCATCATCTATTGACCATAATTCAGAGAAGTCTCTGTAGGGTAGAGAGTTGAAAGTTGGGTTTGACACCCCCAGGTGGCACTGCTTTAAAAGCAGGCATGATCCTGTGATATAAATCCCTGCAGTTGATCAGTTATCCTAAACATAAGTGTGATCCAAGGTAAACTTCGAGTCATGCTGTTGTCTTCTCTTGGCTCCAGCTCAGTTAAGATTGGCTAAGGTGAGCTAAAAAACTGTTCTGTGGGAATATCCATTTTTTTGGAAATCCCAGAGAAGCTTCATCTGCTGGCTAATAAACAGAACGGATGATTGCATGGGGCACTAGAGCACACAGTGTGGGTAATTTACACATATGTGAATCTCATTAGGGCTTAATAGTATATTCAGCTTTTAGGGCAGCATAACGCTTCCACGGAGAAGATGTCTTTTCCAGAGAAGTCCTTAGTTTTGCTCATTTCTGCAAGACAATGCAAGGTGCCAGTAGTCCAGATGAAAAATGGACCCACTTGCAGTCCAGACCTGTCCCCCTTTGCAAATATTTTGTGCGCTATGAAGCAAAAAACACAACAAAAGAGGCTCCAAAATGAAATCTTATCAGCGCGAGAATGGGAAAGCATTAAACTTTTTAAAAAAAATGTCCACATTTCATTTGTTGTTTTCCAAGTTTTTCTTTTTTGGAAACCAGCTTTATTGAACAAATCTAAAGGTGGAGGACAGAGAAGCTTTTTCTTCCCACCATGAAGCTGCTTACCACAGTTAGCTTCGTCCTGGCCTGCAGGACAGTCTGTAACCCCATCACACCACTGGGACTCCCACTTGCAGTTCCCATCTCCACATTTAATCCCATGAATACAGGATGAAGAAACTGGAATTCAAGACAGGAACCAGAAAAAAAATCAGTCTTCCAATCTCACTAATGTTGACTCAGTTCACTAAATAAATCCTTCACTTACAGTAATAGGCAAGGAGGACTCCAGCCACCACCAGCAGCAGCAGCAAGGAGATGACAGCAGCAACAGTGAACTTGATGCACCTGTGTTTGAAATCTGACAGAAGAGCGCTCACCGTGATTGGAAACCCACTCACACTCAGCTTCACGATTACATTTTATACACAGAACAGTTTTTAATGAGACTTTTTGTTACAAGCAGCGTCCAAATGACGTGCCTGGTATCTGTACAGTCGTGTAAAGTATTCAAACTGTATTGAAAGACACTCAAATACCTTTGTGCTTGGGGATGGAGGGACTGATCTCAGGCGGAGGCTTCAGCGCCACATTGTGAACATACTGGGGTTGAACATCTGATTCAGCGAGCAGGAAGCTTCATCTTCTCATATTAACGGATGACGTGAGGACAAGCGTCCAGATACTTTTGGCAGAGCAAAAGTGTTTTTGTAAAGTTACAATACTTAAAATAAATTGAAAGCAGGTCTTCTTCTCAAGGCTGATTAAATGCAGATTAAAACTCACCGGACTGGTGGTCATTTTCTGTTTAATCATCTGTATTTTGAAAAAATTGAAATAAAATCCTCCTGTGATAACTCCAGCAGCAATCTTTCACTCAGATAATCTCACCCACATCACTGCCAGCACCTCCGGCATCTCCTCCCAGGCTCCGCTCTGCTCATTCTCACATGGATGCGATCAAATAAAGAGTTTGTATGAAAACTGTCACACCTACACTTCACACAGCATCAGTTTGTTTCCCTCCTGAGCACACAGCAAAGACAATGACGAGTTGGCGAGTCTAAACATGACACAGGTGTTATCTGCTTAAGTGTCAGAGCAGTGAGTGAGTTCTGCTACGCCGAGTGTGCAGTGGAAAGGTACTGAAAACATGACGTATAGGCAGGTAGACACAGTGTGTTTCAGTGATGCAGTGGCTGAGCGACAAGAAAATATGGAGAGGATATTTTAAAGTGAAAATGAAATGCATTAATCAGGCCAGCATGCTTTTGGATTGACTGCTTTTTTATTTATTTAATGATACAGTACTCATTTGACAAAGCAGCCTTATATTCAATGCACAGGAAAAGAACAAAAACACTTTACCTGATAATAAAGAACAGACATGAAATGACGCCTGGAGAAGGCTTTAAATTGTACTTCACATTCATACAGTCACTTAGCAACATTCACATTCATCTGGGTGAAACATAAAACATGCACAGCAAACATGTCAGCCTTCCACACACACACACACACACACAGTTATTTGGTCTTTTTAATAATTTTTGTGATTTGGCTTGATTCCTAATGTTGATCTGTTAAGTCCGTTTTATTAGAGTCGTACAAAAAGGAATGAAAATTCCCACCTCTCTTTTTTTCAACCAAAATAAACTTTTTTTTTTTGCACTTTTTCCCTGATATCACTTTTTTCCAGTCTACACCCAGGCCTGCCATCCTGGGAAAAGTCTGCTAAGGTTTTTGGGGTCCATGGCTTGCTGGATGAGCAGGTTGACCTGTCCTCCCACGCTGAGCACCGTTCCCTCTTCCACTCCCTTGAGCTTCTCCTGCAGCCGCAGCAGCACCCGCTCCGCCACCTTGTTGAAGCTCTGACTGTCACTGCTGGAAAGAATATGAGGGGAAGAGACTGAACACACACACAAAACCTCGCCAGCTCCAATTCTGACACTTCTCTCTTGATTACCTGGATTTACGGCTGTTGTCTATGTCATCTCCCCCCATAGTGGAGCTTAGCGTTGCGTTGAGTTCCTGCTGCTCGTCATGCTGCAGGTAAAAAGCTTTCAGGGGGTTCATGGTCCAGTCAAACAAAGGGTCATACAGCAGCACCTATTGAAAACGCACAAAGACACAGAAACTTACAAAAGCACTCCTTAATATGAAGTTACGGAATAAAACATAATATTTAGAGCAGGTAATGAGGCTCTGTGTAAACCGTCCCATGATTTTACCTCCACAATAGTCAACAGAGCTTCTTGAGAACTTCTCATCACCTCCATCGTCTTCTCACAGCATCTGAAAGGGAAAGCAGGGTTCAGATTATTTATAGTGCTAAATGTTTAAAATGTCTAAATTGCAACAGATTTCCCAACATGAATCTTAATCTGTGGTCTGAGAAAAGATCAATGAGGAAGTTTGTTTAATGACACAATGTAATATGCCATTTCAAATTATAAAACTTTATTAATCGTGAAGGAAACTCATCAATCAATGGTGATTAGCTACTCATACAATAAAAGGATCAGATCACTTTTTTATTATGTCCTGTAAAACCTCAGAATTGACAAGGGGTCGACTTTTACTGCAAGCCACTTTGCAACCCACCTCCACTTCAGTTTATATTTTCATGTCTGATTCAAATTTGTCATGTTGCCTGCCGTGTTCTGTCACAGAGTCTTTACTTCCAGAAAAGGGCCTGAAGGTCCCAGACCACTGCTGACAAATAAGAGCAACATCTGAGCATAATCGTGAGCTAACCTCCTGAAAACTCCTTCCACTCCAGTGATGCCCATACCGTCCACAATGTCTCTGGAGAGTCTGAAGGGGACAGTCTCAGGGGTGGGGAGGATCTTGCCTTGCTCAAAGGCCACACCTTTAAAACATCAACAACAAAAACACACACAGTGAAGAAAAAGGGGCATCCACACTGGAGGAAAAAAAAAACATTTTCTGAAACAAAGAGTGACCTTCTTGGTGTAAGAATACCTAAATCGATGTGCACCAGTTCTGCAGTCTGTTCGTCGATCAGTATGTTCTGGATGTGTCTGTCACCCAGACCCACGATGTAGCCGACTGTGGACACAAAACAGAAAACAGAAGGTTTGTTTTTACAATTACTGGATCGTCGTTTGGAGACTATAAAAATCTCGTTGCTGCAAATGTATATTTTTTAATTCTGTGTCATGACTAATAAATGTTTTCTTTCAACTCTGGACTTCAACTGAGAACAAAATGTTGACACGCTGAGGTGAAAGGTGGTGTTTTATGTACAAAGCAAACCGGGATCCATCAATCACCTTAATAATAATAATCAACACCAACACTTTAGTTTCAAGTCACATCAATTATGTCGCCCTTGGGTTTGTGGCATCTTGTATTTACAGTACATAATGAGCTTTACTCTGTGAGATGGTGTACCTATAGAGGAGGTGGCCACACTGCGAGTGTAAGCCAGCCGCTTCTCCATCCACACTGCGGGATCCAGGAACCGTTCCATGCAGAAATACCTAAAGACCGGCCTGAACTTCGTGCACACCTCGTTGTAGGCCTGCAGCTTCTCGTCGAATCCAAGTCTCTGAGCGTCCTGCAGTGACAGCCCAACAAAAACTACAGCTGTGAGTTCTGAACCCATAGCAAGCATGTGTTGCCATGTTGCAAGTGTTTTCCTGTCAGCACCGCCATACCGTCATCTTCCTCCGGCAGGCTAGGTTGGCCCAATCTTGGGGTCGGAAGCGTTTGTGAGCTCCTTTATTGGGCTCCACCAGAAACTCCCCGATGGGCACCGTCCCAGAGCACCACTCTAACACGCCACTGCGCTGTGAGAAAGGCACCACCTGGAATCAAGTATATGACAGATTTTTTTTTTTAAGCAACGAAGGGAAAAAGAGATGAAAGCAAATGTGAAGCAGTGCCACAGATGTGCGTCTATCGGGGAACCTTGTATCGTCTGATGTTGAGCTTCCTCTTGCGAGTGTCTGTATTGCGCTGCAGCAGCATGGAGCACATGCCGAAGACCTGCTGCATCACTGCGTCCTGTCGCAGGTCGTCCTGACCCTGTTTGCATTAAAACACTAAAATCACTCACAGGAGACGTGACCAAAATCATCACAACGATCCTTTATTTTAGTGCAGTTCAGTGTATTTGTACAGCCCAGTATCACGTGTGAGGGCTCAAACTGCTTCACAGCCATAGAAACAAAACAAGAACAGACAGACTGAGTTCTGTAGGACACTGGGAGTTTTAAGACGTTTGCAGTCATTCATTTGTTAATGGCTGAATTCTTCGGTTGATAGTTCCTCTGAGTTTCAGGCAAGACAACTTTGGAGGAACTACTTTGAAATTGAATGCAATTTAATGCAGGGGTGTCGAACTCCAGGCCTCCAGGGCCGGTGTCCTGCAGGTTTTAGATCTCACTCTGGGTCAGCACACCTGAATCAAATGATCAGTTCATTACCAGGCCTCTGGAGAACTTCAAGACATGCTGAGGAGGTCATTTAGCCATTTAAATCAGCCGTGTTGAATCAAGGACACATCTAAAACACGCAGGACACCGACACTCGAGGACTGGAGTTCCAGTGAGGTGGGAAATATCTGGTAAAAAGTAGTAGAAAATAGTTGTGCATTTTGAATTTTCTGAATGATGGGAAAAAGGTGTAGAAGTACTGTAAGCTAATTCAAGAGTTTTTAAAGGAAACACAATATTGTACTGAAATGTACATGGGGAGGAGAATTTTTGTAAATCTCTTTGAGTGGGAATCACCACACAACCCACAACACAATGATATCACATGATATATCACCTCTTTTCAACCAGAAATTATGTCCTCAGAGTAAAACTTTAATTCAATAAGATAAAGTTATCTCACAGTTATTTTTTTGCTGCAAAATGAGACTTTCACACATATGGAACCTGCCAATGAAACCTGCTGTCAGAGTCTGCTGCTGTCTGTGACTGAATTGGGTCAAGTTGGCAATTACATGCAATCTGTTTTTGGTAATACAGTAAATAACTGTGAAAAACCATCGAAAACAGAGAGAATTCACATTTACGAGAAATGTGCAACCTATAGGAAAATAACCACAATACAACCAGCTGGTGGCCAAGT
Source organism: Perissodus microlepis (assembly GCF_051167445.1). Lineage (NCBI taxonomy): Eukaryota > Metazoa > Chordata > Actinopteri > Cichliformes > Cichlidae > Perissodus > Perissodus microlepis. The sequence goes on from NC_140474.1 coordinate 24,381,937, forward strand.
TGGGTCGCGTCTCCTCGAGTTGATGTCATTGACAAAGACTCATTCAGACTGATGGCAACATGTTGGCAATCTGTCTGCATTTATATATTAGACAGCAGCTATTTACAAACCTTCAAAGATCTCTCTGAGAGTGACTGCAGTCAATCCAATATCCTCTCTATATATGTATATATAGATAGACTGGCTATAGATACCGAATGAAAGTGGAATGGAGGAATTGTGAGCCACCTCCTCTACATGGATGACATCAAGCTGTATGCTAGGAGTGAACGAGACATTGATTCACTGATCCACACAACCAGGATTTACAGCAACGACATTGGAATGTCATTCGGATTGGAGAAGCGTAGTCGGATGGTAACGAAGAGAGGGAAAGTAGTCAGAACTGCCAAAAGGCAACATCGCTGACATTGAGGACAGCTACAAGTACCTGGGAATCCTACAGGCAAACAGAAACAAACAGGAACAGCAACCAGAGAGTAAGGCAAGTCCTGAGGAGTCAGCTGAGTGGGAAGAACAAGATCCAAGCTATCAACACCTGTGAATACCTCTACTGAATACCTCAGGCAGCAGAAACACAAGAAAGAGGAGCAAGAGGAGGAGCACTCATGGAAGGACAGGCCCCTGCATGGTATGTACCACCAGCAGATAGAGGAAGTGGAGAGCATCCAGAAATCCTACCAGTGGCTGGACAAAGCTGAACTGAAAGACAGCACAGAGGCACAAATCATGGCAGCACAGGAACAAGCTCTGAGCACAAGATCCATAGAGGCTGGGGTCTGTCACACCAGGCAAGACCCCAGGTGCAGGCTGTGTAAAGATGCCCCTGAGACAATCCAGCACATAACAGCAGGGTGTAAGATGATAGCAGGCAAGGCATACATGGAACGCCATAACCAAGTGGCCGGCATAGTGTACAGGAACATCTGTGCCGAGTATAACCTGGAAGTCCCGAGGTCAAAATGGGAGATGCCCCCTGGGGTGGTCGAGAATGACCGAGCTAAGATCCTGTCAGACTTCCAGATACAGACGGACAAAATTGGTGGTGGCTAACCAACCGGACATAGTGGTGGTGGACAAGCAGAGGAAGACGTCCGTAGTGATAGATGTAGGTATAGTGAATGACAGCAACATCAGGAAGAAGGAACACAAGAAGCTGGAGAAGTACCAAGGGCTCAGAGAAGAGCTCGAGAAGATGTGGAGGGTGAAGGTGACAGTGGTCCCAGTGGTAATTGGAGCAGTAGGTGCATTGACTCCCAAGATAGGCGAGTGGCTGCTGACCTATTTTTACTCGTGTGACTGAGATGTTTTCTTGCTCTGAATCAGTCAATCGATACAACACTACCATGCAAAATATAGCGATGGTACGCTGTAGAGCTTTTTTTTCACCACCCAATCAAACACAGTTTCAACTCTCCTGTTTTTTTTTTCACTTTCATCTTATTTTGGAAGCTGCTGAGTCAAACTCCCAGGCCAAAGCATCGTATAATGCTGCTGACTGTTGTGAGTTTAATATTAATGCAAAACAAGCACACAGATACAAAACTGTTAAGTTTCACCACGACTCTCCCAAGTGGTAAATCACTAGCCTTCAATTGTCTGTCAAATGTGTCAGCAAACACAAGCATGCTCTCACACACAAACACACAGCCTGCTAAAGAATGTTTTCATTATAAAGGAGTGAAAGCCTGTTTGTCCTGGTACAAAAACAGGATTAATCATTAGCAATGGCCAAAGCTAAATGGAAAAAACCTCAAGTTTAAATTGTGAGCACCTTCCCGTCAGGGCTGGCCAGACTACAATGGCACACGAGAAGAGATTTGTTGAAAGACAAAAAAAACCCCGACGTCAAAAACACACGTAAGACACACACAAACGCACGCTTACTTTGACCAGCTGTCTCCTGCTTTTGCCGTCAGAGCCGACGCAGTCGATGATCTTGGGCAGGTTGACTCCTCCGGCCAGGTGATAGTGTGGCATGAAGGACCTGACAGTCACCAGGTTTTCATAACCACCGGACGGATCCACCTGTTTACACGATAAATATGAGACAAATAATTCAATCAAACCAATCAAAAAATGACACTATACACTAAACATGGATCACCCCAGTAACACTTAAATAACAAAACTTTATATAAACTCTGAAAGCAGCAAAGTTCTCTCTCTCTGTATGTTTTTAAGTTGTATTTTACCTTAATTTCCATTGTGGGTATGGTGACCTCCTCAAGGTCTCTAATTTGCATGATGGGCTGATCAGCGGGGATGGGGATGGCCTCTGAAACCAAACAAGGACACAAAGGATGTCTAAGCAGCGGACATTTAATGCACACAACCATAACATATACTCACGACCTCTGAGTGTGTATAACTGTAGAATGTTAGGTCTGCTAGCAAATAAACAGCTGAGTGGACCTGAGCAACTATGAGCAGAAAAGTCTTCATCCCTTCATGACCACAATGTACTGATCCTCTAACGGCTGCTCCCAGCAGGATAAGGCACCATGGCACAAAGCTCAAATCATCTCAAACTGGTTTCTTAAACATGACAATGAGTTCACTGTACTCACACCTTTGGCATTTGGTGAAACCAAAGATTCACATCATGGACCAAAATCTTTCCAGCGCCTTGCTGAATCTGTGCCACGAAGAATTAAAGCAGCTCTGATCCAAAAAGATGATTCAACCCACTCCTAACGTGGTGCTCCTAATAAAGTGGCCAGCGAGTGAATAAAGCATAACTCACTCTTCTCCGTTTTGTGTCTGCTGGCATCCATGTAAGCCAGGGTGATGTAGGCATCGCACAGGCGCTCGATCCCTCGGATCATCTCGGCTCGCTTCTTCCTGATGGTGGCGATGATCTTCCGAGCGACATCCGAACGCTCCTGAATGAGGGAGAACATGTAAACAATTTAAAAAAAACAAACAAACACACCAGGTGCTTCTTTTTTTCCTCATGTTACAAAATTTAACACACCCAAAGTTTCAAAACGCAACAGCACTGTCCTCGTTTAATGCAAACACCATGACAAACGACGTGTCATATTTAAGCTCCGCATGATGGAGAGAATCGTGTAAAACGGATGGAAACATCACACTCACCAGATCAAACTGCGAGAGCTGTCGCGTAGCACTCTTAGACTGCCGGGACCTGCAAAAGTTTTCGTCTTTGTTGGCATTGACCAGGGCGAAGATGATAAAGAGCGTGTGGTGAGGGTGCTGCAGAGATGCTCGGCAAATCAGCTATGAGGAAGGAGGAGTACAAATAATAAACTGGACGTGGCTGCAGCAAACCTTTTATATAATGCGGTTTACGCTCACAATAATGAATAAAAGAGCCGCGTTACCTCATTGAGGACATCGTGGAATCCCGTATCCTCCGCCACGCCAGTTGCCATCTTGGTTCCCATGCGGGCGGCCAGCTGATACATGAGAGGCAGAAACTTGTAGGACGGGATCTGTTTCACCCCTTTCTGTAACACAGAAACAAAAAGCTTTGTCAGATGATTATATTTGTAAGATTCAGTGCAGATATGTGAACGTTTTACTGACCTTCATCATCTCATTTACATCTTTAATGTCAGCATTTTCCAGCCAGAGGGAAGCCAGCCGGAAGACCCAGGTGTCGTGCTCCTCACCCTGCTCCAGACACTGGATGTAATTCTCCACAGCCTTACACAGAAAGCGCTTTCTGTCCGTCCGCAGGTTGGACAGGGCTTTTTCATCCAGCTCCAGCTCTCTTTGCACTTTTATTGTGTACCTGTGAAGTTGGACAAAGACAGGCTGGAAACAGGCCTTCACTTTTTCTTTGGTTGTAACTGGACCTCAGCTTAAATGCAATACATCGAGCTGTAAATGTGCAAATCAACCTGTTGGAGGTCACTTTATGCTCCTTTATCAAGCCCACTTCCTCCTTGGCCTTTTCCAGCAGGGCCTGTTTGTTCTCAAACTCAGACGAGTTCATGTATTTGTCGATGCTCTGGTACTGAGCGTCAGAGAAGCGGGCCAGAGATAAAAACGCCTCAGTCCGCTGGTTCTGGAGCCTGGAGTCCTGAAGTCCCGATTCCCCCTCTATCACCTCCACTGCCTGAGCAGAGATGAGACCTTTATTAATTCAACAGTACAGGGCTGTTCTCACGTGAAGAAACAAAAATCAGGCAAAATTTACAGGTATCAACACAAACATTAAAAAAATGTAAAACAAGATTTAACTGTGACCCAATTCAGACGTATAAAACACACACAGACACACACATGAATTATTTAATTTTGTCTATATGAATCTGGCGTAGCTAAAGGACATAAAGTGTAAACTTGCAGACGTTTAATATTTATGTCTTCGCCTGCTCCTAATTTGTCTGGACATAAATAAATTATTCATGTGAGGGTGTGTGTGTATGAAGGCCCGCATGCTGCCAGGCCGACGGGTAATAAACCATTCATTTCTCTAGGCGATCACTGCTGTGTGTGTGGATTTTAGGGCGTTTGAGACCTTTAAGATTCCTGTCTTGGTCGCTCTTCTTCACACGAAAAGAAAATACCAGAAAATAACTCTTAACCGGAGCCACTTTAATCTTTTAATAAAGCTTCGACTGCTCATACCAAAAGCTTCTTCTTACCCTCTCCAGGTACTTCTCCAGTATGACTCCAGGACTTTCCAGGCAGGTTTCTGCCAGCCAGTTACCACACAGCCTGAGGCACTCGGTGTAGACTGGTGCTAACGCAGGATTTAAATCCACCTGTGCAACACACATCAAACCAGCTCAATAACCCATCTTGGTATTTGGATTGAACTTAGCTAATCTTACTGTTTTGCATTAGTTACAACACAGCGTTATGTGTCCGTCTGACCTTTTTCTCTAGGCTGTGTATCATCTGTCTCAGCAGGCCCAGAGCCAGACCCTGCTCTCCCTTTGCCCAGAAAACCTGGGCCTCCTCCAGTTGCCACGACGACACAGGTAGCGACGCCAAGGTCCTTCCACTGCCGGCATGCTGCTTCATCTGGTAGACTGCACGCTCTGCCAGCTGGAAAGAGGTTAGAGGCAACCTTCATATGATATTCACGTGGTAAATGAAAGGAAAACAGTGCTTCAAACCTTCACCTGTGGATCTGTGGATGTTACCTGCGTGTTTCCGGCCTTGCGAGCTAACCGGCACAAGTCCATGAGATGGTCAGTGAGAACAGAGCTGAGGTACTGGCTGCTGTCGGGCTCTCCCACCCTGGACAACAGGGTGTGCTGGGCCACAGAGCGGACAGCTAAGATGGGTTCCACTAAAGCAAAGTCACTGTCAACGAGGAGCTGAGAGTGGTGCCGCCACTGGCTGTAAACTTCTCTCAGGATGAGGTCTGAGAAGGGTCTGATGTAAAAAAGAAAAAAAGAAAAAAGAGTTTAAACATGAATAAGTCCAGAGGAGGCGTCCCGTGTGTTACTGACTGTGTGGTATGCTTCTGCCTGAGTCACCTGGAGAACAGCTCTTTAACACTCTCCAGCTCTCTGACGCTCTGCAGGTTCCTGAGGGCTGGATACAGAGATGACACGGCCTCCAGACTGCCTTTGCGTAGCTCTTCCACCTCGGCACCCCTGAAGAAATGCATACGCGTTATAAAGCAGAAATAAAGCTGTCGTACCAGAGGGTAAAACTCCATATTTTGTCCACCGCACCTGGCCTGTTTCAGAGTTTCATCAAATATGGAGAACTCCTTATTCCTGAGTGCTTGCAGGGCACAAAACACAGATTCGTGAAAGCCAGGATTGGATTTCTCACTCCTGCAACAGCAAGACATTGGAGAAAAAAATAATTAGCTTCTAACTGTGAGATTATAGTTGCGTTTCATGCAGCACATGCTTCCCTCACCTTTCTGACAGCTCAAAATCCCACTGGGTGTTCCTCCAGGCTGCTTGAAAGCGAAGATCTCGCAGCTCAGCTCCCCACTCGACCCCTTCGCTCTCGAGACCCCTCATGTAGGTGGCCAGGATGCTGCTTAGACCGAAGTTCTGCAGACCCTGTCGGCATAAGATTAAAGAAACTGTGCTAAAAGCTAAAAGATTTCAATCTAAAACATTCTTTGGAGGAAGTGGTTCATCATAGTATCATTTCAATCATACCTCCACGATGCCCACTTGCCGAGTGACCTCGGGAAGGGTACAGTGAAGGTCGTAGGAGGTCAGGGCCCTTCCCCACATAGCCTCGTGTTCGTAGGTGCGAATCCTGTGAATTCACGCGGCAAAACGGCATCAGCAGATCTGATAATGACTGAAGCCTAATGAGGAATAAGTGACCGTGTGAAAGATCTAATTGAAATTTTCTACCTCGTCAGGGGGCTGGTCATGGTTTCGCCACCACAGCCATACAGACTATCCGGCTCCCCGATGCTGCGATACACCTCGATCAGCAGCTCCTATAAATATGAAAAAATGAGAGGAGAACAAGAAAGTCTTTTAAAAACAGATAAAATAGCTGATGCGTGATAATGATGATACATCAAAATGCAAGATCAGCTTCGACGGCAATGCATTTCCTGGTTGCCAAAAGAGGCTGTCTTTTTTTTCCTCCCATATTTAAATCTTTTTATATCTGTGAAGCTCCATGAACCTTTAATTTATATTCTTAGCCAAACAAATAAAATTGATTTGACCTGATGTTGTCATTTAGAAAACAAAGCAGCCTGTGTAACTATGTGTGCAGCACGAAGAACCAACCTGCAGACTGATATTGGTGTCTTCTATGCTCTTCTCAGTCAGGCTGGAGATCGTGAAGGTCTGACTGTTCTCTTCGAAATTTATTTTCCGCGTTGCTCTGGAGTTGGTTCTGCAGTTACAGGAAATGAATGGATCAAAAATGAAAAGCTGGATAAAGTTATTTTTCCTGTTACTGTTTAAATGAAGCCGCTGCATACTTGCGACTTTCTTCCATGTTAGCTTTGATCTTGTCCACGTAGATCTCGGTGTACAGCAGGGCGGTGAAGTGAGCTGAGCAGGACTGAGCGGCTTTGGCCACCTCCAGGTAGTTCAGATCCAGCCAGAAGTTTGAGTCGCACACTGTGCCAAAGGATTTACTGCAAGAAGGCAAAGCTCTACATTCATACTACAGCAGGTTTACTGGGGCAGAGACAAGAGCAGGTCCAATCGAATAATATCGGACTACAAACCCGTCAGCTTCCAGTGGCCTCTGCTGGTGTCTGAGGTAGTCAATAACTGCAAGCATGGTACGCAGAGAGGTCTTATCATGCACGCCCTGGCTCGCAGTGTCGGACTCTGTAGAGAATAACATAGACCCTCATCTCAAAGCAAACAAACACTAAATATGATCTATCGTCCACTGTCAAAATATAAGGAACAGGATCAATAATATTTGTCACAGATTCAAACTGACCAGAGTCAGACGTGAGAGGAGTGGCGGAGCGACTCGAGGCCTGAGCGCTTCTGCAACAAAAGCTGAAAAAGTCCTGAATGTGGGAGGAGAGCAAGTCCCTAAACGACCCATCGGAGTCATCCAGAAGAATGGAGTGAATGATGAGAGGCAGTAACCTCTGACAGCAGTCCACCCACACCTAAACATGGAGAGAATAATGGAGCGACACAGAAGGAATAAGGTGGAGTAGGCTGTACTGACATTCAGTATATGACTACAAATGTTCACTAATTAAACACAAATTAAGTAATGTAGCCATTGGACTTCTAAACAGCTCTTAGGATAACTCACCAGGCAGAGTGGTCGGGACAAAAGCAGAGCCTCACACTTGACCCCTCCGCTGTCCAGCAGCGCTGTGCACAGAGCCTTCAGCCAGCTCTTATGGCTGCCCGCCTGGGGAATCCAGAACTCCTGGCTCTTCAGGTTTCCTCTGGCCTCTGTGCTCTCCTTGGCAGCCACAGCAACCGCCTGACCATGGATGGCAGCCAGTAATCAGATGCATGAGCTTGCTGTGAGCTCCCGTGAGGTAACTTGCAGACACACGTACAAATATCTAAAACCCACCTTATTCTTGGCTGTTCTGAATGGGTTAAGGTAAGTCAGCATGGGGTCTCTGTTCCCTTTGTGTTGCTCCCAGAAGTCGACTCCTGACTGAGTTGCGAGGATGTTCTTCAGGCACTGAGCTGCTGCCCGTCTCACCTCGATTCTGGCAGACAACCACAGCACAGAGCACATCAGCTTTTCCATCATCATGACTTAAAACCTGATAGCTACAGAATTTGAGGAGTCAGCGTACTGCTGTTGAGTGAGCGCGTCGTTCGTGCAGTTGAGGACGATGTACAGACACTGAGACTCGGTGGATTCGAAGAGGGAGACGGCTTTTTCATACAGGGGGTCTCTGCCATGGAGAAGGGCGATGTTGGACAAGTCTACTGGGCCCAGTTCTCCTAAACAGCTGCCTGCCGCCTCTGCAGCACAAGGACTGAGCTATGAGAGCACTGCCAAACTGAATCTTATCAAACTGTTGACATGGAAGACAACACAGCTTTGATTTGTTTTACCCTGAATGTCAGCTCCTCCAGGGTGGCCGGCTGCTAGTTTACAGAGCTGCAGCAGATTGAGGACCAACTTCACCAGCACACTGTCGCTCGCGTCGGCTAAAAAGGACGACACGGATGGAAAACATTTACATGCAATCGTTCTCACGCAGAAACCACTCTTCCTCCTTTAGCATCATACCGTGGCACTCTTTAAGAAGCTCTCTGATCTGTCCTTTGTTGTCATGCAGCTGTCTGGTGAGCTCCTTTAACCCCTCGAGTCTAGTCAGAGGTAAGGAGTCACAGGACGTCACTGACAGGAAGTGGGCGATCTCCTGCAGGGGGGATAATTAAAAATTCATTACTCTCCGTATCAATATGATGAGAGAAGATCTAAATAGACTTTTAAAGCGAGGACATTATATTTACACATGTATTTGCTGCTTTTACCTGTCTTAGACTGAAGGTGCCAGCGTTATATTTGAGTTTGTGCTGTACAGCCCGCAGCTCTCTGAATTTAGGAACATCAGGGAAAGGCTCCAACCCTCTGATGGCTTCCTTTAACGTCTGCTGATTTTCTATGACAAGAAACTGCAGCAGACTCAGCACCTTCAGGGCAAAAAGAGGATTCAAAATCAAAATCATGCACACTGAAAAGGAGCCACAGTTATTCTAAGACAAAGATATGAAATAAAGAAGAGTTTGTTATCAGCAAACAGTCCATCCTTCTGTCTGTGCACAAAAGACCCAGATTCTCTTCCTCCCCTAACCACAACCGCTCTTGGCAGATGGAGCCCCTCCCCGAACCTGGTTCTGCTGGAGATTTTTTCCTGTTAAAGAGGAGTTTTTCCTTCCCACTGTTGCCAAAGGGGTTCATAAAATTGTTGGGTTGTTCTCTGTATATACTATTGTAGGGTCTACCTTACAATATAAACCACCTTAATGCAACCGTTGTTGTGATTTGTGTAAATAAAACTGAATTGAAACCAAATTGAAAAACAAGAAGTGGTATTCCTAAAAACTGTCTTTCCCATTTTCCTAACAAAATATTAAGAAATTATGGGCGGCCCAAGAGTTTTGAACTGTATGCTGTGTACTAAATACTAAATACATTCAACGAACACCACGCTTTGGCATGCAATCACCTACCTGCTCTGAGATGGAGGGTCGGCTGGTCACCTGAGCAGTTAGAGTTCCAATGATGACCTGTAGGTGGCAGCCCAGAGCATCATCACAGACCTGCAGGGACACGTGACACACGGAGGCCAGCAGGTCACAGCACAGAGCGAGGCTGCGGGTAGAAACCTCATCACACGGAACTGGTCTGTGGACAGCAGGAAAACAGTGTGTATGTATGTACAGCACAATATGTGTGAAATGTAGAAAAACTGTTGTGTAACCTAGCCTAAAACCGTGCTACTAATGTAGCTAAGTTAGCTCAATTTTTAGCCAGTTTTTAGCGGTATGGAGATACCGGGTAATGCTAGAAAACAACAACAATAATAATAATAATGATAATAATAATAGTAGAACAGGAATAGTATAAAAAAATGACTGATTTTTTGCTAATTTATATATATATATATATATATATATATATATATATATATATATATATATATATATATATATATGTGTATATATATATATACTTTTATATACTTAAAAACAGCCATTAAGAATGGGAAATGACCAATTTCAGTGATTACAAGTGATCACGGACTTGCTTTGGTTTAAGTTATGATTTTATCTTGGCGTTACAAATTTTAAGATCACTTATTGTTTTTATTTCTAGTGGTAACGTGTTCCACATCTGTGAGCCTTTAACTTTAATTTCATATAATACAATCTGACTGGCTTACTCAGGATTCACACCAGTGTGTAAGTCTGCCTGCGAGTGCACCAACCTGCTGTTAATATGGTGAATGAGCGTGTAGATTATATCTCTGAGAACAAAGGCCCAGGCTCCACCCAGACCGTCCTTCACCTCCCTGAGCAGCAGGCTGACGAACAAATGGTACATGAGGAGGATGCGGTGCCGTTCGTAGCTGTTGGTCGTCTCCGCTGCTCTTTCACACACGGCCAGCAGAATCCTCTGGATAGAAATCTACAGACAGATGTAACATTATTGCACATAGAACAGAAAACGGAACACTGTGACTATTATCAAAACAAAAAAAGTTTGACTGGGTGACGATACATGAGACATCATACCGAGGTTTTTGACAGAATGGCTACCAGTGACTTGTGGTTGGCACCGTGGCACTTGCTGAGGTAGTCCAGTGTAGCTTTGATGACATATGAGCTGAAGTATGGTGGATTTGGTACCGGGTCTAGCTCTCTGAGAGATATAAACACTGATTTTGATGTCCATTTGTTACCATACTGAGTATTTAGATGAATGAACAGTAAAAGGAAATAAAAAAAACAACAACTACTAGAGGACAAATATCCCAATACCCAATAAAGCGTTTCAGGTCTCCTCTGTCTTCTTCAGCTCCACTTCCTTCATACAGAGTCATGAGCAGTTCCACTACAATGTCAGCCAGGTTACTGTGGATCAGGCTGTCGATTTGCTGTGGACACATGTGAGAAGGTGAATTTTAGAGTATATAAAATCATTTGACTATGGCTTGTTCAGCCAAGCGTTTGACCTTGATAACATTTTCTCAGATCTTAGGACTGACAAGCAAAAGTCTTGAGTGCAGATGTACTGTCGATACAAGCTGGTGTTACCTGTTTACCCAGACAGCTGGCATCTTTGAGTAGGTCATACACCATGTTGGCCTTCTCTCTCTGCTGTGCAACCTGCGAGTCCTGTCCCGGCAGTGCAAAGTATGGCAAAATGTTGACCATGATCTTTGGGAAACAGTCTGCCAGTAAGTCCCTCCAGTCTTTGTCGAGAGACCTGCCGATAGACTTCACCTGCTCAAAGTCATCCAGGAAGACCAGGCGGGGGATCAGCACCGGGTAGGAAGAGCTTTAAGAGTATTGGAAAAGGATGCTCAGTCGTAATACACTTGATTTCAAAAAACACCAGCTTAATGTAACGATAGAAGAAGGAAATGTGACTCAGTGACGCAAAGATGAGTTTGTTTTCTCACTTATAAAACTCTTTGATTGTGTCATGATCCAGTAGACTGTAGGGGAAAGATCCAAGAGTGTAGCGGTCGTCAGACTGTCTCTGTGCGAGCCACTCGGCCACCAGGTAGTTCAGGTGAGAGCTGACGAATGTTTTTACGCTCCTGTAGCCCAGCGCTCTGGAGACACTGCACAACATCTGAGGTGAAAAAGAGGACAGGACAAATCATGTCACCCTGGACGATTACTAAACCACATTAAATCAGTTTGCATGCTTGATTGAAATATTCTCCTCCCTATATTCTGCACCTTGAAAAAGGAACTCCCATAAATCCACATGCAATAGAGTCAGTCGCAAAAATCCCACCTCTTACTGGCAGTAAACCTGGCCCATAGTGACATACTGTGCAGTATTAATCTGCATCAGAGTAGTTATCCAAAGCACGTGTTAACTCACTTTTACAATGCATCAAGACATTGTAAAAGCAAAATTGCATTCAAGTAGCTTGTTACCTTTTTAATGAGCTGCTCTTCAATATCGTTTTCTTTATAAGACTGAAAGAGTGCAAACAGGGACTGTTTTTCACACACGGGGCTACAGCACAGTACGACTGATAAGCTCTTGAGCAGGGTGGCCTTGCGGTTGAACATCTCGTCTTCCCGGTCCTCAGAAGAGCAGCCTCTCTGCGTGCGATTGCACAAACAATACGTTAGTCAGTGTGTGTGTGTGGGGGGGGTATAGCAAAGAGTTGCCGACATGTGGTAATGCTGCTCGGTCTTACCGGAAGCTTCATCCCCTCCTGAGCCTTCAAGTAAACATTCTCAAAGGCTTTCTGCTGGTGTTTAAGTGGCAGCATCTTCTTCTTATCTGGTTGCTCTGAGCTCATGTCCAGAAACAGCCTGGAGATGCGATACCAGCGAGCACATATTTATCTGTCTGATCTTGGTCTTGCTTTATGTTTATTAGTGGTAAAAGACGGAAGCGTACCTCTCCACTGAAACGGCTACCAGCATGCGGACTTGGTGGTGTGCGTCTGCGAGGTGAGATGGAAGGACAACAGACACGGGATGGTCTTCCTCTCCGTCAGAGGTTCTGATGCTCAGGATGGCCCACTTACAGCATGGGTCGGCCTAACCAAGCCGAAATGACAGCAAACACAAAAGAACAAGCAAAGTCAAAAGCAGTGACAACGAGAGCTGCTGCAGTAATGGGACACTTTTACAGGCAGTAAAAACAGCAACACTGTTGCTTAATCGTAGATTTTACCTCCAGGAGAGCAACCAGACATTGCACTAAAGCAGCTCGCACAGATGCCACGCATTTACCTGTATGGCTCAGGAAACTGAAACGCAGTACAATAGGAGCATTAGTAACAGTTCTGACTACTATACACTTCCACAGAAAACAATACATTGTTTGTAGTGCAACAAATATACACGTTTTACCCTGTAGCAAACCCTTAAACAAGAGAATTTCAAATTCCAAAAGAAGGTCATTTTACACTTCTCTATCAAGGATTGAAATCATGTATGTAAATGTAATCTTTTTTAAAGAGCAGCCAGTTCATCTATTAATGGTGTAAAAACATGCTTCTAACCAGAATCCGGACACCACTTTCAGCAAGGATCCCTGCACATGTCTCATCTCCTCTGGCATGTGATGGGTTTTCCCCAGGCTCTTTATGGAGGGTAACAAACTCATCAGTACAGCAGCACAGATCTCCTGGTCCTGACGATACAGAGAGCACAGGTCCCTGTGAAGACAGCAACAAATACATCTATTTATTACCACAGACACATTAATTCACGTTGTGCAGATTGAATGTGTCTAACAAATACGAGTAAGAGAAAGGTTCTCATACGCCAGAGGACGGAGCAGCGAGTCAAATTCCTCCGGGGAGAGCGAGTCCTCAGCAGGAAGCTTCTTCAGCAGGATGAGATACTGCAAGAAAACCAGATAAGATGAGTGTTTCTGGCTAAAGGATTGCCACGGTGATCCTCCAAATTTGCTGCTGCCTACCATGTTGAGGTGCAGGGCTTTACTGAAGTCCATCTGCTCCACCAGCAACAACAGCTTGCGCCGCACTTCCTGGGGTTTGAAAAGCAGGCCGTGGACGGGCTGGACCGAGCCGCACTCGCACAGGAACTCCAACACTGCGAGGAGAGCCAGGTCCTGCTGTGCCAGATGATCTTCTGATAGAAGGCTTTTCGCACCTGCAAGGTAGCGAGCAATGTGTATGAAACGTGCTAATTTTTTACTTAGCTGTCTGTGTTTTTAAGAAAGGAACAAACCAGGAAAGGACCCGACATACCTGGGCCGCAGGAAGTGTCGGTGTTGTCTCCTTTGGGCCTGTGGTTCCCATTGGTGCTGCTCTGGGGCTCTTCACCATCATCAAACAAGTCAACATCATGGCCTTGCTGAGTTCTGGTCATTTCCCACTCATCATCCATGGGGTCATCGTCATCCATGACAGTGACTCTCCTGGCAGCAGTGCTTATCTAAAGGGAAAAAGAAGGGAGCTTGATTTCACAAGCCTGCTTTTCACATTAAGGTTTTTCCTTTTGTATCTTTTAAATCTGTGACATGCTGTTTCTGTCGCTTACCAACATTTTGCAGATTTCCGCCAGCTCGCTGAGGAGGCTGGCTGGCAGAATCATTATAAAGAAACCAGAGGAGGTGGGACAAATATTTTCCTGCAGAATGATCACAAAAGTAGTTAAAATCCACTGTCAATGCCTGACTTCGACTTTAAGAGATATGGTTGTTTTTCTAGAAGAAAAGCTTTGTCACCTTGTTTTTTCTGCTGGCAGACTGTGTGCAAAGCTTCATAACAGACCTCAGGGTGCCCATGGTCCCTTCCTCTGTCATTTTTACTTTCACCCCTGAAACAAACCCGCTGAAGTCCTGGGCGAGCGCCTATGAGCAAGAACAGCCCGAAAACTTTAAAGCTGGGGCTCATATTTCATTTCAACTTTCAATATGACAAACAAGGGTTCTCAGCCAGGCTGGAATCAGATTTTATGACTTTAGATAACTGATTACCTTTGCTTTACCGAAGAGCTGCGATCGGCAGGCCTCCTCCTCAGTCAGAAACCCAGTGGAGACGTAAGCTGCCAAAACAGCGGTCAGCTGACTGAAACAACGCACCAGACACTCTGGAGGAGTGGACTGAGACTGTCGAGGGTCCAAAACAATAGATGTCATTGTTTACCATGAAAAACAACATTCATACGCGCACACACATCCGACTTCAACTCACTTCAGGAGAGAAGCAGTTGAGTAAATTGTCAGCCACGCAGAGCAGGGACTGCTCCAACTTGTTTCTGAGGCCGGGGACAGCAGCAAACCGGCTGTCGGCCGACACCGTCCTCGCCGACTGGTCAAATCTGCGGACTTCTGACGGCGACGTGTTGAAGCTGAACTGCTGGTACAGTCTCTCGATCTGTTCCAAGTTGTCTTCAGCATCAGAGGGTATTTGCTCTTGAGAAAAGGCACTTTGAAGAGAAAAGAGTTGCAAAGAGGGTTAGTTTAATTCCCAAATCTCAAAGCAATACCTACAGAGAGGGCAGAGAGAGATGCAGTGCAGAAACTGGCTGTATATTACAGGTTATGGCTAGAAATTGTATATAGTAATAAAAGAGGTTGAAAAATAAAAGAATTCCCCTCACCTTTCTATGCCATGAGTACCCAGCAGAAACTTTAGGCCGACTCTGGCGTCCTTCAGAGTAAGAGAGACCAAGATGTTCGCTATAAGATTGTGAGGAAAGTCTCTGCAATTAAAAGAAAAGTTTAGGTTTTATCTTAAATACAAATGCAATAATACAAGATAAACTTTATTCTAGGAAAAAATCCAGAAACAAAGGAAAAATATGAAGTAAGGTTCAATTTTCTGAGTTTTGGAGTTTGTGCAAACAGAAAAAAGAATCCTATAAACAACACTTTTTTAACTGGAACATCTTATCTTTTGAATATAAAAGCACCTTCTACAAATATTAACATCAGTGTATAACCTGCAAATGATGGGGTGAGGTCTGGAGCTGTCCTCCATCTCATCACTCTGGTCGCTCATCAGCATCCAAGCTATGAAGCTCTCCTTCAGATTAGGTGATGTGGCTCCTTCTGTGGCCCCTGCAAAGTCCCAGCCTGATGCTGAGATGAGACTTTTTGGGACCGGACACTTTAACAGGGCCTGGGCAAGACAGAGTGCAGCACTCCTGCGTACGAGGAATCGAATCACATTAGTACTAGGGCTGCCACGATTAGTCGACTAGTCACGATTACGTCGACTATCAAAATCGTCGACGACTAATTTAATAGTCGACGCGTCGTTTGAAGCTTTGTAAGATCCCAAAAGACGCAGGAATAAGTAGTAGGATTTAAGAGTGTAATAACGTACTGAAACAGAAGATGGCAGCACTGCATGTACAAGGATGCCAGCTGCCGTTAAACCCCGAAGAAGAAGAAGCTGTGTCCCAGAATTCATAGCGCGGTCCAGCTCAGTTTCCAACAATGGCGGCAGCTAGTTAGTTTTAATATTTCTCTTATTACTCTTTCTGGGTCACCAAATAAACATTTAACATATTTTCAGGCGAGAATGTAGCTGTGTAAACCTCAAATATCTGCTCAGTTTATCAAGACACCACATATTTTCAAAAGCGCTCCGACGTTTTCGGAGACGTCTGTTACCCACTAGCTAGATAGCTAGCCGGGGTTTAACGCTCACTAGAGCCGTGAGAACACCGGACTCCCGGCAAATCGTTTTCAAACCCACCGCTGTCTTTCGCTACTCAGGTTAAACATGATATATAAGTCACTTAAATAACTTAAATATGTTATTGTTTGGCTTTTTTTCAGTATTTTATTTGTTCCTGAGTAAATCGTTTCGGCTGAGATTAAAGTTATAGTTTTTACACAGCTGAATAAACATCAAGCAGACAGCTGATTATTAGAAGTGTGAGATGCTCAAGAATATACTCTGGAGTCCTGTTATATTTTAGATAGCAAGGAGCAGACGCCTGAGTTTAAGCTTCACTGAAACAATCTGCAAATTTCATTAAAATGTAATAAACTGTCATCTTGTCTTTATTTTTAGTTAGCACATACCTTAAACACTTAAAGCTGTAAGCTAATGATAGTTATATAAGAGCAGATGCTGGTGCAATAAGCTGTACGTTTTACGTCCAATGGATGCATGATCTGATTAGTCGACTAATCACAAAAATAATCGGTGACTAGTCGACTATCAAAATAATCGTTTGTGGCAGCCCTAATTAGTACCTTTTCTGTAATTAAACAAAACTACTGTTGCAATGAAAAAAGAGAGAAACTCACTTGGACGGTTTGCATACAGATCCAGATAAAAGCTTCCAAAAGTCTCTGTCCACATTAATCAGTCCTCCCTGGATGATGGAGGCCAGCAGGTCCAGGCTGAGGGACTCTGTCTGGGACGAGCTGACCCCACGCACTGCCAGGCCCCATACCTTAACCCAGAGCCTTCCCAGCTCCGTCCTGTAGACCTGGGCTCTCTCTGGGTAGCGAGCCTGGCACCGGGCCACCTCCCTCAGACAGCGCAGCACATACACACCCCTCTCTCCCCTCCGCTGCTCTGCCAGGAGCTGGTGCAACACTAACAGCAGTGAGACCAGCTCCCGTCCAGGCACCATGTATGGGTACTTAGAGGTGAGCGCTGTGGTGATTTGCAGCCTGAGAGAGGAAATAAAAGACGGGAATGTCTTTATGTGACGCTGATAGCACAGCAGTCCTCCGTGTCTCAAGGCAGAGTTGATGCCCCATAAAATAAAAAGCAATAACACTGATTTAAAAGTCACTCTACCCAGTAATCATCTTTATTTAACTTGAAAATGTGTTTATATTATTTGTGCTGTGATTATCATACCACGGTATGACATCAAAGTCACTGTGCTGAGGCTGCAGATGCTCACGGAGGACCTCCCAGCCCATTTCGATACGCCGGCGCTTGCTGGCAGCTCCGTGGGTGGGACTGCCCATCTGTGTGGCTCTGATGGAGGCCTGGGTGACATCCACGATGTGGGTGTCACTGTCATCATTAAACAGCTACAGCAAAGAAACGTAAGAGCGTTTAAAGGATTAAATGTGTCCAGACACCCTCCTCTAATGAGCTTCCTCACCGCACTTTTGAGCGAAGCTGAACCTTGATGCGCTCGGTGCATACATGACGTTCGAGCTTTCTTACCTGGTGACAGATGTCAGCCGTAAGCTCAATGAGATTGTCTTTGACGGCTATGTGTCTGGTCCCCGTGACGTACTTCCCTCTGCTGCCTATGTGACCAATCTCCCTGACCAACGCGTTGTAGAGGTTGTACAGCAGACTCCGCCACTTGGACCAGTCCTCAGCATGTGCACCTGCAGTATGAGTGAGAGCAGCCACCAGTTATTGGTTATTTATTTAAGGATATTCAAATATTTATGTTCATGACGTTTAAATAATTACTGCCAACAAATGAACGCAAACCTTGAGTTCAGCCACAGCTTTGCAAAAGTTTATATTTTTGATGTTTTCACCAGTGAAATTTGAAAGATTTGTGCACTGCGGTTACATTTAAATTAAACTTTTTTACTTACCTACTGGTTTCTATCTAACATTCACACACACACTCACACACCAATGAATGCATCAGCCTGGAATGCATCGGGAACAACCCGAGATTCAGTATCTTGCCCAGAAAGAAGGTTGGAAGTGGGAGCAGACAGGGATCGAACAACCAACCTTCCAGTCCGCTCTACCTCCTTAGCCCCCCAAATGCAAACTGAGCATCAGAATGAGGAAGAAAGCTGATTTAATTACTTTGAATGTACCATGCTTGTTGTTGCAAGACATGCTGGTCTGAGTGTTTCAGAAACTGCTGATCTGCTGGGATTTTCCTACATAACCATGTCTGCAGTTTACAGAAAATGATCCAAAAAAGAGGAAATGTCCAGCGAGCGACAGTGGTCTAAGCGAAAATGCTTTTGTGATGTCAGAGATTAGAGGAGAAAGGTTATATTGCTGTAAGAGATAGGAAACTCAAATATGCCCTTCTTAAAACAAAGTAGTTGGATGGTCTTAATCAAGGTGAAGAAGAGCATCTCAAAATGTGCAAGACATCAAACCTTAAAGCAGATGGGCTACGGCAGCAGAAGACGAACCAGAAAGGAAGGTGTACCTAACAAAGTGTTTGGTGAGTGTAGATCCCGCGATAAAGCCTGGCCTCCGACCACTATTAACCACAAACACTGGAAACCAACATTTAAAATGAAGTTTTTAAAAGAAGAACCTGTATCCTGTGTCTTGGCTCCTTTGGGGTGGTGGGCACAAATCTGTAGGTTGAAGAACTCCACAATCTCCTCTTTGAGAGCTGGACTGGGCCTCATGTCTGCCCAGACGTACAGTATGGAAGGCAGAAGCTCCTCTCCCAGTCGACACAGCCTCATCCTACAATTCATAGCTGCATATCTCAAGAAGATGTTCAGAGCTGAGACGAGGTGCTCCAAAACAGCCAAGTGTTTCTCCTGCCTGATACGATTGATACAAAGAATGCATAGTGTTTAAATTTAGCGACTAATACCGGAACATTTATTCAACGTAAATCGAAAACAGTGTTAAAAGTCTTCACCTGACATTAAGCAGTGCTTTGGAGAAAAAGCTGAACAGCGTGTCATTGAATCCATCGGTCTGCATGCAGCAGCCCTGCACCACCGTGTGGATCACTCTGCTCACCAAAACGCGGTTGATGGGTCTGGACGAGGAGTTGAACAAACCACAGTACAAGTCCAAAAGATCTAAGGATCAAGAATAAACACAGATCCGTCAGTTCTTACTTTTGTCTGCTTCCTGATGTTTAGAAAATAAAACTCCAAATAGCCCACTGACCTTTCCACTGCTGTGGAGCGATGTCACACCAGTACTTGCGGACAGAGAGGATGTCCTTTACAAGGAGGCTGCTATAATCTTCTCCATAGGCTGAACAGCAGTACGAATTCTGCAGAACCTCCAGCACATGTTTCAGCAGCTCACTGCACTTCAGACGAGGCCCGCCTGGAGGAAGAAGAGGACACTCTTAACTGCAGTCCCCACAGTTCATTCAATATGTTTTCTACTGCGTCTGATGAATTAATGAAAGATACTTATAAATATAAAGATATATGAATGTTCCCTTATTTATTACGACATACCCAAAATTGAAACATATTGCAACCTGCTCCTGCTCTTACGTTTGTTAGCACAGCGAATGAAGTATTTGATCAGGCTGCATATTTCAGCCATCTTCTTCTGCCGCGTGGCCAGCGTGGTTGCTGTGACGTTGGATTTGCTTGATTGCATGCTTTCCGTCTCCTTTTGGACATAGCGCTGCAGAAACCTGATGCAATAAAATGCCAAGCAGAATAAAGAGCGTTCATTTATAGAAGCCACTTGTTCCGGTACATGTGCTAACTTTAGCTAAAATCATTTATGAGTTACGAGCATGTTGCAGAATATGAAATAAGAACAAATACTTATTTAAGAACTTTTCAAAAGATGCAAAAAGGTAGAAAATAGTACCTTCTCTGGAAACACCTTATAGATATATACATTTTGTATTTATATGGTTGCAAATACTCTGAGGCAGGTTACCTGAAAACAGCATCCCATGTGAGTTGCTTGGAGGCTTTTGCTTTAGCTGATGAGTTACGATCCAGTTCCTGCACAATCTCTGGAGACCGGAGGAGCCGTCTGAAGCGCTCAGCTTCTTTCTGATAATAAAAACGAGATGAAATAAAAAGCATTTACACCGCACTGATTAAAAACATTTCAGGTTTATTTAATTATGGATAATTCCCCACAAAATTCACTTCAAAGCTCTTTATACTGTAAGTTAAAGACCCAACGGTATTGGAGAAAACCCCAACAATCAAGCGACCCAATACGAGCAGGCACTTAGCGATAAGAAAACCCCCCATTTTAACAGGAAGAACCAGGATTTGAAATTCTGTTCAATAAATACATATAATGTGTCACAACTGAGAACTTGAGGGGCTATACAGACTATCAACATACCAAGATGACTGGCAGATCTTATTTTGTTTTTGTTGCTACTCGTGCCAGGAAAGTAAATAAACCTTTATTTAAAAAAATAACTGATTTTAGAGTCTTTCAGCTATTCATCGCACTGCCTTTGTACACTTATAAAGTGCAAAATTGATGTAGTGCAAGCCACAGGCAAATTGCATCTTATTTGCAAGTGGGCAGGACAGATGCTGATGCTCAGCAGATGTATAAGCAGTGCAATCTGAGCTTCTGACTGAGTTCAATACTGTACGGTAAGAAGAGCCCTGATTTGAAGGTAGTAACTAAAAGAAGTGAATTAAAGGATAACTGTGGTAGTTACTGGTGTTGGGCTGCTTTGCCATGATAACTGGACAACAGTGTTAGTTAGCATCCTCTGTTATTTTAAAATATGCTAAATAGGGAGTTGTTTAACCTATTTAAAGTACATTGAATCGCCTATGAATTCATTTATTTGGACAACTGATAGGCAGTAGTTCGTCTTTTTCACCTTCCTCTCTGTAGCTTTGTCATTCTCGAGTGCTCTGCAGCAGGCCAGGAGATCATGAAGAGCCAGGCTCATTGTGCCTCACCGTATGTACACACTGGAGGGACAGGATGTTGACAAAAGTTATTCATCCGCTTTATACCTACACTATTATTACTTAGTAGACAGTGTAGATTTCTACTATTCGACCCACACTTTATTCACTGCTTCACTGCTCATGCAAACTACTTTAGCAACACGACACTGGCAGATTAAGCTTTTAACTTCATTCACAAACGTCCATTCAAACACCTGCACTGTTCACTGACCTCAGATGACTGCAGCGATTGCAGTTACGGAGTTGTCACACGCGCAGGTGCAGATGTTAGCTGAGGTAAGGCACACCGCTACTGTACCTGCCATAACAACTTTGCCATCTTGTAGAGCCACACGCACGCACGCACACGTAACCCACGCATAAAATATTCCCGCCCCAGCAGCAAGGCTCAGCTCCTCACATCACTTCCTTCTCATGCCAGGTATTGAGTGAGTCCATTCACTTTTCTATCAGCATGAAAATAAACCTAATGTTTTTAATAGGTATGGTGTTATTGAAGTGGTATACGACCTGCTGAAGTCACGTTCAACCTATAAATTGAAGTATATATATGTAAAAAACTATAGAATGTTATCCAGATTGATTTTTTCTATTTGGACTACAACTACCACAATTCTAATCAATAGCTTGGTCTTGGTACTTCCGGGTTATACGTGCTTGAGTTCCCCGCCTTTTGAGTATAGAAGCAGTATTGTGAAGACGTCGCCTTTACAATAATATCACTGACGTGGTTTCATTTCAGTCAGTTTTTGAGCTTCTCGGAGACTTTTTCTGAACATGGAGTTTCCTGTTCACATTTGAGGCCGCTTTTACCAACAATTAGTCGGTCATGTTGCTACCGTCTGACGTCGCTCGGCTTGTTTTGGGTAAGTCTGGTCGTCCATAGCAGACGAGTAGCTGTGGGGTTAGCCAGCAATGACAGTCGAGTGTAAATGGGTGGCTTTAGCCTCACAGCCTTAACGGTTGATTGGGCTGCAGTTGGAGGGTAACTGTTACTGCTGACTGAGGTGCTACTAATGTCCTTCCGCTAGGGTACCTCCAAGAAGAGGGACTGTCAGCTACAAGCCAAGCTTTCATTCACGAGAGCCCCAACCTGAAAGAGTATGCCGAGCACACCACAGGAGATGGGACTATTCCTGCTTGCGTTTTTGTAAGTGTGCCTTCCTCCCTCTTGTAAGCCGCCTCCACAGCCTGTCATGATTACAGCTGACTGCATTTATGTTTAATCTTTCCTCACACAGTCCATCTTTGGGAAGAGCCTGACAACCATTTTAAATGAGTATGTAGCTGCTAAAACAAAAGGTAAGCCATTCAGAGGATGTCTTTAGTGTTTTATGACCGATTATTGTTCATATGTCATGGTTTTGTTGCTGATGATTAGTGATATTTTCAACAGAGTCTTGTCATGAGGTTCCCGTCATGATGACTTCATTGTGGAAAAAGCTGGATTTCACACTCAACCAGATTAAGTAATGAGCTTCACTAATAATTGTGTGATAGCATAGGATGCATGGGGCTGATTTTGAAAAATGATTTCTTATTGTTTTCTATTGTTGATTGGTATGTTGTTGTGAGACGAAAGATAAACATCTGCTGCTGTGTTTCTGAATGCTAAAACTTGGTGAAGTGAATCAATATGTGAATATTTTTCTGCATCTTTCCTTAGGTCATTGCAGAATTCCCCTGCTATATCAGCATGTCAGAGAAGTAAGTTTGTCAGGTTGTTTGTTTTGATGTAATGGGCTAATACATGGTGATGTAGCTGAAAGCATCAGGTTTAATGCATTTATGTAGAAATATACCTATAATGTAGGAACAGAAACTGTTTGAAAAGGGACTTCCCTAATCATGAGCTTATTGTGATTATAGTTGCCTGTTCCTAAAACCCCAGGAATTGGCATGTTACCCAAATAACTTCTGAATAAAAACATTGTCCATACATCAAATTGGGAAATTGGCACCATGATTACTTACAATTGTCAAACAGTGCCTCAGCATTCAGGTTTTATATGTAACCTATTTACTTATCAGCCTCTGTGTGTTGCAGCACGTTCACGTGTTGGATTGGCAAACATGGCTAGACAGCGGGTCCTTGCCGTGGCTTCTGCGGGTGCTGTTGTCTGTTCATCGGTTTCTGAGACGAGCACCATCATCAGCCCAGCGCACACCTCCCACAGCATGCTTGCCCACTCCACCCCAGTGTGCTACAGTGGTCCGAACAGCAGACCAGCTTCTGGCAGTGGCACAATCCAGCATATTCATGACAGCAGCCGATTAATGACTACACCCAGTCAGTAATATAACACACAACTGAGTACAAATGCTAAAGTAAAGTAATGCTAAGATCACAGCTTTTTTTAAGGGGATAGCAGTGCTCTATGAGCTCATTATTCATTTAATGCACACATACTAAGTCATAAAATGTAGTTTTTAATAATAAATATTCAAACTTATTCGTTACAGGGGATTCACCCATGCAGATCATTGTTTCAGAGCATCGGCTAAATCCAGGCCCAATGTCTCCTGGTCGAAGGAAATGGTAAGAATAGTTGTTAATGCTTTACTATAGATGTTATTACATAAACATCTATCCAGAGTGCTAAAGACAGACTAATCTAAAGTGGATGGAAAAATTAGCTTTCGTTGTACACAAATTGTGCATGGACATTGCTGTTACAATGACTTGACAGTATCACTGAATAAACCTTTCGCATTGCAGAAAATGTGACTAATGATTGCAGAAACAACAAACATGTATTTGGTGTGTTGCATAATCCAGAATGTTAGTGATTCAGTAGCTTTTCTTGCTAAGGGTTTGTCAAACTTCACAGGGTGTTTACTGTCAAATGACTGTTGTGATCTTGAGCACGAAAAAAATGCATCAGGTAGGGATTGTGAGCAAGTTTGATTCATTTCTGACCAATCTAGAAGGAGTAGTGATCCTTCTGAACTGTGGATGGAGAGGACATCAGATGCCATGTCATAAGCTAATTGGTCCTTTGGCTGGTTTAGCTAAAAAAAAATGCTGATTGTAGTTAATTTCACATGACATTAATCAGTCACAAGGCTGTGTCACTGCTTATTCTAAATGACTCAATATCAGTATGTTGTTCCTTAATCTGCGCACACACTGGAAGCAATCCTCAGTGATATAGCCATAATCAGAAACCATAGAAAGTGATATTTGGCGACTTCAAGGGACTGCGACGAAAAGAACATGCTGGTGACGCAAAGTCAACCTGGAATATTGTCTGTGCTGGGTCACCCCAACTTCATTGATTAATTCGATCTTCAGCATGTGATATTTCTGTTTGACTTTATTGTGCTGTTATTGTTATTCCCATGGTTTGTTTAAAATGTTTTTCTGTTGTCCTCAGGGACACCCCCAGGAAGAGAAGTGGTGCTCCGAGTGGCTCCAGTGCCCCTAGCAGATCTGCTACAGCTGCTGGCAGCAGCAGTGCAGAACCCCAACCTGAAGAGGCTGTTGATGAAAACTTCCCTGTAAGTATGTCACTAATGCTAGGTTTCCTAATTGCAGAGAAAAGTTAAAGACTACACTTAAATCACATATTAACAAATCCACTGACATTGTTGTTTAAAACCTTGTTGATCTGCTGAATGGTCATATATCACTCTGTGTCTCTAGATACAAAGAAAAATTACTTTATTGCATCAGAAATGACATACTCTCTGTTTCATCTCACTCTTTACAGCAGCTTGTGATACAAAACGCACGTGACAAGATACTGGGTGACAGGTCATTACAAGAGAAACTTGCTGAAAACATCAACAAAATCCTTGCAAAGTAAGTAACGTGATAGGACTCTTCATTTTGTTTGCACTTGGATGTATTGTGCACAGTTTTTGATAGTGATTGTGCTGTTTCCTACTCTGTTTCATCACTACTATCAGTGAGCCAATGCCCCAAACATCAAAGGGTTCTTCAAGTACAGTGGAAACAGACCAGTCTATAGATGAAATACTAGGATTACAGGTGATTTTTTTTTTAAAATTTAAAATTTAAAAAATTCTTAAAATTTTGCTTGTAGTGTTTTCACTTTTTCTGTGTAATTTATTATTATTTACTCACGTATACAGGGGGAAATTCATATGAGTGACGACGCCATCCATGACATTTTGGAGCAAACTGAGTCCGACCCAGCTTTTCAGGCTCTCTTTGACCTCTTTGACTGCAGTAACTATGACCTCATTTACTTTAATGTGTTTTCCTTTAAATAATAGTTCGCAACTGTCTGTAACAGTTTAACTAAAGAACTTTTTGTAAGACTTTTTATAAATTGATGTTTGCAGATAAAACTAAATTCGCAGATGGAGAAGCAGGAGATGGCGATACGAGCAGTAGTCCAGAAGAGACCGACACTGCTGGAACTACATCTGCAATCAGACTCCTTCAAAATATTGATACAGGTAGTCTGTCATAATCTAAACGTCGAAAAGGCAGCATAAATGTCTACAGGAAGTCTGGAAGGGGCTTAGAGGTGTAAGGCTGTAGCTTCTTGAGCTTCTAACAGTTGGTAAACTTTGTAAACAAAGTCAAAAATTGAAAAGTACCTATAATTATTCCTAATTTAAGAACTGAAATGAACTGCAGGAAAATACTAGCCATGACGAAGAGGTGGAGTGCACTTTCAGACAGTCTCTCCTGCAAGACATTCATGGTGTTGTTCACAGTAGTGTTGAGAATTGTGGGGAAAAAGAGAGTGGTTGACAGCTGGTTACAGGAACATCCCTGCCACTTGGACTTCATAAAACCTGGAAGCATCAGTTATGAAATTATAATAAAAATCCAAACATTTTTCCAAGTTTAAATAACTTTCTATGAGAGGTCAAGCAGGTTATCATTTCTGCTAACAATAGAGACAAATGAATAATTGAACTCTGTTTCTATTTTCAGGTGCCACACACAGTGATTTACCTGCTTCAGATACAACACCAATGACGGTGAAGACGAAACCTGGGCAAGAGCGAAAGACAAGAAAGTCTGCTCCTCCAACACTGTTAAAGAAAACAGTTCTTGGTCCCAGTGGCAGATCATCCAGGATTGAAAACAGTTCAGCCAGACTGATAGTGAGTCAAGGGGATCCCCGAGGTGTCTCAAGTGCTCCAACAAACTCAAACAGAAAAGAAAAAGATCCACTTTTCACTAACACTGTCAATGAAACACCAATGGATATTGATGAACCACTGAATACACCTCCCCCTCCTCCTTTGGACAGTTTGGCCACTCAGGAGCCTCCCGCAAAGGGCAGCACTTCTATCTCACCTGTCTTTGGTGAATCTTCCACAGATCCCTCGCCAGTGGACTCTGGTGCTTTTCCTGAGCCAGAGGAAACATCGGCCTCAAATATGAACAACCAAAAAGAACCTAAACAATCACAAGAGTTTAAAGATCAACCTGGTGCATCCGGAGCATCATCTTTGCCTCCCGAACAAGCTCAGCTGAACATCACTCCAGCGCCCGCCGCTGACCTACCTCAAATATTACTCTCAAACAGTGGAGGAGATACTCTACCAGTGTCTACTTTCTCAGTAATATCAAAATCTGTCTTAAAAACATCCTCTTCTACAGATACTACAGCTTCAGCAGCCTCACCCTCATCTGCTTTTATTGCTGCCCCATCTACTGCAACACCTGCCGCACCAACGTCTGCTTCTACCTCTGCAAGTCCAAGAGCTGCACATGCCTCATTCACAGCTGCCTCACCCGCATCCTCGTCCTCCTCCTGTGCCCCCGTTGCCCCTCCTCCTGCAGCTTCAGTTGCAACAACAGCTGATCTGTTAACCACAAGCATCCCAAACACGGCTGCAACAGACTCCAGTAATGTCATGTCTTTGAAAATAATCATAAGTGATAACCAGGATGAAGGTTCTTCCAGCGACACAGCCTTAAACCAGGCAATTTCCAGCATTTCTGGAGACAAGATTCCCACCATTTACGTTTCCTCCCCAGCTAAGTCGGTGGGATGCCCTGAAACTCCAAAGGCCAACATGGATGAGGTGGCGCAGGCAGTTAGTGGATTACAAAGTTCTGAGGCATTTGCTAGTCCTCTGAGCAGCAAGGCTGGAGCAGTAACTGCATCTCCACTAACTGGAACGTCACAGGCCCAGCAGAGCTATATAATTCAACTACCCCTGGATGCAACTAACCCTGCCCTCCAAGGAGCCAGCTATTTCCTTGTAACAGAGCCCCCATCTACCGAAGCTGAAGGCAGACAGGTGGTGCTGCCTGCTGGTGTCTCAAACGGACAGTCTTTACCCACAAATCAATATGCGGTGACAACACCAACTCGCTCTACAAGTTACTCCACTGGTAAGAGACAGAAGGCTGCAAAACTGAGTCATCCCACAAACATTACATCTATAAGTGAATGTAAGGTAGTAAGCAATGTGCAGTGTGTATAACAACATACTTTTCCACATTATTGCACTGATTACAGTCCAAAATATTGAAAGTAAAGTTCTTTTGGCAGAAAATTGTAGGGACACTGTGGTTAAGGAATTTTTTTTTTTTGAGTTATTAATGGCAACAAGGCATGTCCCCATGTTTAATCTTGCTCTGTGCTCCTGTTTGAAGGGTCAGCACTCGTCCTGCCATCACCCGTGAAGCCCATGATGCTTCCTGTTTCTGTTGTAGGACCGAATCCTGTGGGGAAAGTGCAGATGGTGTCCAATCAAGTAAGATCATTTTATTGTTAGTCGGAGCATGTGGTTTGCGGTTGAAAGCATTTCCTTTCTTACCATTATAACCAGAATGATGGAGTGAGAAAAGCTTTATTTCTTTATTAAATGAGACACTTTCAGACCAAATTGGCTGCTAAGTAAACAAAACTGTCCAACTGTCCAAACTTTGCCACTCTCAGGTCAATGTGTTAACTTTATCTTGTGTGCAATGCAAACTGGTAAATAAAATGTATTATACGTTGTATTTCAAAGGATAAACATACTCTTTAACCTTTACATACTGTTCATATTCTATGCTAGTATGGCTTGGGTCAGTTTTGACCCAGTCAAGTCTCTGTTCAATTTTGAATTGAAGATCTGTTTGATTATTGTTTATCCAAGACTTTCTGTAAGTAAGACATTCTGCTTCTACAAGGAGCCCCAGTTGACTTCACATGTAAACCACATTAACCCATTCATTGTTACATTTACAGCTTGTTGCCATACAGAATCCTGTATCAGTAGAGCAGACAGAAACTGTCCCGTCCAAAACTCCCACCGTCGCAAGCAAACAACCTGTAGCTGCTGGTAAGTTAGAGGTTAACCTGCTTCTCCATGGTGAAGATGTATACTGGCTAAAAATTATATGGTATCCTTTTTTGAATGCATCTTTGCTCAGTATAATGTTTTAATTTCACGGCCTCATTTCTAAATTCCAGGCACTGAGAAAAATCTGGGCAGTAAAGTGGTTCAACCTGTATCAGCTGGAAACACAGACCAGCAGGATGCAGAAAAAGGTGCCAGTCACAGGAGAATTTTATGTTTTGACTCTTCTGCAGACGTTCAACCACAAACTGCTAAAACGACTACAACCAGCACAGCCATGACTGCAACTACATCCCCATCACCATCTATCCAGCAGACTGAGAAAACTAATACAGAGTTGGTTGTTCGAATAAGACCTACTATCCTGGGTGGCAACAAACCCAAGAGGAGGGTAGAAACTGTCAGATGTTTAGCAAGTCCGCAGGCTGGAGTAAGCTTAGTGAAGGAGCCCTTTTCTTTACAACAGTACCAGAAAGATTCTGCTAAAAAGAGCTCTCGCAAGCAGGATCATAACACCCACAAGCAGGAGTCTCAAAGTGCCAGTACCAGCAGTGCTGATGCTTCAAAGGTTGAGGCTGGAAAAAAGTCAGAATCAGAAAAAAGATCAAAATCTGTTGAGAGGAAATGCAGTCAGGATGCACATAAAGATAACTCAAAACCTAAGGATTCGTATAACTCCAGGTCAGAGTCTGATTCTGCACTAAAATCAGGAAGTAGGAAGGACAAAGAGGAAAGCAGCAGGAAAGAATCTGCAGAGAAGGTGCCTTTGAAACCACGTGAGGGACGTACAGAAAAGAAGACTTCCTCTCAGGAAATGCCAAATGTCACAGCTAACAAAGAGAATGAAATGAAGGGTAGCATGAAAGACCAACAACAGCAATCAGCACCTTCATCCTCAGCATCAAGAGACTTGAGCCCTCCAGCCGTCACTCCGCCGGCATCTCAGAGTCAGTCCAAAGTTACAAAAACACCATCTAAAACCAGTTCTCTGGCTAAACAGGCAGCTGAAATGCTTCAGGACATTCAAGGGCTCAAATCTCCCTCGAATCCAGTCAAAGGGCTTGGTGCAAGCAGTTCAGACCTTCCCGGAAGTGGCAGTAAGCAGGAAGCACCTGCTGATTGTCCCAGGACTCCTCGACAGAAGGGAAAGGTTAAAGACGGAGAGGGTACTCCAAAGCATCTAATGCCTCCCAACACCCCGGATGTACCTGGCTGCAGCCCTGCCAGTGAAGCCGGCAGTGAAAGCAGCATTAACATGGCTGCTCACACACTTATGATTCTTTCACGTGCTGCCATCGCCAGGACAGGCAGTCCACTGAAGGACAGTTTGCGTCAGGAGGGGATAGGAGAAAAGTCGCCTACTAGCTCGAAGAACTCAAAGAAACGCAAACAACCTATTTCAGCATCAAGCCCCCCTCCAAAGAAAGAATCAAAACGATCTCCCACCAAAAAGAAAGACCGAGTAAGTACAGCAGCATGGTTTTTGTCCAGTCTTTTTTCCTCTTTATTTTGTATTCAACTCTTTTGTGTTTTGTTGTGTAGTGATTATCAAAGGTGTGTGGACACCAGATGAACTTCCATTGCGTATCAGTCCTTTTTACGTGTTTATTATTTATTTATGGTCTCAACAAGAACCTAATCTAATTTACTAAATAAAGTACACTTTGTTATTATGCCCAAGTACTTCATAGTCTCTTCAAAATATGCATATTTGGTACAATATACACTTGCAGTATGATGAAGGTGGAATGAGGTGCTTGGGCAAATACACAGCCAGTTAACTGGGTCCTAACACCCTGGCATCCTGTGCAATTGCCGGTCTTGCTTGTTGGTAAGCTATGTGACTGATTTGAAAGCGTGACAAGTTTCTTGCCAAATATGAGGACCACTCAAAGAATCTTGACACTGCACATCTTTGGATCATCCAGCATTAAACTTGCCAAGTGTAAAGTAGATGTTGAGTTGTTAAGAAAAGCAAAGCAAGTAAAGACAAACACATGCACATGGAGGCAGATATTTGATACATAGTTCTGTCATAAAACTCTTATTTATTGCTTTCATTTTATTTGCAGGAAAGAAAGAAAATTATAGATTATTTCCCTGAAGACTTGGATGTGGATAAGTTCCTGTCTTCACTTCACTATGATGAATGAAACCGGACACGCCAGCAGGAAAGGACTGTCGTAACTTGTGTTACAATCCCGAAATAGAACAAGCCCTCTGATAACACAGTACATCTGGTTCCTGTTAATAACTTTGCCTGAGACATTAAAGTTGAAATGGATTTTTCAAAAAGTGTGGGAATTTTGGCAAACCCCCTTCCCTCCAGTGAAGGTGACATATCTCATGATCATGTTGCAACAGTAGCAAAGCAACCATTGCACTTTCGATTTTTTACGCTTTTTACTCAGTAATGAACATGAGGACATTGATTTACATTCTGACTTATGTTGTGGAACAGTTTTGATTTTGGGCACTTTGACAGAGTGGGTGTGTGTTGTTAATGGTCGACTCAAAGAATTGCCTTGGTCAATATTTGACTCCTTTGATAAATACCGACCTATTTGACACCTGACAGGTCGGTATCTAAAATTACACTTTGGAATATGTTTCTAGCAGACATTTTTAAAAACACTGAAGTATAGCTCCTGTTTTTGAGTTGAGAAACATTTTGTTATTTGAAAAATAAAAAACTAGTGTAAATATAAGTTTTAGTAGCATAAACACGTATATTACTTTTTTTCAGAATCAGATGCTTTGTTGAAGCTGTTCAGATTTGTATACTTGGCTGCATTTTAATAAAACAAAGAAAAATCATGTTTGTTCTTTTGTCTACATTTAAAGCCATACTTACTAAGTCTCTATAAAGACTAAAAGAACACGTGTTTTTTTTTTTTTGTTCTGTGTGAAGGCTGGGACAACACCACAGGATGATAAGGAAATCTGGAGCTCTAGAAAGTATAACGTTTGTCAGTGTTGTCCTTTGATGGCTGAAAATGTTGAGGAAATCCTTCAAGGATGCTTGTGTCACATTTGAACTCTGATGGCCATAACCTCAGGCAGCCAGACTGATTTGTAGATTCTGGTGCCAGTGATGTTTAGGTGTACCGCGTGACTCAAGGTACATGCTAACCTATTGACCTTTCAGGCTTTGTCAGTGCTTAAAACTTTCCAAGACCATAGAAGTGTCACATATATGCGATAACATTAATATAGACCTGCAGGTTTATAGTGATAGTATAACAGTTACCACCTCCAACCCCTGTTTCGGCAAATCTGGCAACCTCCCATTGGACCGCTCCTCACAAGGGACGGAAATAGACCTTTACATCTATTTCACAATAAAAGTAGTCGCTTATGAAGTGAAGCATGTGATTTCATCGTAAGTTATTATAATACTGGCATTACACCATTTACTCAGTTAATTAATTACAACATAAAGTAAACAAAAACTTTTTCTACAGCCTTTTTCCCCCCAGTGGTGCACAGTAGTGCTGGTTTTACTTTGACAGTGCCTGCGTTTGTTTCCGGGTAAAGAGGACAGGAACAAGGTACGGATGTCATGTAATTTTAACAAACATTCCTCTGTTTCTCTCCTGTATAACGTGTGTCTTTTCTCATTACTACAACAGTATAGCGGCAACACGTTGTTTTAGACGTTTCTCGGTGAGTAAGGGAACTCGTTATTGAGTTTAAACGCCTGATTTTGAGGTTCAGATTCCCGACGTCACTAGCTCGGTCGTTAGTATTTTGGCTAGCCGGTTAGCATGTGGAGGGTTATGCACGTATTTAGCACGATATCTACTTACAGACTGACCTACGGAAAGACGACAGCTCACGTCAGCTGTAGCCTTCGCTCTCGTAAAGCAGTCTGTAATAGTTTCACAGTCGCCTCGTTGCTTTCTGTGCTATATCGCTGTCTTTGAATTTGAATGTCAGCTAACCGGCGTGTGAACGAAAGGTTCGCACTAACTGATAGTTTATTGGTTGACAGCTGCTGATAAGGAGTTCCAGTTTCTACACAATCCCTGCTGTAATCTCTTAGCCGTTCAGAAACGGGGACACAGGAAACTCCAACTCCTACTTGTCGTGCTCCTCTCTCGTTCTAGACTGCCTGACCTGCCAGACGGTGATTGACATGGCAGCTAATGGAGCAAGCTGTGAGCAGCCTCAGAAACGCGCAGGAGCTAAAGACAAACTGAATGGGAAATCCGCAGGTAAACTCTATCAGTTGTATCTGTTGTGTAACCTTTGACACAGAACTGCACCCATCACCTTATGGCATTCACGCTTTATAAACACTCACACTGATTCACTCTGGGTTATTTTCACTTTCCATAGGTGCAAACAAGTACATTACAGAGTACATGTATTATGCATTTAGCATTACCAATTCAAGAAGTGGCAATAAGTGTTGTGTCTGTAAGTATTACAGAGTGTCAAAGTGATTTTGTTTCGTTTTATTCTCCAGACTTGTCGTTAAGAGAGAGGAGACAGAAGGATAAGGAAGAGCGCCTGTCTCTGGTGCTATGGAGGAGACCTGTTACCACTTTGCATTACTTTCTCCTGGAGACGCTTCTTAAGCTAAAGGAGTGGACGTTTAAGTAAGACATTAAAGGTTTTTCCTGGATTTTTTTCCTTAAAATAAAGTTGTCTCCTGGTTGGACATACCCTGTGATTTAAGCTGCTGTATCAAAAAAAAGTACTTATGCCTCAGAAGGTGGATTTGTGCATTTTATTGAGATCAGAGACACTTAAATTTAAGGGTGAAAGAATGGAAGGGGATATGATTGTGTTTTCTTGCTTCCCGATTCAGGCTTTGGCAGCGGAGAGGCATAGTTTTCCTGTGTTTGGTGTTATGCTCTCTCTTTTCCATCGCATACTCAACTGAGGGAGAACACCAGCAAGTAAGCCTCGACTTGATTTGCTTTCTTAGAGACGTTAAGAATCAGCTAATCAGTTACTTTGTCATCGGCAAGTTTAAAGGTTAACGATGAGTCACTTTTTATCCTGCTCAAGACTTTTCCAAGAATAAACTTTGCATTGTGAGATAATGCAGTGTGCACTGTTGTCAGGTAACCCTTGATCATGTAGTCATCTGTCTGAACGTTCTGTTTACAAATTCATCTGTGCAACGGTCTGTCACGGTTCAGTTAAAACACTACAGTCCTTCAGGGCTTCCTAGAACCAACTGAGAATGGCGTAATCATTTACCTAGAACAGCAGGTCAAACATAGGAAATGAGCAGGGGAAAAAATAACCCAAGAATAAAGCAAATTTAAATATGTAAAAAGTACAAATATTAATGTAAAATAAGGTAATGGGATCGAAAAACATTATATTGTTTTGATTGTAACTGTGCAGTAATAACTGTTAAGACAGAATTTCCCTGTAAACAGAGTGTAATGAATATTGGTCTAATGATTTTTTAAATAAATAAACCAATGTAGCTATTGAAAGCCTAAAAAAGATATTAACTTTTTGTATCATTTATTGTAGAGGTGAGCAATGTGACACTTTTTAATTGTGGACAAACTGATTTGGGCACTTCATATAAAATACAAGGTATATGTTTTGCAAGAGCCAAATGAAGATTCTCTTTCTTATGTTTGCCTCATTTATGATTGTTCAGCCTTTCTCTTTGGCACATTTAAGTAAACCTTACCATCTTACTGGGAGTTTATGCATCGGTCGGACATTTATGGCATACGCACAATGTAACCTCAAACCACTCTGCAACTACTCTGAAAATCAGGCCTTAGACAGTAGCCACCCACTCTGTCCATCAGTCATTCCACATCAGGAGAAGTGGAGATATGACTGATGGTGACTGACTTTTGTTTTCACTCTTTATAAACTTCACTCGATTATTTTTAAAGCTGACGTGTAAATCATCAGTTATGGTCCAAATTTTTAGAATTCAATGGAAGCAAAAACAGGAAGTTGTGATTCAGGCCTTTTACACTTAAGTAACAGTGACTTCCTGTGTGTCCAGACAACATATGCAGACCTTATGTGATAACAGATATTCAGCTAATCGTGAAGGGAAGATTTTCACTCAACTTTTTAGATTTCACCTTGAAAGATCATCATCTGATCTTTTAGACGGTGGTGACTACCCTGCCCTTCCCCTTGTCTGATTTATGTATATAGTTAATTTTCTTCACTTTTTTTTTTTTTTTTTTTTTCCTTCCTTTGCAGTATGTTCAGTATCTGGAAAAGAAGTTCCTATGGTGTGCCTACTGGGTAGGCCTTGGGATCCTGTCTTCAGTAGGCCTTGGAACTGGTCTGCACACCTTCCTTCTCTACCTGGTAAGATAGCATCAGCGGTATGGAAATGCAGATGCAAAATACCTTTACTGAAGTAAAGGTAGATAACAGAGGCAATAACACTGACATGGTTTATATTTAGACTGAACAGGTTTTATATGCATAGACAACAGAACGTTTTAGGCGTGAAACAGAGTACTCACTGATATGAAACAAAGTGTGGCTACGCACCATTAAGAACAAAGTACAGTCACAGTAGGAATTTTGAGAACAGGGATAGTTGTGAATAACTTTGTAAAATGGCAAAAACTTAAAAACATATATTGAAAAATATAAATTTAACAGTTGCAAAAGGAGCAGGGAATACCTGTAAGCAAGAGTCATTCAGCTTTACCTGTCTGTGCAGATTCTACTCCCTGTCGTTATTTTACCGTTCAGAATAAAGCTGCTTCTCCTTTGTCACACTATGGCAGGTAGCGCTACGTGTTTGATTTGAGTTTTACACCAGATGCCCTTCTTCATGCTGGAATTGAACCAGTGACCTAAGTGAATGTGTAAACCACTACACTGTGGGAAAAGATGTAACCGTATTCCAAATCTGAGGAAATGTAATTTAATTCCACTTGTGTTAATCATT
This sequence comes from Perissodus microlepis, assembly GCF_051167445.1. Taxonomy (NCBI): domain Eukaryota; kingdom Metazoa; phylum Chordata; class Actinopteri; order Cichliformes; family Cichlidae; genus Perissodus; species Perissodus microlepis. The sequence goes on from NC_140474.1 coordinate 24,417,311, forward strand.
TCTGGTCTAGATTGAGTTAGCTGAGTTTTACTGAATATTGGCCTGACTAAAGGCTACAAAATGTAAAGAGAAATTGATTACCGACATTATCTGGTTGGTTATGCTCAGCATGGGTCAGAATATAATTTACCTTAACAGTTAGCGATTTTCTTACAAAAATGCTAAATTTGCAGAATTCTGCAAAATCGATGTCCGTTTGTTCCTGTACTCACCAGAGGATGGCGTCATAGTCCACACCGAGCCATGAGCCCTGTGTTTCTTCTAACGTCACACGTTTGTCACACGTCTGTCGAAGGCTTTGTGTGAGTGAAGTGTAATTTTCCCCTGACAGGCAGTCACAGAGTGACTGTCACACTGAGTCACCATGAACATGCGTCATTGGTCTTTGGTTGTGGCTAAAAGGAGAATTTAGCAAAATGAAAGAGAGGAAGAAATTCTCCACCAAAGTCCGCTTCAGGCTGATGATGTGGCTTCTGTGCTGCAGAACATGTGCCGATGTGGTTCAGCTGAGTCAGCCATTTCCATTATAATGAAATAATGGGAAAAGATGTAACTGTGACCTTCCCCTTTTTCTTCTTCTTCTTCTTTTTTTTTAAGAAATGGTGTATACTCCCTCCATTAATTCTTTACAGCTGTCTAGTGCTCTGCTTCTTTATATACTGTGCAACAATAATGACATAGCAGCAGTGGCTCGTGCCATATACTCTGTGTGGGGTTGTGTATTGTGCTTTTCTTTTGCAGTGAGAATATTAAACAGCTCTGGTTTTCATAATAACTTGTCCTTATGTACCAAAAGTCAAGTCATGAAACATTGTGTCTAGACCAAAAAAAGGAATTCAGATTACTCCACCGCAGAGGAGTTTGACTTGTTCCTCAAGAGAATGACTTGTTTTTTCTTTAATCACATTACAGTAGGACTTTGTTTTGTTTGGATAATTGTTCACCCTTATTTCCTTCAACATCTTGCAATCATTTTCATAAACTGTTGGGCACTAAATTATTTACCTGCATGGCACTGGCAGCAGCACAGGACCTCATGTCTGCTTGTGTGTGTATATATAGGACACTTTTATAAAGAAGGCATACTTCAGGTTTTATTTCTTTCTTCCTGGCCGCCAGACATGCTATGTAATACCTGGATATCTGTTGATTACATATGCAGTCACATGTGTCACCTGTGTGACCCACAGTGATCCAAGCAAATTGATATTAGGGTCTGGCACCCAGCAATTTAATTTTCTTGTCTTTAAGTGTAGCATAGGTTGCTTACGGTCTTTGCTGGTAGCTTTCCATCCTCTCATTTGGAGCTACTCTCCATCCTCCAGAGGTTTCATACCTACAGCCTATCTCTACCAAGAATTTTGCTGATTCTTCAGTCGAAGAGGTTCTGTAGGCTCTCCTGCTTATTTTATAGTACCATGATTGTGTCTATTTGTGGAGGTATTTGCCTACAGAGAACCTACAGAGAGGGGCTTTCATCCAATTCAACCTCCAAAATCCCAACTGTGTGTTGCTCAACGTGGATGATGCTTTACATTAGTCGAGTATGATTGACAGCGGAGTTGACTAGAAATGTGAGAAGCATGAACTCCTCATCAATCCATACTCACTATTAGGGGCCTTATCCCTTTATGTTTGGGAACTGTTTGCACTTAAGCTCTTCTATAACACTGGCCTTATAGTTTGCCATAGGTTATTAGATTAAGAGCTTTTTCTCCTTAACTTGCTGTCCAGCAGACTCTCTGCTGCTGTTGTCACCACTCCTTCAGAACCACGACTCCAAACAGCTGATGAGAGAAGTCACTTGTCTGATTTGCCTTCTTTTGCAAGCCGACATGACAAAGATGCAGTGTCTTTGCAACCAGGTGCACTTTCCCTCTGCAGGCCAAAGCCATGTGCATTTTTCCATCTGTGGATGGTGGGTTGATATATGCACCTTAACTTGGGAGCAGGTGGTCTTAGTCATAGTTTTTTTTTTTTTGTTTTGACAAAAATAAAATTTAGTTTTAGTTATAATTTAGGCATCTAAATTCTTTATTTGTTGAAGTTTTAGGCAACTAAATATCATAAGATTATCATAGACCAAATCTGAAGTTGATTTGATTTACTAATTTATAGGGTGTGAGAAGTTTGTTAACAAAGCATCTTCTTTTCTTTGATATCAAATGTGAAATATGTCCAGATATCGTCTTTTCTCCTCCGTTGACGTTTAATGTTTTGCCGCGTTTTCATGTGAAACGGAGGGCATGGGAGGGCCCCACCACATCCTGTTATTCGGTGGTAGATAAAATTGTGCCCGCTAACCTTGCTGCACAAGGAGATTTCTTTTGATTGGATAACCTCCAAACTCGACCTGCCTCGCTAAACAAATTAATCAATTGTGATTGCATCTCTTTTCTCCAGAACATTTTTATCTGGTTTTTATTTGTCGATGACAGTGTCGGTATATTTCATCACAGTTTTTTGTCCTCATGCATTTGTTTTTATGTAGTATTGTCTTGTTTTCATCAGGAAAAAACAGTTAAAGAAACATATCAGTAAACAAAATGAATACTGTCTCGGACAGAACTCTTCTCTCGTCCATATGTCCCAGTTAGGGCTCACGGTAAACTTTGTGTTATTTGATACCATGTCAGCAGATTGTCATCGGTGTCGGATTGTTTTCAAGGAATTGCCCACATTTGTACTGAGGCAAATGCCCTCATTTTGTTTCCTCCAGAGGGTGGATTACATTCTCAGCCTTTTTCTTGTTTTCAAAGAAGTTCAAGGCTCAAATTCAGTGTTTTCCTTTGGTTGCTGGGGAAACTTACAGCGGCAGCTGCAGTCATCCCACTACACCTCATTTCATCAACAGCTTGGACTTCGATTCCGAAGAGGTACCAAAGCAGGTCAGTGGCAGTCTGGGCTTTCCACTGTTGTAGTATTCCTTTGGGATCACCTTCCCTCCAGGCCAAGAGGTGATGTTTACAGATGCCTTCCTCTTAGTTAGCAAAGGCAGTATGGAAGCACAGGACAGTGTGTAGGAGCAGAGGCTGCTTCACATCGGTGTGCTGGAGCTATGGGTCGTATACTTGGCCCTCAGGCATTTCCGTGCTCAGCCCGATAACACGTTGGCCATGTATTGTATCAACTATCTAAGCACCAGATCCAGCCTGTCCTGCATGGAAGCTCAAGGGCTCCTGATATGAGCTTCTGTGAGTGTGTGAATGTGTGTGAATGGGTGGATGACTGGATGTGTAAAGCGCTTTGGGGTCCTTAGGGACTAAGTAAAGCGCTATACAAATACGGGCCATTTACCATTTTTACCATCTCACCTTGTGAGTTTTTCTTGAAAAGATGCGACTTTTGGAGACAACTTTGCCAAAACCTCTGCCGTTTCTTTGCTCCTGGTTTTGACTGATTCAACACATTTACCAGTGCTGCTGTGGAGGTTTTTACCTGAATGGTGACGCCTGTTGTTTAGGAGAATACTGCACTGATGCCATCAGCACTAGTATAAATGGGGACTTCCCTGTTTATGTCTGATACGACTAAAGCGGCAAGCATAATGGGGCATAATGTAAAACGTCACTTCTACCCATGACATTTTACATTACCTTGAAAGGTGTTCCACTGACTGACATCTGTACCACAGCTGCTTGGACTTCGTGTTGTACCTTCGCCCACTTCTGTAAAGTTAATGTTGCCATTCACATTGTGGGTACAACAGTTTCTTCTGGTCCTTCACTCCGCAACTGCACTGTGGTGAATGCAAATTCATCATGACCTTGTTTTATTGAAGTCATACCAATGAAGTTGATAAGTAATCGAATACCATCTCTTGCGGTCAGGAATAATGGAAGCAAAACAAGAGCTGGGAATCTAAGATTCTGTGAATTCTCTATCACCACCAGAGCACACCAGTGATTAATGAAATTTGCTGCGTACCAGATCCCTTTATTGGGTTACACGTCTAATTTTTATTTCTGTACCTGTTCATAATATACTAAACACGTCATCAGACTGGGTATTGGTCTTTTTCTCTGCATATGTATGAAACTGCTGCATATGGATTGTTCTAGTACTCTGTTCTGCTGAGCATGACACAGTGTATTGTGAAAGCATGATACAAATATGCAAGATACAGTTAATTGCAACAGAATTGCCCCATAGCTGTGGGGCAATCCTAATGAGTAACCCATCAAACGCTGGTATGAATCTCCTGCGATCTGTCAGCAGTGTCTCACGTGCCAGCCCAGGCATCTTTTTAGCTTATTTCACTTCATATATTGAATCATTCTCTCTCATTGGAGCTTTCGTCCTCTGCCATCTTTGTAATATCTTATATCAAGTCTGTTTGTTCAGGTTGTTTGGTTGGAAAGGATTGTTGTCCATTGACACATGGAATTATTGTTGACTGTCGCGCTCCCCTTGTTACTTTCATTGTTTGTCCTGATTGGCTTCATTGAGAGTGCCTAATTCTCCAAATTCCTCTGATATTTTGTAATTTTTCACAGAAATGGTGAAGCATTCTTTACATTGTTGTCACTTGACGTGAGCCCACTGCTCATATGGAGATTATTAAGTTTAGCTCATGCTCTGAGTGCTTGTACCTTTTTGAATCTGTCCGCTCTGTTCAGTTGATTGATTTGTCTGGCATCATGGCATGAAACCGCTTCACTCCAGTGAGCGCTGCAGTAGACTTAAAATTGGCCAGTCAGCAAGCACCGAGTGTGGGACTGACACAGTTGTAAAGCTCTTAAGAAGTGTGGGTGATCGAGGGAATACCCCTGCACCACAAAAATAGGTTTAAGTAGCTGCGATGTTAGACCCGAGATGGAAACGGAGTGCGCCGTGTTGATAGATCTGACTAATTTCAGTCATTCACATTGCAGTAACTTCTGTCACACCTCTCTGTTCAACGTTAATACCAACCATAGACGGAAAATGTGTAATATTGTTTTTGAAGAAAAACCACATTTCCCACCAGAAGAATTACACGGAATTTACTTCAAGCCTGAAGCATTAACACATGGCCACATAGAGAGCATGAGGTCACTGTGATCCTCTGGGTGAGGGGAGTAATTCACCAGTATGAGCTTACTCTTCATCATGATGTTTTTGGATGTGTTGCCAAGCAAACACTGGGTTCTAGTCTTTATGTTGTGCTTAAACTACTCATCCTCATGATGCCTGTACTTATACATGTCTGAATTGAGAATTTAAATTTTAGGAGACCAATAATTTAAATGAAAAAGGTTTTCATTTATGTCGATGCACTGCTTTGTCAGTTCACCCCTTTGGCAATCTTTCTCAGGAATTTTTCATGATTAACTGAGATTGTTTCCCAATTTTTGGGTGAATTCATTCCACTTTCAACCAGAATCTCACATAATTGAACCCAAACACAGGGATATTTGAATGTTTGGCTTTCCCCTAAAGTTATTGTGGTTGCTCATCATCCCTCAGGATTAAACATGACCACACCCGCTACCATCAGGTCAACATTTCACTGTAGGACTTTTTTCTTTTTAATGAAATTTGTTGAACTCGTTTACTAGGCCAGAGTTAAAAGTAACCTATGGCCCTTCCTGCTGCATCATATTCCTAACCACCTTTTAAACACTGAATACCACTAGTGGTTTAAACAGGAAATAATGTCATGTATGTTTGTTCCATGCACAGAGGGTCTGTTTTTATATTGTATGTGGAAAACGGTCAGTGGAAGAAGAAAACGATGAACTGTTTGCAGTGATGAAGCAAAGAACTGTTTGATAGATCCTGAATGAGTTCTGTTGATGTGAACGAACAAAGAGAGCAGTGCCGGTGCTGCTACAGCTCCTGTCAAACGGGCGTATCTGAATGTTAAGAGCTTAGGTGTGTTTTCCTCCTTGGTAACAGTGATGACATAGCTACCTGCCAGAGTGGCGGCATGACTCAGCTGCTGGTGCTTTGTGTTTGTTGCTTACAGTGTAGCACTCGCAAGCTGTGTTTAACAATACAACAGCAGCTTAAATTACTGCAAACATTACTGCAAACTGCAGGCCACAAAAAGATCACAATCAACACCTTTTGGAAGGACTTTGAACAAAAACGACAACTTTAGTTGAAGAGAGATATATCGCACGACTGCAATATGAAATATCTGCTCCTGTTTGAAAGGCTGAAGTTGACACAGACTAATAATTAAAATATAAAGAAAATCAATCTTTAGCCCTTAACTTTGCTGTTCGAGGGTCTTTTGAGTAGCCTTTTGCTCACACTATGACCTTACGTTCATGTTCTTTTGAGCATTTTTCATCATAAAGACATTTGATGACCTCCCCTGTCCTTTTTAGTGAGTTATGACTCAGTGAAGATATCTATCATGGATTTTTCCAAGGGTTGCCACATGAACAGAGACCACCCTCACTAACGTCTGATACACACTCAGTCATTTTGTTCTGTAAGCATGGCTGCAATATGACAGAAACCACTCAGTTCAGAAAGGAGCTTCAAGGGTTTCTCTTAGTGGGCTATCAAAGGGGTAAAGGGTTGATGTAACTTGGCTCATTTTCCATCTGTCTCGCTCTCAGGGCCCTCATATAGCTTCAGTAACCCTGGCAGCATACGAGTGTGGGTCCACAGACTTCCCAGAGCCTCCCTACCCAGACCAGATTGTTTGTCCCGAAGATGGAGGCGTGGAGGACACAATCTCCCTCTTCTCAATCATGTCAAAGGTCCGACTGGAGGCCTGTATGTGGGTGAGTGTTAGCTTGAATAAAGATACACTAGAGTTATCCACCCTGACGCACACCAAGAATGCTTTTTCAGGGCTGTGTTGGTCTTGTTTGTGCATAAATCCAAAGTATATCTAATCTTTCACCAAGTAGTTTGATGCATAACTGAGTTATCGCAAACATAAAATGTTTTGTTTATGTTTAGGGTGCCGGCACCGCCATCGGAGAGCTGCCTCCTTATTTCATGGCCAGAGCGGCTCGTCAGTCGGGAGCTGATCCAGACGATGAGGACTACGAGGAATTTGAGGAGATGTTGGAGCAGGCCGAGGGTGCTCAGGTCAGAAGTACTTTTTTTCGTAAAGTGTTAGGTCCTAGGATGTGCACTGGTGTGAACATCAAGAATATTTAAAGATTAAAGAAGGATTATGCTCAGATATGCATTTCGATAAATGTGATTTCGAGAAGCCTAAAAAGGCGACATTTAAGTTATATCACTTATTATTTAATTGAGTATGGCTTCCATTTTTGTTTTTGTTTTTTTTTTAATGCTTCTTTCCCGCTCACAAAAATTAGCCAGCGCTCCCTTATCACCCCTATTCTTGCTTCATTTCGCGGGCTTCCAGTAAAATTCAGAATCCATTTAAAAATTGACAGGTCAAGCCCTACATGGCCGGGCTCTGGCATATATAGCAGAGCAGCTGAGACCTCACAACCGCAGCTGGCCTCTCAGATCATCTGATCGGGCTCGCTTAACTGTTCCATGTTCCTTTTTTTAAAACCAGAGGCGATCACGCTTTTAAGGTTGCAGCTCTTAAGGTCGGCTAAATCTGCGGTTTATTTTAAATGACTGCCGTTTTTGTAGGTTAGCTTTTTCTTAATCTTTCTCCCATTATTTTTGGCTCTTGTTCACTTCTAATGTGTTTATGGAAGTGTGCATGTTGGCATGAAGGTCTGCGTGCTGGAACATGTATTCTTATTTTTAATGTGCGGTTTTATTCAAACTGTGAAGCACTTTGTAACAGTGTGTTTTAAAAAGCACTGTACAAATAAAGTTATAATTCTTTCCAAATAAGTTATATTTAGTTTGAACAGGGGCCCAAAGTCATCCAGCCTGCCTTGTACTGAAAGAGCAAAGCAGTTACACTCAATATTGGACTATCTATCTATACATCTGTTCGGATTTATTTTAATGTAGCTGCTTACACGGTGCCCACAGACTCAATACGATATGATCTTATTTAATATGGCTTAATTTCATAATGTGCAACTGACCACAAAGCCACTGTCCAGTGATTGGTCTCAAAGTGGCACGTGACTTCAGTGAAGCCCCGCCCTTCTTGCACTTCCAGTAAATCTGTGTGTTCGTGGGTGAGTCACCCTGAGCACAGCTCCCTCTTTAATCATCCCTCGGGCTTTGCTCTCTCGCTGCCTCCCTCCGTCTCTCTTTTCACCGGCCTCTAATTTGAATGACAGGCAGCGCTGTCAGGAACTGAGTTCACATGACTGGAGACTGCTGAGATCAGAGGCTGAGTAAGCAGAACAGAAATTAGAGAAATGGTGTCCATTGTCTCCATCACCTAGTCCCACTTCAGTGGCTCTCAGCTGACAAGGTCATCTTCACAGGGTGTTGTTTTGTTCAGGACATATACATTTAGGTGTGTGTCAGGGGCATTCTGAGAAGCACTGCAAAGACCCATTAACATAAAACAGTTATTGGAATGGATACCAAAGAAGAAGAAAAAAGACTGAGTGTGACAAAAATGGAAACGCATGTCCCTAAATGTGTTAAAACCTGCCTTTTGTGTGCAGTGTTGTAGTATTGCAGTGAGCAAATTGAATCTGAGCAGACATGTTCGAGCTGCATCCAGGCAAGTGGTGAATTTGCTTGTTTACAGATCGGTGCATACCGCAGGAGGCAGTGCTTTAGAGTTGCTCATCCAATATCAGGAGAAGAACCATATATGATGAATTGATTTACATAAAAATGACCAAAACCCTGAGGAAGACTTGGAGTCAATACACGTTATGCCTGAATTAGCAGGAAATCTACATCGTAATTTATTTATTTATATAAGGCTTGTGTTCACCCTACTGATGAGCACCTGTTTAAGCCTTTAGAGAAACATGGTGCTTCCTTTTTTCTGATTTTCTGAACACAAAAGTTTTTACCAAAAGTCTTATTATATCACCAGTACCGTATTTTTGACCATAAGGTGCAGCGGATTATAAGGCGCATTAAACTTTACTCAACTCATTCTTCTTGCTTCCTCCACTTCTGTACCATTAATTCATTAATGTTGAATTCTCACGCAGCTGCTCTATTCCCATGTTGCTGCAGTATATTCATGACTAACCTCGTATTGTGGATGGATTATCTCAGTTGTTCTCCTGACTGAAGTTTGGTCCGTTTACAGCATCCTGCCATGCGATTGCATTTGTCCCTGACCATCGGGAACCCTCACGTTAACTTTTATCGAGTGGGAAAAAGTTGGCGTTCATCCTCCAGCTTTACTGTGTTTATGTTATGCTAACATAGCTGTGTCGCTAGCGATCACGTAGCACATCATTATATACCAGCTAGTCCAACTTCAGTAACCCTACAAAAGTCACTGCTATTAGGTTTCTGTCTTCATTTATGTTGGAAGTGATAGCAGAGCTGTACGTTTTAATTTTTTCAGAAATCTCTCAGTCAGAACATGCTATATCATGTTTAGGTGGAAACTAGCGAGCTAACTTCCTGTTAACTTCTAACTCAATAAAATTTAATCAATTCTGTTTTCATTGATGCCTGGATGTTAAACTTAATTGTTACACCTGGTAAAGCAGCAACGCTGATCATTTTATTAAAGATGAAAGAATTTAGACCGTTTTTAACTCTCAGTGATGTCGCAGTGACTTTGGGACCTGAAGCGGATGGAGTTTTGGACCCAGATTACTCCGTGAGGCTCCTGACTACGGTAGCCGTAATGCTTCAACAATCAATCCAGCAGTGCGCTCCATAGCTTACCAAAATCATACTAAAACATTTTATGACAGACTTTTGAGCGCCGTGTACCAAGTAAAATCGGTTCGAGGTCAGTAAGCACAACCAGGATTCATACATAATGCATATATAATGCGCACTGTTGATTTTTTTCAGAAAATTTACGAGTTTAAGTGTGAAAAATACGGTAATTGTTTCAGTGGGTGCATTATAAGCCTTATAAAGGGTAACAGCGTTGAAGACTCAGGATGCAGTTTTTATGAACAGTTGCACTGAAATGAACATGAAAAAAGGACTTAGTTTTTATCAACCTCGGTACTTTGGTGCTTTCTTAGTTATAGAAGATTAAAAACTAAACTTAAATTTGACTTTTTCTTGAAAATAAACACACATGGTGCCAGGTTTTTTTTTGTTTTTTTACACTGGCTTCCTGTGCCTGCGATGTTTTTCCTCTATCTCAGATCTTCACAATGTAGCTGCAGATGTTTCAGCCTCTCAGAAAAAAACAAAAGGTCCTCTGCACTTTTGTACCAAATTCACCAAACCTCAGAGAAAGTCTTAAATTGCTCTAAAATAGCAGGTATCAGTACTCTATTGCTCCTTGTAATAACACTGGAGACGGCGGCACTGTTAAAACATTTGGTTTGGTTTAAAAAAAAAAAAAAAAAGTACACACATTTGCAAAAAGTACAGAGTGGTTATTTTAAGAAAACAAGAGTGGTTGTGTGTTCAGAGATGTGTATGTGTGCATGTGAAATCTTTGATGCAGGGAAGTGTAACAAGAATTAAAAACCCGGCAGCTTAAAATAACAATCCCTGCCTGGCAGCCATTGATGCATTTACAATCACTTTATTCACTTGTTGTTGTTGTTGTTGTTGTTATTTTGCAGGATTTTGTTACAAGAGCAAAACTGGGAGTGCAGCACATGGTGCAGAAAGTGGGATTCTTTGGCATCTTGGCTTGTGCCTCAGTGAGTAGGAAGTTTTCAGGCCTTTTTTTATTATTTTATTATCTTTTTTAACTTTTAAACTGAGTTTGTTACGAACAAATTGATGTTCGTGCCCAGACGACGAATCAGTACGATCTAACTTGCCCATTTTCAGATTCCTAATCCTCTCTTCGACTTGGCTGGAATAACCTGCGGCCATTTCCTGGTTCCTTTCTGGACCTTCTTTGGAGCAACTCTGATTGGGAAAGCCATCATCAAGATGCACATACAGGTCAGCAGCACAGTGGAAGCATTGATCAGAGGTGGTTTAAACCTTGCAGAGAGACGGTTTACCTCAAACAGCAGCATGTTTTTCCTTTTTTTTTTTTTAACATAAGCCCCACAGGCCCACGTACTTGCAGCATCTTGCCTTCAAATATGATTCATCTTTTGTTTCATATCGTCGCGCTTCTCTGTCCGCAGTGTAATAATGCATCTCAGAAATCCTCTCATAGGAAAAAACGGTTATCCACTGCTGAGTGATACCCTTTGAACAATCCCCACAAGCCTAAAACGTGTGGGAAAGATCAAGCCTCAGTGTTTAAATCATGAGGTGGCGACTATGAGAAAGTCCTAATTGGACACTTCTGGTTAACTGTTTCTGATGGCGCTCTTTTTTTTTTTTTTTTTTTTTTTTCTCCTTCGGGGATTCCTTATTCTGGTTTGAGCTTTCAGATGCATGCCACGCCACATAAACTTACTCCAGATGAAAGGAGGGAAGCTTTTAAGAAGCATTTAACAAGAGTTTGGATTTTTAAAAATGCACTAGATCCAAAAAAAACAAAAAACACAACTTAATTACGGAGGGTATTGTTGAGTCTACCATACTAGTGACTAATGTAAGCTCAGACTGCAAGGGGCTGTCTGCGTCTGAGGCACACTGTTGAGTGTTTCAACAAACTAAAGCCTATCAATCTCTTGGTGGTACCAGCCAATGATCTCACTATGAGAGCTTTCAGACAAAGAAGACTTGAGGCAGTGGGGGCAATGAAGGATGTAGAGTGGATGTGAGGGAAGAGAAGGAAATTGAGCAGACTGTAAGAGGCTACAGGGGGGAGAGTCTTTTGTCTTTTTTTTTTTTTTTTTTTCCTCCCCCCAATTCTGTACCTTGAACCTCGTGGACGTTGGATGCCATATCCTGTCTGATTTTGTCCAGGGGGCCATGTGTCATGCCGTTTTAGAGCTGATCAGTTTCAGGACCAGGGGGAGAAGGGAAAAAGTGGGTTTTTTGTTGTTTTGTTTGGAGCCCCCACCCCTCCACTTGGGTGCTTTGAAAACCACACAAAACCCCTCACACAGACCAAAATTTAGGTTACCGCCAGGTTTGAGTTTCATAATTAGGGTGTCTGTGAACAATGTCAGATGTGGCCTCAATTTCTCAGAGTTGTGTCACTAAAATTAAGAATCTAAACGCATCCTTCTGCCAAGAGTTTTTTTTTTTTTTTTGTTTAAAGGTGCATTTTAAGGAACAAATGTTTTTTGAAAATGCTACACATTTTAGGAGACTTTATGAATAAAGTTGAGAATTTAAAAAAAAAAAAAAGCTGTTTTATCAGCTGTCCTGAATTTCAAAGCAAAGTCATCAATGTTTTTATTTCTTTTTTTTTTTTTTGTTCCTCAGAAACTTTTCGTTATCATCACCTTTAGCAAGCACATAGTGGAGCAAATGGTGTCACTCATCGGGTAAGTTTTTTTTCAATTGTTTTATTATGTCCTGTACTGATGTGCGTGTGTGTGAGAAAGCCTGCTTTAATTAGAAACTTGGTGGAGTCATTGTCTTTCGTTGGTTTTGTGGTTGGCAGCACATTTGTAAACTTTTTCAGATGCGTTATGAACACTGATTGGGGATCCTGTATGAATAAATCCTCTCGCTGCGGGGGCGTATCATATGTGCACGCATTTTCCTTCTTTTCTTTTTGATTCACCCCCACCACCACACACACACACCAAGGTATTTCTTCCCCCCCACACGTGCAATCCATCTCTGCTAGAGCATTGGTGGTCAGGCGTGTGAGGTCCCATCCAAACATGCTCATCTGACTCACTGAGTTGAGCTGTGATGGAGAGAAGAGGCGGTTAGAGGTTGTAGAAGAAGCTTTTTTGAAAGTAATAAGACTTTAATAAATGTATGTATGTATGTACCCACCCATATGGAAAAGATATATATATAAATCTTATAAAGTTTTTATCTGTCTTGTATGAAACTTGTATGAAAAGCATACAAGAGTGAAAACAGATATAAGATCCCTTGAAAAATTATATAATGAAACTTGTATGTTTTGTATACTTCCTAAAAAAAAAAAAAAAAATGAAAGTAATGAGAAAGTGGCCACTTTCATGAGTAAATCATATATAAATCATATATGTTTTTACTATTTCTTTTCCATATGGGTATGTATGTATGTAGGTAGGTAGGTCATGGCTCTGGATTCATCTGTTTCAGTTTTCTTTGAAGATGCTGAGTTTTAAATTTAATTTCGTTTTGTTTTTTAATAATGTGGAGGGAATTTGTCAGGCACGGGATGTCAGAAGAGACAAACTCAGCACTTTTTTTTTTAAGGAAATTGACTCACAGTCATGTAAACGTCTCAAATCTTAAGCAAATTCAAAGAAATAAAGAAAAAAAATCCCCCTAATAGTCTGTCTGTGGTGTAGTGGTTAACACTTGCAAATAAAATGCATCCGGTTTGAGATAAGGAGGAAACAGGAATTCAGTCTCATGGGTCACACTCAAAGTGCTGGTCCCTAAAAATGAGGAGAGCTCCGTCAGGAAAAGGCATCAGGCATAAAACCTGCACTAAATCAACATGTGGATCCATCCACTGTGTCGATCCCCTCGGGAAATAGGGGAGCTGCTGAAAGTACCTATGAAAGCCCCCAATGCTTGTTCTATTGAAGTACATTTATATACGTGTGTGTACACATGTATTATAGGGCTGCCGTGATTAGTCAACTAGTCACGATTATGTCGACTATCAAAATCATCGACAACTAATTAAAATTTGTTGTTTGAAGCTTTGTAAGATCCTGAAAGATGCAGGAATAAGTTGTAGGATTTAAGAATGTAATAACGGACTGAAATGGATGATGGCAGCAATGCATCTACAAGGATGCCAGCTGCCGTAAAACGCCAAAGAAGAAGAAGCAGCAGTCTCCGGTATCGTAGCTGTGTCCAAATTCAGGGGCCGCATCCTTCGGAGGCCGCATTGGTAGGTCGATTATCTCACAGCGATGCGATGAAGGCTGTCCAAATTACAAGACTCCTCCAAATGCGGCCGACAAATGCGTCCTCCTTTTCCCCAGATTTGAAAGATGGGTCGGGTGTATGCTTCGTGGCCAGACCCATTCAATTTAAAAAAAGACAAAAACTGAGACATACTGCTGAAATTGCACCTTTTTTTTTTCTTATATTACGATATCTCAGCGATTAAATGTGTGATTTAACTTCTTCACACTGACAGAGAAGATTTCCCGCTGCTCCAGCCCACCTAAGGTCAAAGTTGGCTGCAGGCGGCCCACACCTTTTAGCTAGTTTTAAAATTGGTATCCTCCTTCATAGGAACTTCTTTTTTACTTTACCAAAAACACTATCTGATTTAAAATGAAATTCAAGGTTCTTTCCCACATTGCTGCTGCTGTACAGATGACTCTCGGTGACTCGCTATGATGTGTGCAGATAGTTTTTCCTTGCTGATACAGGATGTTTCTTTTCCAGTTTGTGTGAATTCATGTGTGCTTACATGTAAAGTCAAAGCGATAACAAGAATGAATCACACAAAACTAGTTAGGTTTAAGTGACATCAGCAATTACCCAGTCCCCCTTTATGTGTGTGTGTGTGTTATCGCTCATGTTTTTGCTTAGTCTAGTCAGGTCTAGACAACATGTTTATGTCCTGTCCAGGGCCAGAATTGAATTCATGCGGTGGGAAGGCTGTGAGTACAGCCTGCAGTATATTTTTCTTTTCATGATAATGATAAGTTTGAGGTCATGTAGCGATTCTTCTTCAAACTGTACTGCTGCTGACCCAGTGGTAAAACTACAGTACCAGTACCTGTCTATGACATGAATTATTAAAATTGTATTAATAATGACTACCACCCCCCCCACCCCCACCCCCACTGAGCTAATTCACTACCTAATAAGGGCATTAGCACGCCCTCATTAGATGTCTTTCCATCCAGAAGGCAGCAATGTTGGTAAAGGTGATGACATCATGTCGACTCACTTCCTCAGTGAAGGGGCTGACACAGACTCCTATAGAGAGCTAAAGGGTATAAAAGGAGGGTTGAGGAGTTTCTGCTTCATTCCTCTCTGCTGCCTGCTCCTGCTCACAGTAACAATTAGAGGAGGTGGCAGCTCCAAGATGGGGCCCACATGTAGGATGGGGCCTTCAGCAGTTGTTGCCTGGCCTGAATGCTGTTTGACTGGATCAGCGAGGACCTTCTTCTTTCTTTTTCTTTTTTCTCTAAAGTATTGTTCAGGGAAAGGGAAGACTTGAATAGCTTAGTGTGCAGGATCTGAAGTTTTGGTTTCCATGTCTAAGAAGGCTGCTTAAAGGGTAAGTAACAAAATGTTTCACCTCCTTCTCTCTCTCTCTCTCTCTCTCTTCTTTGTTCTTTTTGTCTTTTGCTGCTTTGTGGGTATACCATGTCAGGTCGGTGCCCAAACTAGGGCCATCTCTCCAGAAGCCCTTCAGGCAGTACCTGGAAGCACAAAGGAACAAGCTGCACCATGCTGGAGGAAGTGCACCAGCGGTAAGAAGATTTAGACTTTACCATGCATTATTTTTGGTCTATTAGCTTTATATGTATATTTATTAAAGGGCAGCCACTAAGTGAATGAGATTTTTTTTTTTTTTTGGCAAGGTTTAATATAATCTGTAAAATTAAAAGCCTGGGCTAGTTAGGTAGCTTTAAATCCATGCACTAGAGACTCAGAAGCATAGCAAAAGTGTTGATGCAAATTCAGATTTTAGGAAGTGGCATAACAAGCCCATATATCTATATATATCTCAATAAGTGTAATTAATTAATAACTGTATAAAATGTGTCAGTGCCCTCTGGTGGACAAACTGTGCATAGCAGCCTCTTAATTATTAGCATATCCTTCAGTTGTAAATGGCTGGTTTTATCAGTCTAGCTGATATTCACTGTTTGCTTGTATGAGGGTAAAAAAAAAATAAAGCATGTCCACCCTAATTTGGGGTTTTTCAGGATGAGAACTGGCTGTCGTGGGTGTTTGAGAAGGTGGTGCTGGTCATGGTCTGCTACTTTGTCATTTCCATCGTGAACTCCATGGCTCAGAGCTACGCCAAGAGGCTGCAGCAGCTGAGGCACTCGGAGGAGAAAACCAAGTGATGGCGAAATAAAGCGGTGCAAACATCCAAGCGACTGTGTTTGTGCTGCCGCTGAGAGCTCCACTTTCGGCCACAGCCACTCACAACTTAACCTCACCCTCATCCATTCTCAAAGAGGCTGAACGATCAAGAAACCAGGCATAATTTGTCGGTGTGTGCGTATGCGCGCTTTTTTTTTTTTTTTTTTTTTGAGGATGTATGTGCCGTTTACTGTCTCCTCGTTCAGGTTTTTGTAGTTCTTTCTCATCTCACTCTTTAGGTGTGTCTAGCGCGATTGGTTCTACTGCTGATCTTAACAAGTTACTTTAAATTAACCCATTCATTGACCTCAGAAGTAAAGCAGCGGTTTGGTGGTTGCTGCTGTGTAAGGGCAGTGCCCATCAGATGCTATGCCTTATGCAAGACGGGAAGGCGTGACCTCCCTTGAATATAGCTCTTGACTTATAGACTTGATTTTTATTTAATTTTGTAACCTTTGTGTATGGATGGATCTTGATTTGTCTGTACAGCGTGCTGCCAAGATAACTGCTGTGGATGGTGTTTCTTTTCAGGGTTTCATTGACCTCATGGTTTTTGTCCTGTAAGACCAATTTTGTCTTTTGTTTCTGGAATTGTCCATTTAAAAATGGCAGGAGGAGGAGGGAGAAAAAAGCAATATCAACTTCAGATGATGTGGTATTGATGTTTTGCACATTGTGTAAATATCTTACTATCTTTTTGACGGTATGTTCAGATGTATTTCTATTATATGGTCTGTGTGAACATGAGTCAACTTGAACCAAAACCCACAAGAAAAGGCGATATCATTTGTAAAGTGACGATGTACCCTCAGCTAACTAGTACCATTTCTATTCTGTACATTTGACTTGAACCTGGGATCAGATCATACATAAAACATGGAAATCGTGGCACTTCTTCTCCAGACTGAGTCTCTCATTTGTTTGGATTCTCCTGAAATGTTCATCCATGGAGGCTTTTTTTCCCCCCCGTGTAATACTGTTAGGTTTAAGACCCAACACTAAAGATTTGATTTGTAATTGTGTCTTTGAAACGATCATCTTTAAGGTAAGTGTCACGTCAGCCCTAACACACTTATTTTGACTGCTTTTAGTACCAGACGCATGACATCCTTCATGGTAGGACCAGAATTTGGTTTTTGATGTTGATTATTTCTCAGCTTGCCTGCCTTCCCGACTCTTAAACATACTCTGTAGATCCTGGCTGACTTCAGCTCATGGTTGAGACTCCCCAACCATGTGGTTTGGCATTCCTTCACACCACTCTTCCACACCATCAGCTAGCTTATCAGACTGGTGTTGGCTGTTGGATGTGCTTGGCAACAGCGGTCTGTAAGCTGGCTGAAGTTGTTGGTCTTCAGCATTTCTGGGTTCGTCTCGAACACTGCAGCTACATGTTAGTGGACAACGCTGTTATCTAAAGAGACTCTTTGCTTTTATGTCACTCCACTTCTACTGTGTAAAACTCATGAACAATAAAGAGATGAAAAGTGATTCTTTCGCTACTTTTCTTTGTGCGGTGCTGCCTTTCAAAATGATCACTGATTGCATTTCAACTGTAAACGTTTAAGCTGATCTCAGCTTGGGACATTTTACTGCTTAATGCATATTTAAGCTGCTGTAGCCAATACAGTTTATTTACATAGAAAAACTTAACATGATGCATTCTTAAAAAGGGAATACACAGGGAATTGATCTTAAGGTCACAGGTCAAATTTTCTCAAATCTAGGATTTTCAAATTGATACCATAGGTGCATCTACTAGGAAGCTGAGAGGTAGGTCTGGTGGTGTGATTGCAAATCTGGGGTAACAAGTGTCTGGCATAGATCTACACAGTTTTTACTAATGTAGCATTTTATTACCCATCTTATAACTTGACACTATACTACTTGAGATGCAAGTATTATAAAGTAGCTCCAGCATTATATCTTGAATAGAGACATCCAGTGTCTCAGCTCTCGCCAGTGCAGATGTCAGAGTCCAGGAATTCAAAGAATTATGTGAAATCAAAGCAGCAATATAAAAATTGTATACAAAACACAGGTGTTATTTTCTTATCTACATGAAAGCCACAGTAGTCCCCAGTGCTAGCACAGCTGACTGTAGCTGGAGATCACCTGTTCAAGAGACGTGAAGCTGTCTAGGAAGTCCTCCTCTGAGATGCCAAATTTAATGTACTGATGGATGTACGCCCTGTAACACAGGAAAAGTGAAAGAAAACAATTTTTAAAAAGAGAAACTGTCAGTTATACTTCTGGGACCAGCTTTTCCTTACTGTGCATGTACAGGGACTGACCCACCTGGAGGCAAACATATTCCAGGCTTTTCCCACCATGTCATCCAAAGGTCTGAGCAGAGCCTGGCTGTTACTGACCAGCGTGGCAGATTTCTCATACTTATTAAAGGGTACAGGGGATTTCCACAAGCTGAAAGCTTCTTTGGATGCGAGCCAGGAGGTGTACAGGGCTGGATCATCAATGCCACCTAAGCACAAAAGCACATAATTCACATCCCCTGCTCTGTACAATCTGCAGACTTACATTATTACAAAAGAATTGCTCTAATCAGTCTTTTGGAAACATCATCCCCTACATGACTGTCATAAATTTATCTGGTAAACTCACACAATCACTGCCTTTTCCCCCTTTTAATTAAATTAAATCAATGTTTCATCCATCCATCTGACCTGTCTCTGCACTGTAGACATCTTTCCCTCTCAGGATGAGAAGGTTGGCCAGAGAGGTGTTAAAGCTGCCCCCTGTGAGACTCCTGCTCCGCCCAGAGTCAGCAGGAGGACGCACCTGCCAGTCTATACCTGTCACACGACAAACAAAGATCCTCTCACTATCACTTCCAACAATATCTCATTGACATAACAGGCTACACGGTTATGTTAGTGTGCACTTGCCTTCTTCCATCTTTGTGTTGGAGATGAGCATCTGTCGCAGGTGTTTGAGCAGCCCCTGCCAGTTAAACGTACTGTAGGCTATGGAGGAACTGGCCATCTGTGGGATGGTGCACAAGCTCAGTAGTTTGTACTCTGGATGACAGGCAAGAGCACTCACCAATTCACCTGACAAAATAAGGCTGGATTGTGAGAAAGGCAAACTCTGTGGGAACCTTTAGTCATTTGTTTCAACTGCTTTTTTTTCCCCAGAGAATATGATTATACATCTTTAATGACCCAACAATTGTTTGAACTGATGATCCTGGAACTTGCAGTTGTTTAGAAATGGCTCTCAGAGACTTTCCCAACTTGTGCAAATCTACAGATGTTCTTAGATCTTCGCTGAGTTCATTGGACTTTCCCAGTGTTCTGAGTATTGGTCAATCCACTGAGGGCTATGAAACACATCCTTGTCATGCTGCCAAAGAGAAGCTACCAGATGTACTCAATCATGACCACTAACAAGAAGTGAATTGGTCTCGGCAAGTTAAAAGACATTGCAGATCCTTCTGCAACACTTATTAAAAGATTTAAGTGAATGTATGTATACATTTGAACCTGTATGTATACTTCTGACTCTGTGTGGAATACGGAAAATCCAAAATAAATTCAAACTTGTGCACTAAACTCTTGTTTTTTAATATCATTAAAGATGTATGCTGTACAAAGGTTCCACCTGGAAAAACAGCAGCTCAAAAAACCCCAATTACAAGCCCACAATTACCATGACATTCAAGCCCACCATGAGTGTGTAAACTTCTGTCCACAACTGCAGGTGTGAGTAGTGTTTGTCCTTTCTCACCCAGAGGATTTCTGCTGTATGCTCCATGGGAGTCAGCGGTGAGCGCCGGCTGCAGGATACTGCCCAGCTGGTGGGCGATGACCCTGTTGACGTCACTGAAAGAGATGTGTTTGATGTTAAGAAGCCGACTGCAGATCCTGTGCACCATGTCGTTCTCGTGCACCAGTATGGCGTCTGACAACTGGTAGAGATGAGCCAGCGTCAGCACAGAGTTATAGTTCTGGACGATCACCTGAAAGTAAACAGTCAGAAGGTAGCACGATTCTCTTTTACATCACGTTAAAGATAGGTCAGCGTCCACACCTCTCCAGTCCCATACGGCCAGGTGAGGTGGTTGAGGATAAAGGATGATGGATAAATATCACGGAGACACTGAGTAACGTAGGTGCCGACACCTGACCCCGTCCCCCCTGCCACACTCATCATTGCTATAAGCCCAGCCAGTCTGTCACAGCGCTCCACCTCCCGCCTCACCAGCTCCTCCACTGCGTCTCTGTGACGAGGACCATGGACACAATACCTAGATCAGTTAAAGAAACAGGTGATCAGCGTGAAAGCTATCAAATGAGAGCATTCCAGAATAGGTGGGCTCATACTGTCCCATCCTTACCCATTAGCCCAGTTGTTTCCGGAGCCCTGCTTCTGGCTGAAGTGAGAACTCGCTCCATAGCTCCACCTGCCAGACTTTGCAGCCATGCTCATACACCGGTTGATTACTTTAGGCTCCATATCTACCAACAGCGCCCTGGCAACGAGGTCTGGTGTAGGGAAAAACACGGCAGGAAACATGAGTGCGGAAGACGGGACTCGGACTTTGTTTAGTACCATTAGAGAGGCGTCGTACCTCCGTGTGCGGTCTGGTGAAAGAACCGCTCGCAGCTGGCAGCGCTGTACGTCTTCCTCTGTCCCTCCTGAGCATCGCTACAAATGATGTCAAACAGCTCCTGACCCACCTGGTTACCGCACTGACCGAGCTGAACTGTTACTACAGACATGTTCCACCCAGATGACTCAGTACCGGTCACAGAGCGATGGCACCCACGCTGTGACACACCCGCGACCTCGAGCTGATGGAGCAACGCTTCATAACTTCGGGGCTGTCTATACCTTCTCTGGTACGTTGGTGTTACAGCGCTCGCGAAGCCGCCACAAGAAGTTGAACTGGCATTTCCGGTCGAAACCGGCAAAAGTTTCAAAATAAAACTCAATCAAACTAAAGCTTGTTCTGTAAAGGCAACACAAAAAGGTTCAGACCTTTCTCATAGTGCATGTGTAAGGTTTGTGCATGTGTATTTTTATTTCCAAAGAAATAATTTATTTAACACAAGTCAGTGGGGTACATACTGAACGTAAGAGAATAGAAACAAAGTATCGATTCTAACGCACTAGTATAGATTCAGTACCGACACTACTGACATTTGGATGATTCACCCACCTTTAATTGCTATTTACTTTGTCAGCATCTACCATGTATATCCACATACATTTTAATTTTTTGCCAAAAAGATTGTTTTTGAACGTTATTAAACACTTATTACACACCTTCAAATAAACACATTACATATAAAAAATGCTATAAACAAAGTCAGCTAAAAACATCCCTTTTGTTTCGTCTGTATATAAATATGATATGGCTTCATTATACTAAAGGAAGACTAAAAGAAAGAAGTTCGATAACTTACAAACTTAAAAGTACTGTAGTTTGTTAGGTTGGAAAAACTTTTTTTTTGCTATCAAATTTAAGTCAGTATCTATAAATTTCAAGATACTTAGTAAATGAAATACCAAGATAATGACTCAAAATTTTCCTTTTTATTGTTTTCACATCATTTGTTTGTATGTAGGTATGCGTGAATGGTACAAAGGAGTATCAGGACCACATTAAGATTTTATTTTAAGAATAAAGTCTATTACTATACTAAAATACTATTGAAACGTGAAGATTAAAGTTGTTTCATGTGCCTTTTGTCGATGAGTAAATGAAATCGTATTTCAGAATCAGTTTAATAAGCATAAACTGATTCTAGTTCATTCATAGTTTAATATTTCTCTTTTAGCACATAAACACAAACACATTGTGGTGATAAACAGAAGGACTTGAAGAGATGGTGCAGACAGCTGCATCTGGCCAGAAAAAAAACACACAACCTGGAAAAACACACAAAAAAATTTGCAAATATCATTTCGAGTTTAATCTCGAAATTTCGACTTTATTCTCAAAAGGAAGAGTTTTTTCTTAATGGTGCCTTAATATTTCATTGTAGGATATGTAACAAGTGTTTAGTAAAATTTGAAAAATTATATTATTACAAATTGTAATACTTATCTCTGCCTTCAAGAGTTACGTCAAGCTTTCATATTTAACAGTACCCTTGTCTACAAATCTTGTAAAGTGAATGTTAATGTTTTGCCGGCTTTTAGACTTACACATTACTTGTTAATATTTAAGCTTAAATAAACGTATTTTATTTACGAATATAACAATTTCCAAGTTTATGAATTAAATAAAAACCAGAGGAGGAATTCCCAGCAGTGAATCCTAACTTGTGAAAAAAGCAGTGTAGCGTATTTGTGACAAAATGAAAAGAGGTTACCGCCCACTTTGTGAGTGCCGCAGTGCGCATGCTCAGTGTAGTAGCCGGTTATGGCGGCGGTGTGTGTTTGTCCATGAGGTGGGGGACTCCTGCTATTCTTGCGGTGTGTGACAGAGCGATCCGAGCGAAGCGCTGCCATGGCTGGAGTGTTTGACATTGATTTGGACCAGCCGGAGGAAAATGTCTCCGACGATGAGAACGAGGAGGTATACTTTAGCGGGAGACGCTGACGATTTACCGCGAAAGCTGTCACAGCAGAAACTCTCCACGCACGGAAGCTAGCTGCTTAGCCTGGTAGCCTGCCTGACAGCCGCCCGCAGGCCTTCTCCTGCAGCCGGACAGCTCAGGCCCTTTTCACACAGGGACATAGCCGAAGCTAGTGCTAATTAGCATGACCGGGATCGCGACAGAGCTGTCACCGGCTTTAATGCTAACGTGATCCGGCGATGACATGCGCACGGTGTTGACGCTGTGTCAAAGCCCAGCGCTGTCATGTTGGGAGTTGAGCAAGACGTCCTTACTTGGCCAAAGGTGCTGCAGTGATAAATGTGGCTCCGAGCGCAACAGTTTATTTTGGCAGGACTGTGACAGCCAGAGTGGGAATGTGCACCGGAGTGTCCGCTTGTTTCTGTTCTCGCTGAGAAATAAAAGGCAGCAATACTCCAGAAATACACTGCATTTTTAAAATGAGGGGCTTTGAAGAGCTGCTGTCAGAGTCTCGGCTTCTTATTACAAAAATAAGAAAAAAAAACTTCCAAGTGCAGCTGCTGAACAGAAGAGAGTGCAATATACAGCACACACTGTCTATATGTGTAAACTTTATCAAGAAAGCTTTGCTGAAAGGTCACATCAGCCTCTTTAAAAAGGAAGATTTTTTTTTTATTAAGGCTATTGTGCAAGAGGCTATAATTTAGGTACTGCTATAAATATTTAGTGTTTTCATGAGTGATTATTTAAGTGAGCTGTAGATCAGTTATTACTGATTGCAAGGCAAGAAAACCAGCAAGTGGAGAAGCTGTGAGAAGAAAATGTTTGGTATTTTTTGTTAAAGATTGACTGGAAGCATTAATCAATATTCAAAAGAGCTGCTGAGTAACTGAATTCACAAGAATTTATTGATGAAACAAGTCAGCTCTAAATGTAAACAGCTGTTGCCCTGCATGCCGCTAAGCACAGTGTTAGAAATGCTTTATTGTAGTTGTTACTTAAAAACGTAGAGGACTGGGTATGTCCTTATGAAGTTTAAAGCTGAGAGAAAGCCTTAAAAACCGATGGATCTGTCACAAGCGCCTTCAGTCCACATATTAATGTATCCTTGGGCAAACTGAAAGTTTCCCTGGGTGCATCCATCAGAGTGTGAGTGTTAGAAAAAGCACTTAGGGATAGTGAATAGTCCCGTGTGTGATTGGATGAATAAGACGTGTAGAAAGAAGCACTTTGAAGAACTTTAGTAGGAAGGCGCTATTTATAAGTCCCAGTTCATTTACCATTTACACCATGGCTGCTGTGGATTCTGTTCATGACAAAAACAAAGAAAAAACCTTCACAACTTGTTTTGTTTTCCTCTTTTTCTCCCAGGGTCAAATCGCTGATCTCATGGAGCAGTGCATTGAGTTGTAAGTTTTTAAAACTTGACTTTTGTGAGATTTTTATAACCAAAGAGGTCAAAAAGAGGCACGGGCATAATAGAAAGTCGAACATGTCTCACTGCAGCAACATGGATGACTGCGAGAAGATCGAGATATCCGAGGACAACGTCAATCAGGGCACAGAGAACATCCGACCGGAGTGCTTCGAGCTGCTGCGCGTCCTGGGGAAGGGTGGCTACGGAAAGGTAATCATTGCCTTGACAAAGCGCCCTCTTTTATTTGGTGTCTGTGATGTGGCGTCTGTTATTGCTTTGACCCGCATTTCTTAAAGCGCATCTTTTTGACATGTTGATCCCTTTCCTCCCTGGGCAGGTTTTTCAAGTTCGAAAGGTTGTTGGCGCTGCAGCGGGCAAAATATTTGCCATGAAAGTTTTAAAAAAGGTACATTTCTTCCCCTTTTCTTTGCTATGTTACCCTTCGCCAATTCCAGAACACACAATCCTGTTCATCAATTAGAGCTCCTCTCATTATGTTTCATATGAACACAGCTGCATGTTTGTCATTAAACATTACGATGCTTTGGTCTGCAAACACTGGCTGCCTCTGAAGCCTGTGGCCGGGTAAGATTTCACTGCTAGTTGGTAGATTGCCATCAGCTCTGCTCTGCTGCAGCCTTGGCACTTAAAACACTCTGCCTCAGCCCATTAGACGCTGCTCGATTCTCACACTGCTTCTGCTTTATTGGCTTACGTGACCCTAGTGACACATTAAAGAACTGCCACGTTTCAGTTATTTGTTTAAACCCCTTGGCTTTAAGGCAGCGGCACAGCTCCGATACGGGGCTGTAGGGTGGCGATAGAGGCCAGGTTTCATCTTTATGAAGCATCTCAAGGTATGAAATCAGTCCTGACTTGCCCAAAATTCCCAGTTGCATACATTTATTTTCTTAAACTACAGTTTATCATCGCACGTTGGTCTGTCCTAACCTGCCAGTTGTTCCCTCCATGTGGAAAGAGATCACTGTATGAATGCAGAATTTGAGTTAAATACCAAAATTTTCCAGAGATCGCACTTACATAAAACTTCCATTCAGATTTCATGTCCAGTGAAGGAAAAGCTTAGATATTCTTTTTAATTTAAAACAATCCGATAAAGTTTGAGCAGTGATTCACAACTTAGGGCGTTTTCACACCTGTCTTTCATTGACTCTTGGAGCTATTTCCTGTGGTTTGGTTTGTTTTCAGTATTTTTCAAAGAAAAATCAAAGCAAACCAAATGCGTCGATACAAAACACGTGAGAATGTTCAATCCACTCATTTGCCAAATGTGTCCCTTTGAACCTATAGCTTCAGTAGAAAACACATATGCGTATGTAGAGTACTGTGTAAAAGTCCTGAGCAACCCCTCATATCTTGCTTCCACTGGGATGACTTTTAAATTACCTTCTTGTCATTTTTAAAGTGGGCTTGATGAACACTAACACTAAACTGAATCATTCAAGTAGTATCTTTAGGCACTTTGCTGCTAGTAGCCTGTCACAAAAGCACATCTCTTAAGGTGAATCTACAAAGATATATCAAGCTGACAGGCATAAAATAGGTTTGGTTGAAAACTTGGCATATCTTGGCATGGTGTTCAGTGTGTCCTTCAAAAAATTTGAGGAAACTTGGCAAATGGGGGGAAAAAAGAAGATGCAACAGGCCTTAAAAAAAATATCCAAAGCAGATGAATAGTATCTGAAAGTCATGTCCATGAGAAATAGGAAAATATCCAGCAATACTCTCAGTCATGGATTGGCCTCCCAGATGCCGGACCTCAACATTACTGAAGCTGTGTGTGATCATCTTGACAGAGAACATCCAAAGAAGAGCTTTGAATGTCCTTCAAGAAGTTTGGAAAACTATTCCTGAAGACTACTTAAAGAAATGACACGACAGCTTTACTAACTGAGTTCAGTCTGTGTTAAAGGATAAAAGTAGTTGACTTCAAAGCTTGTTAGAATTGTACAAACTCTGCTTTTGCCTCATAAATTGTATTTCCGTGTATGTTTGCGTGTTTCAATAACTTGCTGCATCTGTTTCCCGTTCTCTTAGTAAGATGTAAAGAAAAGAGAGTTGGCTTAAGACTTTAGTACAGCACCGTATAAAATCCAGAGTAGTCGCGTTTGCTTCAGCCTGTCAGTGTTTTGAACGTGATAGCTGAACTGCTGAACGCATCGTCATCATCCTGTGTGTTAATGTTTCAGCCTCGACTGCCATAAAACCGTCTTATAATTTCTGATTTACTCTCTAGTTGGAACTTTGATTCAGGGCTGCATGTGTGAGAGTGAGAGAGGGAAAAGGCTCAAAGTCCTGAGGTTGGACTGCGGACTTCTGAGATGCTTCATAAGCACGTGTTAGTAGACTAGTTGGAAGGAGTGAGAAGAGCTGGAAATTCACATTAAATTGCACAAATCAGCCAGTTCTCATTGGTCTTTCACTCAGTGCTGAGACAGCGTAGTTGCTGACGGGCAGCTTTTTGGCCTTCTGACAAAAGTGTTTAGTAAACAAAAAGAAGAGTGAAGGAAGAGTGCTTTTCTTCTCTCTGTGCACATAATGATTCCCGGTGTACTCCGGTAGGGCTTCGTGTATTTTAATGCATGTTTTTTTGTTTAGTTTATAAGTTACCAGGTGATTGATCTGACTTGCTAAACTTATTAAAGTAGACTTAGAATAATAATAATGAAATGTGATTCTGCTGCGTTCATATGGAAGACCAAAAGACTCAAAAGCTTGACCAAAGTGAGACACCACTCAGCACGTGCTGATTAAAAACAAGAAAACACAAATATCTCTTTAAGAAAAACCCCAAACCTTGGTATTATTTATCTGACAAACGACAAACAGAAGAACAGAGACAGCACACTGGACTTGATGCATGACATTCAACCACTAAAACTAATGTTTCTGTCCACGAATACAAGGAAATAACTGTAATTTGGCATCTCAATGAAAAATAATAGAACTGTGCTTTACTGTTTATTCTTTATTTCTATATTTTCTGCTTCATTGTAAAATAGTAAACTTAAAAATTCATGCCTAACTACAATAATTATGTTCAAACGGTAAAAATATAATTCCAGTTAAAGGGTTTGTACGTACTGGTGGATTAACCATTACATTACTACAACATTAGTAATGTAATTACAAATACTTTTAACTTTAGGCCAGCTCTGACATAAACCTTACACTAATACATTTGTTAAGTACTGCACTATCCAGCTGGTTGTGTCATGTGATCCAACTCGGCAGCCAAATGCAAAATCTTTTTACTTTAAAGGGTTTTGCACTTCCTGGCGACAGCAGTGAATTAATTGAGTTCTGTCTGTGCAAGATATCAAATATGATGGTCACGCTTTGCTAATTTTACTTTCATATTGCAAAATACGATGTTACAGCATTTTATTTTGAGGAACTTAAATGTTTAATGGACACAGAAGTAGCTTTTCAAACTAAGAACATCCACGCTGTCGTTTATTTTCGGGGTACAAATTTAGCCACTTGTGTAAAATGTTATCTTTTACTTACACTGTGACTCACATACATATATAGTGTATCTGTGTCGCCTGGATTGGTGGCGTGTTGTTGGTCAAGCTTTTGAGTTGTTCTGCCCACCGTACTGCAGATGACTAAACTGAAGCCCTGAGTCTTACAGTGAAGTCTTGTTATTTTCTCTGTATTAGTCACGCGGGACAAACAGGCAGTGACCAAAAATATGCTGCATATAATGCTGCTGTGTCTGCTTCTTAAATGATGTCGATTTGTTCATTTGCAGGCTATGATTGTGCGCAACGCCAAGGACACAGCCCACACCAAGGCGGAGAGGAACATCCTGGAGGAAGTAAAGCATCCCTTCATTGTCGATCTCATCTACGCCTTTCAGACGGGAGGGAAGCTATACCTCATCCTGGAGTATCTGAGTGGTCAGTGCAAGCAGTACACTCACATATACAGAGCATTAATATGGCTCCTAGCAGGCACTCTTCTTATATCTTACTATATGCGTGAAATCTCTGTCTGCCTGTGAGCTCCTAAAAACCAGCACGAGTTGAGCAACCAAAATTGGCACATAGATGCGTCTTACGGGGGATTTATGCTTCAGTGGGAAATCTACGCAATTTACCTTACCTCGCAACCTCAACCTGAAACCTCGCACCAGATAAAATATAAAATTACCAGAAATGTAACTACAACAATCATATGACCCCCTCAACCCTATGAGCAAGTGTTTTGGTGACAGTGGGAAGGAAAAACTCCCTTTTAACAGGAAGAAACCAGGTTCAGTGTAAACATCAGATCTGAAATCCGAGTTCTTTGCATTTTATTTTCCACCCTTTTTCTTTTTCCTTCTTCACTCTCTCATCTCTCCAGAGTGCTCTCACGCTGTCTTCAGACTGTATGTAACAGGATCTAATGCACACATCCGTTACACTGTAGCTGTCTTGTTAATCATGCATTTATCTCTAATGTGTCTGATATTAGATAATGTTATACTATTTCATTTTGCCGTGAGGCCAGAGGGGAGTGTCCCAAACAGTTAATGTGCAGGGGTGTGAGGGGTCACAGCAATTTCTCTCGCACGTCTCGGTGCGATGGAGGCGTAAAGGTTTATGGAGGTTAATATACGAGTAGTGTGAGTCACATAATTGTGGTTTAGATTCCTGAGCAGAAACGTTTGCATCTAACGAACACGAGAACCCGACGGTCACCTCTTCTTTCTACTCGGCTGTTCCACACGGGTCAGACATTTAGGAGTCTGCATATATGGCTGTTAGTAGCATGAACATGTGTTCACCTGTGCAGGAGGAGAACTCTTTATGCAGCTGGAGAGAGAGGGCATCTTCATGGAAGACACAGCCTGGTGAGCATGACGATGCACTGAAACACAGATTGCAGGATGAAATGTTCGGATTGGTTAAAGATGATGTAATATCTCAGAGACCTCTGTTATAGATGTCGACAGTCTGAATGAGTTCATTAGTTCTGTTACACTGCAGATAAGCATAAGCAGCAAAATATAAATGGTAAATGGCCTGCATTTGTATAGCGCTTTACTTAGTCCCTAAGGACCCCAAAGCGCTTTACACTACATCCAGTCATCCACCCATTCACACACACATTCACACACTGGTGATGGCAAGCTACATTGTAACCACAGCTGCCCTGGGGCGCACTGACAGAGGCGAGGCTGCCGGACACTGGCGCCACCGGGCCCTCTGACCACCACCAGTAGGCAAACATGGGGTTAGTATCTTGCATGCAGCTAGGAGGTAGCCTGGGATCGAACCACCGACCTTCTGATTAGTGGCTGACCTGCTCTGCCACCTGAGCTACAGCCACAATATATGCTTTGTCTTTTCTTGTCTGATGGCTCAGATGCAATGTGGACCTCAGACCGGCTTAAAGTTTTTCTCTTTCTTTAGTTTTTACCTGGCAGAGATCTCCATGGCTCTGGGTCACCTGCACCAGAAGGGCATCATCTACAGAGACCTAAAGCCCGAGAACATCATGCTTAACAGCCAAGGTGAGACAGGAAATGGCTAAAAAATCAAAAAATACCTTAAGATTTATAATGGCAGCTCTTTTTCAATATATATGTTAAGGTGAGGCTAATGTTTTCCTCAAAGGTCACGTAAAGCTGACAGACTTCGGGCTGTGTAAAGAATCCATTCACGACGGCACGGTCACGCACACTTTCTGTGGCACCATTGAATATATGTGAGTACACTTCTTGTTTTTAATTAATCTCTTATCCAGCAATGAGAGTCGCTTTGCTAAGTAATATTGCTGCACCAGTAATAAGCACTCGCATTATCACAGGGCTCCAGAGATCCTCATGAGAAGCGGGCACAACAGAGCGGTGGACTGGTGGAGTCTGGGCGCTCTGATGTACGACATGCTCACAGGAGCGGTCAGTTAAACATTAACAGCCTGGAAAGAAAAAAAGCTTTCTCATTGGCTCTTATTGATGGACTGTTATAAAATATGAATCCGCATTAGCGACGATAGAGTAACCTAAGCACAATGTTTTACTGCAGCCGCCTTTCACTGGTGAAAACCGAAAAAAGACAATTGACAAGATCCTGAAGTGTAAGCTCAGCCTCCCGCCGTACCTCACACATGAAGCTCGAGACCTCCTAAAAAAGGTATCAAGAGGTTGTTTTTTTCCCTCCTGTTAGTTTGTCTTGTTATTGTCTTCTTATTTTTATTTCTTACTTTTTTGCAGTTGCTAAAGAGAAACGCTTCATCGCGCCTGGGAGCGGGAGCAGGAGACGCTGCAGAGGTGCAGGTGAGAATATGCAGCTGGATGTCGGCGATGAGTCGCACCAGCTATGCCATGAACTGCTCAGTGCTTATCTATAGATGCAGAACACGCATATTCCATCTGTTCATTGCGCTTTGTGCGTGGTTGTGCCATAGAGTCATACCTTCTTCCGACACATCAACTGGGAGGAGTTGCTGGCTCGGAAAGTGGAGCCTCCCTTCAAGCCTTTTCTGGTGAGTACTCGAGCGGGAAACTGCAAGAAGTCCTACGTTTCGGGAATCGCAACCTCTCCTGTTTCAGACGTGCTCGTGTTGCTGTACCCGCTCACCTGCGTGTCCTCTCTTCTGTCTTCACAGCAATCGGCTGACGACGTGAGTCAGTTTGACTCAAAGTTCACCAGTCAGACGCCCGTCGATAGCCCGGATGACTCGACCCTCAGTGAGAGCGCCAATCAAGCCTTCCTGGTAACCTCTGACTCAGGCTCTGTTAGAGTTTTCAGTACTCAGTCCATATGCAGCATCTCTTAAGGCCCAAAGGAGGACAGTAAGGTGTCATCTTAATGATTTCTCAGTTTTTTTAGGCTTTAATAGTAAACTGTAAAGATTATTAATTATCACAGGGCAGAAATAAATCTGACAGTCGCTGCACTTGGCTCGTTAGTAAACGAGGATTCCTCTCATTAGTTTTGTCCTGAACACGACTTCGTCTCCCCTGACCTGTTTCTTTCCCTGCGATTTAGGGTTTCACGTATATCGCTCCATCGGTCCTGGAAAACATCAAAGAAAAATTCTCGTATGAGCCAAAAATCCGCTCACCCCGACGCATCACGGACAGCCCAAGGACACCGCTCAGGTAATGTCAGCGTGAGAAACGAGCATGTTTGTGTTGCGACGGACGATCCTCAGGCTGATGCCTCTGGTACAAATGCTTTTCATACAGAAGTAACATTTGCCAGATGTCGTACCGCACTAAAAGTATGTTTTTTGGATAAAATGATCACTTATGGGCTTTAGATATAGTGCAGATTCTCAGTCAGCAATTAGCTGAAAAACAAGTTAAAATAAATATAGTTAACATTTTATTTTGTAAGTTGTGGTGCTTTTATTATAAAATTAGTGGCATGATGTCCTGTGATAAGAGGCAGCAGATCATAAGTCCTGCATGTTCCAAGCTTAGGAGAGGCTGAAGGAGAACACGAATTACGTTTGGGAACACAAGTCAGTCCTGACCTAAGTGACTGTGACATGAGCTGCATGAAACATCAGGTTGTTGCTCCCGAAGGAGTTTCTATAAGTTCCTAAATTCAAGAACTTACTGTGTTTTTCCAGCCCGGAGTCAGTTTTTACTCAGTGAGTTCAATAAAGACATGAAAGGTCCAGCTGACCTCCTGTGTTAGTTTAGTCTGATGGTTTTAAGACTGCATCTGTTACTTAGATGAAGATCACACCACACTTTGACAGTAGTCAGTGCTAAAATCCTGCTGATTCTCCAGGGTACAAATACTTTTTCTCAGATCTCTCTGGTTTCTGAGGAAGCTCAGATCTTTCAGTGTGTGTGCCGCAAGATGCTGGATCTTGTACCAGTGTGCATATTTAAACCAGTGAAGGGCAGGAGGTCACTGAGCAAACTCAGTGATGTTCTCCACCTCATCTGCTCGACTCCACACTCCTGAGATTCTCCCTCAGACTCTATAGATCACTGTGTACATGGTATTGCGAGTCTCAATCATCTTTTTTTTGTTCTCCATCACAATATTTCGTCAGTTCAGCTGATAAAATCACTTGTTCTTGTCACTGTGTCTGAATTTTGCCCTTTTTCTGCTGTTAAAATACAGAAAATAATCAATCTGCCATTTTTCATCATTCACCTGTTTCTCCTCTGTCCTTTCAGCCCGGTCAAGTTTTCAGGGGGGCACTGTTGGCATCGGAGCCCCCTCGTTCCCAGCGGTGGACCCGGTGTCCTCCAGTCTCCTCAAGACCAGGCCATGGAACTGTCCACCCCAGAGCAGATGGACATCACAACCA
This sequence comes from Perissodus microlepis, assembly GCF_051167445.1. NCBI lineage: Eukaryota > Metazoa > Chordata > Actinopteri > Cichliformes > Cichlidae > Perissodus > Perissodus microlepis. The sequence goes on from NC_140474.1 coordinate 24,449,615, forward strand.
GCACCGAGGCCTCGGCCCCTCTCCCCATCCGTCAGCCTGCTGGGATCAACCTTGCTCAGATGAAGCAGCAAGCCTATCCTGTCATGGCCAAACGGCCCGAGCATCTACGTATGAACCTATGACCCCGCCGCCACTGTTTAGGAGAGTATATTTCTTGACTGTTTTTTTTTTTCTTCCTCCCACCAATGTTATTTTTTTAAGAAACAAAGCAAAAAGAAATGGATGCTAGAGACAATGAAAATCCAAAATCGCACATCCACACACTACATATACTGTCAGAACCTGGAGTTTGTGCGTGCATTTGGGACTCCGGCGTGCTATGGTTAAGTGCTACCGACGATATCACGTCTCACCACTTCCGACACCTCAGCTCTGTTGACCTTCGTCTTCTACCCCGACCCCACCCCCGCTCAAATGGACTACAACAGGAGATGTTTGGAGGAGCTGCAGCCTGTAACGTGTCTCACGGTATGCAAGCAACTCAAACTGAAATGCAGTCGGCTAGAAGATATCCAAAGTGCTTTACGCTGTTTAAAAGTGGGGGGAGGCGAGCTTCTTCTATTGGAAGAATTTGGAAAGGACTTCTCAGATAAAATGCTTCCTGTCTCTGAGTGAAAAGGTATGAATTTATTTTTTAAAAAAAAGGATTAAGGAAATTTTCTTTGAGTAGCAGACAAGAGGCGGCTCTGGTGATGATGAATATAGCTTTGTCTTAATAAACACATCAACGATGAACCAGAGAGCCTCGATTCAAAGGAGTAAAACCCCTGTTGACTTTTACAATCTTTGAGCGTCAGTGTTATGGATGATGTGTGAAATGGTTCATTTGGCGTGGGATCCCTCCCTCAGTTATCCACTCTTCAGGCATTACCACACTATGGGTTGCATCACTGGGGTTAGCCGGCACGTCACCAGGTGCACGAGCCTCATTCAGCATTAGCGTGAACCACTGTCTCTTCCCCTACCGTCACACAAAACATCAAACTGATTTCGGTGCTGCTTTCTTTGACCCACCCTCCTCAGTCTTACACCCAGCAGGAGATGCTGCGCCCCTGCTGTTTTCGGGACGTCGGACCTCACCTGACCCGTGGAATGATTCACATCGGAGACTGCGGCACCAGTTGATCTGGACTGTCTGCCGTTTTTATGCTCCAAAAGCCTGGAGCAGCATTTACAGCCTCCTTGCCTCTGCATTAACTTGTTAAGGAGCAACATTTTAGAAGTCTTGGAAAGCAAGAAAAATTATAAATAAACTGTAAAAGAAATACAAACTGCCGTGTCGTGTTTTAATTTCAAGAAAAGCACCAGGAGACCTCGTATGTTTGCATATCGTTTAATTACAAAGTTGTGCTGCGAGCACATTTGAATGTATCACCAGACATCTGATCAGTCCTTTTTCCTTTTCTTTTGTAACTGGAGATTTGAACTCATCACAAACACAAAAGGTGCAAAGTAAAAAAAACAAACTAAAGTAATTAAAAAAAATTATAATTATTTTAAAGATGGAGTAGTTTACCACTCAAAGACTAGCTTATCAGGAAATAATCTGAAACCTCTACTAAAAAACTTCACACTTTACTGATTCCCAAACAAAATCAAAACAATCACAGCGCCCTGATAATGCTGAAAAAGCTGAATCTCAGCTGTTTAAAAAAAAAATAAAACGTGGCCACAAATGAACATGAAAGGCCCCACGGTCATTTGAAGTGGTTCATTTAATGTAAACTATGAGGGACTGAACAAAAACGTGGAAAAAAAAAAACTATAAAAACGTACAGTTTACAAAACCATTTGAGTTCAAAGGTAGCCGTACCCTCACACGAACCCTGATTGTGCACTTCTGCTTTTCTATCTGACACAGTCGGACTTTTAAGTGCTGGTTTCAGAGAAATTCATTCATGAATGTGTGTACAGTATGAAAAACATCAGAAAAAACACGCCCGTCAAGTTTCACTCCAAAGGCCGCTGGTCTGAGATCTGAATTGTTTGGTGGCCATTAAATTCTTTTCATTTCTTACAGGCAACGGCAAGTAAAACCCTTATCTGCCTGCTACAAATATGTAATGATAAAAACTTGGGAATGAACCACCTGCCAAAGAGATACACTTCCACTCTTGGGCTTGTGAGATCACATTGAAACATTTTTTTTAAGGAAAGCATATCTGTGTATAGCATTATATAATAATTTCTCATAAACGTATAATCTTCAGTGGAATATCTACACAGGCATATAGAGGACATTTTTACCAACCATCAATGCTGTGTTCCAGTGTTCACTAATGTGTCAAAAAAGCTGATTGATGATAAAAAAATAAACTTTTTCCAGTGATGCTGTCACAGCTGAAAAACACTTGGCTAGTTTAGTGTTACTTATAGTCTCAAAATGGTTTTAATGCAACTATGTGTACTACTCCCTTCAAAGAGCTGAGTGTAATGGAAAGAGGAGTGAGAGACCTCTGTGCACAGCTGAGTACGAGTACATCAGTGGGTCTAGCTTTAAAAAAAACAAAACGGATGTCTCACTGGTCCTTGATTGGCCGCTTAGTTAGAAAGTACTCATCAGAGCTACACTGTCTTGATCCATGCTCAATCATCCAGGTAAGTAAATCCCAGAAAGTTGATTCCGTTAATCTGGAAGCTGTATTTTTGTTGTCATCCAAGGGACTTCTTCCATCTCGGCTATATTTGCATGATAACTGAAGCTAGCACCACTGACTAACAATGACCAACGCCATTTTTCTGGGCCATGAGAGCTAGGCTGTGCTTGTTTGAGAAGGGAGTAGTACACACTGTAGCACAAAAACTTATTCAAACAAACAAGGATGCTGTGAAGATGTCTAAAAATTATTTTTCTTTTCAAGTTAGATGAAAAAAAGTGCTTTTCCTGCAAAAACAAGGACCTTTCTAAGTGACCACAAATTTATTATAGCAAAAGCTGACCGTACTGTCCCAGCAGGTGCACTCAGCTAAGAGATCCTCGATATGCACTGCAAATGCAGACAGACTATATAGTTAAATGCCTACATCAGGTTTAATATGTGCTGCATCAATAATCTATAAATCGGGGGAATGCAGTCTATTATTATCTGGGGCCTGGCTGAATACTGAAGCATGCCAAGTATACTGTCCGGTGAAAAATCATACCAGCTGTCTTTGGAAGCTTAAAACACCTTTACCTGGCAGACTACTAAAAACCTAAATGTCCAACAGTGAAGAGTGGCACTGACCAACAATGCAATTCCATTTTTAATTGGTCCTTATTTAAGAAACACATTTATAAAGCAGTTTAGATCTCACATATCTCACTTCATGTAACCACAGATGGTTACATGAAGTATGCAATTTAGAGTCTTCGTAAGGAATATGCACTTAGCTGCCCAATCAGAAAAATAACTGGCGTATGAAAGCAGCCATATCGTTAAGTGCAGCTTTCTAAATGACAGTAGATTTGTGAAAACGAGTATTCTTCATTGTAACTTCATCTGCAAATAACTAATATTCCCTGCCTTCATTTTTTAACTACAGTGCAGCTCAGACTAAGTGGTGGTTTGTTTTTTTAAAGACTTAAAAGCTAAATAAGGCACAAATTACTTTACTGGAAAAAAAACCTACTCAGAAAGTCATTTTAAGAAAATATTGAGGGGGAGGTAATTTAGCTGGATTACTACACGGACTGAGTTAAACTGCATATACTTAGGTCAGATTTAGTGCTTCTGCATATCCTGACTGTCTTTCCCTCAAGTATCCTTTTAACGTAGACCAAACAAAGGTGTGGCAGGTGAACGAGTCTGTCTAAAGTTCTTCCTTTACAAGATTTCTTCTGTGAAAGGTTTAGAAAGGATGATGTGCTTCTGCCATTTGGGGTAAAAAAAAAACAAAAAAGAAAAACTGCACAGAGCAGCATAGCCTGGCCATCCAAGCACGTTTAAACGAACCCAAAACATGACCTAATCTTTGACTGAGCTCTTTTTGGTTAAGCGATTTCAAGCAGCAGGATATATATGAGAGCCAAATCAAGATAACTTTGTAGCTATAGTCTGAGGGTTGTTTCAGTAGGGAGTACAATATCATTTACTATTAGTGAGATTAATGACAAGACAAAAATAGTGAATATCTTCACGTATGTATAATTCAGCGTGACAGAAGCAAAGCGTGGGGGTAAATGCTTTCTGAATGTAGCAGCTAGAGCAGGGCCGGAGACACGGGATGTATGAGGATGGAAGTAGTTCAGCAGTTTTTGGTGTAGTAAATGAAGGTCGAGTGAACCAAAGAGTGCCTGCGGAGTAGATGATAGTGCGTTCTCCTCAGTTCACTCTGCACTTCCATGCAGCCGGGCTCTGCTCCTGCAGACGCCTCATTTTCTTCCCTAACCACACCCACCAGGCTAAACCCATCACAACACAGACCACAGACTCCACGTAGTAACCGTCCAGTGTTGTCACACAGACGCCGCCTTCCTTCACACACAGCTAGAGGTTTGAACATGGGAGAAAGAATTATTTGAACTTTTAGAGCATTATAGAAGAGAACACACACACACCATCTTGCCCCATCCTCATCGTCTGATCACTTACCAGAGCCTCTTCAGAAGAGCCGCAGCTCTGCCCAGCAGCCCCCTGGCATTCCTTAGAGGTCAGCGGATCGACCAGCCACAGAGCCACAGTGGAAGGCCAGTTTCCTCCGAGGTTAGTGACCGTGTTCAGCAGGGTCATGTAGGTCCCGCCGATAAGGGGGTCACTCACTTTGGCATGGAAAGCCATGCAGGCCACATACATGCTATACAACGCCACCTGGAGAATAATAAACAAAAAACAGAAGGTTAACAAAGTTCTTTCAGTCTACTATAACCTGATTTTTCTTGCTTAATTATCTTATTAATTCAGTTTTGTTGGCAAATTTCTAAAGGACTGCAGTCCTGTATAGTGTTTGTTCAGGTAGGCCATCAAATCCTCAACTGGCAAATCAGCTAATGATTCACCTGGAACTTCTTCTCATCCAGCACATCCTTGTCACAAGGGGGCAAGCTCTGCATGTCGGATGCCCTTCCTGACAGCCGCAGAGGGGAGTGTCTCTGTCGGTGGACTTGACCAGCGGCCTTTTGCTCCCCAAGTGAATGTTTAAGCCACTCTACTGTTAACCTGCATACATTTTCTGCATATCTTGAAGCTGCTTTGCAACCCATCTCCACTCAGCTTCTGTTTTCATGCTCTGTATAACCTAATCAGTCCCTGTTGGCATTGATGGCTGCTCTGTTATGTGCTGGGCTCTTGCTCCTGCTCTGCCACAACAGAGCCACACTGCCTGATATCAATTACAGCAGATGGAAATAAGAGTCTTCTTTTGACTACAGCGGCTAGTAGTCTTTTCACAGAGGCAGTAAGCTGGAAGACACTGTAGCACTCTGGACTAGAAAATAAGAACAGCAAAGAAATTGCAAACCTGATGCAATGCATAGCTGAGCAGCACTACGGCATAGTAGTAAACTGGGAAGGCTCCTTCTTGTTTTACGCTGGGAGTCCACCACACTAGCAGAGAAAACTCCAATCCGATAAGCAGCCTGCAGCATAGAACAAGATCGTTTTAGCTTTCTGTTTACTGAATGTGTGCGTAGTGTGTGCAGAATGCGTTACCACCTAAATGGGAAGGCCTTGTAGAAGATGTCCAGAGGTCTGGGCCCTGCTGTGTATCTACTGATGACCACTGGTAGGAAGATCTGGAGAGGTACCATGGGCACTGCTAGCAATGCTAGCTGCTCTTTGGGAACTCCAGCCTCCATCAGCTTCAGACCTGTAACCGCATCTGCTGCAGAGAAACCCATCTGAAACACAAAGAGAGTGGAAAAAATTACATTTCCACCTGGCAAATATCCAAAAGTGACACCTTCATGTATCCAATAGTGACCAATTACCTTAGCAGTGAGAAGCAGGAGACAAAAGGTAAAGACTGTTGGCATCTTGATGATGGATAATAGCAACTTGTAGGTTTCCATGACACCCTGTGTTTCCTCCGGGGTGGTAGTCGTTCTTCTGCCACGTACATTTTCCCTTTTAAAGATGGCAACCAGAGTGGTGGAAATCAGGAATACCACACCCCAAAAGAACAAGAAATCTGCACCGGAGGAAACAAAAGACCAAAACTGCTGTTTATTCACCAACAGAAATATATTTGACTTTTTTTAGGGGTTATGGATAGAAAGTACCTGACAAGGTAACAATGCCGGTGTCTTTGGGCACTATTCTGAGGTATTTGTTGCAGAAGTCAGGAGACTCCAGAGCCAGAAAGAGCACATTTCCCAGGAAGTAGCCAGCTGTCTGGCCTACAGAGTTGCATGTAGATGCATAGCCCACATTTTCTCTGGATAACATAGTCAGTGCCCAGCCATCCACAGCTATATCCTTAAATAACAAGGAGGTAAAGAAAGGAAACGCCTTTTATTTATCGATCTAAATATCTGTCTGTATCATGGTGTTTAAAGAAGCTTACCTGTGTGGCTGCCAGGAAGGCAAGCATGAAGAAGACAGCAGTAAGCGTAACCACATCTGGTCCTCCCTTACTCTGCAGCAGTGACTCAACCTTTGCAGAAAGGTAGAGCATGAAGAGGCCCAAGAGGTACTGTGTGGGCACCAGCCATGACTTTCTGCAGAAACATGAGGAAGACATAATTAGGAGAAGGATGCGCAGTCTATCAAGACTGTTATATCAAGTGTAATAACATGGATACAGATTAAAACATCAGGGTAATCAGCATCCAGATGTATTTCTTACCTCCTACCAAACCTACTGAAGTACAGAGCGTCCACCAGGGGTGCCCACAAAAGCTTGAGACTAAATGGCCAGAAGACAAAGCTGAAGAAGGCTTGGTCTTTGTAGCTGACATTCTTACTCTGCAAAATCAGAGGGATGCTTCCACCCAGTCCAAGAGGAATCCCCTGCAGCACATAGAGAAATAGAAGCAGCGACACATTCCCCAGCTCGCCGCGTATCCCAGACCTGCGAGGCGACCCTCGCAGCAGAAGAGAACCCTGCTCTCTTTCGTCTTCTATCCCCGGCTCAGAGAAGTCACTCTCCATGTCGTTCATGTTTTCAGGTGGGAGGGTGCCACCCACCTGCTTCCTCTGCCTCCCGTTCTTGTGTCTGATTAAATTTGAGGACTCCATAATGGATTAGTGGGCCTCAACCCTCCAGTCCTATCAGCAAATCTTCAAAAGGAGATGAGTGAAAACAACTGATACAACTAAACCGATTTTTAGTTGAGAGATTTTTAGTTGAAGCTGCTATAAATGCCTTCAATCATTTAGTTTGTACAGTGACAGCATTATGGGAAGCAGAATCATGCTGATCAAAGCAGATAGGTTTATATTATTTTAATATGCAATGGAGAAGCAGTGAAAAGGTGCAGTGAGCAACAAACAATGAAATGGTGAATTCATTGGACTGAACAATTCTGATGAAGACGAGAAAGTGAGTTTGTGAATAACGTTCAAATTACGCTGCATGCACATGGCAACACATCAGAAAAAAGATGACCACATACCAGTGCGCCTGTGCAAATACTTTGCATTAATCATAAACTGTGACAGTCACTCATTGTTGGGGTTGAAGGTAGAACTGACGACTGCATGGAATCACAAAAAATCAAAATAAAACTAAGTTAAACCCTGATCTATGATAAAATAAGAGTACAGTAAAGAGAAATAAGTCCAATGGAGATGCTAAGGTTCACTATATTCAGAGTACAATAACACGCAGGGTCCCGCTCTCATCTGAAAACTACCAAGTGTTACAGAAAAGTAGAAATAAAACACATCAAATCAATATAAGACGTTTTCAAATACATACAAAGCACATGTAAGTTGAAAAGGTGAAACACATGAATTTAGACATACCTGGTGATGGCAGCATGCCAGATCATAAAACACAGGCGGTTGAATCACAGAATTAATCAACGGAAAAATCAGCTCATTCAGTTTTTTCATTCAGAGGTAAGAGACATCTTCATAAAGACGAGAAAACACAAGGAAATGAAAAGCGTTTCACTTATAACTCTCACATCGGTGGACATCAACACAGCCGAGCAAGGAAATGCGACAAGTACAGCTTACAAATGTGTCCGGCGCCTACAGCTGACGTGTCAAAATATGACTGCATGTAGTTCCGCTTCAGTGTACGTAACGTCTAAATATTGGTAAAAAATACACTCAAGCGGAACTACAGTTGGTATCATTCACATAAAGCATATTACACAAAATGTAAAATTAACTTTAAATAAAAATCAGACCTACAAAAAATAATGAACTGTTAAGTTCTAGTTTAGTGCTGTAAATAAATGCAGTGAGTACAAATGTCAAATTAAATCACATAATTCATATAATTATAATAATCATATCATTTCTGTCAATTTTCTGTCATTCAGCCACAGTGTTGGAGATAAAATGTTAAATGTTAAGAACAGGAAGTTAGTTAGTGCGTGAAGTGATAAAGTTTGCAGTTAATAAAATTAACAGTTAACATATTTTGTTATATAAGTCCATTTACTAGTTTTCCAGCAGTATTTTTGACATATAACAGCCACAAAATACTCAATATGTCATTTACATTAAAACTATAAAACTGTATTACAAACAATTTTCTGTATTTTTAATCTTTGTTGTTATTTTTTTTATTTGTCGCCCAGCTTTTAACACTTTTTTTACAGGGTTTTTTTTGTGTGTGTGTGTGTGTTTGTGGTTTGTTTTTTTGTATTTGTTTTGTTTTGCTTTGTTTTGTTTTTTTGTCACAGTTTACACACAACCCTGTTTTTTCTCTTTTGTGTGTGTGTGTGTGTGTGTAGTAAACTACCGAGACTATAAACAATAAATACTTTTTGGATAAAGCATATCTCATTTTAATCCCATCTTATTTTAATTTAATATTTCGTCTCTACCTGAATCTCTTTTGGCTGTAAACTTGTAAGAGTGAAAATTTGGTTTAAAAAAATCACCAACAAACCAAAAACAAAATTTGAACATGGGTGGGTGCTTTGTGCAATAAACTTAATTGAATCACAGTTTTTCCACAGTGTTGTGATTCTAATCATACACAGTGGTTTGGATGACTTTTCCACATGCAGCATTAGGATAGTGTTGCTGCAGTTCAACCTCTTTCAGTGTGCAGTAATTAGTAGTTTGCCTAACGATGAATGTAATGATCCATAATGCATATTAATTAAGCTGCTGTATTATTGTATGCTGCATGGCAGCCCTGGATTATGTTAACTAATTAGGAAATTTTATTCATGCATCATTACTGAAAGCCTGTTACTACAATCACGCTTCTTCTCATTCATCTTTTAGACTGTAGGGTGAGTTGAGCTACTCCTGAACTTTGAGAATCCAGATGAAAGCACATGATAGCGATACTGTAAAATCAAAATGAAGAAGATACGGATCGAAAACTCTTCAACCACCCCACGGGTTTTAAACAGGGCTCATACTGATGTTTTCTTCTCGATCAAAAGATCTTTTGGCGAGGGTCATGATAAACCCATTACCCCACATTTAATTTAGAGAAAATGAATGACAGCATGCTTGGCCTTGTGGTTGCCATGAGTGCATGTGAAGCTGCTTATCCTCACAGATGGCATGTGACAACACACACGGGCATATTTGAGAATATCAGCATGTGATGGAGACTGTGAAGCTGCAGTTGCACTCATGTGAGGATGTCGGTGTCGGTGTAAATCTACACTGAACTGCTCTGGGGCTCCACACTGCCAGCCGCTATGATATGTCTGAATTACTCTATTGTAACCCCATAAAGTTTGACTATCAATGTGCACAAATTATGTCATCTAGAGGGCTCTTGTATCAAACTATATATGAATCACCAAAAACCTGCAGACAGGGATCTTGAGCCTACTTTTACACTATATGCTGGGGTGAATTATTCAAACCATGCCAATGATTAGGATTATTTGAGCAGATTACTTTATGTCACATGAGGACTGCTACAGTGGTTACCTTATTGGTTGGTTTATATCATCTGACTGGCCTTAAAGGACACATTACAATACATTACAACAAATCTATGATTGGTATTTTCCCCTGGTCACGTTATGTTGTTCATCACATTTTCCACTGGATGGTGCTAAAATCAGCACATCTGAATATACTGTAGTAATTCTCAGATTCACGCACCTTAAAATAGTCCAACTCCCCTTCTCAGGGATATTTAATGGCTATTTCGTTTTTCACTTAACACGTGACTGACCTTGTGATCTCCAAGAGCTGGCTTTTTCTTTTTTCATCAAGCCTCCAGAAATAATACTTTAAAGTGTGGCAACCTTGAAGCATTCATTGCTTCTTCTTGTTGCCAAATGACTGAGAATCCAAACTGGAGACGGAGAGATGGCTACATAGCAGCAATTTCTGCAAGCAAGTTGGGCCTGGGTGGGTGCTGGTCTTTGAAGTATGCAATAATCTATAAGTATAGAAACTGTGGCCACTGGAACATTATTATTGGCGAAATGAATGGAAACTGAATGAGTGAATGTAACTCTTAGTTTCTTCTTTAAGCTGCCTGAAAATACATGGAAACAGTTTAATGTCACCCACACCTGGAACATCTAGTACAGTAGATGTGTTAAAGTACAGCGAGTTCCTCTCACATATTTGATGCTCCTGCCTGACAGAGACTGAGGTGTTATCACTGGAGCTACCTTATATTTCAGCATATACCGTTAAACTATTCCTGAAATTCACACTTTTGTCTGTTTTGACTGATAGACTCATTTTAAGTCCCCAAACAAACATATAGTAATGATAGGCTGAGGAACGAAATTTAGCTAGATGCCCAGCCCCCACGGGGGCCCTTCTCCCTTACTCTGGTTATTTAACTTTTCGCTCCACCCATGACATATTCGCGCTACATATTTACTTAGCCTGTTCCCACTATGAAAGTTATTTCCCGGCCAGAGGAGGAGAGACTGTGACATCTTCAAACCAACAGCCCAATCTGCTTTTCCAACAGTAGTCGGCGTGCTGAGCCAGGAGCTAACCAGCAGCCCTCTCTCTGTGAGACCTGGGACAGCAAGGCGAAGGGGAGAGCTCATTCCACAACACGGCAGTCATCCATGGCTCTGTGCAACGGAGACAGCAAGGTCAGTTGAGCGGGAGATACCCGGGGCTCCAGTATAAGGTAGCCCTGGTGACTTAGTGCTAGGACCCGGGTTAGTGCTGTAGTCCTCCCCCCGGTTAATTTCGGCCTCTGTGTACCTCGGGGGGGGGGGGGAAAGTTAAGAGAGCATGCAACGTTATCAACAGTGCTGCTGAGGAGGAGCAGTGTGTGCCTGTTGCAGTGTTACATTAACATGTTGCTCATAGCTGCTAACAAGCCGGACGTGATAACTAATTGATGTTAAACCGTGAAAAAAAAAAGGTTTCACTAATTTTCCCAGTAAACGGGGTTGCCCTTCTCTTATGGTGGACCCCCCAACCCCCAAGACACTTCAGCTCCAAGCACCGCGTGGGTTTTAGCATAGCTCCGCTAACCTAGCAGCTACTCACAGCACTGCTAACAGGCTAACGCTCGTTACTACTGTTTATTCCAGCGGTGCGCTAGCTCGCTACACTGATAAACTGTTAGCTAGCTGTGGCCGGGCGCTCACAGTTTGTAGTGACAGCACCGCAGAGCAAGAATGTTGTTTTACGATAGCGTCCGTGTTCTTTAAGTAACCGGAAATTGTGCTTGTGCTGAACTAATTTACCTCAAGCGGTAGCTGTCACACACTCTTCGTGCTAACGTTCGTTAACTGTCAGTTTGCTAACATCGTCACGAAGCTAGTGTGTGAGCCAACTTGTGGTTTACCTGTCTAACAATTGCAGCGGCTTACAGCTGCCTTATCAGCTGATATGGTGAAGTTTGCACTGGAACGATAGTGTTTTTTCTCTCGTGATTACTCTGCTTCAGCCCATGTTATTACCGGTTCTGCTTTAAAGGTTAAAATTGGAGGTGAGGGGGGTACCCAGCAAGTTGTTTTCAGAAACATTTACGGCGGAAGTTTCCCACTGACCACGTGGGATAATGTTTGTCTAATGTGTACCCACTTCGGCTGTTTATAAAGAAAAATTGATGGCACACTTCCCACAGAGCATGCATGCGTTTAAATAAATAACATTTGCATATAGATGAGTGCTGAGGATCAGAGTTTGAACTGCTTCAAATACTACCTCAGTCTTGATAATGTCTAACTTGTGAGATTCATGTGATGGGCTGAATGGTTGCAGCACATTTTGCAAAATTTGCTGTCCTTCTCTGTTTCAGCTCACATGGCAACAATTATGTTAGGCTTTATTGAGTCACAGCGCTGGAGGAGAGTAAACTCAAGAAGGAATTGAGTTGCCTTCTGCTGTCAGACCACTAGAAAGCTAGTCACCTCACATGCAAATCTTCACTAATCTTTCTAAATGTGTGTCCACAGCTGGAGATCAGCAGCGCAGAGCAGAATGGGTCATGTGAAGGGGCGGTGGCGATCCTCGATGCTGGGGCGCAGTATGGGAAGGTGATTGACCGAAGAGTCCGAGAGCTGTGCGTACGCTCTGAAATCCTCCCTTTAGAGACCCCGGCCTTTGCTATCAGAGAACAGGGCTTCAGGTGAGCACATAAACGCATCTCTACTTGAGATGTTTTATTTCATGCCTGTCATCATGTTTAATCACACTACTGTGTCAATGTAGAAGCTTTGAAGTGCTTTATAATGCAGTTTTACATGATTGTTTTCTTTGTGTTTCATGCCTCAGGGCAATAATTATTTCAGGAGGTCCAGCGTCTGTGTATGCGGAAGATGCCCCCTGGTTCGACCCTGCCATATTCACTATAGGAAAGCCCGTCCTTGGGATTTGCTATGGGATGCAGGTATGCACACAATAAAATAAACTGTGATTGTATTCTTAAGAAAACCAAGTCTACTTCCACAAGGCTCTTGTCAAGGAAACATTTTTTACACAGATTGCCTCTAAGTAGCAACACGTTACTGTCACTCTGCTTGAACCAGTTCCTCAGCTCTCCCACACCAGCTGGGACTTCATCACCTTCTTCAAGAGTACTTTTACACTGGTGGAAGAGAAGAGTAATACTTACTCTCTTTTCCCAGTGAGACAAAAAAGTAACAAGTACATTTCTTTACATTGCAGGCAGTTTTACACTCCCTGTAGCATATGTTTCCATTACTTACCTCTGGTGTGCGTGTGTGTTGCAGATGATGAATAAAGTTTTTGGAGGAACGGTACACAAAAAGAGTGTAAGGGAGGATGGAGTCTTCAGCATTGGACTAGACAACACTTGCTCCCTTTTTAGGTATTGTAATTTCTTGTAACTTGGATATGTAGTGTTTTGTTATGTTCTACATACAGACCACATACATAGTAGTTGTTTTCATGCTGATGTAAAGGGGCTATTACACAAATGAAGAGTCTAAGGTAGAGGGTGTAGTCTTTATTTCCCTTATATAAACAAAGTGCTGAAAACAGTAACATGCATAGCAGATTTAATGAATCGTGTGTGTGTGTGTGTGTGTGTAACCTATCAGAGGCCTTCAGAAGGAAGAAGTAGTCTTGCTGACCCATGGAGACAGTGTGGATAAAGTGGCAGATGGCTTTAAAGTGGTGGCCCAATCAGGGAACATCATTGCTGGTGAGCAGGACACAAGAAATGCGTCAATCCTGTTGAATATAATTCACAAGTATATTATGGTAAACTACAAAAGCAGCTTTATTTGGACTTGATGTTAAGTAAGCCTGAGGCTGTATCATATATATTTACATCTCACATAGCCTTTGAAGATGATGCTAATTTGTGTTCTGGGTAAAAGTGCTTTTCCCCGACATCTAAACTCTTGGTTTTTTCTTAAAGCTTACTAAATGAGCCCCTTAAAACATCTCTGTTTTCTCTTTAGGGATCGCCAACGAGCAGAAAAAGCTGTATGGGACGCAGTTTCATCCTGAGGTCGACCTGACGGAGCGAGGCATGGAGATGTTGCGTAACTTCGTGTTTGAGATTGCGGGCTGCACGAGTAACTTCACCGTTCAGAGCCGCCAACAGGCCTGCATCAGTGAGATCAGAGAAAAAGTAGACAAGTCGAAAGTGCTGGTGAGTGATGATTGGGGGGGGACCAAAACTACTGAATATTTACTGTGGGAGATGATTTAACTAAAAGGCTGAAGCTAAAAAGCTGACAGTGAAGTGTGGTAGTCGCTCAGGAGGCGATGACAGTAGCAATGGTGGGAAGTTAAGTAGAACCAATTAAACTCTCAAATTAAACCCTGTTGCATCTGAAAAGAAGGTAGCCCACTCCCAGAGGGGCTTCAAACTGGGTTTCATCTCAGGGGAGGGTGAAGGCGATAATTGAGTGTGGAAAATGGGCTTAAAGTACTGATATTACACTGTACAGTGTGTGGGATAGTTGGTAATATCTGTGACAATACTCTCATTCTGCTGTAGCGTGTTCCTGCAGCGAGTACAGCATTTTGGATCATTTCCAGGAGCAGGTTTAATCTTCTCTTTCTTAGGCTTAATATTTAACAGCCTGCCAACAGATGAAACACCAGATGTGTGTATGACTAATAAAACAAGAAGCCTAAATAAATATAAGCCACACATTTGCAGATAATTAGTGGGTACTCTGAGTTGTGAAAATTGGGGCCAGGTGGTGAAGAATCAGATTTAATCTTTGCTCAGCTTTATCTCTGAGACACTGTTTCTTTCTGATGATACTCGCAGGTGCTGCTGAGTGGTGGAGTAGACTCAACAGTCTGCACAGCCCTCCTGAACAAAGCTCTGAACCAGGACCAGGTGATAGCAGTTCACATCGACAACGGCTTCATGAGGAAGAGAGAAAGTCAGAGCGTGGAGGAGGCCCTTACCAAGCTGGGAATCAAACTCAAAGGTAGGGATCCAAATTCTGCAGTTCTTAAGCGTGTACATGAGGTATTTATTTGAAATTCAATTTTATCACACGTTATTTTTATTTTTTTCTGAATTAATTGCAGTCTTTTAATACGTTCAGGTTCTTATTTTGAATAGTTTTCACTTTATGGAGTTACCCTTTCCAAAATGTTGCGACTAAAGCGCATTCTTGTTTATTAAAAAAAGGCTAGCAGTCTTCTGTACCTGCTGCTGGCTGAACGGCTCTGTTTTCACCAGCTGCACAGATGCACAGATATTCATTACAGTGCACAGCGGTTACAAAGTTAAAAGATGGTTAAACTTTGACCTTCTTTGCTCACTGGAGTGACAAACCTTGGCTGCACAGCATAAGCCACTGCAAATAATAATTTTCAGACAACCATGGTGCCATCGTTGTGACCTGTCTGAAAACCACTTACATCAGTAAACACAGGTGCATTCTGGGAAAACATTATCTGCCAAAGCCAGATCCCTTTCTCCTTGTTGCTTTATTATTTTGGTCACCCTCCTCCACCACACCAGTTTTATTCTATTCAGCTCTGTAGTTGAGTAACAAAACCACAAGCTTACACCTGAGAGTGAAAGTAAAGTTGGGACTGAGTTTTTGTTTTGCTGTTAACCCTGTGGTTCGTCTTCCTTCAGTGGTAAATGCAGCGCACACCTTCTATAATGGAACAACAACTCTTCCCATCTCTGAGGAGGACAGGACACCACGGAAACGCATCAGTAAAACACTGAATATGACCACCAACCCTGAGGAGAAAAGGAAAATTATTGGAGACACATTTGTCAAAGTGAGGATAAGTTTGAGTACTTTATTGGAAAGTGTTATTTGTTGATGGTGACATTTAAGTTCTTTTCTCTGCCACCGTACTGTTCTGACTGTATGAATTGTCCTATATCACAGGTGGCAAATGAAGTGATTGGAGAGATGAATCTGAAACCAGAAGAGGTTTTCCTGGCACAGGGTACCTTGAGGCCTGATCTTATTGAGAGCGCCTCTCACCTCGCCAGTGGTAAAGCAGAGGTCATCAAAACACACCACAACGACACTGAGCTCATCCGCAAACTCAGAGATGAGGTAAATCTAATTTCCCTAACCTTCTTAGCTACCTACTTCAGTTTATAGCCATATTATTTGCAATGACGTAGATGCATGGTTCAAGGAGAGCTTTATTGGAGTTGAAATCATAATAAGAAGCACAAAACATTTACATCGCTTACGCTCCAGCTCACAACACTACTGACGCGTCTTTGTCTTATTGGCGTATTCATTGTCATGGATTATTTGCTGTTTGTTGTTATGTGCAGCCTCTTCTTGTGAATGCACAGCTGTTTGACACCTAAGCGTAATGCTAGCCCGCTCACTGTGCATTGCTGATTCTTGTCTGTTGTAATCCTCCAGGGAAAAGTAATCGAACCGCTGAAAGATTTCCATAAAGATGAGGTGAGAGCACTGGGGAGAGAGCTTGGCCTGCCAGAAGAGATTGTGTCTCGGCATCCTTTCCCTGGCAAGTACATAAACTCACAGGCCTATAATGTTACTGTTCTGACTGAACTTTACAAAAGTGTAAATATAATTACTGAGTCACACTAGAAGCTTTGCATCCTTCATTTGCTAAAAGTGTAAATATAATTCCTGAGTCAGACACTCAAAGACTCACTTCCTTCATTTGCTCAAAGTGACGGTCATTCCACTTTTTCTCTAGGTCCTGGTTTGTCCATCAGAGTGATTTGTGCAGAGGAGCCTTACATCTGTAAGGATTTTGCTGAAACAAACAACATTCTCAAAATCATTACAGACTTCTCTGCAAGTGTCAAAAAGGTAAAGGAACTGCTGACGTACAGCGAAATCCCAGCAGTGTGATATCATTTGTCTGTATTGTTATCATAACGCGTCTTGTCACTGTTTTTGCTTGTGAAGTTACAGATAACTGCAAGATATCGCACAGTAACTCAAATGTTGCGATGTGATAAGCTTGGATGGCAACCCTCCAAACATGCTTTGAGGAGATTGAACTAACACAGCAGATTGTATGCTCTATGTTTGCGCTGAAGCTTGCTGCTAATTTTACTGATAATCACTGGAAACACTTCTCAGCTAGTTTTATCACTTCAGTTGTTTTGGGAAATCGATAAAGTTTTATTTTCAGTTACAATTTTGGCTTCCAACAAATACATTTTTCCCCCAAATTCACTCCCAGCCATGTTGTGCTAGATACAGGTCAGTTCATACTGAATTTACACTTGTGGTTAAATAAAATCTCCTGACAGGGCTGATGGACATATTGTAAGCTCCCGTGAAAGAGGATATTGGTATGTCATTTGATGAAAGAGCAAGCAAAAATTTTGCAAAGTTTGAAATTGATAAAGTGTTGTTGAAAACTACTAGTCACATCGTCAGAGCTTCAGTGGTTTGTATATTGCAGGCTGCTGTCTTTCAGTTCCACACTTACAAGGTGCTTTTATTCCCGTCTCCTCTCCAGCCCCATGCCTTGCTGCAGAGAGTCAAGTCGTGCATATCAGATGAAGAGGAGGAGAAGCTCATGCAGATCACCAGCCTTCATTCACTCAATGCCTTCCTGCTGCCCATCAAAACTGTTGGTGTCCAGGTGAGACAGCTGATCAAATTACATACCGTTAAAGAAATAGGAAAAGACATTGGACAGAAACTGCTGGCATATGTTTTGGTCAGTAAGAAAATGTAAGTTTTATTGACAATTTGTGGATATTAATGTAAACATCTTTCCCATGTGATTTTGTAAAAATCTCATGTATTTATCTTTAGTCATGATTAAGATAATGTGGAGAATCCAAGTGTTCTCAGGTCCAGTGAAAACTTGACAAAGTATATGTTGCCAGCTGTTTGTCTGTTTCTGCGTTATAAATGTAATTAAGTGGTCAGCCACAGGACCAAGACACACCCAAACAAAGAGTGTCAGCTTCTCTGTTTTAGAGTCTTTCTCCCTGTAGTCTGTGGAGGGTGTGTCCTGTAGTAACCGTTAAATATGCCAAAAATGTTGAATTAGTCACCACTACTTTCCTCACCCACAACGCTGCAGTCAGACAGTGTGTAGGTGTCTGTTAGTACTTCCTGTCTGAAGCCAGAGGTTTAAATTTGCCCTCAACCTCAAAATGGGACAGACTGTGGGCAAACACTGGCAGCTTTTAGCGGCTTTTCTAAAAGTGGAAGCTGACATTTAGAAACTTTTAGTTTTGTCACACAAAAACAAATTTTAACAAAATGCCTTTCATACTTTATAACATGTATGACACGTTGATTTTTGGCTAGATGGTAAGAATAAGAACATTTCCTGTCTCAGGGTGATTGCCGGTCCTACAGTTATGTGTGCGGTGTCACAAGTAAAGAATCTCCACACTGGGAATCGCTCATGTTCCTGGCCAGACTCATCCCTCGCATGTGCCATAACATCAATAGGTAAGTCATAAAATCAGGTTTCATTCGTCCACCCTCAGTGGACAACCGGGCAAAACCCTTAGATTCATTCACGCCTCTCTTCTTTTTTCCAGAGTTGTGTATGTATTTGGGTCTCATATGAAGGAGCCGCCAACAGACATTACTCCAACTTTCCTGACCACGGGTGTTCTGAGCACGCTCAGACAGGCTGACTTTGTAGCTCATTCTATTCTTAGAGAGTCTGGTAAGTGCACGCTTTCAAATGTTTAAAACCTCATCTATTTTAGAATATTTAAGACTGAAGATGATTTAAAAGGGGAAAATACCCCAAACAAACATTGTTATCGCAAAGAAGAAAACAAATCAAATCAAGACAAGTAGTAGAGATGGTAGAGTTATTCATTTAAAACAGGAAGCACATTCTCCAGGAAGAGATTACCCCTGTCAGGCTAGAAATGTTTCATTAAGGATAAAACAGTGTTGCATTGATTTGCAGTGATGCTTTCTGCCATACCAGCATACCATGTGACCATCATCAGATCTGCTGTGTAGTTCTACTGTTAAAGTAAAAATTAAACTAGGCATCTTTACATTTTAGTTAACTGATATAAGAATTGAGACCAATTTTCAGAAAAACCTGTAACTAAATGAAATGACATTGTGTGTTAATAAAATATACAGGAAATAACTTTAGTTTTAGTCTTTATAATTCAAATTATTATTCAAATTGGGGACGTTCATAGCAACTAAGAAAGTAATTGCTAGGGGGGAAAAAAACAAAACAAAAAAAGAGTTTAGTCTAAGGGTGTGTTTTCAAAGCTGTAGTTGGTTTCCTGTGGACAGAAAGAGGTGATGAGTTTTTAAACTTGTAGCTTTTTCCTGTGGTTTGGTTGTTTTCACACAGCGAAAAGTGCAAGTGGACTCAAAGCAAACCAAAATGTGTCACGAGAGAGAATGTTGAGTTCCCTCATTGGCCAGATGTGTCTGGGGCAGGAGCAACAAAAGTAGACACAGGAAGAAGATGCTGTGAGAGAACGGAGAATTTACGTTCATTTCACGGTCTCCTGTACAGACCTTTGCACATTTGTAGTTCCTTCCCACATTGAGAATACAGAACAGGTGTAACAGTTACAAGTTTTTAGTTCAAACATGTAACGCACCGCTGGTAGTTGGTTCAGATCTTGGTCTGATCACGTTCACGCCACGAACAAACCACTCTGGAGTCTGTTTGGAACTGCACCAAGACCACCTCCTCCAAATGGTCTCAGTGTGATGTTTTTGGTCTGAACCAGAGTATGATTACCGTGTTCACATCTGCACTAAGGGATTAAACCAATGCTAAATATATAAAAGCATAACATAATATTAAAATATGACAAATTACAATAAACTATCCAGCCATTTTCTTTCGCTTATCTGAAGTTGGGTCGTGGGGGCAGCAAGTAGGGAAGCCCAGACCTCCCTCTTGTCAGTTGCCTCCTCCATCTTATCTGGGGAAACGTCAAGTAGTTCTCAGGCCAGCCAGTTGAAATAATCTCTCCAGGGACCTCCTCAGAATAGGATATTCCCAGCTGGAACACCTTACACAGGATGTGACCACCTCAATAGGCTCTTCTTGATGTGGAGGAGTAGTAGGAGTAGCACCTCTACTCTCAGCGTCTCCTGAATCACCAAACTCTTCACTGTGTCGCTCAGGGAGAGCCCATCCACCCTTCAGAGGAACCTTATTTCTGCTGCTTGTTGCTATGAAAACATTCTTTGTCCTTAAAAAAACAAAAAAAACCCAAAAACCTTAATAGTGTTATCAAAACGATCAAGCCTAGATCAGCAGATTTATGGAGTTTGTCAACAACAATGCTCTGTCTTTTCTGCCAGGTTTTTGTTTCCTTTGGCTATTTTATGCTTAACATCTGTTTCCCCCTTCAGGCTATTCTGGGAAGATCAGCCAGATGCCGATCATCCTCACCCCCCTGCACTTTGACCGTGACCCACTGCAAAAGCAGCCATCATGCCGGCGCTCCGTGGTGATTCGTACCTTCATCACCAGCGACTTCATGACAGGAATCCCTGCTATGCCAGGCAACCATATCCCAGAGGAGGTATACCATCGTTAAACCTTTACAGCTAATATTTTTTCTGCATATCTTACCTTCACGGCTCCTAATTCTGGTTTTCAGGATTGGAAATGAGTGATCCAGGAATTATTTAAATTCTCTTTATTTGTGTGTTTTAAGAGTTTTTTTTTTTTGTCTTGTCTGATTCATCAGGTGGTGCTGAAGATGGTAAATGAGATCAAGAAGATCCCAGGTATCTCCAGAGTCATGTATGATCTGACCTCCAAACCACCTGGCACCACAGAGTGGGAATAAAATGCAAACATGACATCACAGTGTAGAGAACACATACACACACTCACACACATATATGTATACACACACACACACACACACACACACACACACACACACACACACACACACACACACACACACACACCCAGTGCACAAACACAATAGATATCAGTGAGGGCTGGTGAACTGCTCTCCTTTTCTGTCCTTCCACCTTTATCCCCTCCCAATCTCCCTCTGCTACCTCCCCCATCTCTTCCCTTATCTTTAACATTCCCACGGAAGGCAGACTGTACTGTGACAGGCGCACACACAAAGCCACTACTGCTCTGCTCTCCCCACCACTCTACCCCGGTCTTAATATTTTTGGCGATAGGCATTGATAAATCTTGGTTATTGATAATATATTGTCTGTTTTTGTTTTGTTTTTTAAAAACCTTCATGTACAACAGTGTATTTCCTCGCTACAGTGAAAAGGTAAATTGCTACTTCCAGGTGGCCAGAAGCTGTGAAAGTTCAGTGAGTGGACTTGGTGTTGTGCCTCAGGATGAATAAAACATGAAAGCAAGCAAACGGTAGTGTTATTAAAAGAAAACAGAAGGGGGTGGGGGTTAAAAATCTATAGCCTTCTTTTTTTTTTTTTTTTTTTTTTTTTTCTTCAGATGTTTTTGTTAAATTCTTGTAGGTGAGAATATTCTCGGCCTGAGACTATCTGATTTGTTCATTTCACTTCCTACCAAAGGTGGTGTGAACAGAAGTACAGCTGAACAGACGAGCTATGTGACCAATCAACATTAAAAAAAAAAAAAAAAAATTGTTTGTTTTGCTTTGACATAAGTAGAGTTTGCTGTAGTGATCTGTAACGTTGTGGGCTCTTGACGAAGCTAACATCGTTGACGAGCTGCTGCTGTCGGCCCTGTGGGCAGCAGTCGACCCAAGAATAGCTTCAGTATACGGACTAATGTGCAGCTGTGGAGGAGGCCAATATGACGGATAACTTTGTACGTGCCTGTTCTGTTGTTTTACTTTGGGGTTTTTTTTTTGTTTGTTTTTTTTTTTGGTGTGACCTGACCTGGACTCTGAGGATATAACAGTTTCTCCTCATGCTGCAATATGTATGCTTTTTATGAAGAAGAAAAAGGCAAGAGGTCTAATAACTTATAACTACGGTAGAGTTTATAGCCACATTGTGTCGGTTGCTGGTGTCACCTCATCATGATTTTTGTTGCTCTTGTTGTGCGAGGGCAAAAACTTTTGCACATTTCGTTGTCGATCACCCGTTCAAGCCTGGGTGCTTTATCAACATAACAAATCACACATCTGGTGGAAACTTCATCCCCGTACATCGTGTCACCCTTGTCGTGTCAAAGGTCCTCGCCCTCTGTTGCCATCTTCGACTAAAGTTCAGTGTTTCAGAAAGGCATTACTGCTTTTGTTTATCTGCGTTCTGTGCTGTCAGAGCGTTCGGCGTATCATAGTCTCTAGTCTCCAGTCGTTTAGACCTCAGTGAATGCGGCGCTCAGGTTTAACTGAGTTTTAAAAGTGTGTGGTATCACGTCAGAAGTGTCACTCGGATGTGGTGGTGCTCATGCCTCCAGAATTAGTTTTTTTTTTTTTGTGCCTCTCATCCCTCTTATATCCTTAACCTTTAGTGGCAAAGTACTCCTCATGCAAAATGAAAGGGGGAGGAAAAAAAACCCAAACTTGTCTTAACTGCAGTGTCCTTCCCTCTGTTCTGCCTTTTTATACATCTGTGTTTATGTTACGTGTCTCCAATTTAAAACGAGAAAAACAAAAAACAATAGCTAATAATGGACATATGACTTTGTAGTTCAATTTGATTGAAATATCCATGAGATTAAGTTATGCAATTCTACATCCGATTATTATTTTTCTGTTTGTGTGTTTTTAGTCAACAATGCTCATTCTCCTTAGTAACGTGCCTCAAACCAAGCCACTGCATGCAGTTTCAACTATGACATTTGTACAATGGAAAACTGAGCTTTAATAAAGATCTCAATGTTGAAACTTACCACTTCTATGAAAAGCGTCTTTTTGTAACCATTTCTGTTTTGCCTTTCAGGTTTCTGTATTCATTTTTAATTTACACAATTACCTTTAGTGGGTACACACCCAAAAGAAAAAGCACTGATACATTTCTAATAAAAATGCAGTCAAACACTAATTGTTAAGCCACAGAGATATAAAAGTCAACAGAATACTGTAATAAACAAAATTCTAGTTAATATTTTAAAATTAAAGTGGAAGTCTGCAGTTTATATTAACCCATCTTATTCCTAAAATCAGGCTTAATAAACATGACCTGCCAAAAGGCCCAGTTGGTCCACAAAGTGAAAATTGCTAAAAAAAAAAAAAAGTGCAGTTTTAAAAAATGTTTTTTTCATAATAATCATCTAACTAAATAAATCTCAGGCAAAAGGATAATTTGCTGACAATTTCAAGGCCTTTGTATTTTCAGACATTACCCCGGCCTGTCACACCAAAACAAGAATCCAAGCACCTGTTTGGATTCTTGTAGGTGCAAAGAATCCAAGAAAAAGCAGGTCTTTTATGACAGCAAAAGACCTGCTGTCTTTTATGACAGCAGGCAAAAACTTGAGTCATGTTTTTATAATGCACTTTTTACTCTTAAGGGCATCTTGAGATGCTCTTGATCTGTCTTGTAAATAGGTGGGTTATTTAATGTTAACATGCTCATTTATAACAAAAGAGCTGCAAAGTTATTGCTGGGCTGCATCAGGTTTGTGTTAACATGATCCCACAATCTAAGAGTGAATGTCCAAGAAAATTCACCCCAAGGTCAAACCTTAGGACCAAATCACAGGACTTTGTGATCAATGGAGAACAGTGGACGCAGCATATCAGCTGCTCAGCACAGCGGTAGAGGAGTGATGATTTGGGCTTGTTTTGCAGCTACCTGAACCCCCCTCAGTCTTTTAATCAACTTTAAATCAAATCTACAACAATATCTGAAAAAGAAAAGGTGACCGTAAAGATCAGTGAACTGAAACGTTTTAAAGAACAGTGGCCCAAAATTCCTCCACAATGCTGATGATATAGAAAACGATCAGTACAACTTCTTGCTACTGAGGGTTGATCTAAAAGCTGCTGAGTCATGGTGGGATGTACTAACTTTTCACAGGAGTACATACAGTCCTATAAAGGCGTTCATTTCACATGACTACCTTATCTTTCGTCACATCTAAGTTTCTTCAAAATGAACAAATGTGCTTTTAAAACCTACACAGCACATTTAAAACAACATTTAATGTAAATAATTACACATAATTGATTTCTTGCCGATCTCATCAGCATCATTCTGAAACAAATCACAAAGACCTAATCACACACTCCTGCTCCCACGCACAGACCCCTGAGGCCAAGTTTCATCATTCAACTGTAAATGCAACACAACCAAATATACGAGCTTTTAGATTGCTGCTTTCCTCACTTTAATATTACTTAATGTACTAACACAGACACATATAAAAGCTTTAGACTGTCATGGCCTTCAGTGTAATTTAGTTTTATTATGCACCTATTGTGCGCAGTCAACCATCGTTACCTAACGCGTCCCTCTGCGTGCCAGGGGTTCAGGTGTTTGCTGCTCCCCTCTGACTGAGAAACATGAGCAGACAAGCAGACAGTCACCCATCAACACACCCAGACCCGTACGCAGGGGACAAGGGACGATTTAGAAACAGTCGCAGCGTTGTAATATTGCATTTGAGACTGTACAAGTTATCACATGCAGCTGCCAATTAACTCCTGGCCGGTGGCGGTTTATCTGCAGCACAGACTAATGAACTGCTTGGTATTTTCATACAGAGAGCGCAGAGATAAACGAAATTAAATGATGGGATGTTTCTAGGAGTTTGAGGCAGATGTGTTGACGTGTTTGTTTTTTTGTGAATCTTTGGTGGATTCAAAGTCCAGATTTTGTTCCTCAAAAGAGGCTTAAACCTGTTTGCAGCCTTTGGATTTGAAGCACGCCTACTTTATTATTATTGTTACATTATTAATGACAAATTGGCATAAAGCTTGTGTGTTTAATCAAAATTTAAAAGGCCTCGTCCGTGTTTCATATTGAGAAAATACTGCTCATTTCAACTCGGGGCCCTCCTCTTCTCTTTTGCTCTGCTGAATCTGTTAGGTTGCCTCGTGCAGCACTTTTCCCCAGAGAGCAGATAAGACACCTGTCCAACATTTCTGCTTCCATTTGCTGTCTACAGCTACTAGAGCTCACAACCCCTGTCTGCGTCTACACAGCATGGACATCAAACTCTTTTTCCTTGGATTATGTGCCCTTTTCTGCATCTTCAGACCTCTCTCGGCACAATCTACATGCAAGCTGAAGGCCAAGTTCAACCTGGGCGGCTATAAGGACGTAGAAAAGAAGACTGTCGTGGTTGGGGGAATGTTTCCTGTTCACAAGCGCGTTGCTTCCAACAAGGGCAACACTTCGAGTGTGCCTCTCTCCTCAGGCTGTGTGGGGTGAGTCGGGCATGTTTATGTCTTTTTTCATCATCGTTGCTATGCTGGGTTAGTCTTCTAGCTTAGGGCGCTGGTATTAAACAAACTAAAATTAAACTTGGAAACTTATTTAGGATCTTAAATGATTAAAGAAATTTTATTAAAGTATCCTAATTTTAGTACTTTCCAACCTGACAGTTTACTCCTGGGAGTCTTGGCTTCATAATTTTATAACAGAATCAAGACGGAGTAGTGTAACACCTCTGGGGCCAATTAATTACAGCAGGCCATATTATTATGGAGGCAGGCCTACAAAGTGTAGCACACAACAATAATCAACAAATTTATTAAGGGCTAGTTTAAATTATAATGTCACAAGACTAAAATGGATTGCAATTAGTTGGTTTTCATGTATTGTCATTTTCTGCATACACTGAATACCTGTATTAACTGAAAGAAAGGTTCTTTCTTGCACAACTGTTTGTACTGGCTGATCTTTATTAATCTGCTGTTCCTTCGTCACTTATCATCCTGTAGGTTTAACTTTCGTACCTTCCGCTGGGCACAGACCATGTTGTTTGCCATCAAGGAAATTAATGCAAGGGACGACCTGCTTCCCAAAACTGACCTGGGTTACGTCATCTACGACTCCTGCTTCACCATCTCCAAGGCTGTGGAGGGCACCCTGACCTACCTGACAGGCCAAGACGAAGCTGTACCCAACTACCGCTGCGGCGATGGAGCGCCGCTGGCTGCTCTAGTTGGAGCCGGGGGCTCGGATCTGTCCATCGCGACTGCCAGGATCCTGGGACTTTATCATTTTCCGCAGGTAAGCCTGACACTCGTGTCAAAAAATTTGATAAAGTTAAGGAAAATGAACAAAGATAAAGAGTTCAGGCAAAAAGCAACAGTGTGTTCGTACTCTTGTCTTTAGGTCAGTTATTGTTCGACATGCTCTGCTCTGAAAAGTAAGTTCCAGTTCCCCACCTTCTTAAGGACCATTCCCAATGACGAGCACCAGTCTACGGCTATGGCCAAGATGGTGCTACACTTTGGTTGGACTTGGGTGGGCAGCATAGCTGCTGATGATGATTACGGCAAGTACGGCATCAAAGACTTCAAGGACCAGGTTGAGCAAGCTGGCGTCTGCATCTCCTTCTCTGAGACCTTGCCCAAGGTAGACAGATTTCAGTCAGTTTCGCCAGTCAATATTTATTTCCCTAAACCAACTGTTAGTTCACACAGGGGTTTCATTTCTGCTAAAAAAAATTGTACTCTGATCTTTGGACTTTAGGTGCATTCCCCAGAGGCCATCCAGCGCATTGTTCAAACTGTAATTGACTCCACAGCCAAAATCATTGTGGTCTTTTCATCTGACGTGGACCTCAGTCCTCTCATCAGTGAGCTGCTCCGCAACAATGTGACCAACCGTACCTGGATCGCCAGCGAGGCCTGGATTACCTCCGCTCTCATCAGCCGGCCACCTGGGGTGAGCAAACAGCTGACTGATGACCAAAAGAAATCCAGAAGGTTTAAACCAGTCTGGACCAAATTTTAATGTTTGAGCTTAGCTTGATTATTTGAATGCTTCTATCCAGGTGAGCTCAATCCTTGCCGGCACCCTGGGTTTTGGGGTGAAGAGGGCTGACATCCCCGGTCTTCAGCATCATCTACTGAATCTGGACCCCTATGCAGACTTGCTCACTGAGGAATTCTGGGAGACGGTGTGTTTGTTAACCTTAGGAACTTGCAAACATCTACATGGTAGAATCAGTATTGCAATGATAATTAAACTGTGAATGATGAACCTTCAGTGAAAACACTGACAATTAAACAGATGCCCCACAAAATACCAATTTTGTGATTTTACTTTTGCCTTGCAGCTGTTTAACTGCACGTTGGACTACAACAAAGCTATGAGAATGGCAAAACAGAGGGCCACGTACGTGAACGGCACACTGTCCAGGACAGTGACAGGATTGCCTGATGGGCTGTGCACTGGGCAGGAGTCTGTGGCACAACTCAACAACACGTATTCTGACATCTCTCAGTTACGAATCACTTACAGGTCAGCTCACAATGCCACCGCTCAAAAAACAAACAACCAAAAACAGCAACTGATATATAACCATAACCCAGACAGTTAAATGTGCTACTGTTGCAGCATACACTGAGAAAACACTGAGAAAACTTTGTTGCTGTTGTCGCACAGTGCTCCTGAAAGCAATTTATAGTTATCTATTTTAGTTCTGTGTGTAAAGCCTCAGTAGCAGTGAGCCCTGTGTGAATCATTCACTCAGTGCAGTGTGTGCAGCTTTCCTGTGAACTGTTTCTACCACAGAAAATAGCTCCAAAGTAAGCAAGGTACTAATTCTGAAAAGGCACATTTGTCCTTTTGTTGTCTCGTTGTAGCAGGGTGGTAATGTTTATAATAATAAGGAAACTGTTTCACGCAGCGTGTACAAAGCTGTGTATGCTGTAGCCAACGCCTTGCACAACCTGGAGCACTGTGAACCCGGAAAAGGGCCGTTTGTCGGGAAAACCTGTGCTGACATCAATAACTTTGAGCCGTGGCAGGTAAACGTGTGCAATAATGAGGTCACGTGTGTGCGTATTGTACTTTTGCTACTTAAGCCTCAATTTTTCTCCTCCTTAGCTGATGTATTACGTGAAGAATGTGCGTTTCAAAATGCCAAACACAGGGGAGGAGATCTTCTTTAACGACGGAGATGTGGACGGCTTCTATGACATCATCAACTGGCAGGTCAATAATAATGGGGAGATATCTTATGTCACTGTGGGGAACTACAATGGCTCTGCAGCTCCAGAGAACAGGATGACCATAATGAACGACTCCATCGTGTGGAACAATGACATGTTGGAGGTCAGCGGTATATCAATAAAGAAGAAGTTAGCATATGCTCCTTTTAGATTATGATTCGGTAGCTCATGTATTTCTGTTGCTATGTGTGAAAGCCTCCTCGGTCAGTGTGCAGTGAGAACTGTCATCCGGGCACCAGGAAGGGGATTCGACAGGGAGAGCCGGTCTGCTGCTTTGACTGCATTCCCTGTGCTGACGGAGAGATCAGCAACACAACTGGTCAGTAAACAACAGGACCACATTTCTTAAATGGTACATGGGCTCTTTCTTCTACTCTACTTGAGTACTCAAAGCACTTTGTATGACTTGCCTCATTCACACATTCATGCTTTAAGTGCTTCCTATCTAACATTCACATTTAGAAATACACAGAATTACACTGCGTGTTACAGTCACTGTTGACAATTTAAAAACTCAAGAATTTTGAAATAGACCCAACACAATTAGCACATGTAGATTATGGTAAAAATGGTCCTGCTGCCCTCGTATTACACTTGGCCTCCCTTTATCACAGATGCCCGTGAATGCATCCTGTGCACTGGCGATTTCTGGTCCAATGCGGCTCATGACGCCTGTGTACCAAAACTCATTGAGTTCCTGGCCTTTGGAGAACCACTGGGAATTACTCTTATTGCCATTTCTGCCTTTGGAGCTTTAGTCACCATCGCTGTCGGGGTGAGAAAAGCCAAACACAAAATTATACCTGAGAGAAGCTCCGATGTGGAGAGGAAACAAGCAAAAAAAATGTTAAACTTCTTATTTTTTTCTCCCAGGTATTGTTTATTATGCACATTGGCACCCCTCTGGTGAAAGCCAATGATACACTGTTGAGTTTTTCACTGCTCTTCTCTCTGGTGGTGACCTTCCTCTGCTCCATCGTCTTCCTCGGAGAGCCACAACACTGGAGCTGCATGACCAGTCAAGTAGCCTTGGCTCTAGGATTCGCCCTCTGCCTTTCCTCCATAATTGGTTGGTGACCAATTGAAATCATTTTTCCCATTTTTTTTTTATAGCTTACTTAACCTTTTTATGTGCCTTGATCCAGACAAAATAAAATCACTGAGATTTTCTCTGTAAGGGGCAAAAAGGCAATCTGTGTGTTCACAGTGAACTTTTTTCTTTCAGGTAAGGCAGCAGTATTGATGCTGAGAGCCCAGGTGCTGAAAGCTGCCCGAGTCCGAGCAAAAGCTGCTGCAAAAGCTGCAAAAGCTGCTGCAAGAGCAGCTGCCGAAGCAGCGGCGAATGATGGCAGTCCTGATGTCATCGTAACCAACACTCTCCACAATGACACCAGTGCCCCTGCTATCCCTGAGGTCGACCGTCTCACCCGTGCTCACCAGAGGGCAATAGCTGCTGTAGCTACATTAATACAGGTAAACATAAATAACTCATCAGTGGGGGTAAACCTTAATCAGCTGTAAAATACGACATCTGTCCCTGACCTCTAAATGTTTGTAACATAAAACCATGTGGAAATATAGCGAACATTAACATCCTTCTTCCCAGGCTATAGCGTGCACAGTGTGGCTCATTGTCCTACCTCCACAACCCGTCAAGAACACCTCTGGTCAGAATATAAAGATCATTCTCGAGTGCGATCAAGGCTCTGTGGTTTTCATCTGTTGCATCTTTGCTTATGACATCCTGCTGGCTCTGCTGGCCTTTATCTTTGCCTTCATAGCTCGCAAACTGGAGGACTACGTCAGGTAGGTCACACAAGGAAAGTTAAGCATTAGCAGTGCACACCCTAATTTTTCTTGTGGGGGAAATATTTCATAACACACAATGTCATTTATATATTCATCACATTAATTGTGTTCTTTTTTTAAACACTTTCACAGTGAGGCAAAATGTCTTACCTTCAGCATGCTGGTCTTCTTCATCGTGTGGATCTCTTTTGTCCCGGCTTACCTCAGCACCCGTGGCAAGTTCATGGTTGCCGTTCAGATTTTTGCCATCCTGGCTTCCAGCTTTGGCCTGCTAACCTGCATCTTCTTGCCTAAGTGCTACATCCTTTTGATCAAACCTGATCGCAATAAGGAGGAGCTGATGAAGCCCCGACCCAAACCTAAAGATGGAACCTCAACTGGGACGTCAGCGTCTCTCGCTACGACTGCAACTGAGGCTACAATTGCAACCACTGCTATCGATGACTAGTGGCGAAGTAATAACTAAAGTTAGCCACAAATGTAAAAATAATGTAGATAGAAGTTGTGCCACTGACTCAATGAACAGCTGTTGCTGCTAATTAGGCTTTCTAGTCATGTTGATCACACCATCATGCTTGTTCTATAATTGATGGGCAAAATATTTTATTCTGAAAAAGATATATATATTTCTTTTGGATCCACAAGTATTCATGCGAAATTATGTCCATGTCTAAATACCTAAATAGACTGAATGTGTGTACCTTCACATGCAATAGGGATGATTTGATTAAGTGATATATTAGATAGACCAAAAACAGCTATTTTGTAGATATAATAACAAGTTCAGGCTGTTACTCTTTGAATACCATTTTCAAACACTTTGCATTTCCTTTTTAAAAATTGCATACAAATAGCTTCCTGTAAAAAACACAGAAATGCATGTATAGTGCACCTCTGTTGGATAATTTTATTACTCAATAATATAATAAATGTTATTATCATTACAATTATCATTATGTCATTACCATTATCATTTTTCTCCTTATTTTTGTAGATTTTTTTTATATATTATGCTAGATAACTTTAATAAAAAGTGGATCAGATGCCTTGGAGTTGGCCTCCTGTGTTGTCTTCCACAGTACAAATGAGTTTGTGATGAATGTTACTGGCGCACTATCAGCCTTGCATAGTGCCAAGTACTTCAGTATCCATGTGTGGGGCACTGAGTCATACACTTTGTTGAAGTCAATCCAAGCAGTGCTTAGGTTGGTCTGCCTGGTCGCAGAGCCCTGGTGTACTGCTCTATCAACCAGGAGCTGGTGCAATAACCCTCTCACGTTATTTCTAAGGCCTTTCTGAGTTGTGCTCATTGCAGTTCTCTTCACGACAACACAGACACAGGTCGGTTCTTTGAAACGGGCGTTTATTACTTGGGCTTTCTCTCCTCAGCTTCACCATCGCCAATACCCCGTGAGAACTGGTCACAAGTGAACATTACAAACCAATTAGCAACTTTACAGTACACATATCAAGTCCAAACACAAATAAAAACATTTCTCAAATGACAAATACCTCGTTGACTGCTTGTCCTGAAAAGAGGTCCTTAAGTCCTTGTGTTGCTTTTACTTTTAGTAAACTTTTAGCTCAACACGCTTCATGAGAGACATCTGCTCCCTTGCAGTCCATGAAAAGTCTCTTGTACTCTCGTTAAGGGTATTCTCACGAGACACTAGCTCTTACACTTTACACATGCACATTTCAAATAAAGACATTTTAATACAAACTATATATATATATATTCATGAAATTATGTAACTTATTATAAATCAATCATCCACATCATGAAATCTACACAGAACCTTTTTTAACAGCATTTACACTCATGAATTGCCTCATGTGCCTACTCAGCTTAGTTGCTACCATGCCTGATATGAGCTTCAGTGTTGTGGCAAGGCAGGTAAATGCCCGGTAGTTTGATGCCATTGTGCCTTTGTGGGGCTCCTTCATGATTAGGATTGTTTTGCCATTCAGTGTCATGGTCCTCCAGTGCTGGCTCACCCTATTCTCTCTCTGTCCCTCCACTCTTCATCTTCTATCTCTGTGTATAGATGTGCGTGTGTGTGTCCAGCACACCTGTGCTGATAAACTCACCTGTTGAAAATCCTGTGATCACCTGGTCACTCAGTCTGTGCTGTGCTTTTCTTAGATTTCCACCTTACCTGTTCTGTTCCCCTCTGTGCAGGACTCAGGGATCCTTCCCAAGTGAGATAGTTTTTCCTGTGAAGACATATTCTGTTAATTTACCTGAACTGGAGCCCTGAAACCCTCTGACTGCTTATCCATCTTCATCCATTGTCATTCACAGTAAATAAATGCACTGAACTTAACCTCCTGAGCTCCATTATGAGTCCACCAGTTTATATCTGTTATGACAGTCTAGATAAGTACCTGCTGTTAGGAGCCCTGTTATTTTTGCTGCCAGGCAATCATGGAGTCCTGTTCTTCCTTCAGCCAGTCTGTTCACTGAAGTGCAGAAGGCTGTTATTAGAGACAGGTCCTATATGAAAAAGAGGTACAACAAAAAGGCTATAACTGAGGCTCTAGAAACTGCCAAACAAAGCCTCACGGCTCTGGCCACTAGGCTGAAGAGATATACCAGAGAAGCCAAGAGAATAAATGGCCTGTTCTCCAAAGATTCATCCAGAGTGTTTGCTTAGCTACAAGAGAATAATAGCACAAGGACAGACCCATACACACACATCTGTGAGAGTGAGGTATTACACAACACCAAGGCCAAGTGGCTGGTAGATACAGCAACCTCACAGAGCGAGAGCCAGCCAACATCTCAAAGGCAGACAGACGTCAAATAACGAGTCTTCAGGATGAAGAGCTGGACAGCACCAGAGCCTGCCATGATCCATTAGTAAAGACAACACTGTAGGCCAAATCCAAGGCAGTTGCATAAGTTACCATCAAATGCAGAATATACGAAAGTGATGCACTGTCCCTGCTGTTCTTCAGGAAAAGTTCTCCAGGCTTCTTAAAGGACATTCAAAGCTCTTCTTTGGGTGTTGGGTGCCTTTTGTTTCGTTGATGATCCCAGACTCCATTGATAATATTGAGATCTGGGATTTGGGGATGTCAATCCAAGTTTGATAGTGTTCAATTTTTTTAATTGTGTGTTTTTCGATCTATGTATGCTTTTGCTGCATCGGACATGTGTTGTTGTCATGCCGAAAAATTAAGCTTTTCCCAGTCGGATACTTTCCAGATGGTTTTGCATGGTGGATCAAAATTTAATGGTATTTTTCTGTGTAATTTCATGAGCTTTGCCAAAGTCTCCAACACCACTGGGTAAAATGCAGTTGTCCTTCCACTGAGACCATTTCTGATCAGGTTTCAGTGAACAGATCAACAGAAGATCTATCTGTATCAGGTCTTTTTTTGGATTTTCTTCCATTCTTTTAAGGACAAGAGTTTCACACACTGTTTAACTGCTCTAGTTAGAGTTTAGTTGACTGCCACTTCTTCTTTTGTCCTCCACTTATCCAGTTTTGTAAAAGGACACACTGCACTTTTAAAATGTAAATGGGGGGATATTATACTAATGATGCAGAAGTCTCAAAAACTCTAAAACCATTTTAGCTAATATGATATACTTGGCCTTAAAGGGTTAAGCAGCCAACAGGCCAGATGTTGATGTCAGGGGCTGATGTCAAGAAACCATAGGAAAAATTGAAATCTATTGTACAGTGGTGTGAATTTTTTTTGTATGTTTGTCACAATTAAATGTTTCCTAAGCCTAATAACTGGTTAAGCCACCCTTAGCAGCAACAACTTCAATCATGCATTTGCGAAAAGTGGCAAGAAAATGTGTCTATTACAGTGTTGTGGAGGAATTTTGGCCCACTCATCTTTGTAGAATTAGTTTTTGAGCATGAACCAGGACTTTGACCGGGCCACTCCAAGGTCTTCATTTTGTTTTACTTAATCCATTCAGTAGTGGACTTGCTGGTGTGTTTTGGATCATTTTCCTGCTGCAGAACCCAAGTGTGCTTCAGCTTGAAGTCTTGAACAGACATTCTCCTTCAGGATGTTTTGGTCCACAGTAGAATTCATGCTTCCATGTGAGATGAGCCTTTGTGTTCCTTTTGGTCAGCATTAGTTTTCTCCTTGAACTCTCCCATGGATGCCATTTTTGCCCAGTGTCTTTCTTATTGTTGAATCATGAAACCTTAACTGAGACAAGTGACACCTGCAGTTCTTAGTCCCTTTTCATACAGGACAAAGTAGGTTTGGATAAAAAAAAAATTCAAAAGTGCATTTTACATTTACTCGGGTTATCTTTGTCTAATATTAAAATTTGTTTGATCTGAAACATGTAAGTGTGACAAATACGCAAAGCACTAGTAGACTGAAGGAGAAAACAGGTCAAGAAACACTTTTTCACACCACTGCAAATCTCTTAGCTGGCTAGAACAATCCAGCAGAGGGCGCTGATGTAAGATTTTCTTTTCTTCTTCTTTTTAATCTGCACGTTGGTTGGATATGCACTAAATTGGCCACAACTCTCACTCTGATTTAAGACATTACATTTCTTTGATGAAAGGCTCCAATTTGATATCAATATAGGAAAAAAACATACTACATCAATATATATGGAGTGATGAAAGATTAAAAAGATATGATGAATTTTTCAGACTACTTTTATGAGATGGAGAGATATTAATTATGATGGATTGCATGTGATGGCCTCTTACTGCTGAAGAGATAAAAGGAAGCACAGAGACAGCAGAGCGCATCATGATATCATGTGTGGGTCTGTGTGTGTTTGCTGCTATAATGCTTTGATAATGTCTGTGTTACAAAAGATGAAAAAGCTATATTTTGTGTTGCTTTATGCCTCTTTCACCACCACCATCATCACCCATCACTGCTATTTTTTTCTGCACGTCAGCCTATGTGCTGATCTGTGTGTGTGTGTGTGTGTGGGGGGGACGGTGAACTGTGTCCAATCAAAGCTATCAGTGCAGACGGTAATAAATTCTCCTGGTGACAGAGGGGTGAAGGAAGGAATGTTTATAAGTTATTGTCAGCTGACGACAATGAACAGAATCACTGGTGCTAAACTGAGACATAATGTGTGCACGTGCATCACTGCATATATATGTGTGTTAATTTTACTTTGTTTCTGAGCGTGCGTCCGTGCTTGTTTTCAGTTATCTGTAGGCTGTCAGAACAGTTTAAATCATTACAGTCTGTTGTTTTAGTAAATGCTAATTTTCAACACCTGTCTGCTATAAATACAAGCGTTTAATTAAATGCCATCAAACTGATGGCTTATAGCATTTGTATTTCTTCACAAGTGTAAAATCCAGTGTTTAGCTAGTCTCCATCCGTATAAAATCTAATTAATATGAAATTCAATAAGTTAAAAATCTAAATACTCGAAAATGACTGATTGATCGAGAAGGTGGGACTGTTTTTTGTTCTGTGGCTCTGATTAGTTATCAGTTACCATCATGTTCATGCAAGAGTTATGGAAGGGTATGCTCTAATAAAGACAAAGAGAGGAATCTAGATTGGGGCTTGCCAGAGTCTGTCTACACCTTTTAAACTGCCAGCAGGAACTCAAAATTTAACAGCACATGACATGGAAACAGGAATTTGTGGAGGTAACTGTCTTAGATTACAGTGATGTACCACGGAGATAGACTCACACAAGTTTTCCAGAATTGCTTACTTGGTTATCTTTGTTAACAGGCTGTCTGTGTAGGTTCTCAGACATCTAGGTTGTGATAGTCTTAGGACCTTGAAAAAACAAAGATGGCAACTGGACTTCTTCAAGTTTCTCTTATCCAAGATGCTTCTTCAGTTCTAAAAGTACTGAAAGCTACCAGTGATACCCCTCAGCCCCACAGTAGCACCTATGGTATCAGTTTCAAAATCCTACTCTTCTTGAGTTATTGCACAAGATTTTCAGAAAACGTGCTCTCTAACCTTGAGGTTGAGGTCACTGAAATTCAAACTCTTCTGAGATTTTTAAATGATGGTGTCAATTGGAAAATCCTAGAGGATTTTCAGAACCTGACCTTTGGCCTTGAGGTCAAAGTCACCAAAGTTCAAACTCATTCAAGAGTTTTGGTAGATGCACCTAAATGGCAAGGTAGGATATATCACAGGGGAGGGACTGGAAACTCAGAAACTGAGAGGAAAGGGCATAATACCAAAATACCAAGATGAATAGAACCGAATATTGCTGAATTTGAAATGTTTTTTCTTCTGGCTTACTTGTTGTTTCCTGAACAGAGGCAGCAGAAGGATACATGACTGGCAGGCGAGAATATGAGAGAGCTGGAGAGTAGGCAGACAGGTGGAAAACAGGTAAGTCATTTCCTTGGCTGGGAATAGGAGAAACAGATTGGTGTAGACTGACTCAGGTAAATGGATATCCAAGTAAACCGATTTTCAGATTGGGGTCCAAGCAGACAACTAGGAAGGAGAACAACACACGATACCATAGAATAAAAGCCACAAACGCAGGTAAAAAAGGAAGGCCTGATTACCATGGTAACGACAAGAACAGCCTAGCAGAGACAGCTACACCGTCCAGCCTTTAAATACCAGGAACCAGGAGCCCATGCATAGGCCCGTACAGCAGAGCCAGCCCAATAATTCCACCTGAAGCTTGAAAGTAAAGAGTTAGAGGTGGAGAGAAAAAGAGGAAGAAGACCCAAACTCTATGTTGCTGGGTCCATAACAGCATAAGAACTATTTATAAGACTTTCCACTCATTTAAAAATGTTGTTCATTTCATTGGTATGTTATTTTAGCAGTGGCATTCCATCATGATAAGCAAGTCAAGCAAGGCAGTGCTTGATTTCTCAATCTAAAAACAGACATAAATTAAAATATACGATGTTGTTGAAATGCCATGAAGCTGCTTGCGTGTTTGCATGTATCCTTTACATTACTGTCACCTTGCGGCTGCAGTCTGCTATTGCCTCTGAAAGCTGCACTGATTTCCTGCTCGTAGGAAACTATAGCTGTCTCTGTTTTACAGGCATGTGCTTTAACTACTGGACTGGAGCTGGGCAAACAGGGTTTTTTTATGCGCATCTTTTACTTTAAACTGATGGGAGACCAGAGATCAGTTATAATCCTTGCTTTGTGTGGGAATCACACAACTACCTTGGCCAAGAAATGTGATGGAGAGAAAATGAAGTTGTGCAGAAAAAGAAATGTGAGGGTAATGGGGAAAGTCTCTGCTTGGTTTTCCATAAAATTTACAACATGTCATTGCAATTTAGAACAAAAGACTACTTCCTTACATGAAGCTTATCAAAACTTGCCTTCACCTCTTCTCACAGCTTAAGTTACCCTCACTGGTTACACAGGCAGGTGGTTGTAAACAGTAAACACCATTAAGGACCTTTCATCGTCATGAAACCAGTCACTTCTGAATAGTTTCCATGACATCTGTGTCATTCTTAATGTTAAAATGATACCTTGCACTCAGGGACCCAAGTGTGTAAAGGATCACTTGAGCGCCTGGTGATCTGTATGTGCGTAATTCACAGACATATTTCATTTAGTTTATACAGCTATATTCCTTTTTCTATTTCTATTGATACTTCAGGCGTATGTTAAGAAGATCACAGTGTTGGCAGCTGACACCTGTCACTAACTGTATTTATAAAGTCTATTTCCCCCCTGTGGAGTGAGAAGAAAAACACCTGCAATAAAAAATCATTATAACGTTTTCAAAGCTGCAATTATCTTTTTCCAGCATCTCATATTAAAGATACAATGAATTAACCTGTCAATTTTACTAATTTTCTTTCGTTAAAAGAGAATTAAATAGCTGCTACATATAAAAAAAAAACACTTTGTGAGAGAAAATGGAGACCAGTGGGAGGTGCAAAGGCTCAACATGCGTCTTCTAATTTAATAGTGGAAGGAGCAGCTGTCCTGTTTTGTTCCACACAGTTTTGCACCTGTGTAGTTCATATGTGTGTGTGTGTTTGTGTGTCTTTTTGTTTAATAATGTTCTATAATGTCACCACGTTTTCTTTATCACCCTCTCACCATTCCTTTACTGCATTTCACCCCCCCCCCCCCCCCCCCTCTCTCTCTATATATATATGTAGTCTGCATGTCCACCTATACTGTAGTATTTGCTGTAGTAATAGTAGTAGTACTATCAGTTTACCTTTCCGTGAGAGCTCATGAAAACAACACGAATGACGGATTTTGTTCGTGCTAGAATTTCCACCCTAGTGACTCCAACATTGCGCACGGGTCAGGTTCGATACACACTGTGTGACAAATTTTCTAAATGACCTCGAAGGACAACAGGTCTCCAAGTAGAGGTGGTGTGTGCAGGTCCATGTGAACTTTGGAAGTATGCTGGTTTATCTCAAGAGACCAAAAGTGGACGCACTAAGCTAGGAGGAAATTAACTCCTAACACTGGGAGATGCTAAAGCTCTGAGCCATGTGAAATCCTGGCCAACTAACACATAACACTTCTAACTACTACCGGCCTGAATGTTACTCTCCAGTGTAAGAAGAAGGAAACTTGATTTGATGTCAGAGGGCTGCAGTGACTTTTGCAGAAAGGGAAGCAGCCACACACAGACACAAACAGCACCCTCCACCTATTAACAAGACAAATAATAACCATTTTATGCTGTCCTTGATTCTTTAAATATGCTGATAGCCTCCTGTAGCTTCATGCACTCTACATGGATGTCTTAGTAAATTATTATTATTTGTATAATTAAATAAACATCTACTATACAATCAAAACAATTCTCTATTATTTCTTTAGCAAAAGAAGCAAAAAAAAAAAAACCCTCCAAAAATATCCACTACATAGAAAACTATCATTGTCAAATTTGCATAAATGATCAAAAGTAAAAATAAATATTCTGCACAAAAATATTAAGCTCTATATAAAGCTCTTGAGAAGTGGAGATATAGACATTACTTTTATTTTTATTGCACAGAAGGACAAGAGCGTGACAGTTATGTGCAAACAGCATCCAGGCTCGAACACAATTTCAGCTCTTTGCAAGCACCTGCACAGACAGCATGCTAACACTAAGCTAAGCTAAGCTAAGAACCCAGAGTGATTATAAAGCTGATGTGTTCCGACCCCAGCCCAGCAGACAGAGCCTGAATTTCAACAGGTAAAAAAGTGATGCTCAGTCAGGTTTACAGTTTCCGTTTCTACCTGTTCATGTTTCTAAGGTAGAATCATTGTGATGATTGCTTT
Organism: Perissodus microlepis; assembly: GCF_051167445.1. NCBI lineage: Eukaryota > Metazoa > Chordata > Actinopteri > Cichliformes > Cichlidae > Perissodus > Perissodus microlepis. Next base: position 24,488,624 of record NC_140474.1, read on the forward strand.
GAAGTCTCTTTAGGCTGGTTTTCATGTTTCCTTTGTATTCATACTTGCACACTAAAATAAAGACCTTATGTCTATCTTAATTAGCACAGGGTTTTATGTTGGTGTGTGGAACTGTTGCCTCAGGTTCAGATTGTTAACTGGTAATGTGTGATTTAGTAGTTTTATGAGAGTTGTGTAACAAATTACTTTCTTAAATAAATAAAATAGTTAATGCATTAGCAACAAGTAAAATGTTATACATTACTTTTTTGTGTAATGAACCCAACACTTGTGGTCAGTAAGAAAACTTATTTATTGATAAATGACAGAAGCTTATCTCTTTTCTATTCCCAGCTGTTTCATAACTGAACAATGAAACTACAGGGTTGGCCATTTATATGGATACACCGTAATAAAATGGGAATGGTTGGTGATATTAAAGTCCTGTTTGTGGCACATTAGTATATGTGAGGGAGCAAACTCCTCAAGATGGGTGGTGACCATGGGGGCCATTTAGAAGTCGGCCATCTTGGATACAACTTTTGTTTTTTCAATAGGAAGAGGGCCATGTGACACATCAAACTTATTGGTAATGTCACAAGAAAAACAATGGTGTGCTTGGTTTCAACGTAACTTTATTCTTTCATGAGTTATTTACAAGTTTCTCTTTGTTCACAGCCGTTGACATGTCGAAGAGGTTAACACGTGAGGAGCGGATTGAAATTGTGTTGATATCTGGTGAACGCAGTAACCGGGTCATTGCAGCAGATTTCAATGCAAGACACCCTACGAGACCACCCATCTCCCATGCTACAGTTAGCAAACTGCTTGCTAAGTTTCGTGAAACTGGTTCAGTGTTGGATTTGCCAAAATGTGGACGCAAGAAAACTGTCACTAATGAAGAAACATCAGTGGGTGTCCTAGCTTCATTCAGCAAGAGCCCACAGCGTAGCACTCGCCGCATGTCACTGGAGAGTGGCATTAGTCGAACATCCCTTCGGCGGATATTAGCTACTCACAAATGGCACCCTTACAAACTCCAGCTACTGCAGCATCTCAACGAGGATGACCCAGATCAGCGCACAGAATTTGCAGAATGGGCAAAACAAAAATTGGAACAGGACCCTCAGCTCACGCAGAAGATTTTGTTCAGTGATGAAACTTTTATGTGAATGGTGAAGTTAACAAACAAAACCACCACTATTGGTCTGACACTATCCCACATTGGATGGATCCCTCCAAGACTGTTGGGACAACAAAAGTGATCGTTTGGTGTTGTATATGGGGTACAACGATAGTGGGTCCATTCTTCATCAATGGAAACCTCAAGGCCACTGGATATTTGAAATTACTACATGATGATGTGTTGCCCTCTTTATGCACTGAAGCTGGCACGTTCCCTGAGTTTTTCCAGCAAGATGGTGTACCACCACATTATGGGTGCCAGGTCCGAGCATTCCTAGATGAACAGTTTCCTGGAAAGTGGATTGGTCGTCGTGGGCCAGTTGAATGGCCCCCAAGGTCTCCCGATCTGACCCCCTTAGACTTTTATCTTTGGGGTCATCTGAAGGCAATTGTCTATGGTGTGAAGATACGAGATGTGCAGCACCTGAAACTACAGATACTGGATGCCTTTGCTGGCATTTCTCCTGCGGTGTTGCTATCAGTGTGTGAAGAGTGGGAGAAGAGGGTTGCATTGACAATCCAACAAAATGGGCAGCACATTGAACACATTTTATAAGTGGTCAGAAACTTGTAAATAACTCATGAAAGAATAAAGTTACGTTGAAACCAAGCACACCATTGTTTTTCTTGTGACATTACCAATAAGTTTGATGTGTCACATGGCCCTCTTCCTATTGAAAAAACAAAAGTTGTATCAAGATGGCCGACTTCTAAATGGCCACCATGGTCACCACCCATCTTGAGGAGTTTGCTCCCTCACATATACGAATGTGCCACAAACAGGACTTTAATATCACCAACCATTCCCATTTTATTACGGTGTATCCATATAAATGGCCCACCCTGTAGTTTCAGCAGCAGCTTAATTCTCACACTAGTCTCCTGTTAGTCTCCCATCACAGACAGAAAGTTTATCCACAATGAACAAACAAAGATAACTAGAAAAATCTCTGGGCCTCTCAGCTTGACAAGCTCTTGTCATTGTTTATGGGTCGTAAAATGAAGACATGCTACAGTTTCATACAGCATCCAAGGCAAGCAGTTTCCAGTAGCAATAGCCAGTTGTAGCCACAAGATGGCAGTAATGTGAAGGATGGTTGCAAACGTGACATGCTTTATGGCAGAACAATGTTTGAGATTAAAGGAGAGGGATCACTTTAACTCTGGTACATTTCACCTAATCTCTATTTTTAGATTTGATTAGGCAAGCAACTGAAGCGACTCCAAGTGTAGGATTGCACTGATCTGTGTAAATACATTGAGTTATCTGGACAACTGGAGCCTGGAATGTCCTCTGGGAACCAGTTGTTATTGACAAAATGATGGGCAACAAGCAACCTCTTTGTGTGTGAACCCAAAAAAGGATGTAGGTTCAACTCGTGTCTCCTCCCTTGCGTAGTAATGTGAGTAAGTAAGTAATTCTTCATCCAGTAAGACGAAGAACAAAATTATCTTTGAGCTAACTGTCCCAAGGAAGAAGTTAGTATAAGAAATGACTGACATACTCAGATCTTTGCTGTTAGTGCAGTGATCTGGCTGAAGAACCATCACCTAACCTGTGGAAGCAGGATGCCACTGATGTTGGTACGTGAGGACTAACTGGAACAAGCCAGAAAGACTTGGCTGACAAGTCAGAGAAAAGTAGCTTTTGGCTCTTACTGTGGAAAGAAGAGAAGTATTGGACGTAAAACCTAAACTGAGATCTAGTTGCAGGAGACGACAGGGAGACTTTTCTGCTCTGCCAACAGAAGAAGGAAAGAGTGAAATTTTGAATATTGAATGCGTCCGGCTGAAGACCCTACAGGTGACCTAGCAGTCATAGAAAAGGCGCAACAAGCAGAAATTCCCCAGCCGATTAACAACTTTGGTTAAATGGAAAAAGAAAAAAAAAAACTGATACAGTGTTTCATAGAACCAGATGTAAAAACTGAAGAAACATGTTTGTAATTTTATATATATTTCTGATATTTTAAGTTGTTTTTTAATATATCAGACATTTTAAAAAGATACTGCGTAAACAACAAAGTGCAAAGTCCCAGCAAGTTTCCAATCCAAATTAGCTGCTGACCACAGGCGGAGGTTCACCCTGTAGCCAGCACTGACCCCAACCTTTGCCCTGGGCCCCTCACATGTCCAGTGAGCTATCAGGCTCCCATTACTTGGTTGAATAATTTAGGGCTGACACTCCATCACTGATCTATTCACTTGACCTCTGAGGACACCAATCTTTGGGTGTCCACTGTGCATTTAAACTGGTGCATGCATTTGCTTTTTAAGGTCTGTTGGCTGGTTAATAAACCACTAATGGATCAATATAAAAGAGAAGCATTTTTGTCTACCTCTGTCAGAAGTCAAGACACTTGAGAAAGTTAGCAAAAGTTCTGAGACTGCATTATGTGCCAAGCTTTCCCGCAAAGCTCACTCTTGTCCTTCAAGTGACGGCACTTTACTAAGCCTGCTTTTAAATGAACTCCACAATAAGCCCAAATCCTCTTTCTGCTTTCCTGCTTTTGCTTTTACTTTACTGCTTTTATTTGACTAGCGTTATGTTGAGTCAGGTGGAGAATAGCCCCGTAGGTCCTGTGCTCTCCTGACATTAATTTGCATCTCATCAGCATGCTATCCCTCTCCTCTCCGCAGACAATGCTTGAAAGAGTGCACCGATCGGGTCCTTCCATTCACCTTCACTTTCCCCCCTTCTTTGCACCATTTTGCTTTGCTGTTTTATTCACCGGTTTCTGGCACATTCTGGCAGGAAATATAATTTACATCTGACTAGGGTTTAAAAAAAATGTTATTGAAATGTTGGGTTCAATTTTGAGCATCAAACTTTGCTTAGAAAAAATGAAATCACATGTCCTTACATGCAAATCTGCAAGCATGCACACACAGAATTTACACATGCAATACAACTTGAAATAACATAGTGATCTACTCAGCAGTTCCATGCCCTGACTCTCTTTTTTGGTCATCTAATCTACTGTGAATATTTACAAACTGGGTTTCCCTGTTTATATTTTAATATCTAAATTGCTGCATTGGTGTCAGTGCTATAGATGAAAAAGAAGCAAAGGGGTGTGTGCTTCAAACAATCACGTGCAGTGTGTATTTCCAATTTACAACTTCTCTCTATAATTGTGCATTATGAGCTCGGGCTTGTGTGTTTGCAATGTGTGTTATCGTGTCTTTTTATATTTCTTTCACCTGTTTTAGAACTCAGATTTGTTGTGTACTCCTGTGTGTGTGAGAGACTGTGCGAGTGTGTATGTATTGTTGACACCCAGTCATGTTTGGCTCCCTCCTTTTAGGCCAGCGCAGGCTGTGACGAGACAAGGAAACTGGGATCCTGTTTCAAGCTGGATGAGGCTATAAGAGACCAGGGAGCACTCTGCACAGACAGACACACTGACAGGCACAAAGGAGAGAAAAAGAACCAAGTTCAAAGAGAAAGTAGATCTAAGGACAGTTTCAGATAGTTTGGTAGAAGGTATCTAAAAAGTACTGAGAGCATTGCTGGGTGATTACAGAACAGTGAGATATGCATCACTCATTGAGGCTGGAGTAACTGTCATCTCCAAACGAAGGTGCGGGATCGAGAAACATTTGGAAACCTTAAGTGTGCTCTTTTCACCTTGATCCCAGAGCTTTGCTCTTGAGGGGAGGGGGCCACGCTCTGGGGCCATGCTAGCTGCACGAAGCAGCGGAGGGGGCGTCGGAGGGCCCGGCGGGCACCAGCCTCCCCACGTGCACCGAAAACACTCAGTGGCCTCTCTCAGTGGGCTAAAAGCCCAGCGCAGCAACTCCCAGGATGCCAAGCGCAATTCCTCCTCCGGGAAACAGGTGGCACAGCATAGAAACAAGGCAGCAGTAATCAGAGAGATGGAGACCAACTGGTACCTGAAAATGTTTGGCCTGGGCAAAGACGAGACAGTTGCACAAAAGACTGGCATGCTGTACAGGTCAGTTAAACCCTGTCTAAGTGTGTGTGGGCATGCTTGTCAGTGAGTGATTGTAGATACTTGAGAGTGCAAACAGACTGATGGCCTAACGTGTTACACAGAGCAGCTTGTTGATGAGCACAAATCATTTGTGAGGTGAATCGTGCACTGACCTCACAAGTACTTTGGAACACACACAGACCCGAAAACGTCTTTTTTATGATTATCTACACATCATTAACACTGTCATCTGTAAGTTTGTTTGTGCAACTGTCAGGAAATTCATAAAGTGCGTGCATGCACACTGTTAGATTGTTCAAGTATTTCTGTGCTGGATCCTCAGGGCTATCTGATGACAAGCGGTTCCCCCTCCGTCCAACCGTTTCATTTGTGTGTCACAGCAGTCACGCTGGTCATTACGACCTCGGCTTAAAGTTGTGTCACCGGATCTGTCCTTAATGCTAATAGCAAGCATCTGTCTCGCTGGTGGTGTTGACATCTTCCACCACCATGGTGACAAAACATGGAGGCTGGAGGGAGTGTTTTCATTCTTTTATGTGTGATTGACAGACAGGAAGCACCAATAGCGTTGATTCCTAATCCCAATTTTTTGACGTAGACTAGCAGCAAGTGTCTTTTTCTTCTTCTTCTTTTTTCCCTCACACATGGATATTTTTAGTATCGGGTTCCCCCAGCCCCCTTGCAATGTCTCCCCCTCTCATCGCTCCACTGCTCTCTCTTGTTGCTAAATGCCTAATCCATCTGTGTCCCATTCCAATCATTCAAGCCTAAAGCTCCACATTTATCAGTCTGCAGTCCTGCCTCTTCCTCTCCCTCCTTCTTCTTCCCTCTCTATATTCTCTGGCCTCTCTGCTGCTTTTGGTTTTGTTCCCTTTAATTTAGAAAAAACAAAGCAGAGCAGGGAAAAGAGACCAGAATGTTAAAGCAGCAAGGGACACGCTGTGATTAAATAAGGTTGAGGTCTCACAAATATTGATGGATTCATTTATGTTGCAGAGCAGCCATTCAGAAAGGATTGCTATAATCCAAATTTATTTGTTCAGTCTTCATAAAAATTAACTGGCGGAGGGTCAAAGAATCAAACTGTACACCCACACACAAACGTGCACACACTGTGTGTGTGGCTCAGTTGTAAACTTACAAAGGAGATTATTTTCCCCAGTGTTGCACATTGTGTTTTGCCTACACTGGCTTATTGGAAAATTGGAAGCAGTATTTAGGAATAATGGTAAAAAAAGAACAAAAAGGCAGCTTGGAATAGTTTGCAAAAAAAAAATACTGTACTGCATTACCAATATGATGCATGTGCATCATATTGGTAGTGTTACGCTGTCATCATAGCACCCCGGTGCAAATTTGCAGGAATAATGCACTCAGTGGATTGGTGCCTGTTTGTGATATTACCACAAAATATTTCTTTGCCTTTTTTGTGTTGCTTTCAAATTGTTTCAGAAAATTGCACAAAGGCACATTATAACAAAGAATTAAGTAAAAATAAGCCCGACTTGTCTAACGAAAAATGCACATTAAGCATCGGAGTGCTGTTTTCAAATGTGGCTTCAAATGGTATTAAACAGTCTTTCCGATGACATGCTTGGGGCTGCACACTTCACATGCTCTTTATTTACGGGCTCATAAAAGTGTGATGAGAGCCTCTCGCGGTTTGATTGACAGCACTACAGCTGCGTGTGGAACGTGAGGACAGTGTGAGTGTGTGAGTGAGTGCATTTAATGGGCATGTTTCCAAAGTGGTGAGCTCAATGTGCCACCAATAAAACCAACACTGTGTGAATCACTGTAAGATTAGCACGACCTTCACGCGTGTGCACTTACCCTCTCTAACATAGACAAAAAAAAGCTTTATAATTGTTTCCGTTTAGGGTACTGATCATTTTGTCCGATCACTTGGACTCAACTGTTATGTTGTGGATGCAGTCTTCTACTTGAAAGAACAGATAACAGTTTCCTCTGACCTAGAAATGCATGAACCCCTCTACAAGTCTCCGTCTTGCCAGTCAGCCAACTCGTGCCTGACACACACACACACATCTGCCAGCGCTGCGCTTTGAGCCGCTGACGTGATGCCAAACATCATGCGATGACTGGCTATCTGCTCTGCCTTAATTTAAATCAGAACAATTGATGCAGATTTTAGCTCTCTGGTGATTCTTTTTGAAACTCGGGACAGACCATAACAAGAAATAATCTGCTTTGTAACCACTTCTTTATAAATTGCCTTTCCTACCCCCGTGCTAATGTATTCCTTTCTATGCCACAAATTCATTAAATGCTCATTTATTTATTCTTTGACAAAACAGGGTATTTATACGATGTTTTCCCTAATTGCTTTTGTTCAGGTATTGAAAATTTAATTAACATTTTCTGCTTAGCCAAATTAATTATGCGGCTGAATTTTCATTTTCTTTTGGAGCCAGATAGTGAGAAATAACCTCGTAAACTTACTTTCATCATTGTTTGTTTACCCTTTATTGCAAAGATATTATGGATTACTTTAGTTTTTAAATAGAACATGGAGAGCATTTGTCAGGGACAAGCTTTGGAAAATATAGCCTAGGTGTTACAATGCAAACACTCTGTTCATGTCCAAATTGAGGCAACAGTATACTTAAACTCACCCCACGTTTTATTAGGTACACCTGGCTTCTAACAGGTTTGACCCCCTTTTGTCTCCAGAACAGCATTAATTCTTGATTGAACAAGGTGCTGAAATCATTCCTCAGAGATTCTGGTCCATGTTGATGTGACAGCATCACACACTTGCTGCAAATTTGTCCCAGAGGTACTCTGCTGGCTTAAGATCTGGTGCCCGTGGAGGCCATTTGACTACACTGAACTCACGTCATGTTCAAGAAACCAGTTTTAAATTAGTTTTGTGTCATGGAGCGTTATTCTGCTGCAAGCAACAAAGGGATGGTCAGTAACAATACTCAGGTAGGCTTTGACATTTAAACGATGAATAGTTTGTACAAGGGGCCAAAGTGTGCCAAGAAAATACCCCACACATCAACAGCCTGAACTGCTGATACAAGGCAGGATGGATCTGTGCTTTCATGTTGTTTATGTGAATGTTGCAGCAGAAATTAAGAGTCCATTTTTGGTTAGCCTGCGTGAATTGTTTCCTGTCCTTAGGTACCCGGTGTGGTCTGCTGTTGTAGCCCATCTGCTTAAAAATTTGCAGAGATGCTCTTCTGCATACCTTGGTTGAAATAAGCGCTTATTTGACTTTCTGTTGTCTTCCTGTCAGCTTAAAGCAGTCTGACCTCTGTAGATACTGTATTTCTTTGTGGTCTGCACAGAGTGACCTAGATTGATGAGTCAAATAATTTATTAGCACCCAATCTGTTAGCAAAGTCTTTCCTTCTCTAACTTAAAACTACATAAACACGTCCCTGTCGATAAATGCTTTTCATGGAAATGGACCATATAAAAAGTAGCACATAACTCCTGTGGGCTGGAGATGATCAGCAGAATTATTCACAAGCTACGATTAGTTCGTACTGTAGCTGTGTTTCCATTTACACTGGGCTCAATCAATATCTCATTAAACCCTGTTGCTTTTTCAGAGCGTACAGTAAGCCAGGGAGCAACAGTTCTAGGAATAAAACTCGACCGACCCGAATAATGACAGCCAACAGTATCGTCGCCCTCGTCTGACCGTGTATTGAGATTATATTTCCTGATACCTTCGGCACCAGGTGCGACAAAGGTGCGGCAACACGATACTATTGTTGCAGAACAAAAACACATGTTCCTGTAGAGCTTGATGGATGAAACACGGGGATGGTGTCAAGATCGGCAGTTTGATTCACACAGCTGGGATTCTTTTGCACACGTGTGCTAAAGTATCCATCCCATAATATGGAAACACTGTAATACTGAGATAAGTATTAAAAATATTAATCAGTCACATAATATGTTCTCTTCTTGTTAGATCACACCTCTTCAATGATTAAAAGAGCACTTGAAAACACAACGGCCGTCTTTGCCATGTATCGGTGTGTTGTTCTTATGTCATTTTGTCTGCCTCACTCTTCTCACCATTAATCTAGATATTCATTGATAATAACAATGGGATTTAGTGGGGGAATTTAGGCCAGCACACTGGTGTTAAACAGGAGCAGGACAGTCCCTGAGGGCTGCAGACTGATCGCTGACATAATTATTGCTGCCATTGAGTCAGATGGCAAAGACGAGGCTTTGTTCTTCTTCTCCTGCACGTAAACAACACAGAAATGTTGTTTTATTACACTGCAGATAATACGAGGTTACAGCATCCACACACATGGCCGGTGTGTCTTTTTAAACGTCATCCGCAAGCTGCTAAACTTGTTCCTAACATACCGTGGGCGCTCGGTAATATGCAATCTTTATATGGGGATTCGCTCACTGGAGGGAGGATATGTGGGGGTGGTGGGGACAAAATGAAAGAGACGACTAATTAATCTCAGGGAACAATGAGCTGGTTTTAAAATGAGAGTCGAAACGTATGAACTAAAGAGTTAAAAGAGAATAAATGAGGGGGGAGGAACTCGAACTGTGTCACAACAAGGACTCAGACAAAAAAGTTGTTTATGCCTAATTTTGCTGCTCATACATGGCCCCAAACTGTCCTCTCCCAGCTTCTCCGTCCTCTTTTGCTTTTCTTCCATCATTCACCCTCTGTTTTTTTTTCTTTTCCTCATCAGTGACTCACCTGCCTAAATGTTGAGCTCCTCAAAGGAGAATGTGACTGTTGTGAACACCAGAGGCCAAAATAAAAATGTTAAAATATAAAACAGAACAGAAAAAAAATCCAAGTGAGACAGAGAGAAAAAGAGTGAAATTAATTGGAGCTTTTAATACGACAGAGAGCATCTGTTGTTTGAATGTATGTGCGTCGAAGGTGTGTGCGATGCATAGTATGGACGTGAATATTCCAGGTCCATAAATACACTGTAAACACACTCAGGCGTTGCATAAGCTCAGATGACTTCCAGCTGCCAGGCATGATCAGGTTTTCCACCCACCCTGCTGGACAACAAGCACAGCTGCCTCTTTACCAACCTCCATGTGTCACTTTTGCATTAATAGCCATAATTTCACGTCCTGCAGGTACAGAAGAATCAGCCTTGAGGTTTTTACCCCCAAAACCCAAAAACAAACAAACAAAAACCCCCAAAACGAAATATCCCACGTTCAAACAAATTCTTTTATCACGTAGCTTCTACAGTTCCTGCATATAGCTTTTGGCTGTTGCCACTGGATGTCTGCAGGATACAATGAGGAGCAGTCAGGCAGTATTTGCTCTATACTGACACATACACAGATGATGGACTGAAATTCCATCATCTGTGTATGTGTCTACTTGTGGAAAGAGTGACAGTGTGTATCTTAACTCAAATTTCCTGATATGGAAGAGTGGCATTCCTCATGATTCCCACAATTCACTGGAGGACCAGACATGATGTCATTGAACGCTCCCATGAGAAGGCTAGAGGGGAGAGATTATATACTGTGTGTGTGTGTTTGTGCAGTCAAGAAAAAGGAAAGACGAGAAAACAGAGGCTTTTCCACTTTATTTTTTTGGTTTACCTAATTATGAAAACACCGCCCTTACACTGTGCACGACTGAATAACACGCCATCGGCCGTGTGCAAGCGTCTGCTCGAGTATGTGTGTCTGCGTGTTTATATTACGTGTTTGTTATGGGCAGAACTGGAGAGTACACATAGTTTAGAATAAGAAGGAGCAGAAAGGGAGGGCAGGGTAAGAAAAGAGAGGCAAAAAAGATGAAAAAGAATGAATTTAAAGGTTGTTGAAAGTGGAAAAAAAGTGACTGCTTTAAAAGTGCAACGAGTGTGAGAGACGGGCTGACAAAAAGCAAATGGCAGGAGACGTGAATGCTGGAAGAGAGACGGGAGAGAAAATCAGGAGTAAGTGAAAGGGCTTGTGACGGAGGGAATACTGGGAGACAAAAGAGGGATGATGAGGAAAGGCAGGGTGGGAGAGAGGATAAGGGGGTGGGGGGTGGAGAGGAAAAAGGGGTAAAAGGAAGGAGAGAGTGAGAGAGAAACAGAGAGTGAGAGAGTGAGAGGGAGGGAGGGAGGAAAAAATGTCCCAGATTCCCATGCTATTTAATAGGGAGCAAAACCAAACTGAGCTTATAATGTAGACTGGCTGAGCAGGGGGCAAAGTGACAGCATCAGTGTGTGGGTGTGTGTGTGTTACGTGTGTGCATGTGTGTGTGAGAGGAGAGGGACTGTGTGTTTGGCCCTCTGTTAATCTGTCTTCATGTGTGTATATGTGCAGACAACATATATGGCCTGGTGCATGGAGAAGTACATGTAAGGAAGTAACCTGTTTTCCCAGTGTGGACGAGCAGCCTGCTGACAGACTGGACTCCAGATTTCAGTTTGAAAAGAAAGGCTCCTTTCAGGGCTGGATGTTCTTTTGTTTTTGTTTTTAATAAGAGGAGGACTTGTGCAGCTTTATTTTGGAGGAATACTTCACACTAAGATTTAATCAGATGCTCTCACGCACACGCTCCTCTGCTCCGTGTAGCTGTGCGTGGGTGAGGGGCCTACCTGGATTAATCTGAGCGCACATGATTGTGGGACATGCGAACAGCAGAAAGGAGCGATTGAAGGGGAGGATAAAGTGAAGAAGAAAGCTGGAAGATGTACTTGTACAAGGCAACGTGCCCGGAGATCCCCAACCCGAAACAGAAGGGGTCCAGGATTCAGGGTGGAGGCCAGGGTGGGGTCCAGGCTCAAGGCCTGGGACAGGGGAGGCTTGTTGGAAAGACTTCTATGGGGACTGGAACGCGGCCCTACCCTCCTCTGATGCTGTGGACGGCAAACAAACCCAACGGTGTGGTGGAGCTCAAGCAGCTGGAGGAGTTCCTCAACTTCCACTCGCTGTCGCTGCACGACACGGTGAAGAGTCAGACAGGCATGGCCTACAGGTAACCTTACCTGTGTGTCTCTGTGAGAGGAAGTCATGTTCGGTCATGTTGACAGACTTATCATTTCTCTTTAAAGAGTTAGTAATGGCTGAGGGGGTTGAAGAGAGTTTTTTATAATTAGTGTTTTGTTTGATTCTACATCTGTGACATCTGAAGAGAAGCGTGGATAAAAATCAAACAGTTTTTCAAGCTTTCCCCCCACATGCTCTGTGTTTACATGATTCTAAGGTCATGCTTGCTTTGCAATGCCCATTGCATAATGGGAACTATTGATCTCTTTTAAAACTCCCAAGCTAATTGATCATTAGCTCTGAGTTCTTTATAAATAATTTTAATCCGAGTCCTCTCTGTTTCTGATGGATGCATAATACTAAGTATAATAAGCTATAGTTTCAGCTGCATGCTGTATTGAGCTAGCCGGCACATACAGGACTAACTGTGGCAGAAAAAAATAAATAAGTCACATGTCAACAAGCATCACCCCAAGCGCATATGTTTGTAATGCACACGTGCTTAGGTTCTTTTATTCCCTTTTTAATTATGTGAATCCGAGATCTGTGTTTTTCTTTAAATATGTACAAAATTGCTTTACAGTGCTTTAAGAGTTGTCAGCACCCCTTGGATTTGATACGAGTGCATATTTTTCAATGTATCAGAGTGTGCACACTGCAGGTAGAAAATGAGCGTCATCATTCAAATAGCTCCTGTTAAATGATCTTTTGTTTTGAAGGTAATCCGGTTCATGCTCCTTGTGCGCTGGTAGAAACTGCTGTCATGTGCTTGTTGTTTTTCTCCAAGTTCGTCATCTGTGACTAAGCGCCGTGTTGGCGAGTGGTTTGAGCGAGTGTGATCGGGACATTGTGGATCGCTGCTCAGCCCCCAGGCAAAAAAAAGTAACACGTAGCTTCTTTGCCTGAATCGCCTGGTCGTCTCCGGAGAGGACGAGAGGGGGATGAGCTTGAGTAAAGCCTTCTCTGTTGTTTACCTCAGCTTGTTAGAGCTCATTAATCTTAATTTGTACCTGAATTTGTTTAAATGTTTAAAAATGTTTCTTTTTCCATTAGAAACTTAAAAAAACATCCAGTGTGAACTGAGAGTCCACACTGACAAAATGGAATAAAAAAACAACTTGGGAATCAGAGGAAATAAAATATTCTTATTCAACAAAGTAAATCAATAAGACTGCATAGTGTGGTTTTAAAAAATTAGTGTCCATGTGTGTTTTATATTTGGAGACACTGCTGGCTTAGCATTTCCATGAACTATATTTCTGTCATTCGTTCCCTGGGGCTTCCTCATCAGTGGTTCTTTGCAAAATCCTGCCAACATATTTCACTGTATTACAGTCAGTGTAATAATAACACGGACTAAACTTATTCCGTTGTTGTGTTGGTTTAGAAGATCTGGCAGCTCAGACCGTTTCCATCACCCCTCTGTGCCCACCAATGGAGAAAGGGGGTGTAGAGAGGAGTGTGATGGGAGTCTGTATCTCTGTTGGATCAACCTGGCTAAAGGAGCTCATATGGCCATTCGCTATTAGCATTTGCCTGGGGACATATTGGCATATGTGCGTTCGAGGGCCTGTGTGTGTGTGTTTAAAAGTTTGTGGCTATTGCCATGGTAACCTAATAGAACAGCTGGCTGCCCACGACCTTTTCCAGGTCAGCGTGCTTGTCGGTGGTCAAGTTGAGCAGTCTGTTCACTCAGACACACACAAATAAGAAAGAAATTTGAAATTTTGTTAAGTAGAAAGCATTTCCCCGAATTAGCATGCAAAACAATGAAACCTTTGAACTTAGTTTTAACCATAAAAGAGATAAAACCGGGCGTCAGTTTAGCTTATGGGATGAGCAGGTGATCAAAGGAGGTGGTCCTGGGTTTGAGTCTGACCTCAGGCCCTTTGCTACGTCTGCTCTCTGTCCACTATCTACAACTGTGCTTTCTAATAAAGGCAATTTTTTTGTGGGGGGTCTTTTTGTGTGGAGAAAAAATAAAACAAACCAAACCAGTCATGACTTCAACCTCCCAAAAATGGGTTACATACAAGATATTAATAAAAATGCTTTTATTAGCACATGAACACCCCAAAGGAAGAGATGCAATTCAGTCAAGTGCCCTCTGTGACCTTTAAATGTGTTTTCCCTTTAAAGTCCTGCCAGCTCTGTGGGGGTGAGCCGAGGAGAGTTGTGACTTGACTTTTTTGGTGCTGTGTCTAAATATTATATTTTAAGAAGTAAAAGTAAAGTATAGTGGCTTTTATGTATGGACGATCCAAACCTGGCGCAACCGAACTGTACACTTACCACTTTATTATGCACATCAGTTTAATCACATGGCAGCATATGCAACTTGAAGCATTTAGGCATGCAGACGTAGTCAAAATGACCTGCTGAAGTTCAAGTTGAGCCTCAGAATGGGAAGAAAGATGATTTTGAGGTTGGTGTGGTTGTTGGTGCCAGACGGGCTGATCTACAGGGATTTTCTTGAATAATCATCTTTAGGGTTAACAGAGAATGATCTGAAAGATCTGTCTCATAGCAAGAGGGCGTCCTTGTGCCTGTGAGGGCTCTCATTCGGTACAGCAGCTTCCTCTTTTTTATATTAAAAAAAGGCATTTTTTGTCTTCCCTGCCCCTACTTTGGAAAGCTATGACATCACAACAATGCGACAGTCAACTGCAATGTTGATCGTGGATCAGCATTATTGTGATGATGCTAATGAGTGATTCTATGGATGGATGGACTGGATCCATATCATGAGAACAGATGATATGGATCCACGTGAACAAGTGCCTGGTTAATGTCTTAGGTCAGAGGAGCTAACGTTACAACCAAGGTATGCAGAAGAGCATCCCTCAATTGTGAAGCAGATGGGCTCCAGCAGCAGAAGACCACACCTTCTTCCACCCCTGAAAGCAACGAACAGGAAACTGAGGCTACAGTTTCACACAAGCTTGTGTTGTGGGCTCAAATCATCTCCTACTGATTTCTTTCACTGTACCAAAATATCCTCCACAGGCAAATCTCAATTCATTAGAGCACCTTTGGGATGTGGTGGAACAACAAATTTACATCATGGATGTATAGCCAAGAAATCTGCAGCGACTGTGTGATGCTGTCATGCCGACATGGACCAAAATCTCAGAGGACTATTTCCAGCACTTTATTGAATCAGTGCAACGAAGAATTAATTCAGTTCTGCAAGCAAAAAGGTTCAACCTGATATTTGCAAAGTGTATGGTGGGTTTAAAACAGAAACACACATGCACACAGACACACAGGCATTCTTTCAAATGGTCCAAAGTGCACAGATGGAAAGAGGAAGAAGAGGCAAATTCCATGTAGATATGAGCTCAACAGAGTGCCCTCACATGCCCTTTAGTTTATTATTCATGAGTGTGTGTGCCTGTTTGTGGGGCGTGGGTGAGTCCTTTCAGTTGTGCAAGAGCATCGGTGAGTGTTTGTTTGACAGCAAATTACCTCAGTGTGTGTGCATGTTCATTATGTCGTTAATATGGCCCTGACTATGTAGGTTATGGTGACAACATAATGTTCATTTCAGAACATATGCATTTAACATTTTCTCTGGGCTAATGTTAACACTAATCGGGGAGATACTGATGCACTGTGACACTGTAAGTAGCATTTTAGAGAGACGGTGATCGCTCAGTACCAGAATGTAGCCTCGGAAATGGATTTTGACATCAACTCAGTGCGTGTTAGTCATGAACGCTCCACTACAATGAATAAATATCAAGCTGAAAGCTAAGTTTTGTGTTCAATCAGCCTCCAGAGCGACAAACAAAAAGCGTGAATCAAGTACATCCCCTTTTAACCTAGATTCCAAAGTTATTAGGCACGCAAATGCACTCCGCCGATGTTTGATTACTCACGCTGAATTAAAACAGACATCAATTCAATCAGCCAAGTGGGGAAAAAGATTAATCTAAAGGCCATGGTATTATTGGATACAGCAGGGGAATGCTGGGTAAGGGCACAACAGTGAAGGGGAATTCAAACCTCCAGGGGGCAGAAGGTCACATTATGAAGCATATGCCATGTGCTCTTGGGTGTACTAATGTGTGTTTGTGAGTACGCGTGTGTATTTCTTGTATTGCTCATGTTTTCACAGTCATATCATGGGGACCTAAAAAGGGGATGCAGACAAAAAGACCCTGTAATGATTGTATAGAGACTTGTTTCAAGGTTAAGTCAAGGCTAAGTTTCTAGAAAATGATTGTAAGACGATGAAAATTCCCTTGAAGTGATAGAAACTGAACTGCCAGTGTGTGTGTGTGTTTGTGTGTGTTTTCAGACAGTCTGGATGTTTGTCAGTCCATCTGATTAAATGAGCTCTGCCTGCTGATCGACTGTGGTGTGAAGGTGACAGAGTTACATTGTCCCTGCAGTTGCTTCTCTCCTCCCCTGTCACTCACTTCTTTCTCTGTCCCTGCAGCCTTTGCTGATTTTGTTCTGTGCATAATTCATAGTCTGTGTGCATCAGCCATTTCTACTCTGCCTTTGCTGTTTTCAGAATGTGAATTAAATTCTCCACGTTGTAAAACAGGAAATGACTTTCCTAGATTTATCGTGT